>NC_140031.1:11390472-12135472 GCF_963513975.1 Fringilla coelebs
AGCACCAGGAGAGGATGGAGCAGTGAAATTGAGGGAGAACAGCATTTTGAGGAGAGAGATAGGCTGCTGAGTGGAGTGGAGGAAAGAAGACAGATAGATGACATATCAGACAGTTCTGGAAGAGGCAAATCTAAAATGAGGCAGAAGTTTCTGTTGTTTCAGTTATTTTTGAGGCAGAACCGATTGATTTTGTGCATCACTGTTACAGCCTACCAAATGAAAGGTTGTTTGCTGTCACAGCATGATTCAGACATTTTCAAGAACCATTGCTGGAGGACACAGATGAATACATCAAGCCATTGTGTCTAATTTACTCGAGTGAATGCACTGGTAAAAGAGACACTGTTTTAAAATCTTTACGGATGCTCAAGTTAAAGTTCCTGCTCCTTGCACAGGCAGCATTTCCACTTTCCCCTTTCTCATCCAAATGCCATCTTTCCTCTGACTTGTGAGAGATGATGGTGGATAAAGAGGCAATCACAGCCAGTCAGGAGACCAAGCAATACAGGAAGCCTGCCTGACCAGCCGCCTTCTGACTCCTGGCAAGCGAGAAGGTTACAGGAATGGATTCACAGACCGTGTGTGCAGAGGCAGACAGAAACACGGCCCGAATTACTTGCTTCCCCTGGCTCAGCACCACCTCTGAACCACATCCCAATTCATCAGCTCCTGACAACCGAAACACTGTCTCTGAATGCCCCTGAGATGAATCCCTGCCTTGCTGCAGTGTCAGCACACAGCCACCCTGCCAGTCCCCAGCAGCATCACCCCTAAGCCTTTGCAGTCCTTTGGAATTCTCCCATCCCAGTCTAATCAGCTCAATCAGACTTCCCCCTTCCTGTCACAACTAGAGTCAAATTGAATCAAGGTCTGAGAACCTGAATTTGCCAGTCTGCCATTACACCTTTATTTATTATCCCATTCAGACCTTAGTCTGGATGCCTTCCCCCCCAGCTTATTCACACATCTTCTGACGTAGTCTTTTCCTGTTTTTTTCTTCCAGACCCAGTGCTAACTGGGTTATGAAGTCAACCAGCTTGAACCCAAGTTCTTAGCAGTGACCTCTTCACCTGTGACGTAGGGAGGTCCTGCAGCTCACAGCAAGCTGGGGCAGATGTGCCCAGTGCCCTGACCTGCCTTATGGGTGTGAGATTTCCAGCAGCAAACCAAAAACACTAAAGAAAATATGAGCATTTTGCAGAAAATACATAGCATGGTATGAACACAGCATGCTGAGAAGGATTTTCCCATGTATGTTATGCTGCCTGAAGAAGGAAGAGTTTGGGAAAAATTTAAGACAGTGGCCTTTCTAATGCAGGGACAGGCAAGATGACAATCAGGACCACTACAGGACTTGAATATCACAGCCTGATTAAATTGTGCTGGTTTTTCATGGGTATGAAAATGCCAGCGTAGCTAGAGAGCTGTAACTGAGGGGACAGAAGGGGTCTGGCTCGCCTGGTTGCTGAGGCAGGGGATGCCAGGCACATGTGTCCCAGCATCTGCAGTACAGAGCAGGCCAGAGGAGTTACAGGTAATGGACAGGCCAGTGAAGCAGTAAAGCAGATTTTCTGTGTTGTTTACTTATTGTAACCTTGTTTCCAGCCTTGTAATGCAAAGCCAGATCCTGTCTCTTCCTGAGTAAAATCTTCCTTTGTCTTTATCCTTACATTCCTCTGCAGCTGGAAGGATTCCAAGTGGGACTGGGTGGCTTTTCTTTTTGTTTTTGTTTTTGTTTCTGTTTCCGATAACTAATGTAAATAAAGCGCTGTGTACCCTCCCCATCTCGGGTTTTTGCACTGTGACATCTGTTTAGCTTCATAAAATACAAGGATCCACCCTTGTCTCCTTCAAGCAGAATGAAATGGGAAGCAGACAACATGGAAAAGAACTTAAAGAAAAGCAAGACATTGTATACACAGACACACTCTGTCAGAGGCCATATACATTGGGAGCTGGTTCTTATCAGCCTGTGGGCACACGACCAGGCAGTCTTCAAAGTTGCTAGGACACAGGCACACAACAGCAACACCTGCAAAAGCTGTTTTGTGATTACACGGTTATGTAATACAATGTGATGTAATGTGAAACTACACCTGAAGTGGCTGAAAACCTGATTAGTAAATGCGAGGTTCAGTTTGCTCTAGATCTACCAGGCATGTGTAAAAAAGTCAGCAACCTCCCACACACATGTGTTAATCAGGCTCTCAGGCCATGTATTTGAGTCTGTAATACAGGATTTGCTGTAGATGGCTTTCAGCTTTGGACACGGTGCTCCATTATGTTGGACCCAACAGAGTTATTTTGTTCCCAAGAGAAGCAGCTTTGTGCAGAGCAAAAGGGAGATGAATCACTTCAGCGAGTAAGGGTTTATGTCTCTCTCTGCTTCCGCTGTCTCCTACCCCACCAGGTCCTCAGGAGCCACCGATGGCTTTAACCCATGCTGGCCACCAAGGATCCCTAGGCTGAGATATTTGTGTCCTGCTGATGCAGCTACCATCCAGATGCGCCCATTTCCCCCCAGTAAGGCAAAGTGTAACATGAGCCCTGTGAAAGTTACTCTGTTCTCATTTAGACAACAATCATCTTAAAGAAATCTGTCTTTCTTCTAAATCCCTAAAACTTACAAAAGGAAAAAGGAAGCATAAATCAAACCAAAGTTTAAATGACCTGGACATGGGCCTCACCAGGAAAATCTAAAATGGTTCTGTGGTTGCAAGAACAATTTTCACTCCATGTTTCTGGACTTCGTAATACACCACCAAAAGCACTAGACATTGGGAAAATAAGATCTCTTAATGGAAATATTATAGAGTTGTAATTTGCTTAGGCAGCAGTTTCTGTAAAAAGATTTCTTACTATTCTAAGGAAATGAAAAACATGTGTTTTGGGTTCATATAAAAAGCACAGCCATTAGCAGAGAGAGGCCAGTAAACAGCAAGTGTGTTTCAGCAAAAACGTTGGCATAGTGCTATTTTAAGGACGGCTAGATGCAAGTATAGACTGCTGTGCTGAAAAACTTTAGCAGACTTGTATGGACAAGATGTTAATTTGAAACGCAATGGATGGCATTATCAATACTAAATGTATTGAAACTGGTTTAGGATGGACTTCACACTGAAGTTGCCATTTACACCAGCATAGTTTGACTTTTGTTGCCATTTACACCAGCATAATTTCCTTGTAATCAAATTTTGTCTTTGGCATTCTTTATTGTCATGGTACCGTTGGACCAGCAAGCTCTGCAGAGGGACATTTACCTTCACCTTAGCCTGCTTTCCAGAGGCTCTTGCAGGCTAAAGGAACATTTTACACAAAATGGTAGATGGCTTGTTTTTCTCAGGGTGCCCTCTGGATTGCAATTTGGAGGGTCAGGATATATCTACTTGTGGTGCCAAAGTGCAGGAAAAGCTACATGCTTATTTACAAGATTTACTTAGTAAATATTGAAGTGTGAAACCTCAGTGGATCCCTCTGAGTGATTATATGGATTATATGGATTGTGTTGCTGGCACAGGAGTAAAGCAGAAGCATAGAATTGTACACATTGAATTACACTTCCAAATACTTTGAAGTGTGCCAGATGAGTTAATATATACAAAATCACCATTTTTCTGTTTTTAAATCCATTAGTTATCTGTCAAACAAATAAATTTGAGTAGGTCTTGGCTGCCATTGAACAGTTCTATGGAGGAAGAAATATTTAAACAGGATAAGTGACCTCAGGTGCAAGCCTTTCTAAAATACGTGAGTGTTCAAAATATTTCGAACACTCACATTAAAAAAAAACAGATCTTAATTTTAACTCATATCCAATGCCCCAAAAAGGAATTACCTGATGCCATAATTTTGTAATGACAAATTGGTGTCATATCTTTGCAAGATCTGATGCTCAAGCTGAAACTGAATCCCTTTCCATTTCCAGTATATCCAGATTAAGCCTTTAGGTCTGGTCTTTTTTTTTTAGAGAGAGTGGCCCAACTTCAACCATAATTGAAACATGCCCAAGGTCAGAGTGTTGCTGAGGATCTAGGTTTCTAATTCTGACTCCTCTCTAATTTAAACACCCTATTCAATGAATTTACTCAGAATAATGAAGGATGAAGGCTAAATGGGCTTGTGGTCATTCCTGGAAAACAAGTTGGTTTGTTGGGTTTTTTTGGGTTTTTTTTTTTTTTTTGTTTTGTTTTTTTTTTTACTGGAAAGAATTTATATTTTTATATAATTTTATAATTTATATTCATCATGCTATGAATTTAGACTGACTTGTATAATTTTTAAACACTATCATATCAAGGAAATGGGAGGAGCCAAGAAATACACTGGATGTCTAATAAAGGAGATATGACAACTGAAAATCAGCTTAAACAGGGATTATCTAACTGCAATATTCCTGGTTAGTAGTGAGCACTTTCATGTCAGACAGTTAGTGGTCTTCAATAGCAGCTCACTTGCACACCACACAGCCCCCAGCAGTGTGCAGGTGCCCTTTCTGGCATGTCTGCAGTCCTGCAGGGCTGCCCTCTCAATGGGTTTCCCAGGTACAAACCCATCATGCCTGGCTGAAGAAATGCAGGACAAGCTGACCTGCCGTGTGAACTTTTCAGGTTGTTTTTGTGATGTCTGGACCCTGTGGAATGTGTAGGTTTCCTGTTTCACCAGTGTACCATGACTTGCATTTTGGACAGGGAAACATGTAAACTTAATTAGATGGCTGGCAGCTTCAATTCTCTTTGAAAATGCTGTCAAGTTTTGTGCCTTTAATTTCTATTTTATTGGGGTGGATTAATCTGATATTGCTCGAGGCTAAGTGGTCTATTGACTTAAGAATTTGGGAGTTTCCTAGCACACTGTTTATGGGTTGCATTTGCCTGTCTGTCCTGAATTAAGGTGATGCAGAAATGGTATGATTTTCACAAGTCAAGCACTCTCAATTTTAAGCTAGTAAAAGATGTGATGTGTCATCTGGCTTCTTTCTGGTTTTCCTCCCAAGTATCAAGATACACAGCTTTCAAATACCCACTAGCAGCAGGGTCTAGTCTTTCATAACTCAAAAAACATGTGTGTTTCCCTGCTGAGGGTGATGGGCTGAAAACAGTGATTCTGCTCCCAAAGCAGCCTCCTCCTCCATCGATGCTGCTGCTCTCCATGTCACGGCTGAACCGAATCAATGTAAGGCCAATACATTATCGATCACCCTCTGGGCAGGCATAACAAGATTCACAGCCTCAGGGAAAGGACAAAGGAAAAGGACAAAGGGACTGACAAGGCCAGGGCCTGCTGCTGGAGGTCAGCAGTTCCCTCCTCTAATTGGACATACAAATACCTGATTTTTGTCAAAACTGCAGACTGGGAACACCCTTTTCACCCACATCCTCACTGGCTGAGTAGAAGAAGCAGACCCCTGGTTTATGTTTCTCAACATAAGAGGACACCAGGCCTTGTAAGGACTCTAAGAGCAGGTCTTCCCAGCAGTTCTCTGGAACCAGATAAGGATTTACTGCCCCGTATGTGCTGGAAGAGGAGTATCCCAGGCAGATTGATTTCAATGCATCAGGATTTTCTCCCTATGCCTACTCTGATTGCATTCAATAGCCAGAGAGGCTTTGCTAAATCGTTTTTCCAAAATATCAAGAAAGGAATTAAAAAGCTAACAGGCACAATGAAGATATACTACTAACTTATCTTTAGTCTCTTGCAAAGCACTCATAGATGAGTCCCAAAGCCAGCCTGTGAGAACTGCTAGATGGCTGGTGACAGAGATGTGCATTGACACCCATAGAACCCAGGATGACTTTTCCTTATTTTTCTTCTTTTGTGTCATGATAGTTTCTCTTTTTCTGCCACTAGGTTCAATAGAGATGCCTATTTTATTTAGCCTTTAAAACATGTTTTCTCCTTTTCATTTGTCAGGTCTGGATCCATATTGTCATAGAATCTCATAATGGGTTGGGTGGGAAGAGACATTGAAGATCATCTTACTCCAACCCCACTGACATGGGCAGGGATGCCTTTCACTAGACCAGGTTGAGAAGACTTGTGAAAAGTCCTAGTCCAGATTTCTTGCAGGCTCCTTATAGGTACTGGAAGGTACTACAGGGCCTCCCCAGAGACTCCTCTTCTCAAGGCTAAACAGCCCCATTTTGGATTGTCTTCACAGAAGAGGTGCTCCAGCCCTCTGATCGCCTTTGTGGCCCTTCTCAGGATTCACTCTATGTTATTCCCATGCTGGGAGTCCAGCTCTGGATGCAGTGCTCCAGGTGGGTCTCAGCAGAGCAGAGCAGAGGGGCAGAATCCCCTCCCTGCCCTGCTGCTCACAGGGCTCTGGATGCAGCCCAGGATGAAACTGGTTTTCTGGGCTGTGAGTGCACATGTTGCTGTGTCATGTTGAGCTCCTTGTCAACCAGCAGCCCCAAGTCCTTCTTCCTACATCTGCCCTTAATGAAATCATGTTGGCCGTTGCCAATCACCTCCTTATTTTCCATGTGACTTAGCATAATTTCCAGGAGGATCTGCTCTATTATCTTGCCAAGCACTACGATGAGAATGACTAATGTTTAGTTCCCTGATTCTTCCTTATTTCCCATTTTTAAAAATGTGGGTTATCTTTCCCCTTTCCCAGTCAGTGAGAATATCACAGGACTGTCACAACTTCCCAAAAACAATGGACAGTGACTTTGTCACTTCATCTGACAGCTCCCTCAGGACCCACAGATGCATCTCAGCAGGCCCCATGGACTTGTGCACCTTCACTTTCCTTAGATGTGCTCAAGAACCTCATCTTGTGCTACAGCAGATGGCTCTTCATTCTCCCAATCCCTGCTTTTGCATTCTGTGACTCAGACAGTGTGGCTGGAGCACTTGCTGGTGAAGATTGAGGCAAAAAAAGTCATTGAGCCTTCTCCGTATCTTGGGTAACCGGGTCTCCCATTTTCTTCTGCTGAGGCCTCACATTTTCCCTAGTCTTCATCACATTTTCCCTAGTCTTCATCACTGGTGTACCTGTAGAGGCTTCTCTTGTTGCACTTGATAACCCTAGCCAGATTGAACCCTATCAGGGCTTTGGTTTCCCTAATGCAATCCTTGGCTGCTCAGGCCATTCCTCTGTACTCCTGCCAGGCTAAGGGAGTCTTCATTTCAAGTTCAGCTTGATGGTGCTGTTTACATAAACCAAATATACCCACAGCTCAAAAATGCACACACAGCTCAATTTTTAGGGCAGAGTTACAGATCTTTCCTGGTGGCAAGGCCAGCATGAAGAGTCCCTAATGTACTCTCTGCTGGGATGTGCGCTCACAGCTTTCCCAGCTGACAGAATTGCTTGGGAGTCCAAACTGTACACATTTTTGCAGTATTGGAAATTACAGAAAAGTACAGGAAAATACCTAATTCTATCTGGAAGTTATCTAGGTAAAATCCTTCTTGCTTTTCAAAGTCAGAACACTTTTTCATTCCAGCATGGAAGTTTTGCTGGAAAATGACTTTTGTGTTTTTAAAGTTGATCCAGATTAGGGTTATCATTAGTTTAAGATTTTCCAAACATGCTCTGCCAACCCCTTCTCCTCCTCCCAGCCTACCAGCAGTCTGCAAAACCTTGTAACAGCCACAGAGGGATCTTTTACTTGAGGCTGTGCAGAGGAATTTTCTGATGCAGTCTCTAGCTAGTATCATAAGCATTCTGCTTATCTACCCGAGATGAAAACTATAGGAAATCCCAGTCTAGACCTAACTTCCTAGGAAACTTCTTTTTTTGCTGACTTTGAAATATAAACTACATTTGAGTAATGTCTTTAGAGCAGTTAGAGAGGTTCATCCAGCGTCATCAGTGTCACATTTTTATAATTGCTTTTAAAAACATTCATAGAACACTTGGACCTAGTCACAGTCATCAAGTATTTGTCTCTCCCAGGTTGCTACTCCTCAGAGGCAGAGGATGGACTGATGGAGGCAGATCTCAGCCTATGGAAAGGACCAGGAGTTGTGCCTTACAGATCCAAGTTAATCACAGCACCCAAATTGCAATGCTTTTTATCAGCAACCAGGATAAACATGAGGTTTCTATTAAAAATCTTCTTTGGAAACATCAGAATTCGTAAATAGAAGACAAATCTATCATGATCAGATTGATATTCCCTCACAAGATTTTTTCCTCCTATTAAAAAGTTTATTTGCGATTTTCCAAGTAAATTCTGTTCAAAGGTAAGAAGCAAACCAAGCAAAGAATGTTACTCTATTTTTATTCTCCTACTATTGCAAAAAATGCTAAAACTTCTACAGTTGTTTGCAAATAAACAAACAAAAAGATAAAGATCTACAGGGAAAAAAAAAAAAAGAGATGGATGTATTTTTATAGTTACAAGTGACCACTGTGAACATTCAATCTCATCACAGGCGTAGCCTGTATTTCAGAATCTTCTCAGTTAACCTTTCACCCAGTCCAATAACTTGCAAGAACTCACACTCATGTCCTGGAACGATATCCACATCTTGAAAATTCCTTTTTGGATATGTGCTGAATCATAGGGGACAGCAGCTACTTCCCTAATGCCCCATATTATTGCAATTTACAGATATGTGAGATATTATTGTAATTTACAGAAATTCAGAGGTCTCCTTTCATTGGTAGAACCTTGTAGATAAGGTTTAATATGAATGCAACTGAGTCTCAAATGCATAAATAGCTAAAATTCTATGTATACACAAGGACAGCTATAGCTACATGAAGTGCTAGTGGGGAAACTGTGCTCTGTTCCATCATGAAAGCTGTGCCCACTTTGGCCTACCAGAAAATGGGAAATTATCCTCAGTTTTGATATTTTATCCACATTCTTTTTACCTTCAGAGCTTGCTCAAGTGCCCTTCTGCTTTCCAAGGTAATTAATGGGGGAAGTGAGGAGATCTGCGCTCCAGAAAGGTAGTATGCTCTGGGAAGGCAGTATATTTTGAGGAGTGATAGCCTGGAAAATTAGTCAGAAACACATAAGCTTTCTATTTTTCTGATTGTCAGGTCTATAATATAAGGCTTCTCATTGTTGGGGTACTCATATTGGGGTGTAACTCTAGATGTATTAATTAAAACATGGTCTTCAAAAAGATCAGTTCATGATCAGCAGCTTAGAAAATCTGAATATCATTGTGAAAGCTGCCCTCTCTGCCACAGTTCCTGGGAAGAAACAATGGATAGAAGAGGAGAGAAGGGAGGAGAGAGAGGCAATATCAAAACAAGAGTAGGAGAAACAGAGGCAAACAGAAGAAAACAAACCCCACAGGGAAAAGAAAACACAGGTCATGGAAGAGGGCAAAGGGATGAAGAGGGGGCTGTAAAGAAAAAAAATCAGACAAACAGAGAGCAAATGGGCTGCAGACTGAAAAACAAAAGGTGTGGGGGAGGGTGGTACAGAGGAGGAACTAGAGTAACTTATTTAATCAATTATTGTCACTACTAATACAAGTCTTTCTAAAAAACCCTGATGAATGTGAAGTCCTCTCAAAAATTTACACATGTAGCCTGGGAGGGTTTTGAATTTATTTGGATGCATAGCTATGAAACCCAAATTGTACTCTGATCAGTGAAGAGAACTGTCAGCATAAATGGTGTTTAATCTTGACACAAGTCAGGATATCCTACATTCCTGATTTATAGCCCTGAGGAAACAGATTATGAAAGAATCTTACACACCAAAATTCCAGTTTAACAGACACAGCCTATAAATCCAACAGAAACACTGAATGTTCTTCTAATATTCTTTTGTTATGGATTTCAACTCAGAGCAACAAAATCATAGGATGTGTTCCTGTGGATGAAAATTTAAATTAAACATAAATTGGTCCTATTGATTAAAAACTTTAGCTATCTATAGAGTCTCACCATGCCACCACTTGGAGGTATGACAAGAAGCACTCAGTCTCTTAACCAGATCTTCAGAGCACTTCTGTAGCAGGGAGAGGAAAACCTTAGAATGGTGCATTTATATGAAGTAAAAAGATTGAAGAGTCTGACTGTGTTGGAGTGCTTTTGACTAGACAAAATACACACACCACCACAGGTTTTAGGTATTTTTCAATCATTTATGAATCACATTCTTATATTTATAATCAGTTCTATTTTAGTATAACTATTTTCTTGAGAAGAAGCAACCTAAGTAAATGCTTCCAGGACTGGTCCTTAACTCATTTTAGTTTCAATATCAGTTCTGGTCATCTGTTTTTTTCATTCTAACTCTGTAAATGAATGTCTGTCCTTTGAGAATTTCAAGAAACAGAAAGTAACAATGAGCCTCTTCTGCAGTTCCAGACTAAATACTCTAACAATTATTAGTTGATGGGATATGCAGTAAAAAGAATTCTTACTGACAGTATAATTTATAAAGATAATTTGCTTTAGCTAAAAGTATTATAACATTTCTGTGCAAAGATGTGGCTGGCTTAGCTGTGCGCTTAGCCAGTTTTGAGCTGGTCTTTGGTGATGCAACCTAACCCAAAGAACAAGTACATAATCAGATAAGTAGCTCTGTGTTAATGGTACGTCAAGATTGTAGATTATTAGGGTTTCCATTTAATTTATTTTGTTTTGAAGACCATAAATTCCAAGTTGGCAAGTAAAGGGAATTAAAAACCCACAACCAATGAAAAGAAGCTTTCAAATCTGCCATCTATACTGGTATGGCTGGAATGCTGCTGAAGGATACAGTCAGGAAATTGGGATTCAGTGCTTACTCAGCTTTTGTTAGCACTGCCATAATTAGTTTTAATAATGAGATAATACCTAAGGATCCAGCCTTTACTGTTACTGGGAGCTGTAACCATGTAAATGGAAGCAGAACTGGCTCCTCAATAAGAAACTTATGAAATATTAGCTAAAGGAAAGTATGGAGCACATGGATAGGTTTTTATTTACACCAAGGCAGGAAAAGCAGTGAAAATGTAATTGGACCCACTTAGAAGGAATATAAAAAGTAGTAGACAATACAAATCATGCCTGTAAATGAGAAGATTTGTTAGAGTAAATTGACACTAAATTAAGATTTTGTAAATTCTTTGTCATTTTTTCCACAAAGTTATTGATGAATAAATATCCTCAGAAAATAAAATGTTGATGTTAAATGTAATTCCATATACAGCAAGAAGTCCACAAAGCAGAATTCTGTGCTAATCTCCTTACCCTGAGACTGATCACAAATGGACAGTAAGCTGAAGGGAAGAGACTGTTCTCTGACTATACAGGAGAGGAAGAAGTGGGAAAAAAAACCAAACCAAAATACAAAACACAAACACAGACCAAACCAAAACCACAAAAAAAAAAAAAATCTCAAAGCAAACAAAAGCATAAACAATTATCAGTTGTATAATATTTCTTACTGAGGTCAGGTAAAAATTGCAACATAATTGAGAAGGTTTTTTTTAAACAAATTTTCTTAGTTCAGTCACAGAAGAACACCACATTGTTCACTAACCTGCTGGACTAGTGAAGCACAAAACCATTCCTGATGGATAAATGCTTCTTTGGAGAGCAGGTGTATACAGAATTTTGTGCTGCTTTGTGGATTAAATTCTGCTAAATACTGATGGCAATCTCACTCCATCATGAACTGCACTGAGACCTAAATGCCTACTGGCATGGCATGGATTCAATTTAATTTGATACAGCTCTCATGCGTGTGTACCGTGCAATCCTCCCTCATGTGCAGAGAGAGGATTTGGACAGGTATTTGCTGTAGTGTACAAGATAATATCCTAGTTGGTTCCTAAACTGGGTTAAAGTAATCACATTTAGAATAAGTCAGGAAGCTTGTACTGTGTCTGCATAAACACTGTGGTTTGGTGTGTCTACAGAGTTAATCTCCCATCATTTTAGTATGACTTGAAGAGCAACTTCGGTGCACATGAATCACAGAATCACCTAATCAGCTGAATTGGAAGGGACCCTCAAGGATCTTCAGGTCCACCTCCTGGCCTTGCACAGGACACTCCAAAAGTCAAACCCTGTGCCTGAGTGCATTCAAACACCTCTTGACCTCTGTCAGGCTGGTGCTGTGACCACTGGCCTGGGGAGCTGTTTCAGTGCCCAGCCCCTTCTGGGTGAAGAACCTTTTTTTAATATCCAACCTAAACTTCCCCTGACAAAACTTCAGGCCCTTCCTTTACACTCTGTCACTGCTCACCACAGAGCAGAGATCAATTTGATTCAGAAGCTCTATCCCAAATGCCTATTAAACATTCCAGCTCCTTGGAGGAATAGGAGGAGAGTATAGGGGTCTAAATCAGCAATACAGTACTTCAAACAAATCTCTCAAAGCACTGGTTGTGTTGAAGGACAAAGTTGGTACCAGAGACTGAATCTTCACCAGTCTGTCTCTCATTGCAACCAGATACTATCTCACTGCAGCCTTTGAACAATGCATCATCCTGATACAATAATGGTGAATGTGATTCCAGTTTCATTCTGCATACTACTTCATATAAAAACTGGAGTCAGAACATCAGATGCAGGATTCTGGAATAAACAGCAAGGCTGAATTTAAGAGTGATTCAATGTAATTGTGATGTTTTGACCTGTATTGGAACTTGTAGGATATCTAATGAGAGAAGGAGAAATTTACGAAACTTGATCCAAAAGGCAGAATAGCAGAGGCTAAGCCCATCAGGAAATCAGTTCTGGAAAGAGATCAGGTATGGGCACAACTAATGACAGAAAATACAAATATATCCAAATACAGAGATTTTAGCATCTTCATTTAAAATATGTAATAACTTTAGTATATGACTAGTTTAAGTATGGTTCCTCAGGAATAGCTGCCTAGAGAAAATTAAGTTGTGCAGTTTGGGAGGCTCATTTGATAAAAGGGGGAAGGTGACCTACACCTCTTTTAAAATAAAATTACAGAAAATGATAGTTTGAGAACCATTTTGTAAGCCTTCATGTGCACAAATATCCTCAAGACTCTTCCTTTCTTTGAATTTTCTAAAGAAAAAAATCTTGGGTTTGCATATGATTGCAGAGCCAAATACTGAGAAAAGGAAATAAAATTATTTTAATGTTCTCAGTTTGTATTTCATTCCAACAACCACCATCTAATGTTTATAGAAAAAAATAAGTGTACTGTACCCATCTGTCTCCACTCTTCTGCATCCTATTGCAGCTATAATTTTGTTAGTCAGTTATTTAAATGCAATTGACAACACCCTTACTGCTAATATCAGGCACTGTTTATTTGCAAAGATGTGTGTTTTCAAATTGCAGAGTAAAATAAAATGACAAGCAAGTACCCAAGCAAACAATTCTTTCTTAATTATTTTTGTGCTTTATTATTACATTTTATTGTAAATGGTTCCATTCCTTCCAGAAATAATTTCAACCTGAGGCTATAGGTTTCTTGTCTTTTTTTTTTTTTTAATGTACTTAAAAAGTGATTCATAAACTGTACCCATATCTCTTAGTAATTGTATTCTTACTTTCAGGGCATCAGAAGTAGGGCAGCTGATTAGAAACAAATGTTACAAATGTCTGTATTCATGATTCTTATTAATCCTGAAATTGAAGGAATTGAAAGGAATTGAAAGCAGCACCAGATTGTCAGCTGGGCTATCACAGTCACAACCAGCAAGAACAGACTTTGGTGCCCAGGGCAGAAGCTAGCAGGTTCCAGAGTCAGGCTCTGTATTTCCACAGAAGTCAGTACCACCAGAACTTTTTGCAAAATCGATCTCTCTGCATAACTGGCACTCTTGGAAAAGGAAAAAAAGAAGGTTTTTTTTCCTCATTTCTTGGGCAGCAATTCAAACTCAGAAATAAGTTCTTTCCTCACAAAGAACTGGTAGGAACAAATTGAAATCTGTATATTTTGTTTACTGAAAGACAACAGTAAGACACTCAAAGATTTTGCTGATCTCAGTTAGGAGCTGAAGATAAGAGCCTTAACTTCTAGAAACCCTGCATACCATCAGTTATAATAGCCCATGGTTTCAAGGTAATTATTAATGGATTTGGGTGTAGCTAGGCATCTCTCAGCACAAACAGGATCTGCATTAAATCTGAGCACATCTAACCTGGCATCAGATCAGCACATCTACCACGTGGTGCTTACACTGATGTGCACAAGGGACCTAGTGGTTCCTAGAAAATAAAGGCTTGTGGTGCGTTTGGTGTAACTGGAAAGCAGCAGATGGGTTTATGTTTCTCTGACTGGGAGAGAAGGGTACTATTTGGCCTAGACTCAGTCACAGACCCTTGAATCTCCAACTGGTCATGAAGGACGGGCAAGTGTGGGGAAGGAGAAGGGGGGGATCAGCTGGCCAGTGACCACTGACCATTGGACACAATCCTCACAGACGATGATGTGACCCTGTGGATCATTCCATGGCAGGCAAGTTATTTCTTCACTCAGGGCCAGAGGAGCCTGCTAAACAGATGAACTGAAGCTACTTTGGCATTAGGCAGTGACGTGCCTAAGACTCACAATTCAAGCAAAAGATTAAGCACACACTGTAAAACTGTGAGAATAGAGGGCATTTCAGCAATGCACTGTTGAGATACATGACATTGCATGTGGGAAAAATTCCACTGGACAGAAAAAATCACTTTAAAGAAATAATTTCCAGAAATGATTGAATGACTTCTATTGAGTAGAGTGAACTTATGCTCTGGAAAATGTGGCTTTGGCATTTTTTAACTTTGACCTCATCCCTTCATGAAACTCTGCCCTCAGGTCCATATTTATAAAGTCTAAGTATAATTGTATTCCTCTGTGATGTTTTTGTTTGTCACAATCTTTAAGGACTGCTACACCATATTAAAGATTTACTCTCACTCCTTTGTTTGCTATTTATTTGGTGGTAATTAGATGCTTCATTTGTAGAAGTCCTTAAGAAAAGCCTCTCTGCTGGAGCAGGATTACCTAAGATTTATATCTGTCCTTGTGCAAAGTGCAGAAATCTCCAATGTCTCCACACTAAATCACAGTCTTAAACTTGGATCCCATCCCACTTTCCAGCCCTTTGATATTTTCTCTTGTGATCCAGGATAAATGCTGTAGCCATCTCTGAGAAATAAAAAGGAATGTCTGACACTCATTTACACCAACCCCAGCAGAGGCAAGGGCCTTTGCATGCAAATATGAATGAAACCTAAAGTTTGATTTTCATGATACAGTGGAAAGAATCCTTGGATTTTCTTTTCTCTTTTTCTTTTTATACAAGTTTTGATATGGTCTGAAACCCTCTGCATCAGAGAAGCATTTTAAAAAAACAAAACAGATGACTGACAAAGTGAGATTCAGTTTCTCTGGAAACGTAAGGAAACTTATTTTCCAAAACCTAGAAGAATGTCAATGAAGATATAATGCATATGGGGTTTTGAACCTCCTCAACAAAATCAGCAGCAGAAATTTTGCCATGGGAATACAGCATGGGACAGAACTGGAGTTTCAGCTTGCTGATGCCAAGTGCATTGAGAAATCCTGTGAAGAGCAAAGACAAAAAATAGGCAGTTTGAAATGCCATTTGCAAGGTGCTTGGCTTCTCTGTAATGCAAATAGTCATATAAAATATGCAGGAATGTGGTTTTTTCAGGTTTGAATGGGAAGAGGAAATTGATTTACAAATTCTGACTGGAATAGGAACCTTAGAGCAAGACTAAAGACAAAGCAACTCCCTGCACTCCTGTGTGGAGTGTATACTGCATGTAGCTGCCTTTTTCTGTGGGAACTGCTTTGACTTTTGTGGTATTACAACATAATCAAGGTGTTCAACAGTGTAATTAAAAACTAGGAATTTTGCTGTTTAGTGATCCTCAGATTAGTATAATCTTCTTCATGGTTGGTCTTGGGCAACTGGCCTTTCAGGACTTTCAGTGGTGAGCCTTCAAAGGGCCCTTTATATTTGTGGAGGGGTGGAAGTCAGCTCTGCTCAAGGTGTGCTCTCCCTGTCTGTGGTAGTCTGGTGGATTCACACAGGTGTTCCCGTCTGGATTTTGAGAAATCTCAGCCCTCTAGCTTTCAGGGAAACCTCTAAGTGCAGGGTCTGGGTAGAGGCTTTTCTTATAAGTGATCCTGGTTCTCATCTGTATCTGTGGGGCCAAGCAGAAAGGAAAATCTTCCTCTTGCTTGCAGAAGAATGGAGAAAACATGAGCACACCCGTATGCACAGAATTTCCATGGCCCTGTTCCAGAGAGATTGAAGCAGTCCTAACTCAAGGATGAAGCAGTAGATGCTACACACAAACAGGAATTATGGTACTGAGACCTGAAATACACCCTGTTGATTCTGGGATAGGCTTTTAACAAAGCTTTGTTCTTTACCTCCAGAGCTCTTGATGTCTGTTTGGTCAGTTGTTTTTCGACTTGATGAGCTTTTCTATGGGAAGAAACAAAACACTTTTTCCTTTTTAAATTTAAAAAAGCATAGATCCTCTGGCATTTCAGGCATGGTCTGTTTGTGTAAGGAGTATGTAATTTTCTTTTATTGTTTCCAAAAACAAACACTTAGGCTTGTACTTTTAAAATATTTTCAGAATTAAATATGTTATGGAGTAATTCTGAGGCTCTGTGGGAAATCTACATTAAATCCGCAAGACCACTTCATGCAAAGCAAAGCTGAGTTTGTCCCTACAAGGAAGATATACAAAATAAACTTATTTTACATTGGATGTTGATGAAAAGGCCAAATTTTTTTTTTCTCCTTGTTAAACCTACATAAATCACATTCATATCAAAGACACTAACATGCAAGCACAGATTTCCATAATAATATGAGAAAGAGAAAAAAAAAAAGAAGGCAATTTTTACTCTTTGTACTTAAGAAGAATTGCATTAATTCCTTTTGTATATTCCAGTAGCTACAAACTAAGATGAAAAGTATAACCAGAGGCAGATAATGTCCTTTCTCTCACAGGAAAAGAACAGTAAACTATGTTTCTGTTCTCTCCTAACTGGAACATCTATTGAATCCCACTCAGGTGAGGCTGCTGTTTAGGGCTGGCTCTCCAGGGTTCACCTGATCTCTGCTGCAAAACCACTGAAGGGTTTAGCAGCAGTAACACAGACAGCTTGGCCTCCTCCCTCAGCTCCTGACTCCTGCTCCTGTGGCAGAGGAGAATGTTCAGATTTAAAGGACAGCCCAGCTTCACAGTGCCACTTGAGGCCATGGCAAAGTAGGACCCTGTGGTTCCAGAAGAATCACAAAGGTAAAACTTCACAGGAGCTTTTCAAGATATGGCACCTGGACTGTGAAGAGATCAAGTTATAAGCTGGGGCTCCTTGCAGAAAGATGTGCAAAGGTGAGTGCAGGTGTGAAAACCATGAGAAAGAAGAATGGTTGTTGGAGGCAGAGGAAATTCATCTTGAAAGAGAAAGTTGAAATAATCTAGATAATTCCCTGCAACCATTCCTGGATTTTTCCTTCACTCTGTGAAAGTTCAGTTCAAAGTAAAAGAAGTCCCTAGGTAGGCTTTCCTCTCTCTGAAGATTCTATCTCATTTAAGAGCCCAGTTTGAGCAGATTCAGTTGTGAGTTTCTTCCACTTTTAGTGTTGTCCTCTGGTGTTGACCCTTTCAGGCTCATTGCTGTTGCTATATGAAAAGCATGGAAACAGTAAAGGCAAAAAATTCCCAACCAAGTTTTCTAAACATACCATATTGTGAAGAGGCATCAATCACCTCCTTTCTGCGCTAACAAGTTATTAAAAAAAGAAAGTGCTCTGGTGGAAGCAGATAAAAATGACACTTTTTAACTGTCTCGCTTGTTACCACAGTGATTCTTGCATTTATGGGGGACATCTGCTACAAAGAATGAAAAAAAGTATTTTACTGTAGGCAAAGAACAGCCTGGAAGCAAAATCATGTCTTAAAATCTAAAGCTAAACTTTCTTTAAATTCTCTTTCAGTGAAAAATAACAGCCAGGATTAGGAAATCAAACTATATTCCAATTGAAAATAGTCAAACCAGAACCAGTCCAACAAGGGAACTGAAAATGCAGCACTTAGAGCTTATAGAACAGGTTTAGGCTGCTTGAAGGGATAGCAGGAAGTAATCAGCCTGCTCAGGAGTGTGATTTCCTTTGCAAATGATTTCTAGGTGGAGATGTGGCCAGTGCTTTTTGTTCTACTAAAGGCAGTAGCCAGAAGCAGGGGGGGATGAAAAATTAACTAGCCAGGAGCAGCATAAAAAAATTAACTATGACAAGGTAAGCTAATTAGCAGATCCTATCAAGATAGAGTGATAAGATGTGATTAAAGACATCTTTAAGCCACTTCCAGGCCTCTCCCTTCTGGAGAAGTGGCTAGGAATGCAGAAGTGGTTTCATTACACCCTTGCTGTGGGCAGCCAATTCCAAGTCAAAACTGACTGCAACCTCTCACATTTTCCAGGAGACTAAGCAGAGGGAGGTATTTTGCTCCCCCATCCTCACATCATGCCTGCTGCACCAAGGACTGGAGGGGCGTGCTAAGGGTGTCATGCAGCCTACATGCTAATATTTAGATTTTGAGTGAAGCTGCTTGTGTAGGATGTACTTTACCTTACAGATTTAGTCCTCTCCATCTAGCTAACAATTTATATTAGTTTATGGTGAGCATGTAATGGAACCCTCAAAGAGTTGTGTTTGCCCCAGAGTAGAAGCACAGGTGGAAAAACATGACTATGGCAGAGTACTGTAGCACTACAAGGGGAAAATTTGGAATAGAGCTGAGCTCATCCAGCTCCCAGCTTTGTCCTCTGCCTGCAGAGGCTCCAGCCACAAAATTACATAGGAGTGCTCTGAATAAAAGCCAATGCTCAGCCCTTGGAAGGGGATGCAAAAGGGGGCTCAGGAAAGAAGAGATGAAAGGACAGACTTCCATGCAAGGAGACTAACCTAGAGAGCAGGTACAATCTGAGGCACAGATCAGTTTGGTTTAATGCATTTAAGCTTGCTGCCACAACACACCCTAAAGCCTTTGTCTTGGTCCACAGCTTATATGATAAACAATACTTCTCTGGGAAGTAGTAAATATGGTATTTTCTACTTCTCAAGAACTGAAAGTTTTATGATGCTGTAGACAGAAGGTACTATCAGTTATTCGTGTGTCATTTTATATGTGAACATCCCATGCAAACATACCCAAACTCTATCTTTATTATATATTGGCATTGAGAATGGAAATAAAAATCATATTTGGTTAAACTGTGCAAGAGATAATGTCTAACATTTTCAGGTTAGTCACACGTGACTACACAGGCATTTACTGGTGTTGCTATAAGTAGGCAAGAGACTTTCTAACAATGCTGTACATGTGTATTTGGCTTTTAAAAATAACAGGAATTAAAGATAACTCAATAGTAAATGGAACACGTTTTGTATCTGATGAGCTAGCATTGCAGGGAAAGTTTGATTTTCCTGTTTTTATTGGTTTTGTGCAAATTAAGTTCTTATCATTAACTATATTAGATTAACATTCAGGGGTGTGTCTTTTTAATACAAAAAAAAAAAAAAGAAAAAACAAAAGAAAACAAAAAAAAATTTAAAATAAAGGAAACAATGATGGCTGCTCTCAGACATAAAACACATGCAGAACAAATTGACCAAGGTAAGGGCTGCAGATTAGCAGAGGGAAGTATACTTCTGGTGATAATCAAGTGTATTTGTTTAATAACAATACTTGCCACTATTACAATAATCACCTAAAGTTTTGAAGTGCTCATTTCCTCCCTGTACTGTTTGCCACTTCAGGAGGTGTGGGTACTGCTGAGAACAGAGAAGATAAGAGCGATCACAGAGATTAAAGGAGAACTTCTCAGTCCAGCTATGGTCAGTGGGACCAGCAGATGGAGAGCAGCTCTGGCAGGACTCCTGTGGTGGGATGGGAGGCTCACTTAACTGGTTAACTCTTGACAACGTGTGCAAGGTCTTGCACAGGTGATGTTTTTGGTGAGATATTACCAAATAGTTGGTAGTTTTGGTGGTTTGCCATTGGCTCGAGGAAGACTCTAGAAAGGGCGCTCCAGAGGTTCAAGGCTGAGAAGTGTTTGACCTACATGGGAAACAGACTCCTAGAGCACATCCAGGAAATCAGAGCCTTGGTAATGCTATAAAGCCCACTTCTGGTTCCCAGTGTAAGCTCCTATGTAGCCAAACACTACACCAGTCATTGATTTGAATCCTGAACAAGTAGCCCACTTCTCTTTCTTCTCAAGTAATCCTTTCTATCTAGAGGCCTGACAAAGGGGCATTTGACATACAGGGAAACTCTGGAGAGAACCGAAACACATGTGCTGAAGCACTTGTGTTTCATTAAGACTTGACACAGGTTTGGCCCCTGCCCCCAGCTTTATGCTAAGGAGATGCTAAAGTGTCCAAAGATGGCAGTGGACTGGTACCCACCTTCAGCCTGGGGGAGACCTCATTGCAGTTGCAACTTCCTCAGGAGGGAAGAGGAGCGGCAGACACTGATCTCTTGTCTGGGGTGACAGTGACAAGGTCTGAGGGAAAGGCTTGAAGTTGTGTCAGGTAAGGTTCGGGTCAAATATCAGAAAAACGTTCTTTTCCAGAGGATGGCTGGGCGCTGAACAACTCCTCAGGGCAGTGGTCACAGCTCCAAGCCTGACAGAGCTCAAGAAGTGCTCAGACACGCTGTGACTCTTGGGTTGTGCGGTGCAGGACCACGAGATGGACTCTGATGATCCAGCCTTGTGGGGCCCTTCCAACTCGGCATATTCGGTGACTCCGTGGCTCCCCGCACCCCTTCAGAGACACCGCCCGGCCCTGAGCCAGCAGAGCGCTCTCCCCTCACCGCCGCCCCCGCCCTCTGGCAGCCGCTCCCGAGCGGGGGCGGAGCCGAGCCCCCTCCCCGCGGCCCCCGGCCCTCAGCCCACTCCCCTCGGCCCTCAGCCCCCTCCCCGCGGCCCTCAGCCCCCTCCCCGCGGCCCTCAGCCCCCGCCGTCACGTGGCCGCCGTGTCACACCGCCCTCCCGCCCCATCCCGCCCCCGAGTGTCCCGGGGCGCTCGGCGCCGCCGCTCCGCCCTTCGGCAGCGCCGCGGATCGCTCGGTGCGCGGCTCCCGGCACAGCCGCGCCGGCGTAGCGGGACGCGGGCGCTCCATGAGGTGAGGGCGCGGCGCGGGCGGCGGGCGCGGCTCCGTGCGCGCTCGGCGGCGGCGGCGGGCGCTGTGAACGGGGCTTTGTGTGCGGCGCCCACCTGCTCCCGCCTCCGCCGCCCGGCGCGGGGGGCTCAGGGCGCTGCTCCGACGGAGCCCGGGCGGGGAAACCTCCGAGGGCCGCGGCGGGAGGGAACTTCTCCCTTCTCTTCCCCGGGCGCTGCCGGAGCGCCCCGTTTGCCCGGTGTGGGGGAGCGGGGAGCAGCGGGGGGATGCAGCCCGTGAGTCGCTGCCGCTTGACTGTTTTATTTTTTTTTTCATTTAGTCTATAGTTTATATTTTGTTTGCTGTGCTTTGTTTTGTTTTCTTCTCAAGATGCTGGGCGGGCAGTGACAGCTGCCCGCGGGGGTGAGGGATGGTGCCGCCGGTTCGCTGCCCTGCTGCCCTGCCCGCCCGCATAGGGGGCTCCGCGTGTCCCCCGACCCCGAGCGGAGCCGCCCGAGCCGCCCCGGGGTCGGGGGTCCCTGATAGAGCGCGTCCGGCTGAGCCCCGGCAGCGGCTGTGCCGGTCCCAGGGCGCCCTGATGGGGATGAAGTCCTCCCTCGGCGGGACCCTCAGAGTCTTCCCTCCGACCAGAAGGGTGGCCCGGCTGTCCCGGTGCTCTCCCCGGGCGTTTGGAGCCCGTGGAGGGCAGGGTCCTGCCGGGCTTCGCCGGTCCCCCCGCCCCGCTGCCGGCCGCGGATCCCCGTACTCCGCGGTCGCGCAGGGGCTGCGCCTTCCTATGGCAGCGCAGGCTTAAAAGATCCAGATTTTCTGTTGCTGTTAAAAAAAAAGATTAAGTAGTCTGCTTTAGGAATAGCATCGAGTTTAACCGGGAACCTGTGCTTCTAACTTCTCACAGGGCATGCGGAAGATTTATCTTCCTCTTGCACAGCATTTGGCAGCGCAAGCCTTCTGCTGTTGCCACTTGTGACATTCTTAACTTTCCCCTTGTGAAAAGAGTACGCTTTACAGTGTTGCAGGATCTCCAACGAATTCTCCCGTTTGCTCCTATAATAAGTATGAATGTGCTTACTACAGCACTGATATAAAACCTTAGTCTACTACTACTTTTGTAGAAGCTGAAGTCCCTTTATTTCTTTTTCTTTTCTTCTCCTCTACCCTAGCAGGTTGTAGATTAGCTGTGTCATTAAAAAAAAAGAATAGATCAAGTGCCAAAAATTACACATAAAGCATGTTAGAAAGGTTTTCTGGTGTTTGGGATTAACTAGGAGTAACTGAATTTAGTAAATATCTTTCAATGACCTGCTTGGCTCTTGTCTTGGGATACTCATGGAGAGCTGGCAATGAGATTTTATTTACTAATAGAAGAATTGCATAACAGCCATATGAACGAGAGTGAAAGAGCATTTTGAATAGAACAACACATCATATGAGCTCAGGCTTCCCTTGATTTGAAGCCAAGCTCAGTGCCAATAAGTCGCTGTGCAGTAGCAGACACCCATCCTTCCAATCTCTAAAAACATTAGCCCTCTGCTATTCTTTTCCCCTTCCAAGAGTGCATCTGCTAGCAAAGCAATAAAATGCTACCTATTCCCCTCTATTTCCCTGAATCAAGAGCTAGATGGATAACATCAAGTGAAGAAGAGACTAGATGGGAGGCTGCTCATCTCATGAAGTGATGTAACAATTTCATCACTTGCTTGCCTCATATCTTCCTTTTTTTTTTCCCTGTGTGTTCAGTTTTCCTTCTCCCCCTCTCTGATGGCTTCATGCCTTTTTTCAGGGAGAAGCAGTGATTGGAGGAACATGAAAGCTTGTTCTTGTGTAAGATGTTGGTAATTTCTAAATCCTGTTGCAGCAATACCCTAATCACATTCCTTTTGGGAGTTGATTGTGGTCTAGTTCTTTTTGCACAGGGGTTGTGCTTGAAATAAATATAGAGAAAAAAACCCAAGGGAAACTAGAACAAATTCAAAGCTTTAGTGCCTTGTTTAATGGCAGACATAAGAGTATTAAAAATTCCAGGGTAGAAGCACAGCAATTCATAGCATCTTCTGGAGTTAGAGATTTGAGCAGCTGGCTCCTGCTGTGCCTCTTGCATGTCTGAGAATCCTGCCTGCTTGCCAGCTTTTTTTTGGAGCTGCTGTCTAAGTGCCTGTGGATGCATACAGGTGATAGCTCTGTGTTTGAGGTCACTTGGGCTTTGCTTTCAGAGTTAGTCAATCCTGGCTGCTCCTTATATTTAGAGTCATCTGATCATGGGCTTTCAGTGTTCAGAGGAAGTAATGCAAACAGGTATAATTCGGGTAATATGTTAGAGCAGAGCTTGTCACTGTCCAGCTGCCAGAGACATGCCAGTCTGCTGAACTCTGGGAGCAGCTGAAGCTCTCCCTAGCACTTTGGACTAGCTGTCAGTGCAGGTACTTGCCAAGCACTACAGGAGTGGAAGCACGCAGCAGTGAAAGAATGCATCCTTCCCTTGTGTTAAGGTCCTGAACAAGATGGCCAGTAACACCCAGAGGTGATGGTGGTGGCCTGTGTGCTGAACTTGAGATGGTCACATCTTAGGGAGAGCCTCATGGTTAGTGCATTTTCCTGGGAAGTTTTGGGTCTTGACAAGTCCTTCCTCTGCAGGCAGAACTTGCATTTTAGATGAATGCTGTAGTAACTTATGTACATTTTCTAAAGCTGTCATAGTCTTCTTTTGGTTTTCTGCCTGGAAGCCATTGCCAGTGCTGAAAATACTGTAAAACAAGATGAGTCTTAGTTTTTTTCCCTCCCACATGAATCTGTTGGTAGAGGAGAGAGAAAGCCAAATTTGTTCAGTCATTACAACACAAAAAAAATTTGTGTGCTAGTCTGCCTGTGACTCTGTAACTTCAAGGAGTTGAGCATGTTCCATTTCTTTTCTCATAACTTTTGAGAGGCAGGGAGCTACTGTTAGTTCTTGCAGATGTCTGACTTCCCAAAGGCACTTTGGAACACCCTGAATTATCTCTTCAGAGTTTTGACTCTTGAGTACTTCTGAGAACCATCTACTTGCCAGCGTGTTAACTCTAAGGCATATGTGAAGATTCCTAAGTCTATGAAGGCTGGGAGAAATATCTTAAACACTGTCTCTTCTTCAATATTTATACAGCACCTAGTGCTGCTGCTATTGAATATGAATCTCAAAAACCTGAATATAAACAGAAAAAAAAATCACTTTATTATCATTAAGATCACACAATGGCTGAGGTTTGAAGGAGCTTCTGGTGATCATCTAATCCAGCCCCTCTGCCGAAGCAGGTTCAGCTAGAGCAGGTTGCACAAGATCATGATCCGGAAGGTTTTGAATATTTCCAGAAAAGGAGATTCCACAACCTCTCAGGGTAGCCTATTCCAGTGCTGTCACCCTCTAATAGAAGTAAAGAAGTTCTTCCTCATATTCAGATGGAATTTCATATGTTTCTGTTTATGCTTGCTGCCCCTTGTCCTGTCACCGGGCATGCCTAAAAAGTGTCCGACCCCATTCTCCTGACACACATCTTTAAAATATTTGTAAGCATTCATAGGATCCCCTCTCAATCGTCTCTTCTCCAGGCCAGACAAACTGAGCTTTCTCAGCCTATCTTTGTGAGAGACATGCTCCAGTTCCCGAACCGTCTGTGTCCTTGCACTGGACCCTTTGCAGAAGTTATTTGCCTTTCTTGAGCTAGGGAGCCTGGAATTGGACATAGCACTCCAGATATGGCATCAGCGGAGCAGAAGAACTTCCTTCAGAGTGCTGTCCACTCTATTCCCAAAGCGCACCAAAATACAATTGGAATTCTTGGCCACAAGGACATACTGCTGGCTCACATTTAACTTGTCCACCAGGACTCCAGGTCCTTCTGGACAGAGTTGGATTTCAGCAGGCTAACCTCTAACCTGTGCTGGTCCCTGAGCTGCAGCACCCCACATTTGCCTTTGTTAACTTCATGAGGTTCCTCTCTGCCCAGCTTTCTGGCCTGTCCAGATCTTATTGAATGGCAGCACAGATACCATTCCACAAATAGAATTTACTAAATGTTGGTGTTAATCTTGCTGATGTCCTGGTAGTTTATAGCACTGAGAGTCTTCCAGAATTGAAAAGACCTGAATTTTTAGTGCTTTTTATTGAAGATTGGAAACACATGAAACTCTAAATTTTTGGATAATATTAAAAAAGATGCTCAGTTTTCATCAGCTGAAATATTTGCCCAAGGAATTGGTAGCTGAGAAGGGGAGCTGTGTTATCAGCACGGTCTCTGAAGGTATTTCTAGATTAAAGTAAGTTCTGGTAGGGTAGCCTTTCAAGGTGTTTATGCGAGTGGGGCTTGTCAAGTGTCTCAGGTAAATTGCTTTGATATTCTTGTCTTTCTAATTTCACCCCTAATAGGTGACTGCTTTGCCTTCGGCTGTTTCAGAACATTAATCCATAAAGTCTTGGATTTATCTCTTTATAGATTTAATGTTGTAACTGTACAGTTTGTTGTGTTTGATGATTCTGAAGAACATCAAGTTGAATGGTTGGTAATAGAATACTAGGAAGGAAGTATAAACAAGTACTAGCTCTTGTTATCCATATAGGCTTCTCGTTTAAGAACTGACATTTCAGAAGTGGGACTCTAAGGCATTTTTCTCTATTGCTAATTGAAGCTAGATTCTTTATTTCCAATCTCATCCAGTTGAGCTGAATATTGACTGTAGAAAAGTCTTCAGGACTGCGCCATATCTTATGTATGATCAAACTAAAGAAGATGGTCTCAAAATTAAGGGCCGTGCAAGGGTGTGTGTGTGCTTTTGTTTTAGAGACAGGAAAATTGAAGGCAGAGAAGGAGCATTAGTATGTCCCAGTTCAAGCAACAGGTCTTGTCTCTTTTGCTGTGCATGGGTGTGTGTTGATAGACACTTCCAGACAAAAGAACGAAAGTGGGACTAGAATAGAATCGTGTATAAGGAGTGAATGACAAATTTACCTGGACTTAATTTAAGTTAGAATTTTGCCCAGAGTCCTGTCTAATATGCCAAGTAAACAAACCGGGGCAATGTCACATTTTGATTTTTCTCTAACCTGCTCCTGTTCATTGTGTGTAAAGCCTTTTTGGTGTTAGCTTTTTTTCTGGCTGTCTAGAGCTGCATTTGAATACACTGTTTAAACAAACTGCATGTATCCCCAGACTGACCATCTTGCCTGGGTTTATATTTTCTGTATGGCATCCTCAGAGGCTGGTACTGCTTCAGCTGAATCCGTTAAAAGAAAATTAAACATTTGCAAATTCTGAATATCAAAGGAAGTGTAAGAGTTGGTACAAAGTGTCCTGGAGAGAGGAGCGATAGTGGTAGATTTGTTAGTGTTGCATCATCTATGGTGCTCTAACTTCTGGACTCAGATGCTTAAATTTGTACAGTTCAGCACATCCTTGCCAGTGATTTGTGACCAGATAGAGGGACTGCACTAGGTTACCCAAGGCCCTTGCTATCTCTGATGTCGGATTCTGTTTAGAGTGGGATTAACTGTATATAAATCACTCCCACTCTTGTGTAGTGCTTGGGCTTCTCAGTGCATTTTTCAGTGCGTTTTCATTAGTAAGTAATAGTATATTAACCAAGCCAAGAATTATTTGTCTTTATAGGTAACACTGAGTTTATAAAATTCTGTTCCATTTTTCTTTTCCTATGATAGCAGGGTGGGTTACTCAAGATGGAAAAACTGAGTTGTGCTGATAAAGAGTGGGGAAATGTTCCTGTAGCTTTTGGTCGCATCATACATGCTTCTCTGATTTGGCCTGAGAAATGGAAGAATATGCTCAGCTGGATGAAATAGGAAGTAGTCCTATTTCAAGGGAGGTGGAGTGTTGGGTGGATTACTGTTTAGGACAGAGTGGGCTTGCTGTATTTATGTGGGAGCAGCCAGAGAGGCTGAGCAATGGCTAATGCCTCCAGGCAGTACTGTGTCTTTGGCCATGTTAAAGAGCAGCTTGGGTTGGAGCACATTTTTGGTGTTGTGTAGGTCAGGGAAGCTCAGGGACATAAAGAATTTGTGAAGTTGGATACTGAAGGTGATCAGCAGAAGGGATGCATTAGTGTTGATGCCGCTGGCTGCTTTGCAGTGCTGGCTGCTGCTAGGCTGTGTTTCTGGGTCAGAGCTGGGCTTGTGGTTTATAGAAGGTGATCATCCAGAGGGTAAATGATGGTGTGCTTTGGGGGATGATGCTTCTGGGGCCTCTTATTTTCCCTATGAGAGTAGGTGTAGTCACACAAAGGAGGATGTAAATGTATAGCAGCCAGAGAACTCTTCCACACTCCAGACTCTTTTTTTAATTTCCCCCACACCTCCATGTGTGTTGCCTAGAGTCTGTAAATCTTTCCTGTAACCTTGAAAGGTTGAAAAAGTTTTTTTGGAGTGTTTTTGGGAGGGAAAGGGGAAATTAGTTGAAACATTAGTCATGCTTTGCTGCAAAAGAGCTCTGTGTGAGATGGAGGCTTCTCAGAGTGTTCTGAAAGAGGTGTAAGATTTTTGAGACATAAATTAATTGAATTCAGCACTTTTCAGTGAGGAGTGACTCATTAGCATGAACACTGTGCATAATATAAAGTTTTGCTGTAAACTTCCAGTCTTGCTGAGGGAAACTAAGTCTTTTCCTTGTTGCATTACTGGGTTTTGGCCCCCTCAAGGACTTAATTGTAACATTGTTTGAAAGGCCTTGCTCTGATTTTAATGCAGTTTAATGAAAGGGGAAAAAATGTCAGTATTGTTGTTTACTGTGTTTTGCACAAATCTCACTATAAGTCAGCGGGGAAGATTATCCTAATCTTTTTCCTACATTTAAACCTAAATATTGTATTGTGTATTAAAACACAGTTGTAATGAAATTATTGAGGCCAAAGATTGCTACCACTTCAATGTCTCTTGCTCTAGCTAGATAAGTTTACCACCTACCTAAAGATGTTTTTTGTGTTTTGTATTCCTCAGGGCTGTTTCTTCACATTAAGCTAAAGGAAGATGAGATAGAGGACTAGATATTTAATTTTGGAGCTAATGGTTAAAAGCACGTGATGAGCATTAGCTGTTGAGAATCCCTGGAGTTAAGCACTTATCTGCTGCTAACTTGCTGCAGCCATAAAATGACAGCACTCAGTATTTATTACCACATTAGTTCTGAAAGCAGAGAAATGCCACTATTAGTAGAGATTGCTTCTTGTAAATACCTGTGATTCATTGCAGAAATATTGTTTTGAAGTGTCTTGATGCTCCCTGGTGAATTTCTAGTAGTCACTTCCTATCTTGTAAAACAGGAGAGTAATTTTAATGGCGCTTCCTTTATCCCCCCTCTGGCAAATGAACAGTTGTCATAAAGCTCCACCAAATCAGGATGCTGACCTCCTTTTGCATCAATTCCAATAATTGCACCCTTTGAGAAGGGACTTCCTCCTTTAAACAGTGACAAGAAAAAGCAGCCCTCACCACTTCATGCATTTTTATCTCTACAGTGGAAGGATTATGGGCATTATGATGCACAAACTGTAATCTGAATGTTTGTGTTTAACTACATCATATGGAAAAAATAGAGATGTGAAAAGCACACTAAGCTTGGGAATGCTGTTTTTGTGTGCTTGAGCATGCTTTTTTAATTATGCTGAGGATTTGAGTTTCACATTCAGTGTATAAAATGTGCTTTTTCCTTTCTCACAAGAGGGAGAGTAATGTATTAGGAGTGCTTGCAAAACTTGTTAATTAGACTCTCCTACAGGTTCCTCAGAGAAGAGGGTCAGCTTTGCAGCTGCTCCATGTACCTACAAGGAGTTTTCTTCTCTCACACAGCCTTATAGTTGAGCACTTTGTCTTCCTTGGGAGCTATAATAAATCTTTTGTCCATAGCAGCCAAAAATGCTGAGGGAGTGGGAAGGGGAAAGACAGCCTACAGCAGACAATTCTTTGGCAATCTGTATGTGAGGAAAGATTTCTTGTTTTCAATTCCCTGTGCACGGGATTTATTTATACTTCATTAACCAGTCCAATTAAACAGTTTGCTTTTTTTAGTCAAAGTATATTTAAGTTATAAAATACAAAGCCCTGTTAAGTGTTGGGTTTTGAGGGATATTGTATAATTATTGTATAATGTTTTGCACCTTTAAAGTTTCTTTACATTGTTTTTTTTTGGTTTGGTTTGGTTTTTTTGTTTTGCTTTGTTTTGGTTTTTTTTCCATAAAATTTGGTGTTTGTTTGGTTTGGTTTGATTTGGGGTTTTTTTGCTGGTGTGGTATGAAAAGAAAGCCAGGTGTGTAATGGAATTTGTCTTGCCTGTACCCTGGCATTTGCAGTTCTCATCATCCTTGATGTTACTAGAGGATAATTTAGGAGATTATTGGGCTCTTGCTGAGGTTCAGGCTCCTTTCCAGTGCAGGTTATGACAGCTGTAATTTAAAAACTTTCTCCAAAGTTTGGGTAGGTGTAGCAGAAGCAAAGTGGTATGCTTCTCTCAAAGCAATCTGAAATAATTCCTTCTTTTTGATTGTCCAGTTATTATTTTTTAATTTTTTTTTTGCTATTTTACAAATACTCCTTTTCACCCAGGAAAAAGCTAAGAAATTTTCACCTAGGTCAGGCAATGAAAAGATTCTGCCAAATCTATTTTCCTTTTTTCTTTTTACCTGCTAAAGAATTAAACAAAATGCCACAAACCCATTCTCCTTGTGATTAAATGCAAGAATTTTGAATGAAACCCCTTCTTCATATACCTGGACACAGTCACGCTCTGACATGACTTGAAAATGACTGCTTAATTAGACTTAGAGTAATTTAATTCAATTTAATGATTTTTTAACAACTTGACCCATCCAGATCACCTGCTGCTACCTACTGGAAAGGTGTAGCCTGTGGGAAATGTGTTTGTGTGTATTTAATGTATGGGATTTTTTGTGTGTTTGTTTGTGGGGGGTGTTTTTGAAGAAATGTACCTGAGTTTTGAGTTTGTCTAATCGCAGTGAGATAAATATGGGGTTGAACTAAATAACATGTTTACTTAGCACTGATTCCTATTCCTGAATGGTAGTTAGGGTTGTATTTTGTGGAAGCATTCATATGCATGTATATTCTGTTAACAGTGTGCTGTGTAGTTGGATTTTTAAAACTCATGGTAGAGTCATCATGTAGAACATAGCAACTTGCCTTTAATAATGAGATGTACTTTTATGAAACATTTGAATCTTTGGTTATCGAACTGTAATCTACTGTTTCTGAAGAGTGATGTGACACATAGTGACCCTTCATGACCTATTTGAATTTATGCTTCAGTCCCTATTTATTTATCTGACTAGACTTGTAAAACTTTTTCTACTTTTTTTTCTAGGGTGGAGAGAGGAAGTTTATACAGCTGAACATCCTTAACTTTAAACTGTTCCTTCAGAAAGAATTTGTATAGCAGCTAAAACCTGTAGATGAAAGCAACTAACTATTTCAGTAAGTGTACTGTAAAACTAGAAATGTGGAACATTTTTATCTAGGTGCATTTGCCAATCCAGATGTTGCTCTCTCATTACGATTTTCTGCTGTGCTCTGGGAAAAAGCACATTGCCATGCTGTTTTAATGTGCTTTCAGCATTATGTTGGATTGGCAATGTGTGGTATCATTGAAGCTTTCTGTAGGAAACTTTGCTCGCGACACCCACTTTCCTTTGTGAGAGTTTGCAGCTTGTCTGTTAGGTTAGCTTTGTATGTTTGTTCAACTGCTGCTTTCCTTCATGTAGAAGGAAGGAAGGGGGAACACGACTGTGATAATGCACTGCCAAGTTTCAAGCAGCTATGGCTCTTAAAAACCCACATACTGTTCCCCCCTTATGGGGAAGAATCCAAAACAATTCTTCCAGCAATAACCTCTGTCTTGTTCAGGCGATTCTATCTGCTGTGTTGTGTTGAGCTGTCCTAGTATTTGTCCTGCAAGGTTGAAGTACAATTTAGAGTTTGGTTAGTGGTTGTACTGGTGGATAGAATAATGGTGGTATTTCTGCTACCCAGTGCAGACCCATGGTGGTAGGATGGTGGAGATTTAATGAATGACTTTGCATGCTTAATTATGATTTTGCATAATCCATTTTTACAAATGGCTGTCCTGTTGATAATATTAAAATAGGCCGTGGTCAGAGGAATCTGGTCATGTATGAATGTGTTGCTGATCTAATTATGTGGAGATGTAGTTAATATAACATGATATACAGCTTGGGTTTTGGTGAACATTTGTTCTCTTGTTCAGTGGTCAGATTTAGGCTTACTTAAGTTTAGAGAAACAGTTAGAAAGGTTCCCTTAAGTGGCTGTTAATCTTTTTTAGAGCTTGAGGGCTAAATCCTCAAAGACTGATAGGGATATGCAAATTCAATTGTGACTTGCCTGCCAGCGAACTGAATGGTATCAAGTTGGAATCTTACTTTCTTTCTTTTTTGTTTAGATATTGAAGAAGAATAAAAAGCTCCTCAAAGGTTTGGAAGGTTGAATGTGATCAGCATGAAGAGCTTAAAAGCAAAGTTCAGGAAGAGTGACGTAAGTACTTCTGCTATGTTTGACTGCTGGTTTTCGTGCTGGAAACAAGTTCTTCACTCCCACCTTGATAAGCTTATAGGTTAATGAATTACAGAAGAAAGCACAAAGGCAACAGCTGAGTACAGTATGGAGTAGGCTGTTTCTATTTGTAGAGCCATTATCTGTTATGCAAATTAACAGTGTTTTACTACCTTGGTCCCCACAGCTGAATCATACATGTCTGTGGGGTCTGCAGAACTTCTGTTAGATTGGGCTGGTGCCCAGATTGGAACTTTGTTCCAGCTTTAGGGTTAAGCCTCGTAAGGACTTTACTACCCAATCATATTTCTGTATAAACCTAATAGCGTTCTTATCAGTGTGGTGTTTGAGTGCTTTACTAATGTCTCCCCAGTCTGTCACAGGGTTTCTTTGTCAGCAAGAATACAGGAACCAGCTGAGCAATTAGGGCAGCTGTGGTTTATCAGTTCTAGTGTGACGGGAGGGGTGGATATAGGGCTTGAGCAGTGGGGAAGGAGGACATAAATGTGGGGGTTCTCAGGGGAATCTCCAGAACAGCATTTAGAGAGACCTTAGGCTGCACATAATCTTGCTTGTTGTAGAAGTATTGGTGGATACCAAACTTTGACATGTATAGTAAGCAATACTTTCCTTGGAGCAGTGGAACTGCTGTAGTCTAGTCCTCTTCTTGTCCTACTACTCATCCCAGGTTTTTGTGTTACTAGTAAGAACTCTGTGAAATTGATGAGTTTGTGTTTAATTGACTTTCCAGATATTGCGTGGAATTTGTAACAAATATTCATGATCCGTGGAGAATGTAGTGTTTCATTCTTCATCCTAATTTTTTGTGCCCTTTTGAAAGAGGTGATGTATTGTTTGTCCTTGCCAGCTTTGCATGGGGTCCTGAGCCAGCCATATTGGATGAAGATGCTGGATGAAAATAGTGTCTTAAGAAGTTTTGATGTTCAGGCGTAAAGTTACACTGTGCACTCAGTGGGTGTTTTGATGTAAAGATGGTCTTACAGCACACCATTAGAATAATATGTCTTTAGCCAGCCTGTAGTGCACATCAGTAGCAGAAGAAGGCAGAGTTACTGTTATGGTGTGATCGGCAGATATGCTGGCTACTGCTCAGAAAGAATTTTGAGCTGTGGGTTAGCATTTGGTGCAGCTGCTGAATTGGTGTCCTTGCAGCAGCACTGGTGGATACTTCGCTCCTTCGGTTTAGCAAGAGGTATTTCTTAAAAGACTACCTCGATGAGCAAGCTAAATATGTAAACCAATCTTTGCTTTCTAAAATATCTAGAATATTCCAGAAATATTCTAATTTTGGGTGCAGAGGGAAACACTTTTCACTATTTAAGCAGTATTTGATTTTGCTGGTCACCAGATTGAATCAGCCAGTGGTACAGTGTCTCGTGCCTCTTCACAGCAAACAAAAATAATATCACAAGTCTCTGGCGCCCCATCTCTCTGAACTTACCTTTCAGTTTAGAACTACTAGAGTTCTGTGGTCAGACTTTGTTGCTCTTATTGCAATGAGCAGCAGCAATTGCTATTTTGAGTTCACCCACACCACTAAAACTTTTAATAGGCATCTGTTTAGGTAATGAGAGTGGTCTGCTGGCTAATACATGAACACACTTGGAAGTTAGGTGTGCCCATGTGTTAGGATGACTTCATCCACACTTTTATTCTGCTTGGCTGGGCTGCTGCTCTAGAGCAAAGGCTAAGTGACACATGTGATGAAACCAGACCTTGCTGTAGGGGTTCAGCCACTGTCATAAATTGCGCTGGTTCACTTATTCCTCACTTATCTAGCCCTGATAGCTTGTATACGCCTCTCCCCAAAATCAAGGGCAGTCTGAACGTAATTGCTGTTTTGATACTACTGCTGTCTACTGGCTGGAGACAAGGTTGACCGCAAAGGATTTTTCAGATACCTAAAATTTAGATATGCATCTCTAAGAGCACAACAGTCTAAATCCATGACAGTCTGGTTTCCTCTGTTTTGAAGCCAAGCCTTAAGGGCATAATTCAAGGCAACCAACAGGAGCTGTCCTATATTTTGTGCAAGATAAGCAAGGAAAATTCTCTTCAGTTTTCAGGAGCTGCTCTTAGTTACAGTTTTTGAGGGGGAGAAAAAGGATGTGTTTTTAATGGGAATTTGGTTGTATTTCATCTCAATTTATAAGATGTGGTAACTTCTCTTGGATTGGGGATGAGGGTAAAGTCAGAAGGGGTGGAGTGATTATTTTTCTCATTGCTCTCTAAAAGAAATCTTTAATGTACTGTATTTTAGAGCTGAAGATTCTTAGGGTAAGGAAGAGTGTCTGTAATCTCATTGTTAGCATTAAAAAATAAGGAGTGGGATGAATAGGAGGTAAGTCTTCAAGATGTGCATGAGAAACAGGAATTGCAAACAGTTCTCCAGCAGTAGGACTGATAACATAAAACTGTGTGCTGGAATGAAGACCACGAAGGAAATCTCACTGATGTATTGAAGCTCTCTATCTAGGCTTTCCTTCAGCGGCAGAATTAAAAATTAGTATAACTGCTGATATTCAAGTATATTTTCTGGTATCCCTGCCAGAAGGCATTGCTTTGGTGCTCAAATGATGTCAGTCTTGATGCTTTTGAAAGAAATGGCCCTGATCCCTCTTTTTCCATGTCTGCTCTTCTCCTTTTGAGGGCATCTGACCCTGCAGTGAGCCAGGTCAAGGACAAGAAGTGATAGAAAAATACTTTGTGGGGTGAGTGTCAGATGGGTAACTCTCTGCTCTGTGTTATGTAGGGTCAGCCTTGGGAGGAATGGTGGAAGTAGGAGGAACTGCAGGACATCCCTTTCTCCAGTTGTTGCTTGGTTTAGTTCCATTGTCAGATCACACCCTGAGAATACTGGCACAGAAAGCATAAGGGTGGGCATGCCAGCAAAGGAGTTGCAGGAATACACAAGTACATAAGGCTGTTAATTTAAATATTTAGCAGGACTGATATAGTCCACAGCTGAGAGAGGACAGTATGACTCCTAGATAAAGAGAGACTCCTCACTTCATGCTTTTGCTGTATCCCTGTATTTCACCTGATTTACTGTTTGTGAATCCAGCCCCATTAACTGGAGAATCCTTTGTCCTTGACACACTTAATCACTGTGAAATCCTTCCTGGGGGTGACTGTTGCCATGTGAACACGTGTGTTTGGAGAGAAGGAATGAGATTTATCGCTCTGTCACAAATTACTATTGTCAAAGCATGATGTGTAGTCACAGGAGGATGCTTGTAGACTGGGAATCTGTGAACAGGGTGCCTGGGTGGGAGCAAATGCCGAGACTGGAAGCTAAGCAGTGGTTGCGCACACTTAAAGAATGTGTAGACAACAGAAACTGCAATCGTATCTTGACAAAGCAGCAAGTCTCTTCTGTCTGAGAAGCTGTATTTTCTCTACTCTCCTCATCTCTTTTTTTCTCATTATCAAGCTCAAAACCTACCATTAAACATATAAAAACTGACCACCTAAAAGGATGGCCATTTTAATTGTTGCTAGAGGCTATCACATGTAACACTTGTAAAAGTTGTAGTAATACCAGGAACTATCACTTTAGACCTGAATTTGTTTACACACAGTCCATAGTTTATTCACACAGTGGAGAATGAATGTCTCTGCCCAGTGAGACAGAAGTTCTTCATAGTTTCTGCTTAGAAAAACAGATTTAAAAAATTACTATTAAAAATATAGCTACTGATGTCTTATTAGGCCTCTAGTATTTGAGATCATAGTGTTTTCTGTAGTAACTAGTCAGTTTGTGGCCTGACTTCAAAAGTGTCTGGAATCTTAAACAGTGTAAAAGTGGATTTTCAAATGTGTGAAGATTAAGCCTGTCTAAACATGTTTTGCCTGATTCTTAGATTTGACAAGGTGCTCATCAACATTTTCAGGCACCTACACATATTTAAGTACCTAGCTCTTGATACTAGGATGATGTAAGTGCGTAAGTGGTATGTTCAGGTAGACTGGCTTTTAAGCATGTTCTTGGTTACTCTAGAAAAGGCATATTGTGTGAAGGCTCTGATGGTTTTGATTGTTTTCACTGTCTTAAGTGTGTGGGCAAAACCTGAAAAGCTTTAGGACCCTTTTCTATAAGTATTGAAGATCAACTGAAAAACACATACTGCAGTTTGACAGGGACCAGTTTTTTTCTAATTGCTATCTTGTCGAATGGACAAGAAAGTTAGAATTGGGATTTGTTTCCAAATACCTTCAATAATAATAATAATTAAAATAGTAGAGTGTCTTTTAACATTGAAAATTGACTGTGCAGTTCTCCAAAAAAGGTACCTAATGTAAGAAGCAGAGTCGAGACAGGCTGGGATTCCCCAATGCTACTTACCAGCTTTAACTTCTGGTATTTCTGGAAATGCCTTTATGTTGTACTATTACATGGGTGTTGAGAAGGTTGCAGTTCTAATGAAAATTTATGCTTTTTGGCCTTTACTTTAGTCATTGTTCCATAAATCTCAAAATGATGAAGCAGTTAGGTATGTTGTAGTGTAAAATCTTAGTCTTAATCTAGACACTATGTTAATTAAGTCTTGGCATTTCTTTTTAATGCCAAATGTTTGAAGTAATGAGTTTACATTTAGCAGTTTTTAAAGTACAGAAAGCTAACCTACTTGGGGGTTTGGAATGGAGAGATTGCTGGGATTCATTCAGTTAAAATCTGTGTTCTTGTGTGTTCTGGGCTGAAATGTGTGAGAGAACAAAATATGGGTGGGGGAACTTGAAAAGTAATAAAGCAGGATCTCCTGCAAACATCCCTTAAATTACTGTGTCCACTTAAAGCTACAATTAACCTAAAGGGGAGCATGAGATTCAAATTTGCAGTGTCTGCTTTCTACATAGATACTTTCTTTCAGGGTAATTGTGTCAAAAAACCACCCTGCAAGTTCTTTGTCAAAAAAAGTGAAATGGCTGTGTTGATTGACCATTGCACACAATTATTTAGAAAATGAACTTCTGAAGCTTGCTTTTACTTCAGTGTCCTGTTTTTATTGTGTGTTGGATTGAATCAGGCATGAACCACATCACCATGTAGCTTTTGTTCAGCTTACTGTCTTCTTCAGTATTAATCTTTGATTCCACTATACAGCGTGTGATGGAGGGTTGATCTCTGGAACATGGAGATTGACCTCAACCAGTTCATCTTGGGAATGGAAAATTGAACTTTCCCCTCTTGAAATTCGTGTTGTGGTTCCTGATTCTCCCTTCCACTGTTAGGAGTCAAGAGTTTTACCTTCCGCCCCATGGTCTGCTATTTGGCTTCATGCCTCCAGTTCTGAGCATACTCTCTGCTCTACTCAGCTTGCTCTGCTTTGTCCAGGAAAGAAATTAAACATGTTTTGAGTATATTAGAGTAAGACCCGCTGCTGGTTCCAGTCAGTTCAGGGTAAACCTCTTGCCATCAGGTAGTGTATTTTCTTTATTATTCACAATAGGAATGTCCTCAGAGTACATATAAAATTATTTTATTCAGGTGAACTGTAATTCTGGTGTGCAGGAGACCTCTGTGAGGAGGCCAATATCAGCCCAAAAGTTATGTAGCATCTCTTTTAATGGTGAAAAGAAAATGTAAAGGAGAAGACAAGCAAAGACTGACAAATAAGGGTGTGGGAAAACAGAAGGGAAGAAAGAAGGTCTGAAAGGGAGAAGAAAGGAGGGACAGTTGAAGGATCAGTTACTATTTTGGTAACTGTTCTGGGAGAAGAAGCAACTGGGCTGTTGTGGGTTGCCTGTTGATCATCTGTCTCTGGATGGGAAAGTATGAGAAGTGTTTAAGGCTAAATAACTTGCAGATATTCTGTAAACCACCTGCAGCATCTCCAAACGTTTGAGACACAAAGGAGAGGGAATTGGTTAAATGAGAACTGTGCTGTGGTGTTTGGAATTACAGTAGACAAACCTTAATTTACTTTGAATAAACACATGGTTATTTCCTTAAACAGGATTATGAAATAGGAATGAGTTGGAAGAAGAAAGGCAAATTGGCGTATACAAACTGGAGAAAACTAGTATTTTTGAATCTATTGGTAACAAGAAAGGAATCTTTTTGTGTAGAAACATTTCTTTTGTGTCCCTTTAAAGAGAGCACAAAAGTTCGAGGGCCTTCCAGCTGTGGAAGAGTTGGAAAAAAAGCATTTGTAATTTTTTCATTTATTTGTTTATCTTTAGTAAGATTTCAATGTAAAGTAAAATAAATTTTAAAATTATAAATGAGCAGTCTGTGTGTCCTTACTGTGGTATGCTCTATCCCCTCTTCCTTTTTGGCACTGCTCGTGCCTGATCTGATATGAAGTTTTCTGTTAAAACTCATGTGAAGGAGAGGATTTTAAGGAATGGCCCAGACTCTGTGTTTGAAAGCTTTTGTCTTGTCTTTTGTTGTTAGCGAAGACAGTTTGGTGTGAATATCTGCTGTAATATTATCTAGTGAATGGAACACCCATACACTTTTATTTTAGTGGAGATTTGAGCCTTTTCATTCTGTGCTTATATTTTGGTAGACTGCGAATGATACAAGCAGACAACAAATGTTAAGGAGTGAGTCAGACTGAAAGAGGTGTATTAAATACCTTATTCCAGCAATGCATTCTAGTGCTGTTCTTCAAGAAGCTGTTCTGATTGCGTGTAGTCCAGGAAAATATCCAGCATCAGGGACATGTCAAGCCCTTTTCTGCTTCCTTGCACATTGCCACATTTGGGCTGAAACATCTCATACATGCTCTGAATATCTGTGCAGCTAGAGCGTAGAGTAGAATCACTGTGTCAGTGGCCATTCTTCCCAGGAAATGGGAAGTCTGGACTTCTGTAGTTGTTCTGACATCTGAAAACCTGTTTAATGAACTATATTGCCTATTTCAAGACCTAAATCATCTGGACAAAGCTGCAGCCTTAAGCTTTTAAAAGTCCTGTTAACATGGAGCTGGAAAAGCCATCACAGTGGAATGTCTTTTAACTACAGCTTCAAGATGTCTTAATTTCTTAATTTAAGAAATTTGGTTGCTATGTGGACTCCATATTTACCCTGAAGTATTTTGAGGCAGAAAATTCTTTAAGTAGTGCTTTTATTCCACATGATATTAGTGCTACTTTCTACTGTTTAGATATTGAGAGATGGCATAGTATAATTTGCAAAACATAATGTCAGACTGGCTAAGTTTATTCCTGTATAGCTGTCTGAGGACTCTCATTTCCCAAATATGCTGCATGCATATGCTCAGATGAAATACATAGCTAACTGTCCAGAACGCTTGCATTGACTTGATTGCAATGATAGAAGCAAAGGTATTTTAATAACTTTGCAAATGATGTGGTTGCCGATGCGTATATATGTGCCTGACATAGCTGTGTGGCTCAGTTCATGGGTGCATACCTCTCCTCTTTCATCTTTGCTTCTTTGCTGTGTGTGGTGGAAACTTCTTGGGAATCTTGCCAGCTTGGGTAACCTGTCTGGTTATCCAGAGCCTGAAACAGGGCCCTTTGAAGTCAGAAGAAAGACTTCAGTCTGCTTGAAAGAGCATTGAATCAAGAATGAAAACCAAAATGTTGGCTCCATGGACGCACGTGGCCAGCTCCAATGAGGGATGGATTTCAATGTATCGTTGAAATGGATCTCAATGTAGCATTGAAATATACTTGGAGGTTGAAGATGCTGAGATCGACAGGTTATCCAACAGTGGCTTCTTTCTGGGGTCTAGAGGAGGATGAGTTTTTGTTCTTTTCCTTCAGCTTTTTTTTTCTTTGGGGGGGTGGTTGCTTATGGCATGATGTGATTCTGTTTGACAGGAGCAATGGCAACCCACTACATCTAGTTTCAGTCTACCCTCTTTTAGTTTTAAACCACTATCCTTTGTCTTACTGCCACAGGTCTGGAGAAAAAGTCCCTCTCCATTGTTCTTTACTAGCTACCTTAAAGTATGAAAAGGCCACATTAAACTGTTGTGGAGCCTTCTCTTCTCCAGGCTCAGCAACCCCATCTCTCTCAGCTTGTCCTCGAAGGAGAGATGCTCCAGTCCTTTGACCTCCAGCAGGTCCCTGTCCCTCCCGTGCTGGGAGCCCAGCTCTGGATGCAGTGCTCCAGGTGGGTCTCAGCAGAGCAGAGCAGAGGGGCAGAATCCCCTCCCTGCCCTGCTGCCCACGGGGCTCTGGATGCAGCCCAGGACACGTTTGGCTCTCTGGGCTGTGAGTGCCATGGCAGGGCATGTGCAGCCTCTCAGCCACAGCACCCCCGAGTCCTTCTGGGCAGGGCTGCTCTGGGGCTGCTCATGCCCAGCCTGTGCTGGTACCAGGGGCTGTCCCAGCCCAGCTGCAGCACCAGCACTTGGCCTTGTTAAACCTCATGAGATTCCCACAGACCTGCTTCTTGAGCTTGTCTAGGCCCTTCTGGATGGCATCAGTCAAACACACCTCTTGGCATGGTGTCATCTGCAAATTTGCTGAGAGTGCACTGGATCACACTGTCTGTGTCACAAATGGAGACACTGACAGGTACTGGTCCCAATACAGACCTCTAAGGGGCACCACTCATCACTGATCCTCATCTGGACATGCAGACATTAATGACTACTTCCTGGATGTGGCCATCCAGCCAATTTGTTACCCACCAGACAGTCCATCAGAGCCATGTGTCTCCAGTTGAGAGAGCAGGACTTTGGGAGAGGCCATGTGTTGATGACACATTATTGATTGTTTCTGTATTTTCCTAAATTCCTTCACTGTGGCTAAGGGAACCTGAGCAGTATACCAAGGGCTTATGCCTTACATTGTTGAGAAAGACTACAAGTTCAAACTGTCTTGGAGTGTGTTACTGGCGCAGTAACAGCATATTTAAGGATGGGATTCTTGTGGATTTGATTTTGACCACCCAGTTGTATTCCTGTCCCACTTGGTACAAACAGCCTGTTGCTCTCTAATTTTGCTGGATTTGTCTCACAGCTGTCTCCAGTCCTGTGTCAAAGTGTGATAAATGTAGTAGGCAGCAGGTGTGCATCCCTGCAGCCCTGGCGTTGCAAAAAGGGCTGTGAATGTGAAGTGCTGCACAGCAAGAAGCTGCCCTAGGCTTTGTGTTGGGCAGCAGTTTTTTTCCCAGTAGTGAATACCACTTCTTAATGCATATGTTGTTTGCTTGTAAACTTGGAGTTGCTCAGTGTGTTTTGGTTTTGTTTCTCATAGTGTAGGTTCCTTGTGTGCAAGCCAGGTCTCGCTTCAGCTGGATTGCTGTGCTGGTTATTTACCATGTTGTGCACTCGAGAGGAAGGTTGTGTTTCCATGTGTTTGTGAGGAACATTAGCTCAGATTAATGTCACAGCAAAAAGGTCTTGAAAGTTTCCAGCGGTGATGCTCTGCAGCTCCATTTACTCAGATGATGGTAAGATGCATACAGTCAGATGTAGGCTGTTATTTTTTTATGTTTGTGAGTAATTTTGTTTTAGTTAGAGGGTCATTGAAGGAAAAAAATGCAATTTTTGTTAATTTATATTTTCTAAACTGTGAATGGGAGGAGACAAACATGAGCAGTGTGTGGGGAAAATGGCTATAGGTAAGTTTTTTTTGTTGAAGGGTGGCCACTGGTTTCTGTTGAAATGCTTGGGATTTTGGGATAAGATATGGTATGGGTTTTTTTCTCATTGTTATGTGTGATGCTTGTTCAGTCATTACACATGAGGTGGTAAACACCGAAGTTTCTTTATTATTTTCATCTTTTAATTTAGGCTAGCTGGGGAAGCATGAACACTGCTCTGGCATAGAAGCTTGTGTCCAGGCTCTTCTCATTCACTGTGTCTTTGCATAGTTTTGGGCAATGAGCAGCTATGGATGCTGTTTCACCCTGTAAAATACACAGTATCTGTGTCATTCAGCTGTGCAGTGTTGAAGGGAAGGCACCCAGTCCAATTTGAGAATTTCTGATGCAAAATGGAAGAACATGAAGTAAGTGTTCTTCTGAGACCAGGAACGCAAGTTTAGCAAATTAACTTCTAGCTGAAATGTACTTGTCATTGTCGGTGTGTTTCTTCTGCTAGCATAAGAATGTAATTATTATGCCCTGGAACTCCATACAAGGGAGTTTCCATGCCTGGAATTTAGATTTACAATCTGCTTCCTCCCACTTCTAAACCCAAAGTATCATGATACTTTTAGGTGAAGATCAAGTCACTTTATGATCTATTCTTGAGATGCTAGATTACCTGTTTGCTGCAGTGGTGGCTGTGATTGTATCTGCCTATAAGCTAACAAGAAAAAAGCCTGCTATCTAGAAATTATGCATAAATATTACTTTACGACAGATATCTTCCTGCTCTCTGGCAGTAGCAATTCTTCCACTCATTTTCCTCTTCTGTCTCCTGGGTAACTCCTATAGGTTTAATAACTGTGGCTGGGGCAGAATTTTCATTTTCTTAAATTTATTTTTCTGTTTTAAACACAGATAGTTTTTCTGATATTTGGTTCCCTTCCTCCCACCCTCCACTGGCCTGTAAGTTGCTTTAGCAATGCTCAGTATCTTCAGTTTTATGAAAGTAGGATTGTTTCAGGTCTATACACAAGGCAAACACAATTAGAAAATTACATCCTTTGACATAAGAAAAACAACCTTGTACGTGGTACTTGTACTGAAGGTGGCTGTAAACAAACAGTATAATCTCATGGGGGTTGGGGGGGAATGGACATTGTAAATCTTGCCATTGGAATTTATTTCAGCTGCTAGTTGAAAATCATGAGAACTGCCAATGCAGTGCAATAAAGGAAGAAAAGGTCAGCAGATTGGAAAAAAGGCTCAGCCCCTCATCTTTCAATGTGATTTTTTGCAGCTTTGTGCATGGGCGTATTATCCTGCTTTCACACCTTAAAAATAAGGGAGAGGTGTGGAAAAATATTTCAATGGGGTAATTGTTGTGGATAGATTAGTAATTCTGCAGTGCTCGAATACTGTGGAAACGTGGACTGTGTAAATTCCCTTTAAGGAGAGACAAGCAGCTTCTACCATACCCAGACTAACAACTTTAGGAGCTCTACATAGCTTGGGTCTCACCAGACTCTTCTGACTTTGGTATGTCAGCTGGCTACGGTGACCAAGAAAAACCAAACTTTGCCTCTTGGGTCTCTGCTGTTTAAAATCTGTTGGTATTTAGTGTTGCACACTACTGGAGTTCAGACCTACTTTGCAGGGTACTTGAGTTTGTCCCAAATGTGTGTAATAGGACTGCATGGGGGTTCCATCAGTAAGATTCAGAGGGGTGACTTTAAATATAGAAGCTGGAAATGTCCCTGATGATAGTCTCCTTTAATAGTCCCTGATGATAGTCTCCTTCTCATTCTGAGACCTATGTTTATGGTGACAGGGTGCTGAGGACTTTGTAGGATCACATCTTTTACATGTTAGTAGTTCAGTTGTAAGATTACTCACAGGTTTTTCAATGCATGATCATGCTCTGACCTAGAACATGTCCCCTCCTGCTTTCTGTGTGTGTGTGTGTGTGTGTGTGTGATTTTGGATGAATTGTCATTTTCACACACAGCTGAAATGCATCTTCTTTTCAAGTATGTTTGAGTAATCCATAGTGATTAAGCAAAACAAGTAGGAAAGAATGTGATCTTGCTATATGCCATGATTGTAATGACCCCCTCTTTGCAATAAATCAGTTGTTTGTCAGAAGACTCATGTCTGCATAAGCACATGACATTACTGCAGACAGGAAGTGCCCTAGTCTGTTGACCTCGTCTCCCAGGGAAAATCAAAAGTTCTCATTAAATTAAAAAAAAATAACAAAACCAAGAAAAACTCCCTCAACTTGTCTTAGTAGAAGATGAAGGCAATAATATGTATAACCTCTTTCTTTTCTGTTGTTTATGAATGTGCAATCTGATATTTAAATTGCTTTAGAAACCTTTTTAATGCAGCTGAAAGGAGTGAGGTCAGATATATTTTCTTAGGGTTATATTACACTCCTCAAGGGTGAACAGGAAATGGTTTAAAGGAATGCCAAGAAGTTCCTATTCCCTAACCAATTCCCTTGTTTTTCCTTAACCAGCTTTATTTCACATTGCATGCTTCAGCTGCTGTGAGCTTTTCTGGGTTGAGTATAGGGGCAGGTTTCAGGGTGTTCTTAAGTTACATCACCCAAGTTCGTTTGCCTGCATTTTAAAGAAGAAAACTGCCTGAATTCTAAATACAACTGTATACAGACTGTGTGTGCTTACCAACATCTTGCTATGTGCATTTCTGATCTGTTAGAAATGGTAGGTGTGCTATCTTATTGACACTGTTAATGTTAAAAGAATATTCATCACAATTTCCAATTATTACCACTGTCCTCAGGAATTTGCATATGAATTTATGCAGTACTATTCCCATTTATTGACTCTATTTCTTGAATTCTTTTTCTTCTGTTTCTGCATAGGTTTTCTTCAAAGCAGCCTTTTTTTTGTCATCAAGTCTAGGTGTAGAAATTTGAAAGAAACTTACATATTGCCAAATCCATGCTCTTACAAACTATCAACCCCCCAAGCCCAAAAAATCCAAAGCCCAAACCAAAACAAAAAAAACCCATCAAAAACATAAATCCAGATTTAAGTGTTTCTGTATTATACACTAAGTGAAATATTTAAAGCCCATTTGTCTGTTCACTGGTTTTGCTTGTCACTTAGAATATCCAGTTAAGTAACACAAAGGAACACCTTGTAGAAAAGAAATTTTGGAAGTAAATATTTCAAAGAACTGTGGGGGATGTTGCTTGTTTTGTGGAGTGATCTGCACACAGCATGAACTTGGGCTTCCTGCTATTCATAGGTGAGGTAAGTCCCTTCCTCTATGGGGAAGGTTACTTGCTCTAGAGAAAGTCACTGCTGGGGCTTTGAACAGAAGCAGTGAAGGCTCTCCTAGCACCTGTTTTCTGATCTAAAAGCTCATAGATCTTTCCATATGTGACCTGTCTAATTCTAGGGGTGCATTTGGTGGTTGGTTAATAGGGCAAATCTTGAAAACATTCACAATGTTTACCAGAGTGCTGCCACAATGAACATGCAAGGCAAGACCAGAAATGTGCTAAATTCCTTCCAGGGCATGTGTGATGTGGATTTTTTTCTAGTCTTGTCTCTTCAGAAGTCATTTCAAACACATGCACGTTAAGTGTAAGTTTCAAAGCTAACATACTGCTGATCTTAAAATGTCCTTAAATAGTCACATTAGGCATTATCCTGGGCTCTTTCAGACTTGGATATCAACCCAGGATGTCTAAAGTATGACAAAACTAGATAAGCTGACCAATAGTGTTGGTACATGACCGGAGTTTAAACGACTAATCTCCAGCTCCTGTCCTATTAGGAATATGCAGTTGTAGCTTCTGGACACTGTGATTTGGCTTCCCAGGGTTCAGCAGCTTTGCTGACCACCAGGATTAGGTGATCTCTTGTAAGAGTGTTTACAGAAGTCAGAAATATTTGCACAACAGTAATTATTAAAAAGGACTAGGAGCTGTGGTTATGAAATCCATCACCCGTAACAATAATTAACACTAATGGTTGTGTAGAAGGCAAGTAGTATGCTAAGAATCTACAGCTGGGACTGTCTGCCTGCTACATGAGATCAAAACCATGGTTGTTGAATACTGTAACTTATTAAACATGGAGACAGGACCTTATAATGTAATTAGAAGGTCTTCTCTAGTCTTTCTGACATTTGTAATTCTAGACTTAGTTGGTTTTTTCATGCAATTAATTCTTGTTGAATGTGTGATTTGTTGCACCTTGGGTTTGTAAGGCAAGACTCAAAATTATAGATCTTCTGGTGTTACATCCCTTTGCTCACCCTGCATTTCTGGTCAGTTTTCTGTTTGTTCCTGGGCTCTTTTGGTAGGGGAAGACACCAACAGAAGACTGCCTACCATTTTTCTTTCCACTTCAGGAGTACTCTGGCAAGGTCCACTTGAAACCTTTACTAGATATTTACCACTACTTGCTTCCTGCATGGGTGGAGAAGTCACTTCAGTCTCTCTTTTTGGGAAAAAGGTTAAGACATTTGAGATTGCCTGCCATTGCTGAGCCCTGGAGAAAAGTTCTTGGAAGCAAAACAAACAGAAAAACTAAAGGAAAAGAGAATTTGTCTGTTGACATGGAGTCTGACTTTTATTTGAAATAGAAAAATAGAAGCTTGCACTGACATGAATCATCATCATCCATGTTCTGTTCCTTGTTTTTTCTTCAGCTGATAGTGGGTGGAGTTCAAAAAGTATTTCAAGCAAAACTAACTTCAGAAGACACCAACTTGGGATTGCATTACCATCGGCTTGGGCCTCCATTGTTCTCCTGCAGCTTTGAGGATCTTTTTGGCTTTTCTTCATGTGGGTTTTTCGCACTGCCCTTGAGGCACTGTGCTTACTAACAGATCTGAGTTGTTGTTGCTGCTATAATGAAAAGCATTGCTGCTAAGCCGTGCCTCCTTCCCTCTTTCCATATCCCTTTGCTATTCCCTGCAAGCTTATTGTGTGTGTGTGTCTGTACCACAGAAAGCTTGTACTGGGACAGGATCTTACTATGCTTAGTGCTGTTATTTTTATCTTCCCTTCTTGCCTTTCCAGTTTGAGAGGTTCTTCTTTTATGAGGTTTTGTTCTAAAATGAAAGCTGCATTTCCCACTTATAAAGTACCAAATGCAGATGATCGTACCTTAAAAGAGACACTGTGCTTGTTTGTGGAGCAGCTACACAGACATGCTGAACATTAATAAATTCCAATCACCCAAGTCAATGAAAGACACACATTATCTGTTTCTGGCAAGAATTATATTGCATCTAATTAGGCCCAACTTTAGAACAGAGTATTTCATGAGGAAAGTTAATTACAATGCCTTTAGTCTTTGTTACAAGAAAGCAGTGGTGGGGAAAATCAGCAGTTGACGTTAATTTGTGTCCTCTTACTTAATCAGTCTTTTAGTATGTAAGCTTGTCAGGGCTGCCATGAACAGCAATTTTTTGGGAAGAATGTAATTCAGCTGATGAGAATGACAGAGAATCTCATTTCCAGTAGCGGAAAGCGGTGTAGTGTTCATGCAGTTCTCCCTCCTCAATGGCTCAGTACAGAGAGTGCTTTTAAGAGAGTTAATCAACTAATTTCTTTTGTATGCAAAGTGAGGGTTGGAGTTGCTGCCATTGGTGTTAAAAAGTACCAAACATGTTCAATTTGTCATCTCTCTTACCTTCCTTCTTGATCCCCCAGTTTAAACCTCCTTTCTGAGCAAAACAAGTCTCCCTGATTGATGTTGCAACTATGACCACATACTCTGCAGAAGTTGTAAGAAAGTAAGGTTACCACTTAGGAAACATCTTAAGAGCATTTACAATTTTTCTTGGGATTGGGCAGAATCAGTCTTAGATTCCTTAGATTTCATAAGGTCCTTTGTGAGAAGCAGAACTAGTGAGTTGAGGCTTCCCCGCATGGTTGTTTTGTACTCCTTCACTTTATAGCAGTACCTGTGGTTTTTCATCCTGGCCTTCAGTGTCTGCCTTTTCTGCTCTTTTTCTGACCTCTGTGCAGAGGCAGCTCTCTCCCATCACACTCTCCTGGGTCCCCTGTGTGCCTGCTAGGTGTCACACAGTGTCTGCTGGTGCTGTTCTAAATTACTAAAGCAGGTAGTGCAGGTAGCTCTTTGGCGTTTGACAGATCAAACACAACAGCTACACTCATGCTGCAGCCTGCGGTGGAAGCACAGTATTATTCTTGTCAATATAATCACTTTTTCATGAAACTTGCATGAGTGTATTTATCTTGGGGACTGCTTTCTAGCTTTTTGTAATCTTGGAGTAGGTGTATAGGTATAGAATGATTGCATAAATCTCTGGGGGGTTGGGGAGGGGGAGGAAATGGCACCAAATTAAATTTTATTTCTAGAGGAGCAATTCTGGAACAAGAACAGGACCCTCAAACCTGTATTGCTGAGTTTGCTAAAACCAGCTTTATCATGGGATGAAGGTTTCTTTTGGTCACAAAATAGTGCTAACAGAAAGCTACCAGCTGGGACCTGCTTCTAAAGCTGACAATTTGTATTCAAGTACAGGGATGTGATTTCTTCCTGTGCTAAATAAACTTGTTAGGAGATCTGATTCAGTTCTGTAAAATAGTTGAAATTATGAAAGTACTGTTGCACTGAATTTTTTAAATTAAAGCTACCTAATGTGCTCTTCTGGAGACTGTCTTTTTTTGTCAAGCATTGGGCTATCCTTGCAATTTGAGAATAATTAAGTTTAGATTTTTTTTTCTCTAGTGCTTTGTGCAATGGCACTTTCAACCCCGACGGAAATGTTAGGATAAACTGAACTCTGACACTCATCTGCCTGCACTGTTTCTAATAAAAGAAGTAGACCTCTGCCTTTTGCAACATTACAATATTTTTCTCTTACCTGATATCATGTATGTTATACTGATAGGTGTAACCTCTTGTCAAAGAAGAGTTGTATTTTATCAGTCTCGCTGTTTTGAGAACTTTAATGATAGAACTTGCATCCTGTTTCTTGCTACTTTTATACTGTTTATTCAAATAAAAAATGAAAGAGAATTAGGTATTTTGTCTTTATCATTATAGTGCTTTGTTGTATGATACAAATTTTCCGGCTTCACTCTTCAGAGGTTATTGACTCTCACATGTGTGAGAATGCATATGCAGAAATGCTGTCTGCCTGGTGCCTGCTCTGTCCAGGTTGCTGTCTCCTCCATTCTGTCAAGGATGCCTTGTTTCAGGAGATGTTGCCTAAAAACTGGCAGTCATTAAATAATTTCCATGCAAAATCTGCATTTTCTGTATGGGAGATACATATAGCTTTCTCAGGAGCTCTTCCCTGTTACCCGGTGCTGTAGCCTAGTGAGCAGTCAAAATGTGTTGCTGTGGTAGCAAATCTGTCTGACAGGTTCTTGCATCTCAGACAAAATGCAAGTAAGGGTTGGACAAATTCTGCAGTACAGGTTCTGTGGAGCTTGGAGACTGCTCCACAGATGCTCTTTCTGTGAAAATGAACTCTTGGTGGTCTTATTTGGCTTTGCTTGGCTTCCCCTCTGTCTTCTGCGACCAGCAAGCAAGATGCTCCACTGGAGGGTATCGACACTGATACCCCACAGATGAAATTACTTTCATAATCTTTCTTAAGCACACATGTGAATCTAAGTGCAAAAAAGGATTGTTTGGAGTAGGCGAACCAAAACAGTGGGATTAGTTTATTAAGACAATGAGATCTTGCCCTCTTCTGTGGGGCATTGTTGGGACTTGTAGCAAAATGCATCAAACCACAATCTTCATAGCTTTGAGGAATATAATACATAGTTGTGATACCATCTCATTTGAGCTGTACTGTTTCTGCTTGGGGTGTTTCAATAGTGCAGTTGTTTTGTGAGCCTGGGATGCTCTCTGGAAGGATACAGAGCAAGTGATTGCCCATTGAGTCATCTGTGGCAGAGCAAAGACTACAGCAGGAAAGTATGTTCAAAAAGCAAATCTTGAAATCTTGTATTCTGTGGTAAAAACTGGACTTTGCAATGCTGCCTTTTGTAAAACACAAGCAGCCTGCAAAGACCTGACTGCACAGATTTCTTTTTCCTTCATTGCTTGTAAGCTGGGTTGGGTTTGCAAGAAAAAGCTCTGGTTCCCATTGTCATCTGAAATATGAACTCTGCTTTACATTCCTGACCTGTAACAGAGCTATTTCAAAACCATGCTTTTTCTCCTCCAAAACAGCATGTGTTGAATTATAATGGCCCATCCTGCAATGCAGACATTTTAATTTTCAACAGGCATGAATGTCTGCAAGGAGGTGAAAGTTCAGGGTGCAGGGGGAAGGCTAACTCAGAAAATATGAACAGAAATATGTTCCATTCCCAACTCTCTGTTCTTTAGAGCATTCTCACCAAAAGAAATTAAAACCAGAAAGAATTTTAAAACAATTTTTATCTTGAGAAGGACTTGATGCCTGTTTGAGGTTTGGAATGTAAGTCATGAATAAAAAGCCATCTTGTTTTTGTGTACAACTTCACAGTGTTTAGATGGTGGAGGGAAAGCCTTTCAAGGCTAAAAATCGGTCTGTAATATGCAAAGGTAACTGACTGTCTTGCTTAGCCTTGATAGTTTGGCCTATGGGAAGGGAAACCTTCTGCAGGCAGGGTTCTCCTTTGTAAACACTTGACATTCTTCACGCCTTGTAAAGCATGTTGTCTGCAAGTTGTGTGTGCTGTTGAGTTGGTTGTTGGTTAACTTCAGCTCCTGAAGTATCTGTTGCTCACTGCTCCCCTGGCTCTTCTCTGGGCAGAAGAGGAGCATTTCCCTAGTGGAAGATAATGTTTTTTTTGGTGTGGTGTGGTTGCAGATTTTTGTAGCTCAGGGAGCAGCATGAGAGGTAGCTGCAGAGGTAAGTAAGGTATCAATTCTGCTGTACTTCTGAGAAAACATAAGGGTTGAGAGTTGGAGAGTGAAATTGGTAGCAAGTAACTAAAGAGCTTAAGCTGTGGTGATGGATTGACTTTTGTAGAGTTCTGGAAATAACTGCATGACTTCCCGAGAGAAGAGGAATGTCAACTCAGTTTTTTTTGCAAAAGCATATCCACTGCCTGAATGCTGTGTGTCACCAGGGCAGCAGAGGCAGCATGGATCACCCGTAGCTCCTCAGGCAGTCTTACGGAGCAGGAGAGTGTTACAAGTGCTAACATAATAGGGAACATGTCTCTGCTGAAAGGATCTAGAAGTCCTATTTGACAACACTGTGTGCAGAACTAAAGTGAGGCAGTGAAGCTGTCTGTTTTCCTGGAGCCTGATTTATGCAGGAATTCACTTCTGACAATTTGGCGATAAACATGCCTTTTAAAAAAAATTTTAAAAGTGCAAGTATCACATATGTTTTGATGTGAGTAGGTGAGCTGCGCAGATGCAGTAGGAAAGGGCAGAAACTTAAATATGAGTACATGTGTCTCTTCTGAAGAAATGCTAAAATGGGAGGAAATTGTAAAATCAATGCAATGAATTCTAAACATATTCTATTTTCCTTGTTGTGACCAGGCTGTAGCTTTTGTTGACCTTGTTACTCTGGTTTATTGATTATCCCTGAGGTGTACATGTGCCTTAATAATGAGGGAAAATTGGGCTCAAATTCCCTGTGGCAGTTTCAAAATACATACATGGATGTGTGTGCTTTTTTCTTTTTTATTGAGTAGTTATAAACTTTCCCTTTCCCCCCAGTTTGTGTTCAGAGATTGGCTGTGAAGTGAATAGTTTGCAAAGAGTTAATCTTCTTGCCATGTTGCATACCAGCTAACCCAGCTGTGTGGAACACAGGTAAATACAGAGCATACAGCTCAGTCTGGCTTACTGTGGAAAAGGTCGCTGGATAATGCTCCCCATCCTCCCACCTAAACAGTTAAGGAAACTGGAATGCTTAACCATGCAAATCAGATACCATTGTAGTATTTGAATGGATTCTTTGCCTTTTTTTTTTTTAGCTGTTGGTGCAAGAAATGCCCTTTTATGCTGTCTTCAGAAACGAAAGAACAAAAGTATTCTTGAGTACTGTGCATCATCACAGATGTGTTGAGCTCTTGTTTTCATAGAACCTTCCAGTTCTCCTGTGACAGTGTTTATTGCAGAACTCCACAGTTTATTTCCCTGATACAAATGATTTTAGGCTCAGTTTAGAAGGGGCAATTTCAAGATGAGTCTGCAGTTCTGTTATTTTAATAGTAAACAGAAGTATTTGTTCTAGCATATGTCCCAAAATGCAAATCCTCCATCCCATAGATTATATTAAACCAATGAAATAGTTAGTATATTTTCTACATTTGGTGGGAAGAAAGCCTACTTAAATGCATAATTTTGGTACCATACCTACTTGTTATCTGTACAATCCCCAGCAAAAGCAAACAAAGAAACAAAACCCCCTGTGTGTACAGAAGCAGTCTATCACACCATGGCATTGATACTCAGCTACAGAGTAGGATCTGGACACAATTATTTTCTCTTTTACTTCATGTTGAAATTCTAGCTATGCTGGGGGAGTAGTTGAAGGATGCACTAAATTGGTGTTTCTTTTGTTTGGTGTCCTTGTGTTTTGCTCAAGCACATAGAATTCACTGACTGTATACAAAAGAGTGAAAAATTTTGGTAAAATACATCTTGTGAGTTCTGCCAGAGCTGTCTGGGAGTGATCTCCAAGGTAACCAGGCTTTTCCCGACATAACTCAGTAGCTGTATCTAAAATAAGAGTTGGTAGTGGCTGCGTTGGTGCAGTAGCAAGAAACATCAATTTTTATTGAGCCCAAGGAATTAGCTCTTGGTTTTTGGTCCAGTGTTTATTGTAGATATCATCTATGTGAGACAGGCTCTACCACATCTCTGAAAGTGTTCAGAATTCAGTCCCAAGCTGCCAAGGTCAGAAGAGACCATGTCTTGAAACGTGGTTAAATTCTTGGTTAAGAATAAATATTTTTGGTGCTCGTCTCCTCAGTGATTGCTCTTTCAGCCAGCTGAAAAGCAGCGTCAGCTTGGTTTGGTGGGAGGTGCATAGCAGACAGAGGAATACATAATGAAGCCTGGAGTTTTGCAGGCTAATAATGTATTTCTTAAACATAATCATTTTGATGGCTTAAAAGTAATAATGTTGCCCTGCAGCACCTAACTTTTCTAGTTCTACTTACATACAAGGATTATTTTTATTGCCTTTTTTATTTTGTTTTCCAATCTCATGCAAGCAGCATATGGATCATAAACAACATGGTATATTATTTTGGACTTTACACTGAAATTCCATCATTTCTGTTTGCAAAATTGTGGCGTCTCTTCAAATAGCAGTGGCATGACTGGCTATAGTGCTTGGGGTAACTTAGAGCATGTATAGTGTGTCAGGATGTATGGACTGTGTTGATAAAGCTCAGTTAGACTGGCTGTCATCCACTTTCCACTTCAGTTTTCCTGTCTGACATTAAATGTTTGGAAAACTTTTTGCATAGGCATAGAAATAAAAGAATGATGCATTCTAAAGTAAAACAAAGCTAAGGAAGTGGCTAGCTACCCATGAAGCTCAATATTAACCTAAAACCTCTATTTCCAAAGAATGTAATATTCTCAGAATGTTTTTCATTTGCCAGAATGTTTGCTGCCTTCATTAAAAAACAAAGCAAAACAACGACAACAACAACAACAACACCCCCAAAATAACTTAAAAAAAAAAAAAAACAAACTACGCCAAAAAAACCCAAAACAATATACCAAAACAAAACTACATTTGGAATGGTGGAATCCTCCTTCCTTCATTTATACCTGCTGTTGATGCTTTCTTTTAATTTACAGCGTGGAAAGCTCTTGCATAGAAGGTGTTTTTAATATGCCATGGAAGCTGCAGGTAACCATTGAGCAGTCACAAAGCTTTGGCCCAAGGTTTGATGTCTTATTCAATCAGGAGCATTTGCCTAGAAGAAAGTGGCATTGGAGATGGCCAGGCTGTAGTGAGCCCGGTTTTACAAGGGGGAGCACAATGAAACCGGTTCAGTGGCTGGGCAGGCATTCAGCAAGCAGCCCGAGGCAACGTGTTGTGTCAGGGACTGAGTACAAAGCCTTGGACAGCTGCAGCACAGAGGTTTAATTTATAGTGACTGTTGCAGAGTGCGTGCCAAAACTTTCCTCATTCCTAAGGAAACACTTTCCAGTGCACAATCATTCAGTCTTGTAGAGCTCTTTAGAGATGCTGAAGAGCATTTTGAGCCTTGTCTTCTTAAGCAGATAGCGATGTTCTGTGGTGAGATTATGGATGAATTGTCTGTTCACACTTTACTGTAATTTCTGTAGTCACTACGGTAATATTACTCCCAGATTTTACTAATAGCAGTATCTTCACTGCAACTCTTGGAGGAGTAACAGGAGGTTGATTCCATTTTTTTAGCTTTGTCAGCCTCTTCCCATTTAAATAACAAAGCAGGCCAAAATCTTTAAAATTTGATTTCTCAGAAGTAATTGCAGGGCTGTTGTGAAATACTATGCAGAGTTTTCCAAATAGAAGTCCTTGATTTTTTAAATTTCTTTTCCCTTAGTGCAGTGGAGATTTTTAAAAGGATTAAACAAAACTGAAAAGTGGTGATTGCTAATTCAACAGTTACAAACAACATTTTTTTACTAGTATGAGGGTTCTTGAGAGCTTCCTTTTGAAATCCATGTTTAGGTAAATAAATAAGCTATTTAGCTTTCAAAATGGCTGGTTCAACAAAAAAATCAATAATGGGATGTACATAGCATAAAATGTATTTAATATGGTAGTCTACTGAAATTGTATCCTTCCATAGTAAAGATGTGTCCTCAGCCCATGTCAGAATGACCTTTTTTATCCATACTGTGGTTTTTTAATTCAAGCCATGAATTACAGTGTGGCTGTAGCCTGTCCTTGGTTTAGACTTCATCCTTTGATGCAAGTTACCATTAAAATCTCTTGACAGAAGATTATAGAAATTGGTGGCTGGGGCCTGAGAAGACCATACAATCAAAAGTATTCCAGCTTTTTGCCTGTGTGGTTAAGGCAGCATAGCTAAATCTAGTGGCTTTAAACCATTTTTGCTCTGCTGTCTTTTAAAAAATGTTGGTCTCATGATACAGAGCTGACATGTTGAATTCAAGATTGCTGCCTCATTTTCCTTCATTGTCTTGGTATACTCGAAAAAGAGTGGAGGGATTTGTACAGCCCCATTTTGTGGAGGTTGCTCCAGCACAAGGGCTCCTTGCTTAGGTCTGTGCTTGTTGGTGAGGTGAAGCACACATGAGGGGTAGCAGTTCTGCGTTTTTTTCTTTCTACTTTCTGCCTGTCACTACTGAAGAAAAGCAGTGTTGTCACATGTGGTTAGCTGCTGGTTTAGGGCACTGTTTGTAGCCTGACTTGGTCCTATCAGGCTGTACAGACACCAATATGTGGTTGACTTTTCTTCTGCAGAGCAGGAGAGAGAATAGAGGCTGTGGCACAAAAAAATCCAATGAAGCTGAACAAATTTCTGTTCTGTTATGAACACAGCACTCAGTTTGAGGGTCTCTAGTCTTTTTTTTTCCAGCAGTGCCTGCTGGGGTATATCTAGGGAAGAGAAAGCGCTGAGCAAGTATGTATGACACTTCTCCTTAATACTTTATAGCTGCTTAGTAGTTTCAGCTCGAGCAGTTTCCTGCACATGTGGAAACTCTTTTCCAAACCTGTAGTGAACCCTTCTGCCTAATGTTTGATCCCTCCCTGAACCCACATAAACCTATTGTCTGGAACATCCTTGGAAAGGACTTCCGCAAGTCTGGTATTGTTTGTTACTTTACTTTGACCTGGTTCCACCTTCATGAGATGGTCCCTCATCTGTGCTGTGACAGTTGATCCCTGTCTACCTCCCCCATTTCAGTGGTTTTTGTCATCTTTGTGTCCCCCTTAGTTTAAGTATGTTGAGGTACCTTAGCCAGATCTCCATACAAGTGTTGTTTTGGATCATCTTTGCCATTCTGAAACCTTTCTAATGCAGCTCGAATGCAATTTTAAAGAAAGAGAGTAATATTGCACATTGGTGAATAAAGTCCATAGTTGTTCCATTTCCTTCTTTATGCCTTACCAGATGATTCCCAACACTTTGATTTTATATTAATTGGACCAGCACTCAGGAAGCATAGATACATTTCCTGGTTCTCTTGTGTGGTCTCTTGGCTTCTTAGTTTCTGCCAAAACTTAGTTTCTTTCTGAACTTCTTTGTTGTTGTGGTTAAGTGTACACACTATTAGAGGGGAAGGATACTCTGTATGTGCTCCTGTCTGTGTTGCCCAGCAAGGTATTATAACATGGGGGGTAATGGTAACTTGGTGTTTTTCAGAAAGACTTGGGAGTAGTCGCACCTCAGTCAGTCTCCAGTAATTGTTCCTTGCTGCTTTCTGTCATTGTGAGAAACAAACCTATTCCTGCTTGTAATTTTTCTTTAGTTTTCATGCAAGAATCAGTTTATTTTTCTGGGAGCCAGGTTTGAATCATCTACAATAAAAAGTGGAGGATTTTTTAATAACATTTTTATAACATTTTTATAACATTTTTTATAACATTTTAATAACATTTAGACATTACATGCTTAATTAAGGCATCTCTGCATACCTTCTTAAATGGCACCCTGAATACAATGAGGATCAGAGTGATAATGTGGTGAATGGTTGCCATTAATTCCAAGGAACTATGTGAAATATTTGAGTGAGATATTGATGGCTTCTGTTGCACATATTTCAGTAGTGAACTGAAGAGTACTTTATGTCTTACAGTTGTTTACTCTGAGTTCCTTCGCAGCACCTTTTTTCCATGCAGCGTTTACATAATGCAGAAAATTACATCCTTTGCCACTTAGTGAGGTATTCTGAATTAGTATTCTGAATTCATGTGCGTTCTTTTCTCTTTCCCAGATATTTTAAAAGGTAATCTTCTTATGGTTTCCAAATAGTCCTTCAAACTCTTTTTTCCAAGAGGTTTCATGCTATTAAGTGGAAAATAGTAATAAATCACAGGTTATTTTCTAAGTCTATAAAGGTAAATTTTTTTTAAGCTGCATTGCTGCAGAAAGGTGTAACAACTTGTTCATTATACCTATTTCGTTTGTAATGAAAATAGCTGGTGCATTAATGTAGCTTTTAAGAGCAATATCAATTTCTTTTCTAGGAGAAGGCTTAAGAATATTTATCTTGGAGTCTTCTAGAAACCCCTGCTCATTTGTGTAATACCTTTTTAAAATAGCTAGCCAAATGGATCCAGGCAATGCTTGTGCATGTCACATATGTCTAACGCCTTTCCTTCTCCTGGGACCAAACTGCATTACATCATATTTTATGATTACAAGACAGAATTTTGGTGGAACTTAGCCATATGGTTGAGTCATCTGTTCTCTTCAGTTTTGGAAGGATTATACCAGCATCTTCAAAAGACTGTTAAATTTATTGTCTTTTTTAACCCATAAAATTTGGAAACCTTCTGCTGTCTCTGGCAATGAAAACTATCTCATTTTCAGCTTATTTATATAATCCTTTGCAGTTATTAACTGAATCTGTTAAAGATGCTGTTGCAGGATTTAAAAAAAAGGATGTTTGTATGTTATTCTATCTCATGAGATGGAAGGGAACCCCTAAGATATGTGACGTGGATTCCTAAAAGAAACGAAAAAAACCAACAAATGAACATTCTTTGAATTTTTTCATGACTCACAAAGCTCCTAGGCATTATCTCTTCTTCTATGAAGACTTAAAACCTGTTACAAATCCTTGCTCTCCCTCTGCTCCTCCACCCTTTCACATGAATTATTGAAAAGCATGTTTTGAAAAAAGATGAGAATTACTTCGCTGCTGACTGGCCATTTGCTCCTGGGAACATGTCTGAATTCAGCAGTTACTCCAAGTTTTTCTGAAAGATGCATGCCACGGAATCCAGCACAGCCCTGGTGTGGAGGCTCAGGCTTTGCAATGTGTTTATAGTAAACTGATCCTGATGGGGAGCATGGCTACGGACATTAGTCAGGTCAGTCTTGCTTGTAAGTATCAAGGGGAAAACGTTTTATAAGATTTATGATGCTACTAGGGATTTCTCTCTCTCATGTCAGCCCCTGCAGGAACTGTGATGAAATGGTTATAGCTGTAGCAGGGATGTTTTTGATGATGGAAAAGGGGCTGGTAGCACAGCCAGGCCGCTCACTTTTCCTGGGGTTGTGTGCTCTTTCTCCAGAGAGACTCGGGAGTGGACTGCTCTTCAGGATTTTGTGCTGTGGTCACCATTTTATTAGAGGTTTTAAATTTTCAGTAGCTTTGTACTGAGGAAGCTGAAAATCTCTATGTTGTTGAGCTACTGAGCTCTATTACAGCAAATGTGGGCAGATCTTGTTAAGAAATCAGAATATAAACTAGACAACCTGCAGTAGGCTGTCTTGATACAACAGTATTCCTTAGAGGGGAAGGACAGACAAACCCCTGGCAGCACTTATCTTGATAACAAGAGAGTATCTTGATGATTGTGACATGCAAATATACTCCAGTCTAGGACTAATTAGTAGGAGCCGAGTGAATCTTTAATTAAAACAAAAGAGCAGAGGGTTGTTTGTAGCTCTTGTCATCTTGTGCAAGCCATTCTAGTGCATTTGATGAGTTGCAGGCTATCCAAATTAGCAAAAGCACTGTGTTGAAAGGACTGAGTGTTCTAGTAAATCACATATTATTGATAAGAATGTTCAAATGAGGACAGGTTATTAATGTGCAGATCGGTCCATCAATACTGAGCTGTGGTGGTTGTGCCAGGTTGATAGTTCAATCACTGATCAAATTGGCAAGAGTTAAACCCCCAGCACTGGCTTGGGGCAGCCAAAACTCAGTTTCCAGGAGCTGCCTGGAGAAAGGTGTGCAAGCTGTGGCTCTGATCAGATGAAAGGCAAGACCATCTATGCCTGCTGAACAGAAAATTTGTGCATGTCATTATTCATGCCTGTAGAGAAATGGAACTCCTTCTTCAGATGAGGCCTAAGGACAGAACCAGGGTGAGTGTCTCCTTGTTCTCTCTCTCCTTTTGCTTCAGGCTTGGCATGTGTGGGCAGTTGATGCTCTGCATACAGAGAATCTGACGCATTAAAGACTTGTCTGATTCTCAGTGCATGTGATGTGGAGGATAAACAACGTGGGAAGATGTGGTGGTGTGAAATCTCACATGTTCTTCACTGGCAGCTGAAGTGGATTTTATTTTCATGCAAAACAATTGCTTTCTTTTCCCAGTGACTCTTGGATTTATCCCTCATTGCAGTCATGGAAGTAAAAGCAGCTAAGCTTAGCTTGCTTCTTTAATATTTGATTTTGGGAACTGGCAAATATTAGGTCTAGAGGTCAATTCACAGCACTAACATCTGTTAGTGGCCTCAGGAAGATCAGACAGATAGTGAAACTTTTTTGCCTTCTTATGTAGTCATGAAGTACTTTTGGAGATTGAATTAAGTCCTTGATGACTCCAAACAAAATAATTTCTTGGAATAGGGATTTGTCTCTATGCTTGCACTGTTTTGTTTGGCTTTGTCATGGGTTTCAGAATAGAAGGCTATAATCCCATAACAGTGGTTATGTCCTTTACAAGAATGATGAATTCAACTATAAATAGATTGTTTTTCTACTCTGAATAGTTTTGAAATGTTAATACATATTTTGTTATGAATTTGGAAATTGTATTGCTTCCTACAATGGCATTCTAGTAGGTATAAAAATATTTTGAAGTGTTTTTAAAAACATCTGAGATCTCTTCTGGCACTTGTGAAGAACATTAAGATGGTGATGTACAGGCAATGTACTTTGTCTTGGTAATAGTGGGAAAAAAAGGTAGCAACTTTCATTGTGAGCTGAAAGTTCATGGCGGCATTTGTAATACAAACACAAAGTACCATGGTGGCTTGTACCTTATGAACACAGCTTAGTGCAGTACATCTTGCATCAGTTCTAGACAGTGTGCAGTTCTGTTTGGTGGATTTTTTTGGGGTTTTTTTCCTTTTGTTTTTTTTTTTTCCTTTCTTGCAGCCTTTGTGTCTATATTCCCCTTTGCAGAATAATGGGGAGGAAAAACAGGTAGCAGCTCTAAACACCATGAAAGTCAGCTTACTGATTTTCAGCTTGCTGCAGAAGTGGCAAGATAAGCAATGTTTTGACAGGTTCAGCAACAGACAGGAGGAAAGATGGAGCCATAGATGTAAAGTGCCAGTACACGATGGATGTCCATTTGGCCATCAGAAATCAAAAAGATCCATCAAGTACCTGTATTCTCTATGTTTACTAGTCAACAGAAACTGGAGCATGCCACTATAAATCTCGGTAGACATAGTCAGCTCAGATACCCAAGCTATAGAATCATGGAATGTGCTGATTTGGAATGCACCCATCAGGATCGTTGAGTCCAGGTCCCAGCCCTGCCCAGGACACCCCAAGAGTAACACCATGGGCCTGAGAGCATTGTCCAAGTGCTTTTTGAACTCTGTCATGCTGGTGCTGTCACCACTGCCTGGAGGACCCTGTTCCAGTACTTAACCACCTTCTGGATGAGGAAACTTTTCCTGATATTCTAAACCTCCCCTGACACAACTTCAGGCCACTCCCTCGGTTCCTGTCACTGTCCCCACAGAGCAGAGATCAGTGCCTGCCCCTCCTCTTCCTCTCATGAAGGAGTTGTAGCTGCAGTGAGGTCTCTCCTCCGTCTCCTCCAGGTTGAACAGACCAAGAGACCTCAGCCACTTCTCACACAGCTTCTCTTCCAGACCCTTCAACTCCTTTGGATGCTCGCTACTGGCTTAATATGTGGAATTTACAAACCTTCCACTAAGGAAGTCATATGTCTGTGGCTTTAAATGTTGAAATCTAAGGGACTGTTCCTGCCCCTATTTAGAACTGAGGAGTTCAGATGTGTGCCTTGGTCCTTGCACTCTGGTCTTCATCGACCACTGTGTCTTAACACAGTATAGAGGATCATCAAGATCATCAAAACAATAGCTGAATAAACAAATTTTGCTTGCAGAGTTAGCATTCCCTCTCTATTTTACAGCCTACTTACCACTGAAATATACTTACCAGATAAAAGGTCATGTTAGATTATCCTGGCAATTTTACTTTGAACCTCTTGATTTCCCCTTTTTCCCAAGTGACCGTGAGGCAGTTGCACAGCAAAAATCCCAAAACATGAAAGGCTTTATGTGAATTGCTCTTTGTAAGTAACTAAAGTCTGTTGATTAAGTAGTTTTCAGTCTTAAAAACTTTTTTTAGAAGCGGTCTTTTTCTCCTATGTCTCATGCTGATTGTCAGTTTCTTGTTTGTATATGTTTTTAGATATAAGGGTAAGGAAAACTTGAGGATTCTTGGATAGCCATTTGAGAAGTGTGGTCATTTTTAAGTCTGTGTTTTGACACCCCATGGATTTTTTTGAAAGGAAGAGCTCCCATGTGTCCAGCAGTAATCAGTAGTTTGTTAGATATATTTTAGTTTTAGTACAATTATTAATTTCAGGATGAGAGCAGTCATCTGAGTCCTCTGTAGCTCAGATCTTTAGAACTTTGAGAAAAGACAGAACAATGGGAGATGGTCACTTCAAACAGAATAGATTTAACATCTTTATTTTTAGAAAGTCCCCTCTGTTTTTTCCTGTGTTAAGATAAACATTGTTTCATTTATACAAATATACACAATTAATTCTTGGCTTTACTTTCTTCTGTCTTACTGAGAGTGATTGTTTGCATGTGGTGTGCTTACTGCTATGTCCTTTGCTATCTGAAAACAAAGATAAATCTTCAGTTGCTGTACTGATGATGTGTGAGATGATAAACAACGGACAGTAGCTGGACTTACTGCCCGTGCTCCGGCTGTATGTTACTAATGATTTAGATGTACTTTTTCTTGTTTTGTTCTAATGCCTTGCATGTTGTGAGGTTTTTGCTCATCACTTTTCCTTTATACTCAATGGAATGAAATGGCTTACGTGAAAACATCAGTAATTGTTTAAAAGAAAAGAGAATACCTGATGTATCTAGATGTAATGTTAGCCGGAAATGCCACTGTTCCTCAAATGCAAAGATTGATTTATCTCTTTAAAAAAGGCTGAAAAGTAGTATCTGGATGAAAAAAACCATTGTGGCCTTTAGTATGAAATGAAACAAGCAGCATGTGTGAGCTGTGTGCCTCCCAACCCACGCAAAACCTCCACTATGTGCCTCTAAACTCGCTAATGTGGGCCAGCTGAATTCTTTGGTCTGGATGGACTGTATCACGCTCTCTTGGCCCCCCTTGCTGATTTTTGCTCTCAGGCTCTTCACTCTCTTGCTCTTACAGAAATTTAAGTCTTGCAGTTGAGTTAAAAAGTGGCCGCTTTTCTCTGCTTTAACTGTGCATGTTCTCTTCCTGACCTTTTGGCTACTCTGCATTCAAAGCCTGACTGAAACTGTGAAACTAACCACAGGAGTTTTTTTAGAATAACCCAAACAAACAACAAAGCAAACAAAAAGCCCACTCATAAAAACCTACCAAACTGCCACCAAAACAGACAAAAAATACCCAAGAAACTTGCATGCAAGAAATACAAATATCTCAGCACAACAGCAGACTTATTTTCACTTTCATTTCAAACTTTTTTTGACTTTCATTGAGTGTCCTTGGAGCACAGCTCACAACCTGCTGCAAATTCCAGTCATCATTTAAGCAAAGGCCTTACTAACTTTTCTCAACAACTTCCTTCCCACACTCCCAGTCCCCAGACTTGCAGTCTCAGATGACCATTTTAGTCAGGTCATCTTTCCCCTTCTCTCTTGGTGAAAGACCCTTTCTTTTCACAGCTTGTGGTCCCCTTCTGCCAGGAAGGTTTCCGGGCAGCCTCACTGGCTGATAGAAGTGCCCTGCTGAGTGACTTGCTGTTCAGTTGCATTATTCTGGGGTTCAGCATGAAAAAATGGTTTGCTTGGATAATAATCACTTCTTTATCTACAGAAGCTACCCAGTGAATGGGTAATTATCAAGGTTTACTGACAATCTGCCTGTTAGTCTTTTGTTAGCATTCCTTGTCCATTCACTCCAACTGCTTCCTGCCTTCCCTGTCGTGTTTTTATCTCTGATTCAAATGGAATTCATGGTCTGACACAAATACAGCCTCCAGTATCAAACAGACCTCATGCAATTTGCATGGCCGGTTACCCCAGCTAGGCACCATAGCAAGAAGCAAGAGGAGGGCGAAGGACTCATGATTCAGGTTGTAAAATGTGCACAGGTTACTTCGTTGCTGCCATTTCCACATTTAAAGAATGGCATGTGTAATCTTGTGAACTGCAAATGTCTCATCTTCCTATATAAATATAATTACTGTTATTAGCCATCATTAGCCATCACGTGACTGATGGCAACAGGCAGCATGGATGGTCAAGTGAAGCTGGAGAAGACTGGGTTGTAGCAATTAGTGACATTTAGATAGTATCGCTATGAATACTTTGAAAGCCATTGTCACGCTTTGCTTTTCTGACAACTTAATTAGAGGTCTAGACCTTACTTGTGGTGAAGTTAATGAGCACAGCATCTTTTGGCATGGCCTTTCAGGGCGCTGCCTCGGTCGGTGCCGTGTAGCAGAGGTCAGCTTGCAATGCCACTGTGCTGTGTCTTTGCCCTGGGCGGGCTTTGGGAGCGGCAGCAACTGAAAGGAGCCCGGGAGGCAGCAGCTCCCGGCATCTGGTGAGCTCTGAGTGTCCTGGGAGAAGTGCTGCAGACTGGAATAAACTGTTGCTGATAAGGTCAACAACACCCTGCCCTTCAGCGAGTGAGATTTCCACTCCCACCACCCAAGCTTGCTGCTGGCAAATACAATCTCTAAATTACAGATGGGAAGGCCAGGAAAGATGTAAGCTCCTTACCTACATACCACTGGCTCCTAGGTTATAGCGTTTACAGATGGGCCATTCTTTCGAGAAAAACTGTCATCTGTTTCAACTTCAAGGGATGTTTTGTTTAGTGAATTCAGCACAATGAGATTGTTCTTGTTTTTAAAACTCTCTTGGGAAGTCCAGCACATGTGGACTTTTGTGGATGACCTTGTGATGCAGTGGTGTTCAGTGTCTTTGCCATGCGTTTGTTTGTGACGCCAGTCTTTAAGTATTCCTTTCCTTTTCAGACACTGAGTTGCTGAGTTCGAAATTATCAGGAATTTCAATTTGCTACTCAGCTTCCCTGCAGTTCTGATTTCAGTGGAGATAACATGACTCTGTCTCCAGTAGGTTTGCAACAATGCAAGGTCACTTAAATCATCTCCTGTAGGCTGCATGCCAAAGATAAAGAAACTTAGTTGTTGCCAGTTAATGTTTGCTCAGGTATTTGCTCACGGAAAATGTTGTACAAGTGCTAAGTAGAACTATCACCTCTTGTTATACGTTATTTCTTGCATGATATTGCTGGTAATCTTAGACAATTGAGGCTTTAAATCCTGATATGGTGGTGATGAAAAAATGAATGGCTACCTTTTTTGAACATGTTTTGATTCCTCAGCTTCTCTTCTGGAAAATAAATTGTTCACTTTGTGACAGAGAAAACAATGTATAAAACTCTATAAGAACTCTATAACTCTATAAGAAAATATGAAGGTTTCTCTTTGGACTCAAAATCTGTCAACTTGCCAACATGCTATGTGTGATCCCAAATATGAAGGATTTTTACTGGATGGTTTCAGTCCCACAGCTATGATAAGTACTTTATTAGTATCTTGCAATGATAAAATTGGAAATAAATTGTGCAGAGAGAGGCCTTACAGGAGACTCGACAGCTGCCAGTGCAGTTGCTGTTGGTAACTGCTGCCAAAGCTTGTGATGGAGCCATGGTTTTGAGAGGTCATCCTGATGGTGATCCCTGGAGATGGTGTGAGCACTCTGCAGTGGCTTGAGCATTGCCTTTTTTAACCACTGTTCATAAACTGGTGGTGTAGGTCAAGTCAATCAAGTTTTCAGCCTCACTTCATTAACACTGACCATGCAGTGCCCTGTGCAGGTGTGGCTTTCCATCCTAAATGTGGCTACCTCTGTGCTGCCAGCTCCTTTCTTGGGTTCATGAGTGTTTCAGTATGAAAAACACTGAACTGTTACCAGGGAGTTGCTTCTGAGTGAGGCCCTACAGCACACCTTTCCATCTGAAAACTAAAATCAAGAATAAAAGGCATGCTTGAGAGGGATGTTCAATGCCACCAGATGTTTGAATTTTAGCATGCCATCCTTTCAGCTGTCTGTGCTGTATCTTGGCATTTTATTAGGAATGACATTTTCTGATCCCCTGCACATTAATAGGAAAAACACCTATTTTATAAAAAAACTTGCACATCGAGCTTTGATTAGATTACTTTGTTTCTGCATATGTAATACTCATTATTGCTAACTATACTGAACACTATGCACATTTAAAAAAACCCAAACAAACAACAGACTAACTCTTCCCCCTCCCCTAAACCTGAAGAAGTACTGAGTGGAGCACTGGCTATGGTCTGTGAGGCTGAAATATGTGTTTCATCAATTTTGCATGTGTTCACAAGCCATTGTTATTGCAAAATGTTAATTGTTTGAAGGAAGGCTGTTGATAACTGTTTGGCTTGTGGCCTAGAGGAGTGGGAGGGGTGAGTCTAGGTTGGGGGTGGAGGTGAAGAGAACTCTCATGCGCAGTCTTTTCTGGGATAAGATTCTTTCAAATTCATTACACATATGTAATGTTTATGCTGAGATGCTCAGGTTTGGGGTTTTTTTACTAGAATGCTACATACTCTGTTGACTAGTCGTAGCATAAAACAAGCAAAAACCATCTCCAAACAAAACAAAAGAACCCCCAGCTTTGTTGGTGATGGAAAGTACCTGCTTAGCCATTACTTTTGTTGCTCTTGTGCTATAGTCAATATATTCCTGAAGACTGTGCTGCTATTTTGTAACCTTGGGTTTGAAGTGGTCTGTGTGGGTCGGCTCAGAATGTGGAGACCTCTCTGACATAACAGAAAACACTTTTATGTAATCTGAGTGAGTGGTATAACGGAACTGAAGCTCCCCAAGGGCTGTGTGGTGGCTGGTGCCATGCTCTTTGGATGAGATCTGAAAGCAAGGCAAATGAGGAATCTTGAGATAGAAGGGGCAGTATGTGGTGCACAGCTGAAGAAGGGGCAGCAGAAATGTCTGGGCAGCTTGGAAAAGTGGAATGGGAAGGTTTGGGGACTGCAGTGGAGGAAACACAGTGGGTTTATGAAGCTAAGGGTCTGCTGGCCATCCTGTGCTCCTGGCAGAAGAGAGCATCTCCCATGTGTGTGTTTTCCAGGATAGACAAATGCTGGTGCTGCATGATGGGTGTCAGTTCAAGGTGGCTTCTACAGTGAACAGTGATGGGGAGTGCCCATGTTTTGCATCATCCCAGTAGAAGTTACCTCCCAAGTCTTTGGTGTATACTTGATGATGTGTGACTTGTGGGGTCAAAACCAGGCTAATATTACAAGAGATTCCAGAAATGTAATGTAATGCAGGAGTTACTGCCTCTGTTCAGAAATCTGGGTTTTCTGATCTGCTATGGACAGCAGTGCCTATGCAATATTTGATTGTATGAGGCACTTTAGGACCCCTACTGACTTAAATATCTCCTACTTCCTTGCCAAATCCAAGGTACAGTGTCTCTCTGGGTGTCATATGTATTCTCTGTCCTTTGAGATTTTTCTTCTTCTGAAGAAATGGACAGTTGGGTGTATGATCCCATATTGAAATCAGTTTTTGAGAGTCTATTATGTGCCATTTATTTTATCAGCTGTACCTTTAATTTTTGGAATGCACAAAAGCTGGTCTTTGAGCACAATGGGAAAAAAAAACCCCAGTTTGATTCTATCAGAGGAATATTTGAACAACAGTTGATGCCTGTATACTTGTTTCTTCTGTGTGAACAGATTTGTGTTTATTTAATTTCAAAAATAAAACAAAGTCTGTAAATAGTTTTTTGTAGCTTGCAACAAAAAACTATCGACATTTCATCTACAATTACAGTGATGACACTTTACTGGTGCCTTAGAATGGAATCTTTGTTGCTTTAGTGAAATAATCAACAACTTTATGTGACCAATAGAGTGTGATGGCTTTTAAACATCTTGGGTAGGACACAGATATTTTGGTTTATAAATAAGCATAACTGCTACACGATGATAAAGAGAAACTACGTGTATTCTTTTGTTTTCCAGGAGAAAGCAAAGTTTCAGGTACAGTAGTGTAATGGAGGTTAAACATGCAATTGCAATTACAAATATAAGTGGATTTAGGTATGTGGCAATCTCTAAAATTACTCACTCCTTTAACATCTCTTGAGTCACAATGCTTGAAAGAAGAAACACTAATTAGATATAGAACTGAAAACAGGAATCTAAAATGTCTGCCAAATACAGATCTGGCCTAGCCACCAGCCTCTACCACGTTTCTCTAAGCAGGAAAAGGAAATAATTCTCCATCTCTGTGTGAAAAATAAAGAAATGTACATTGATAACCTTTCCTTGACACTGAGATACCTCTGATACTACTGATTGTGTTTTCAGGGTCACTTAATGGCTTGTCCAAGCTCAGTTCTATTTACTTCTCAAGTATGAGGGAATCTTTTTAGCTGTACAGATTAGTAGGCAACAGTTTTTAGTAAATCTTTCTTAATTGTGTTTGTGTGTGAGTGTTCAGTTTAGGATACCAGAAAGGATATGAGTACTACAGTAAAGACGAGTTAAAGAATCTGTTCTTGTAAAAGAATGATTCCATATGTAATAAAATGGTTTACTCTTAAAATGAACATTGCTCTGTATCATCAGAATCACTTTCAGAATACTCCAGGGTTCTCCACTCAATATCTGAGTATCTCCTCAGTGCAACTTCCACAGTACATAAATACTGAGGGTATACTGAGGAATGAACAGCTGTGTTCATTCCTATTTGGTCTGGGATTTTAATGATAGTATAATTATAGATTAATACAGTTACCAGAGAAGCTTCTCAAAGGGAAAATTGACATTTTATCTCAGATATTTCTTAAATATGGGAGTCGGTAATTGTGTGCTTACTTGCTTGTACCAAAACCATGAATATTGGATTATATGTCAATAATGTTTCAATTTAATAGCTGACTATTGAAGGGATATTCATGAAACTGCATCTTGAAGATGTGGCCCTTTTGTACTCTAAAGCTGAATTTTCTTTTGAAAGCTGTTTTGCCAAGGATTTTCAGTAGGCCTTAATCTTAACATTTTCCTGTAGTTTATTCAATTTCATGTTTCAAAAGTAAATTGGTGATTTCAGGAAGTGTTGCATTGGACGTGTGTGGATTAAGGTTGATTCATGAAATAGCCTGTATTTAAATATTATACGTGACTGAATAATAAAAAAGCTCAGAAACAGGTCAAACTCCAAAACAAAAAATGTACTGTCAAATAAAGGGTGTTAACTTTAAAGTTTTTTATTTACAAGTGAGATACATTTTTTTAACATCTGCTTTTAATAACAGGCTGCCTTTAAAGCATGAAATTCCCCAAATGCAGAATAGGCAATGAGTCTCATTTTGGGTGGAGCCTGCTGCTTGGCTGGCCACTCATTGTCATGGAGTCTAAATATTGCTTAGAGAAACAATTTTTTTTGCTGATGTAATTAGTGCTCCAGAGTCTATAGAAATTTATTGCATTGCCCTAAGAATAAAGACCATAACCTGCTGGATGTGCACTGACCTGCCAGTCATTCACTGCCGTAACAGAGTGCAGTCGCTCTGTCAGCATGCCACTTCCTTTGTCAGAGCTGCCATTCATTCTCCTGGCTCCAGGTGGTGTTCTCCCAGCTTGTCTGCTCTCCTGCCCATACTGTGCTCTTCCTAATGGTTCTTTCAATTTGTTTTTAAAATGCCTTTTAACCTGGAACACTTTCCTCCTGTTCCTCCTGTTTTTCACGGTGTGAACAGCCTGTTGGGTTAGTTCATATAAGTGTGCACATTATACCCTTCTCCTCTCAAGCCCAGACAGAGAAATGTTAAAGGAAAAATGTATAGTGCACCAGGACAAGGTGTTGGGGGGTGTGTGTTTTTATTGTTTTTTATTAAGTATTTCTCAAGGTATTAGCATTAATTCAGTAATTCCAGAAGTTGTGTACAAATCAAGTGCTCATGAACAGGCAGTCATGCTGGAGGTGGGCTGACTGATGTTAAAGAGAAAGCCACAGCTGTTGAAGTTAACTCTCCTGTGTGTAGCTGGGTGATAACACTCCTTCAAATACAGCTTTTAACTGCACCAGGTAGTTTTTCCTGGAGGCTGAAGACTGTTGTTAGTCCAGTTATGTGCAACTTTCAACTCCTTTTCCAGAGCTCATTTTGCTGTGATCACATGGAATACAGAAGGTTAACTGTCCTCTGTTTTCTTAGGAACTTGCTAGATTCTACTTAGAAGTCTTTTAGAGGAAATAGGCCATTGTCCTGATCATTCAGAGGAGGAGGGAGAGTCATCAAGTTGGGAAGTCATGTCCTGTTCTTGATTTAGCTGCTGAGAGGAATCTAAAAGATTCAGTGGATTAGGTTTGGAAAGATCTGAAAGTAGGGTGGGTTTTTTTTTTCTTTCAGTAGCACCCTGTGAGTGGTTTGCTTGTTTGTTTGTTTGTTTTAAAGACCAATGCGGGATAAAAAACTCCATCAAGCTAGCTGCAGTCTGCAAAGGGCAGTCTCTTAAGCCATTAACCTCTACAAAATGTGAGCTGGGAAAAGCCTTAAGTACGGAAAGTTTTGGCTGGTTTGGTTTGTTAGGGTGGGGTCTGGGTAAGATGAGGCACGTCATTGCTTAACCATGTGATATATGTAGTGAAGGTCCAATGGGGCTGGTACGGCTCTGAAATGGAAACCAGGACTGGAAAAATAAAGAAGAATGTTTGAAAGTACAGAAAATACTGTAAGAAAAGATGGTATTTTTTTCCTGCACTACTCATCTACAGATGAGTTTCCAACTGCTTCCAAGTTGCAGTTCATCTTCAGTCATTGCTTAGGCCCTGGCTTAAGCCATTAAATCCTTGAGAACCTCTGCTGCACAGCTTGCAGCTTACTTTTATGCATCTTTGTCTGTGCAATTTCTTTGGGTTGGGCTTTTGTTTAAGCTCTTAGTGGTGATAAATGCATGTGGAATCATTCTGGAGAGCCTGTACATGAAGCTGGTACTGATAATATTTCTCCTTTCTTTTCCTTTTGCTCAGACCAACGAGTGGAATAAGAATGACGATCGGCTGCTGCAGGCAGTGGAGAATGGAGACCCTGAGAAAGTGGCCTCCCTGCTGGGTAAAAAGGGAGCCAGTGCCACCAAACAAGACAGTGAAGGCAAAACTGCGTAAGTTCAACAAAACTTGTGATTTAGTGGAAAATCCCAGACCTAGAAGTGTGCCACTTCTGTGATTTAAAAACCAGGTACTGTCCGGAAAATGAAGGCATCTTTTTCTTCTGAAGCACAGCACATTCTGAAAGTCTTGATTTTTAATTCTACCTTTAAAATGCCATTTCAAAATCATAAACCCATTGAAGTAACTTGAAGGTTTTAACAATCTACTGGGTAGAGTGGGATCCTTTTAGGACAGGGTATTTTCAAATTTCATGGCACACTGTGGATTACACCCTCCAAAAGGTATTAATATTTGGGGATATTTTTTCCCATGGACATTACTTTAATAGGACAGAAATTAAGATATATTTTCATGCTAATGGGTTTGACTGAACTGAAACTATGGTGAAAGAGTTTTAAAATCTTGCAGATGCTAAGGATTTGCTAAAGGTTCCTTGTTTTGATTGAAATGTGCTAATGAAAGTTTTGTGTAAACGAGATTGCTTTTGATATATATATTTCATATACATCTTCTGTTCTTCTTCTTTTTCTCCTGCAAAGATTCTGAATTGGGGAAGATAAAAGATTTCACTAAGAAAGTTCAGCCAAAAGGTTGCTATGCTTGCACTCTCCTCTGTATGGCACAGAAAGATGATTCAGTGGATAAGTGAGAAATAGGCGTCCTGTGACAGAACAAAAACCTTGATAAAATTCTGGATAGATATGGGCAAAGAAGGACTTGGAAGGGCAGTAGAAAGCAGTTTATACCAAATTCTAAGTTCTGATAAATTACCTCTGGATTACATATATTGAGTCATACTCTGCTTCTTTCTTGGTCTGGTTCAATTTCCTACATCTGCTCTATTTCTGCTCTGCATCTGAGGGAATTGAGTGATGGATTGACTCATAATAACCTGCAATTTCTTACTGCAGAAGTCCAAGTCATCAATTACGTCAAGCAGGCTTTCTCCTCCTCCATACTTTAATAGGTTTTTAATTTTTAAAAGTTGCACACATATGTTTTTCTTCTGGCCATTGACTCTTCAGAATTACAGCTGTATTTAGCATTTCATGTTTTTTACAATCAGCATAACTTCAGACCTCCATTCTTAAGATCTTCTTAAACTGCACTCTGTATACAGTGTATCCAGTGTAACAAGTTTGCAAGTTTCATGTATAAATTAATACTATGGATTTATCAGGGGAACCACCCAAGACTGAATTTATCAGTATCTCTTAACTCTAAGAATGTAGCTAGGTATTGGTGCAACAATTTTTGAGCTTTACATGGTTACAATTTAAAATTCCCGTTTTCTTTCTTTGATTGCAGCTACTAAGAAGTCAGTAAGCATATATTTTTATGAATGATGGTGTTACTAATAATGCAGTTGCAAATACTTCTTTCAGTTGCTTGGAACAAATGTGAGTTAGTGCTATAAAGATCTCTGTTGCTTCTTGTTCTGTGTGCTCATTTGACTGTCATTTACTTTTAAATTTTTTTCTGTGTTGTGGTTTAAAAGGCAGCTTGAGAGAGAGGAAAGAAAAGCAGTGTTGCTGTGATACAGACATACAGCATGTCACGTCTCATTCTGTTTCCAGTGCTTTGGGAAATGTAGCAGTCCTGCTCAGGTTATTTCTGTCTACATTTTGAAAGATAGAGACTGACAGGTGTGGCAGCAATGACACTAACCTGGAGAGACATAGCTACCAAAGGTGGCCCAGAAATGTTCTCCAGCATGTCTTATTACTATTGGGCTGTGTATTGTTTGTGTTTTTATCACTCCAGAGTATTTTTTTGGTGTGTACAAAACAGAGTTCAGCCATCATTTCTGCAACATCTCCTACATTTGCAGTATAATGCCAGTGCTTCATTCCTGCCATGTGCCTGGGTGCCTGACACAGCTGTTTTTGCCTAGCCTCAGAAGCTCTGCGTAGAGACCCTTCTGCAGCCCAGCACTGAGGTCTGTTGGTGTGCTGGAAGAGCCTGGTGCTGGTTTGTTGGCTACCGCACCTCTAAGATCAGCAACTCCTGTGCTGGGAAATCGCAATCTGCGCAGGACTTTTTGGGAGAGCTGTTCACCCTTGTGCTCGGATTTCACAAAATCACAGAATAGTTTGCATTAGAAGAGATCTTAAAGATCATCTCATTCCAAGCCACATGCCACGGGCAGGGACATGCACATATGGCCATATTGCTTGAAGCCCAATCCAACCTAGCCTTGAACACTTCAGGAATGGCTCTTTCCACAACCTCTCTGTGCAACCTCTTACAGTGCCTCACCTTCCATAGTAAAGGATTTTTTTATTATTACTTCATTTAAATCCACCCTTTTTCAGTTTGAAGCCATTCACTTTGTCTTATCTCTATATGCCCTTGTAAAAGATCTCTCTCCAGCTTTATTGTAGGTTCTGTCTTAGGTTCTTGAAGGTGCTACAAGGTCTCTCCAGAGCCTCCTCTCATGAGCTTTGCACATGGAAAATAAGGCAGTGATTGGTGACAGCCACCATGGCTTCAGTAGAGGCAAATAATGGCTGACAAATGTGTTGGCCTTCTGCAATGGAGTCCTAGCTGAGGTGTATGAGGGAAGAGCAACAACATCATCTGCCTGGACTTGTGCAGAGCACTTGACACTGTACTGCACAACACTCCTGTCTACAGCCTGGAGAGACATGGGATGGACCAGTGCTCCCTCTCATGAGGGCCGAGTAGAGAGGCAGAATCACCTTCCTTGGCCTGCTGCCCACAGAATTATTGCATTATGGATGCAGAGCAGGGTATGATTTCTGGGCTGTGAGCTGACATTGTCAGCTCATGTCCAGCCTCTAGTCCACCAGCGCCCCCAAGTCCTTCTGGGCAGGGCTGTTCTGGGTCTGTTCATGCTCAGCCTGTGTTTGTGCTTGGGTTTGCCCTGACCCAGGTGCAGGACCATCTCTTGGCCTTGTTGAACCTCATGAGGCTCATGTGGCTTTGCTGGTTACATTTTAGGAAGTTGTCTGCAGTGCCGTCTGGGAAGGGTGTTCTATTGATCCCTGTGAGTATATATTGATGTGTTTGTTTGCTTAGTTAGGATGAAGCTGACTAACCAGAAGAACGTGGTGGATTCAATTATGTAACAGAATGCAAAATGTGATTAATGACTTTGGAATGTGCTTGAAAGCAAAAAGGAGAAACAATTACACATTGCAGTACAGGTTTGTTAGCTCCATCATTGTCTGTACCCTTAAGGTGTGACATGTTTCTTTTAAGACTTTTCTTTCTGTCTTTTTGTTAACAATCCTACAAACAAAATTTTCAGTGCTGTCCAGATTTTTGAGATGTAGTAATATAGTTCATTATTTTAAACAGAAGGTGGAGAGGATAATTTTTCATGCTTAGAGAGGTACTTTGAAGTTTTCATTTTATAATTAGATGGCTTCCTATTATAAAATGCTCAAACTGAAAGGAACAGAGACCAGCTCTGAGGGTATTCTTTATTGGTCCTGCCGTGTACAGTATGTATCATCCCACTGAGTCCTGCTATGATGTGCTCCAGCTTTGGCTCAGTTTTGGCCATTGCCTCCTAAATTTTTTCTTTGTGTCCTTTTTAGTCCCTGTAATTTAGGTCCTTTATTTTGTGACTTGTTGACATGCAATAAAATGGAGGTGCTTAAAATAATGAGGTCTAGGTACCTCATTAATTTAAGGTATCTACTATTAAGGTAGGTGTTTCTTAGAGATAATATTTACAAATTTTCATTAGGAGGTTTAACTCCTCAGCAGTATCTCTTTAAAAAAAGGTACTTAAAAAAGACCTTGTCAGACTAATGAAATTATAGTTTTTTAAGACTTGCTTGACTTTCCACACCGTCACCCTGCCTTTGACTAAGTTCTTTCTATAAAGAATAAATCACTTTTAAGGCCATGGAGCAAATCCACCTTTGGCATAAGTTGACACAGTCCCATTGTTGCTCCCACTTACATAGCTCAGACTATTGCCAAGCATAGTTGTAATAGAACCTATCTGGAAATCTGACTCTGTCATTGTAGTCTTAACTTTGCCAGATAGGTTGGTTGTTTTTTCTTTTGGTCCAGCTTCCTTAAACAAAAAAATGTGGCTTTCCAGCTTGGAATTTGATCATTTAAATCCACTTAAACTAACAAAAAAAAAGGTTTTCAAAAAGATCCTTTTTGGGAATGATAGGATTGGATACATTCATGTGCTGCACTTCCACAAGATCAAGTGTTCAAATGCGCTGTTATTTTAAGAAGCTACTGCCATTATTGAGGGGAAGTGGAGGGATGGGGGTGGGAGAATGATTCTGGAAAGGATTTACAGTGTATAAATGGTAGCACTTCCTTGTCCTGAAGTTATTTTGTCAGTGTGCCAGTCCATTACTGCCATGTTTGCATGTTTCTGAAAGGTACTAAACTAGAAATAAATGCTTTTGGCTATTAAGTGAAACAATAGATCTCTGTACATTTTTTTTAATCTGCAATTGAATCAGTTGTTCAATAAAATTACTCTAACAATAGTACAAAAAAGCTTTAGAAACCTCTGCAAATTTGAGCTTTAAGGACTCTTTCACAAAACTACTGCCAATAGCAGTTAATAGAAAAGATGTATTTTCATTTGAAAGAGACTGTTCATGCCTTGGAGGCTGAACTAAAAATAAATTTTGAAGCATATTCCAACTGCAAATACCTGATATTTATTATGTACATAGTATTCATTTTGGTTTTCTTCCTTTTGGATCTTACTGAATAAGGAGGTGGGGGCAAAAAGCATGAAGAACATCACTTTTCAAGAAGTAGTTAATGTTTTAATTACCTTTGAGACAAAATGTTTCCTTCTCTGTAATAATATTTACCTTAAAAGAAGCTATTGGAAGAATACATAAAATGATAGAACAATTTGAGTTGGATGGGACCCACAAAGATCATCAAAGTCCAAGTCCTGTCCCTGCACCAGACACCCCAAGAGTCACACCATGTGCCTGAGAGCATCATCCAGATATTTTGGATTCTGTCAGGCTTGGTGCTGTGACTACTTCCCTGGGGAGCCACTGTTCCAGTGCCCCATCACCCTCTGGGGAAGAACCTTTTCCTGATACCCAGCCTAAACCTCCCCTGGCACAGCTTCAGGCCGTTCCCTGAGGTCCTGTCACTGTCACCGCAGAGCAGAGGTCAGTGCCTGCCCCTTTGCTTCCACTTGTGAGGGTGTTGTAACTGCAATGAGTCCTGTCAGTCTCAGCCACTCCTCATACGGCTTCCCCTGCAGACCATAAAGCAAAGGTCAAGGGTCCTGCTCAGGAAATTCAGTTTTAGGAGTAAAAAGGGAGGATAGAAGTCTTCGGATTCCAGTGGGTCTGGCCAACAAAATAGCAGCTATGTCCCTGCCAACTAGGTTGAAGGAAGCACAGACCTTCCTAGGCACCGTGGGGTTTGGAGAATGCATATTCCAGAGAACAGTCAGGTTGTCAGCCGTCTCTGTCAAGTGACATGGAAGAAGAATTATCTCAAATGGGGCCCTGACTAACAAGAAGCTTTTGAACAAATTAAGCAGGAGATGGCCCGTGCAGGAACAGTCAGAACAGGGGCAGGATGTAAGGAATGTGCTGTACACTGCAGCCAGGGAAAATGGTCCTTCCTTGAGCCTGGGGCAGAAGGGACCTGGAGAGACTCAAGGATGACCTCTTGGCTTTTGGAGTCTGGGCTACAGAGAATTTGAGGCCAGCTATACCTCAGCTGAGAAAGAGATTCTGGGAGTTTAGGAAGGAGTTCGAGCTGCCTCAGAAGTGGTGGGCACTGAAGCACAGGTTGCAGAGCTTTATATATAAAGCCTGCTGGCTTTATGTATTGCTGAATGAGAGAAATGGACAGTGCTCTTCCTCTACACTGACTTGTGGATGTTGGCAAACACTCTGTGGTTGTGTCTGGACCGACAGAAAAGGAGCAATTGGCAGTGCAGAGGGAAACCCATCTGGGCTGCTGAACTCTGGCAAGAAATCGCTGCCCAGGTAGAGAAGTTGGCTGTAAAAGTGCATCATGTAGATGCACACAAATGCAAGGGTCTGGCTGCTGAAGAGCTGTACGTTGATTTGATCTCTGAGGAAAAAAAATTAATTTACTTTTATCACAGTATTTAATGTCTGATGGTCCAGATGGTCGCAATAATGTCTAGGTTTCTGAACATGGACAAAGTAAGAAAGACCACAGGGATCTCAACCTTTGTTTTATCTCTATCCAACAGACAGTTGAAATCTGTTTCTTATTCCAAAATGTCTTGTGAAGTTTATTTCCATGGGAGGTCTGGGTGTAAAAGCTTTTGTCTTTCTAAATCTTTTCTGAAGTTCTTTTTAGGTTCAAATCATGATTGTTCATTTTCTGTCCCCTCCCCTGCCCTGCAGCATTGCTAGGGATATAATTTAATTAAGATGTGGATATTAAGTTTCCTGAAAAATTGCTTTCCACTTTAGACAAATGCTGAGAAATGCTAATGAAACTCCAGGCCATGGTTGGATGAATGTGTCCACTGCCAGGATACTAAATTTGGCTAATTAACTTTCTATTATGTTCAGTATGAGCTGATTGTAAATGTATGGTGAGAGAGAATGCTTTTATCTCCACAACAGAGGAGCAATACTTAACTTTATTTCATAATCAAATCATGGCGATACATGAAGAAATCCACACTGCTTACAAACATCACTGTATTGACAATAATGCAGGCTTTTAAATGAGATCCATGCAGGGGAATTCATGACAGTGGTTTGTTCCTGGCTCTTGACTGAAACTGTGTAGACCATTTCTGATGGTTTTGACCCCTGACTTGACCCTTCCAACTAGGATTGGAAAATTTCATGATCCAGTTTTTAGTTCTTGCCTACACTTTTGACAGGACTTTAAATCAACAGCATCCAGGCTCTGTTATACGCATTTTTAAAGCAATTTTTATAGGATATTTTAGCATTTTTTTACCTTCATGTTATTAGGGAAAAAAAAAAAGAGAAGGGGCCATCTTCTGATGAGACAGAAATTAATCAATTTTAGTTGTATTTCAGTTACAAAGATCCTAAACTCTTTACTTTATCTCTTTAGCGATTTGCTATGTTATAAATCAAACAAATTCCATGTATTTAAAAAACAAACTCCCTATTCCATATAAAGTTCTCTGAGCATTAAGAAGCCTCCCAATGGATTTTGCATCTTACATGCATGGGGCTTCGTGCAGATGATATCTAAAGTTCAAAGACGAAACAATCAGTCTGCAATTTCTTGAGCCAGCTTGTGTCTTTTGCTCTAAATTTGCTTTTTCACACAGCTGATGGCTATTCTTAAGAGTTTTTGTATTTCATTGTCTTTTAGTGTGGCTGTCTTCTCAGAGGGAAGCAAATCCTCTTCTGAAGGGCCCTTGTACTCGTGTTTGGGCAGCCTGTGAGCCTCCTGCCCGCAGGCAGGATTGGCCAAACCTGTAATGCAGCATCAGACAGCCACTGGAATTCCCTGTTGATGCGGCTCCATTTGCAGAGTTGCCAAATACCCAGATTTTGCCAGACCTGGCTGGCTTTCAACAAGTTTGTCAGTCCCTTGGATCAGAGGAGAGCCTGGATGATTGGGAGTTTTTGTATGCCTGGGTTGAAACAGCTGCAGTTTGGCTCATGTGGAGGCAAAACCCAGCGCCCCAGTTTCCCGTGGGGAATGCTGTGGCTGCTCCCTGCACTTGTCCCATCTGAGCTAGCAGGAGAGCCATGAGGGAAGCATGCCTCTCATGGGTTGGGCCAAAATCAACCTCTTCAAGGCTGGAGGGGACAGGGTTAAGGCTACAGTTGTTTTTCAGATTTATATCTACATAATGGGCTGCAGTTGTTTTACATGTTTTTCAAAGACTTATGCAACCAAATGAGCTGTATGTGTAGATTTTAATTATACCCACTGGCTGTTACTGGCTTAAAAATGTTCTCTAATCTAGGAAGGGGAACAGACAGCCGAAACAGAGCAATGTGCAAATGATGAATTTACTTAAGTTTTTTTTTAAACTTCAGCCCGGGGTCTCAGGCAATAGACTGTGCTGGTGGCTGCTTATTTACTGGACTTATGTTTCACTCTATTTTCTGCTACCTTTTTTACAGGTCCTGTGTTAAGAAACTGCTGAAAGGTAGCTGGAAAGTAACTGAAAAATTTAGAAAAGCTCTGAAGTTGCACATGCCTGTGGCCCAGCCCCTGTTCCTCTTCCAAAATTTGGACTCTTAAGTAGTATAGTTATCTGAATACAAAATAAAAAGTATTTTGCCGTAATTATCCAAGAGTTTATTTTAAAAAAATATGAAGTGGTCATATTAACCAGTGGTCATATTAACCAGTGGTCTTTGAATGTGTTACAAATAGAATAATTACTATGAGTGCATGTTATTGCACTTGGTTTGCAAATATCCCATGAAGTAAGAGAAGCTAACTTTGTACAGTTTAATTAAAAAATAAGTACATCTAAACAGTTGCTTCAAATCTGAAGAGATGAGAAGTATTATGAGCATAAAAGGTACAGAAACATCAAGGACAACATCCTGAGCTATCACTTGTCAATATCCCTCAGGTTCATAAGGATATTTCTGCTCATCTTGGAGCACTAGGTGCAGTTCTTAAGTCTTGCTGGATTTTCATGCCACAAAAATATTTGGTTTAGATTAACCACTATTCAATTGCTCTCACTCTTTTGAGCCTTTTCCTGTCCTCTTGTTATGCCAACATGGTTCAGGATTACATTGCTCCAATGTTCACGATTTTCCATATGCAAAGGTGATTATCAGCAATTGCTGACCCACAGGCAGCAACACCAAGTGAGTTGTGTTGGGAGGATGTAGTCGTTGCTCTCATTTTTGGGCTTAATTTTAACTTTGAACTCTGTTGGGCCTTGATAGGGCTGAAGATGGTTTTACCCAGTTTCTGGAAGAAGGTCGTCTTTACCTGGGCATATCCTCAGGGATTTCACCCTGTGCTAAAAAGATGATGTACCATTAGGCATGTATACTGAGAAGGCAACCTGTTTGGACTTTATACATGGGATGTGGTCTTAAAGAAACTATCAGAAGTAATCTTCCCTACTTCTCTGCCTTCCTTGGCTTTGGAGGCTCAGGCCATGCTGCACAGATTTCTGGGCTCTTTATGCTTTCTGAGGCTTCGTCATTTGTCATACTTTTTAAATTTTTCTACCCTACAACTCCAATTTTTTTTTTACTGTTTAAAAGTACTACTTTAAAAAGTAATACTTTTTACTACTCCAAAAATAAAAAAAGTATGTCTAAATTTCAGACTTTCTGTCAACATCTAGGAATGCCGTAAAGCTTCTGCTTGCGGAATCTCTGTTGCATTTCGCTGACATTAGTTCCTGAGGAATTTTAAAATAGACACTGTGCAAGAAACTCTATGTGGTAAATCTAAATTGTGAGCACTTGTGTTTACAATTAATGGTACATGGAAGGAAAGTCCATAAATTTCAGACTTGAAGTGGGAGTTTGTGTTAATGTGGTAATAGAGTTTGCCAAAGAAAACTGTGTGTGAAAATGCAACTGCTAGAGCACAACCTGAGAATGAAAAGTGTAAAGTTACTGGGGATCCCAGAAATCTCTCTGAAGAGCAGCTGGGTGGATATTTTGCTGAATTTGAAGGCCAAAATCAGGAGACTGTAGCTTGCCAGCTCCTGTGTTGCATGATGCAATTGCTTCTTTTCTATAAGGAAACAGCCATTAAAGAGGCTTGCCTTTTATTCATGTCCTATAGCTTGAGGTGTGTATGATTGAAACAAGATTTTGATGCTATGATGCAAAGATGGAAACTTTATATGAAAACTGCATTGTTTCCATTTCAGTGGTGGGTTTTTGGTTTTGTTGGTTTTTTGACAGTTGTCCCAAAATACATGCTAACACAGAAGGGGCATGCAGGACTTTTGTTAGAGGGTTCTGTGTGTGCTGGGGCAGGGCAGATGCCATCTCATATTAAAATAGAAAGACACAGGCTGTGTTCACTTTACTGTGGCTGATGCTAAAGGGGAGAGAGGGGAAAAAATCTCACACAGCTCCTGGTAAATCCATACCTGCCTCTGTCAACTTCTTAAAATCTTGCACTGCACTCTAGAAGTTGTTTGCAGCAACTCATTGACTGAATGTTTTAAAACTCTTAAAAACATTATTTTCTCAGCTTGTACTGGTGTCAGCTCTGATTTGAAAACAAAAAGTATTTCCTTTCTTCCTCCTAAGATAATTTTTGAACTCTTTTGGCTGCATGTATGCAAGTGACAAGATAATGATATGTATTGCCACCATTAATGAAAAGCCACATTTTTTGCAGTTGCTTTTGGGAGTAGGTAAAATGGGTGCACTGTGAAGCTGGAATTTTTATTTGTTTAAAGAAAATAATAAAAATCCCCAAAGAACTGTTAAGTATTTATAGTGATTACCTGTAGATGTCTGAGTTTCTTTTAAGACAGTCTGATCTGCCAGACATCAGTATGGCTGCTCCATATCTAAATTACTCGTTCTCCCTACAACATATATTGTCCCAAATGAATGACAGAATCTTGGTGATGCAGTCAGGAAAAGATGAAGATCCCTTTGACTTTTATAGCAAAAAAAAATATCATGGTTTAATTTTAGGTTTAAGGCGAAATTCTACATGCTGCTCCTTATTTTTCAAGGACAGATTGCCTCTGTGCTGTGTGATGAAACAGTGGAAGGCAGCTTTGGTTTTCAACGGGTTTTTTTTCCTGCGCCAGCTCACCAGCCACACAGTTACCTGCCTGCCTGTGCTGGTGCAAGGAGGAAGCACGGCCCAGAGAGGGCCTGCAGAGGAATGCAGAAGTCACTTCCTGTTTCGGAACTGTTATGGAGCTTTCCTCATCATTTAATCTGAGGGTGGTAATTTCTCTATTATTAGGTTTGGGGTGTGTCAAAAAGGGCTTACTTTCAAAGTTGTTTTAATGCTGATAAATTCTCAAGCCCTTCACAGATCAGTAAACTGTATTCTTCTACAGTGACTGGTCATGGTCTTACATGTGAGAGGAGGCCACACTGGACTTCCTCCTGTGTGACACCAGCTATTCTCTTCATGCACAGAATGTGCTGCTCTAGTGGTAATCCATGGACCTTTCTCCTTCAGGTCAGGTCTTGGTGCTTCTGCCACTCAGCCTGTGGTGGAAAGCAATCAAAAGCTGGTTATCATCTACTGTATTTATTTTAGCTGTTGTTATTGAAGGAGGAGTTGAGGCCTTGAGGGATAGCACTGTAAGCTAGGTGCTGCTTCTAAAATATATAAAAGCTCCAATTAGTTCAGAAAGTCAGCCACATTATCAGTCACTTTGTGGCTGAGGTAGCTGGTGAATTGCTTGCCTGTCTGATCTGGTAGTATCAAAGCTTAAATGTGTTCAATTTCCTTTTTTTTTTTCTTTCATTTAATCAGCAATACAAGGTCTCTATGCAGCTTTATATCTTTGTCATTCTTGTTTGTTTGTGTGAAGGTATTGGTTGGTGGGGAAACTATAAATCATCAAATTGTTGGAAGGCAAGTTAGACTTTTTAAAAGTAAACAAAGGGTTGACATCCATTAGAAAATGAAGAGGAATGATCTGCCTTGGGAAGGGATGTTTTTACTCAAAATAAACCTTGACAATGAGTGTATATGAGTTCATAGTGTTTTTCAAACATTATTGCACTTAAAATATTTTCAGAGCACTCAGATTGAAATTACAGAGAACAATAGTATTATACGCTTGCATATAAGTTTGACTGGGTTCCATGTTTGTCATAATAGGAAATAGTAAATACAATATTCACTTAGCATCCATAATTTAGCCAAATTCCTTATTGGCTTTGGATTTTGGTAAGTGTTGAAGTGCTTTCAGGCCTTGGAGAAAATCTGTGTTGCGGAGAATGTTAATTCTGGCCAGAAAAACTCTGGAGCATGACCTTGCCAAACAGAGATTGAACCCTCTGATTGTGTGCAATTCTTCTGCTTTTTCCCCCCACCGTTTTCCTTTTCATAAATGATAATTTCTTTTTTAGAAGGTTATTGTCTTAAATTAAGACTTGATATTTATTTTTTTCTGATTTTATCATGTTTCTCTTTCCTGTTGTGGTACTTTCCCTAGATATATGGACCACCCAGCTATTTTAAGCCAGCTGTCAAAATACCGTTCAGTAAGAGGATTTGTAGGAAGCAGCTCTGCAAGTGGTTAAGCAGAGAACCTGAATACAGCAGAGCCATGTCTTACTGCTAATACCACCCTAGCAATTGCCATCAGCTACAGTTTTACAAGTCTAACCCCTAAATATGGATTATTTCTGTTCTACTTATGGTGTAATGACTTGTGCGAGTTTTATGCGAGCTGAGTAGTAAAAATTGCAGTCCTTTTTCATTTGAGTTAGACTGACATTTAAATCATTTTTAAAAGCACTCATTCTTGGTCTTTTGGCAAAGACTGGCCTTATCTGAACTCTTGTGCTTTGTCTGTCAGATGCTGGTTAAAGAAGTCTTCATTCTCTTGCTGATTTAATATTGCGGCCAAAATGTGGAAAAGGTCATTTGCCCAGAATAAGGCATGGGCTTGTTTAGGACAGATGTAAGTGCTTCACCCGTTGACGCCTCATATCTGTAAAAAATCTGCTGCTTCAGAGTAGTTCAGGGATGTCATACACAGCTGTCCTCTCTGTTCAGGCAGCAAGCATCATAAAAAGCCTCTATCAATGTGGAGGTCCTATTTGAGTAACATTTCAGGTCAAGAAGTTTGAGGTCTTGACAAGATTTTGAGGTGATAGCCTTGTAGCTGTTCTTCAGTTGAACCCCAACGTCATAAAACTAGTTAACTCTTACTCTAAAAGTTTGTTTACAGCAACTGGGCTCTACATTCCTCACAACTTACATAATTTTTCACCTTTTCTTGTTAAGTACTGAGTAATTATGACACCTGTACATTCCCAGTAGGAAAAAGCAGTGTCAGCCTACTGATCTTCCATCTGCTGCGGAGGTGGGTCTTGAACCACTGGGAATGGTAGCTGCTTTTCTGCTCACTGAAATGTCTGTATACAATAAAAAGAGACCATCCCGCTCCTCAGGAAGAACAGAAATGTTTCACAGCAATAAAAGTAATCTATCTCAAAACAGTTCAGGCTGGGCTATCAAGATGTGGCTCTAAGTGGCAGTAGCAGTCTTCGCTATTGTGAAGGGAAAATTAACTATGTTGTAATGGGATTTTCAGCTGAATGAGAATCCAACCCTCAGTCTGGCCCTTGGTCCAAATGAAGTCTTACATGTTTGTTTTTGTTTACCTAAGTCATTGCACAACCAGGAAATGGGAGGAAAAGTTGTTTGCTTTCATACCAAGGAAAGTTTATTCATAGGAGATGCAAGTAAAATGCATCATTCCTTAAGGCGTCCAGATGGTGAGAACTCCAGTATTTGGAAATCTGCAGTTTTTGCCTCAATATTTTAGGAAATTATGTAGCTTGTTAGGAATTATTCTGAAATGAATGCCTACAGTCCTCTTTGTTTCAAGAGCCTGCCTTGCTATATAGGATTCCTCAGTATTTGCTACTCAAATGTTTGGGTTTGGGGTTTTTCTTTCTTTGTTTTGAGTCGGCTGTTTTGTTTGTTTGGTTTTTTTAACTAAAAAAAAAACTTAAAAAAAAAAAAACAAATGAAAAAAAAAAACCACACAAATAAAATTCCAAACCAAAGCAGGGGCTATTAACTTTAAAATCAGAATTGCTTCTTAAGGGGGAGGGTTTGTCCAACACTAATAGAGTTTAGCTTAAATATGATTGTAATAGGTTCATTCCATTCTGGAGTTGTTCTCTCTATAGAGCAGGACTCTGCTTAATAAATCAGCAGTTAAGTAACCATATCCCCTATTCCCTTCCAATTGCTTTGAGACTGTTAAGAAAAAAATATCTCACTACAGGTTTATGTGAGGGATAGTACCAGAATAAGGATGCAGAGAGGAGACACATTGCAAGCCATTCTTTGTGAAATAAGACATCTGTGTGTGTGATGTCTTGTTGAGAACTGCCATGGGAATTGTTTTTGTTGGTGGGATTCATGTGTTCATAGGAGCATAGCCTGAAAGTAGTTATTTTTAATTTTCTCCGATTTTTTTTTTGCAGTCAGATTTTACCTAAATAAAACTTCTTTAGCACTTGCGTGTTCATGTTGCATTTGGCACCGTACTACAAAGTCTGTCCATAAAATCTCAGTGCCCCAGATTTAGCCAAGTTATTATTATTCAGGTATTTATTATTACTATATTGTCAAATGTAAGTTAGCCAAGTGTGTGCTTCACAATCTGCCTGATATGTAAGTGAATTTGATTGTATTTTGTGTTTACACAAATGTATCAGAACGCGTTTTGGTATTTTGCTGGTATGTTGTGCTGGCTAAATTAGAGGTGTTGGAATTTGTCAGACTCCTCTTGTGTCCCTCCCTCAGTCATTTTCCCAGAGCCTGAGAAACCACTTCTTCCAAAGAATGTTTACACGACTTTTGCATTGGTCACCAAGTACATGAAGTTTTGATTTTGAATGACTGGAGAACAGACAGCAGCAGCACTTGGATGTGTTAACTCTTCAGTTTGTTTATGGCAGTAGAATTCACAGGAAGAACACATAGAATGCTTTTGTATTTGCCAAGAACGGTTCAAGACTTAAGCACTGCCTGTCTGCCATTTGCAATCAGCAGCAGCCATATAGAAGGAAGGACTCCTTCTAGGACGTGAGGTATTTGCTGTAATTGATAGACAGCTCTGTTCCAGGACTTCTCCTGTTTTGATTAATTCTCCTCTCTTTTGCAGATATTGTCTGTAGATCTCTTTTTCTGCTGAGTTTTCATGAAGTCTATGGCTTAGAGAAACACGGTGTTGTAGGTCACAGACTCTGTGTCTGAAATACCCATTTCATTCCTGCTTGTTGTTCCAAGTTTCCCTGGTTAGCAGGCTGAACTTTCAGTGTTTGCTTCAACACTTAAGGGAAGCAGTTGTTCAAAATATAAACTCCTAAATGTAGTAGTTGATGTGGCTCTGTGATTTATGATGTTTCTTTTACATTCCAGGGGAAAATCCCTTTTACACAGGGGTGGATAATTTAAAAATTATTACCTCCTTCAAAAGATATTAGAAACCATCCCAGGAATACTGGCTCTTTCAGTTTCGTGCATGTTTGATGATGGTTCTAACTTTCCACACACAAAGAAATAGTAATTAGAAGTGTTTTGTCCTTAGTTTTTGTTTAATTTTACTCCCACTGAAAAACTGCTCTGTGCGCATCAGGCTGATGTTGGTAGTACTCACATGGTAGCAGGATGTCTGCCCATATCTTAAAACTTGACAACATTGGCATGTTATGCATCAGGAGGATATAAACTTCTCTGTTTTCAGAAGCTTTCCCTTCATTTTTGCTTCAGGGCAAAATGAAGTCAGCAGCATCTCTGTAGCACTGCTTCTGTGAATCTTGATGTACCCAGCCTGAGGATGTCAAACATAAAATCTCAGCTGTAAAAAGGCTTGAATTCAGTGTAATTTCTTTGGTTTACATCTTAGGTAATTGATGCTTGGAAATGCATCCTGCCGTGGTGTGGTTGGTAATGTCTGCAGTTTCACAGAGTTTAAGCAAGCAGGTGCTTGGGGTGATCAGAAGAATCACAAGTAGAAAAAATACATCTCTGGCACAATCTCCCAAATATTCAGTAGCTTTGATTTCTCCTGGTGATAGTCACAGTAAAGTGTTTTCCCCCACCCATGCACGAAGGAAAGATGAGCTTTATAAAGAACAGTGCAGAAGTACAGCTTGAGGTAGTTTAATTAAGGAAATGCAGAATCATGTTTTAGAGGAACTAAATTTTGTGCACTGAAAGGGGAAAATATAACTAAATCTGACTAAATCTAACTAAATCTGACTACTCTGACTAAAATATCTAGAATGAAGTCAGTTATTATGATTGTTTCCTTTATTAATTCCCTAAGCCCAGGCATTCTTTGCGGTTATATTACATCACTAGGGACATAAGTTGAGAAATCATGTGAGACTAGATTTACATAAAGTATATGATATGAGCTGATGAGACAGCAGCCCATGTAAAATCATAGAATCATGGGGTTGTTCAGGATGGAAAAGACCTCTAAGATCATTGAATCCAACCATTAACCCAGCAACCCATGTCCACCACTAAACAGTGTTCCCCCACCAGTGGCTCATCTGCCTGTCTCTTAAATATGTCCAAGAGCCTTCCAGGGATGGTAACACCACCAGCTCCCTGGGTAGCTTTTTCCAGTGCTTGACAATCCTTTCAGTCAAGAAATTTTTCCTCATGTCCAATCTAACCTCCCCTGTGCAGCTTGAGGCCATTTCCTCTCATCCTCTCCCCTTCTCATTGGGAGAAGAGAGCAATGCTCAGCTGGCTACACCCTCCTGTCAGGCAGCTGTAGAGAGTCATAAGGTCCCTCATGAGCCTCCTTTTCTCCAGAATTAACATCCCCAGCTCCTTCAGCTGCTTCTCATATAACTTGTTCTCAAATGTTTGACAGCCTTGTTACCCTTCTCTGGGCATGTTCCAGCACATCAACATCTTTCTCATAATGAGGGTCCCAAAATGAACACATTTTCTGACCTGCAGTATGGAAGTATGACTGGAAAGTCTTTCTGATGTGCCATCTCACTTTCAGAGCTATTATCTTCCTGGAAGGAAATGGAAGGATTCCAAAAGTTCTAAGGACGGCGAGGAAAGAACTTTGCAGTGTGCAGTTAGTGAATGAAAGAGAAAATATATTTTAAAAATAATAAAAGACATGCAAATGCTCTCTTCCAGTTTTCACCTGGCAGCCACGAAAGGGCATGCAGAGTGCCTCAGGATCATGGTGACACATGGTGCAGATGTGACAGCCCAAGATGGTGCAGGTATGTCTCTCTATACAAGTAGCATGATACACTCAATTTGCTTGTGTAGTTATTGATGTGCAGAGTGAAAACACAGATTTGACAACTTTGCTTTTCCCCACACACCCTGTAGGAAAAGCAGTTGTAACACTTGCAGGTTTGGGCATATTTGCTTTCCTGCACAGAGAAGTCAGAATCTAAAGTCCTTAAAAACTTTTGTCCTAATACTATAAATTTCAGCATTTGTAGTGGGCTCCAGATATAAAATATTTGCTTGGTTTTTTAAATTATTATTTTGAAGTGAAAAAAAAAGAGAAGAAGAAAATAATTATCCTCCTCCACCTCTTCTTATTATTACAGGTTGCATCAAGATCTTCAGTTTTACTTTCATGTTTATCCAAGCTATTAATCCCATTAACTTTACAGGAGTTGCAGTAAGACATTTCGTCAGGATTATGACACAGTGAAAACAGCTGATACAGGCCGAAACAGAGCTGAGAGCTGTTAAGTATGATGTCTCAGTTCTCAAACGTCCTGTGCTTAATTACTGCTCTGCTAGGAGAATGATGGGAGCTGAATTTGAAACTGGCAAACTCTTCTTAATAGATTTCAGTTGACACATCTTCGGAATCTGTGCCCAGCATTTTCTCTGGCTAGCTGAGCCACTGGGATGACCTGTCAGCATTCTGTCTTTCCAGTAATGATCTGTAATTGCTGGGCTCATGGGTTCTGTTTTGAAACTTTCTTCAGCCTGAGGGAATCTCTGTCATATGTGGGAATCATTTGTCTCTATATATAAAGAAGTGTCTGTGATAGTGGAAGAAGCATTCATATTTTATGTAATGATAAGGGAATATATGTGCCTGATGCTGACTATAATTCCAAATTCATGCTTCACCTTGCCTGATGATTTAGTTGCCTGCCTACACCTGAGGGTGTCAGCCCAGTGCTCTTTACTGAAATCCTTCCATATGAAAGTCACACTGTTTGCAATGAGAGTTTCCTCTCAACAGGTTTCTTTGTCTTTATTGAGTACTAAATCCTGGCTCCTTCTTTCTTAGTCACATAGATAATTTCTGCTTTTGCTGTCTTTTCATCAATTTTTCAGATGCTCTGTAAGATGAAGCTGGAGGAGAGACTTCAGTGTTTCATCATAAATCCATAGTCAGTAAATCATCATTAATTCAGTGAAATGTAAACCAATGCAGACCTGTATTTGATAGGGAATAGGAAATCTGTGAGACGCAAACAAAAGCAAGCCTGTGTTTGAGTCTTCTATGTCTACTTTGTGGGTGACACAAACTTAATATATTTGTAGGTGGTGAATTTGGCAGGTTTTGCTCTTGATGCTGGTTTTCATTGCCAAATAGCAAAAATCATGACACCAACAGACATCTGTGTGCAAGGGAGGCTGTGTAATACTGGAAAATTGTTTTCTAAGAAACAAGACACAGTGTACAATTTTAGACTTGCTTCTTCCTAAGTGTAGTCTGACACAATGTTTGTGTCATTCCTTTATATGAATTAAGACTTTAATATTATTCTGTTACTTGCCTGAACAATAGGTAGTAAAGACATTGTGCTTCATGAAAGTTTTTACTTTATTTTCTCTACCCTTACTTCTTATGTGTCGTGATAGGAACAAGACAGACAATTCAAGATTTTTCCTTTGACATGGAAGGTTTTATTCCTGTGCTTTGCCATGATTGAATAATTAATTTGCTTTGCTTTTATTCTTTTAGGGCACAGTGCTTTACATCTTGCAGCAAAGAACAGCCACCCTGATTGTGTTAAGAGGTTACTTCAGGTAAAAGAAAAATCAAATTAATTTTGATTTTTGAAATTTCCATTTGCTTTCATTAGACTCATTTTATGCTAATAATCTGCACCACATGTCTATACTGTTCTATGTCCTTGGCATCAAGAGAGGTGTATCAAGATTTTAAACATAAAGAGTTTAAGGACCTTGTAGACACTGTGAATGGATGATTAGAAAACAGTGTATCTTCCCTGAGTGGTCTGCAAATACAGTTTTCCAGGTCCAGCTGCTCTGACAGTTTGGTTGGGTTTCAAGTAGGGTGTAGCTTCAGTTTAACTTCCTGTGTTTTGTCTGTGTGGTTGGACGACTTGGAATTAGGTGGATTAAGAGTTACAGGGGAAAAGGTTTTTCACTTCTGGGGGAATTCTGATAAGGTTCCACTGGAATGCTTTCTGTCTGTTCACCATAGAAACGTTTTCAAGTTTAAAGTAAAAAAGAGACAAAAACAAAGTAGTTTGGATCTAAAAATAATATGGAAATAATAGAATCTTCAATGAAATGAGGTAAAGGACAGTGAGGGGTTAGAAAGGGAGTTGAAAGAATGGGGAAAGAAAATAAGAAAGACAAAAGTGAAGATGAACAAAAAAGTCTCATTGTGTGGAAGATGAGTGTTAGTAAGCAAAGTTGTTGTCCATCTCAACTCCATTTCAGAAATCCAGGTAAGTTTTCATGGTGGTGATCAGAGAAACAGAATGGATTTTTCTGAGTTTGGAGTTATCAGATCTCAGATAAAATAATGAATACAGACTGAGAATACAGATGAAATAATGATTAACAGTCCCGCCGGAACACGATGGTGCAGAAAGAGAATGAATCCTATATCCCAGCCTCCAGATTGTTTTTTGCTAGTTGCCTCAGGGCTCTCCAGCTGTCCTGTGACTGACCTCTGTCAGTGTGTCTGACAACCCAGGGTCCAGTTTCACTGATTCCCACCTCCACACCCTTGCAGGCGGTCTGCCCAGGGTTATCCTCAGCCCCGATCCACGTCGCCATCAGGCCGTCACTGCTGGCATCGCAGGCAGCTCACATCCAGCCGTGCTTAACACCAAGGAGCTGCTTTTGTTGATGTTTTTCTGCTTTCATCTCAAAATGCAGGTTTATAAATACATTCCTAAGTGCAGACCTGTTGGTGATGTCCTCCGGTAATTAATGCTCTTAGGATTATCTTCTGTGGACAAAAGAGTGTGTGCAAGGAATCTCTGACTGGTGTTGAGCTACAACAGGCTGAATAATTATTTTACATAGGCAGAATCATGACATTTTTGTTACAGGATGTAACGGTCTGTGTGATCCTGTTTTCTTAGATAATCACAAGTGTGTTGGAGACAGTGCTGCATGTAAAAGTCAAAAGTTACAATGTTTGTTTTCTAGAAACAAAAGCAACCAACTGTCCAAGGAAAAACTTTGAAACTTGTGAAGGGTTTAAAGAGCCAGTCTTGTGAGGAGCGGCTGAGGGAGTTGGTGGCATTTAGGCTGGAGAAAAGGAGGCTTAGTGTAGACCATAGCACAATGTGAAAAGAGAAAATGGCCTCAGGTTGCACCCAGGGAGCTTTAAATTGGATAATAGGAAAATTCCTTCGCCTGGAGGGATTTAAGAGATGTGTAGATGCGAAATATGGCTCAGTGATTAACTTGGCAGTACTGGGTTAATAGCTGGATTTGATGATCATGATGACTATTTCCAACCAAAATGAACCTACGTTTCTATAATACTCTCTCTTTGCTGTAACTAAAACAAAAATCTTCTGTGTCAGAATGAGCCTTGATAAGGATTTGAATAATTTTTTCATTGCTATTTATTGCTTTGAAGTCTAGATTGATCAGTAGCATCTGATAATTGTAATACCACAAGGTATAACTAGATTGTTGTTGCTTATTTTTAAAAATGCTAATGAACCCTTATTGCATTTGACAGCCCATGGGAACCTCATGAACTTTAACAAAGCCAAGTGCTGGTGCTGCACCTGGGTCAGCCCAGAGAGCCAAACGTGTCCTGGGCTGCAGCCAGAGCCCCGTGGGCAGCAGGGCAGGGAGGGGATTCTGCCCCTCTGCTCTGCTCTGCTGAGACCCACCTGGAGCACTGCATCCAGAGCTGGGCTGCCAGCACGGGAGGGACAGGGACCTGCTGGAGCTAGCACAGAACAGGGCAATGAAGGGGATCAGAGTGATGCCTTGAGAGGCTACCTAGAACAGAGGCTGGACAGTGTTAAAGGAATAAAGTAGGTATTCATTAGAAAGGCCTTCAAAGGGCACCCACTGGACAGTACAAGGGCCTGGCTGAGGCTACACCCAAGATGGACAATGGGTCACAAGTTTTCACTTCTGTAAGTTTTGGTCCATTTACACATTGGGGTTAATTGTCCCATTAAGCTTAAGGTTGTGAAGTCCCATCCTCCCAGATTGCTCTCCTCAATTTGCTGTTGTTTGTTTTTTTTTGGGCCTGAAGCTGCAACGGTGTCCTTGACACTTTGGAAATCCTTGGAACAGGATTGTTTTGTCTAACTAAACTGTGAAGAGAACTTGCTAACACTTTATGTGGAGTTCAGGCTTATGAACTAATGCAGTACAGATTCTGGATAATATGAAAGCTAAAACTTAAGGCATCAATAGGGATGTCTGCTGTGAAGAAAGGCTGAGACTGTGGTGCTTAGCCTGGAGAAGAGAAGGGTCGCTGGAGACCTTAGAGCTGCTTTTCCAGTGTCTAAAGGGGCCACACAAGAAAACCAAAGAAGGAGTTTTTACATGTGTATGTCATGATAGGATAAGTGGCAATGGCTCAAACTGCAGCAGGGTAGGTTTAGATTTGGTGTTAGGAGGAAATTCTTTACTGTGAGGCACTGGCACAGGTTGACCAGAGAAGTTATGGGTGCCCCATCCCTGGCAGTGTTCAAGGCCACGCTGGATGGGGCATTGAGCAACCTGGTCTAGTGGAACATGTCCCTGCCCATGGCAGGGACACGTTGGAACAAAATGATCTTTAAGGTCTCTTCTAATCCAAACCTTGGCATGGTTCTATGAAATGCAAGACAAATTGCCTTAGGACATGGTTGCTTTAGCTTTTACGCTAATGTCAAAAAGAAAAAAAAATCTGAGGCAAAGGAGAGATTTTATTTACTGATTTGTTTATGAGATTTTTTTTTTTAACTGACTTAAATTATTCTGAAACTATAACATTTTTAGGGACAGTTCTCTTAACCATGAGGATTTCCTATGGCTTCAATATAAGTTGGTGTGAAGACAGGAAATACCAGATTGGTAGAGAGAAGCTGTACCTTCTTTCAGTGTTCTTCTCTGAAGCAGCACATAAATCTTTTTGCCAAGATGTTAAGCACTCTGTCTATATAAAACATATGTTTTATTTTCTTTGTATTTCTCTAATTGCTTTTTTTCCTTTTCCTTAATGAATTGTGCAGAGTAAATGCCCACCCGACAGTACTGACAATTCTGGGAAAACAGCTTTACATTATGCAGGTAACTTCTTTGATGAAAGTTTGTAGTATTTTGTTGTGCTTGATGTTCCTAGCTTATCAGCCTAGAGTTTCTTTTGTACCCCACTGTAATACTGCACAAATTTTGAAATTGGGGTTTAATGGACTTTCACAATTGTCTTGGTTTTTTTAAATTTAATTTTATTTTATTTTAGCTGCATGTGGGTGTCTTCAGGCAGTTCAACTCCTGTGTGAGCATAAATGTCCCATCAACATCAAAGACTTGGTACGTACCTCCTCTCCTGTGTGTCCTGAAGATACTTCAGAGCTTTCCTCACCCTTATTCCATGCCTTTCCATGCTCCATCTCGGGTGCAGTTCAAAACAATGCTGTCCTCGCACCTGCAAGGTTTCCCTGCTGGAGGAAGTTCCATTTGCAGCTTGCCATTGAAGAGGTGTGGAAGCACTTCACAATCTCATACTGTGGTGGTAGGATTTGCTGATTGTTGAGACATTGGCACAGATAGCTAAAATCAATTTTTACACATTCAAAACATATTTAAAATTGTTTCCATTGTCCCCAGGAGGCTTTGGAAAAGGCCTGGTATGTGGCCAAGGGCTGGAAAATGCTCACAAAGCCCAATCAGATTATGATATACCTGAGAGGAACAAATATACCTCCCATATTCCAAAGGCTCAGAGACACTACTGTGAAACGTCTACAACCAACCAGATCTGGTTTTAGGAATGATGCCTGATAGAAAACCTAGTGACAAAAGGAAGGGATCTGTAAAGTACAGGCCAGGCAGGAAGTGATAAAGATACTCAGACTTGTTTAGTTTTGGCTTTGTTCTATATCTTGTCTTTTTAGCAAAAACAAATACATCACTGACATAGACATGTGATCTAAGATTTCAGCAGATGCATTTTAAAGGCATAAAGGGTTTGTTCAGTCTTAAGGCTATAGGAGTATCTTAAAAATGTCCTGAGCTACATCATGCCCAGGTATAGGAAAGAGAGAGACCAACCTCAGAGGTGCATGACATAGTGATAAGGAATGGTCAGAATTTGGGTAGTGGACCTAACTGGGAAATTCCAGTTAGCTACTAGTAAAAAAATAACCTCACCTTGAAGGTGGTCAAACACTGGAACTGGTACCTAGAACTGTGTCTTTACCTTTGGAGATGCTTAAAATGTGACTGGACAAGTCTCTGAGCAATGTGCTGAAACTTGAAGTTTGCCTAGCTCTAGATTGAGAAAGAAGTGGGAGAAACCCCAGACCACCTCTAAAGGTGTCTTCCAACTGTGTTATTCCATGACTTCATGAAATGTTGTATTTTTGCCTAATACTTAGTTAAAATTACCATTTTTTTTTGTTGTGGAGCTACGGAGAGATATTTTGTAGTGTTAAAATAATTGTGTTTTAACATTGAGCAAATAGCAAAGGGAGTAAAAAAGCAAGTTCCTACTCCCTGTGTTTTGCATCATCCCCAACAGACAAGAAAGGAATTATAACACACTCAGCTATGCTTATGGTACCCAGGAAAAATGTGCTAATAGCACCTCATTTTTGCTATGTAAAGGTAAAATTTGTAGCTGACTTTAAATCTTAGTGTGTTCTTGTAAGTAGGTGGAATACTGTTCATAATTTCTTTATATGCATTTCTAGGATGGGAACATACCTCTGCTGCTTGCAGTACAAAATGGTCATACAGAAGTCTGCAAATACCTTCTCGATCATGGAGCAGACATCAACACAAGGGATAAAAATGGAAGGTACAAAACGTTAACATGTTGATTCTTCACCAAAGCTGACTGTCAAATGAAGATTTCTTCTCAAATCCTTCCCAAAATAGTTGATGTTAGGTGAAATGATGCTTTCTGTACTAGACAGCATATCCTGATTGCTGAGAATGTTTACAGAATTCTGATTGAAGTAAAAGAAGAAGCAGAAACTGTGTGGCTATAAAACTGATCTGCCTGTAAGATTTCCCTAGGGATACCAGAGCATTTAAATGATTCCTGTACAAATATGATTGATAGCACTTACCCACACATCACTCTCTAAGTATCCCACTTTAAAATGCTGCTCACTTCTTGGAATGAGTTAATACCTCCAACTTAAATCCTTAAAACTGCTACTTGTGAGCAAAATCTGTGAGGGTTGCTTTTTCTGCCATAATGCAGCCACAGCAGCAAGAAAAAAACACAGTAAATCTCTATAGTGGAGATGCTGTTTTTTAGGAAGGTGCCAATTAGAGATTTTTCTGCATTAAGAGATAGTGCATGTATCAGACAACTTCTTAAAAAACAACATCCTTGTAGTGAAAAATGCACTTGTTCTGATGATACTGACAAAGATCAAGAGTCTTAGGAAATTATGGACTGTTTTATAAACAGCCAATTAAATTGTGAAGGTAAAGTAGGATACTGACAAGACTTGGCACTTATACTTCATAGCAATTTTGATTATTCTGTGTGACACAATGCTGATTCTGTTCTCTGGCGGCACCTGTGAATATAAGACTGGGCCCTAACTTGTTTTTTATCGGTCCAAAGTTCATTAGAGCACTCTTTATTTCCAGTTGTCTGAAGAAAACCCCTTTGTTTTCTGTCAGTTTTCACGGCCTCATTGGTGCTTTGAGCCTGAGGTGCTGCACACTCTGAGGCCTCTGCCTTCCCCTCACTCTCCTAGTGTTTAATCAGCAGACAGTGTTAAGACTTTCTGCTTAATTGGATGAAGGAGTTTCTGTCAGGAGACAGGACTCCCATTTTTGGTTTTTTTTTTTGTATGTGGAAGCAACAAAACATTGTAACATGCAATGTGCTGGTTTACTTCTTGCTTTAATTGTGGTGAGGGGAGTGACTAGTCCTGCATCTCATGTTCACAGAAGTAGTTAAGATTTTACTGAAACAGGAGAAAACTCACTCAGAGAAGAGAGGATCGGATAACCTTGGAAAATGGCATCTCCAGATTCCTATCATGTCCAGACTAAGTGAATTATTTTGGTGATCTAAAACCATCCCTGTGACTCTGGAGGTGTTATCCGAGCTATCACTCACCACTACTTTTAGCACAGTACTGCAACAGCATCACTTTTCCAAGTGACTCACCCATTACAGGGAGTATGTTTAATTCATTAGTGAAACTGTTGTCTTAATAGTTAGCAAATATTATCACTGTAGTAACTTTTCAGCATTGTATCTGCGCTGAGGAATGTATTTGGCAGTAAACTTGGCCAGCCTATTCGACATGTTTTCAGGCTGAGAAAGGAGAACTATGCCCGAGCAGGAAGGCAGTATTAGAGCATGCTTGAAAGGTGAGGTTTTCTGTGTGTTTGTAATTATTCTGTGTGTTTCTTATGACCCCTTCAAACAATTGAGAAAAGCAGATACATGTTAGGAAAAGATTCCTTCTTTATGTATGCTTACGCCAGGAGCTGTCTCTGTGCAACTGCTCTCTGTCGGAAAGGGAATAGTTTGTGCTGTCATGAACTCCTTCTTTTCTTTTTTTTTTAGGTTGACAGTAGCACAGTGTTTGAGGTCAAACTCATCTCTTGGACTCACTGAAAATCTTTTAGATTTAATTGTCTTTTTGATTGAAATCTCTTTCTCTATTTTGTCTCGAACACAGAATGTGGAGGAGAGCAGGAATGAAATAAAGGTTTTCATGTTGTACCACCACTGTAATCAGAGCATAGCAGTGAGGTTTGTTTGTCTGACTTTACCCTGCAACCATTTCTATCTATGACTCTCCTCTCAGCCTCAGGAAGCCATATTTAGAAATGTTTCCAGATCTCTATTTGCAGCTGGAGTATATGAGGAAGAGGAGGAAGAGCTGGCAAATGTTTGTTTGTTAGGAGAAAGAGAAGTCACATTTATGTACCAATAAACATGCTGATGGAATTTTGGACTTTATTGCACAATAACAGTCACAATATTTTTTTCCCTGAAGAAATGAGCTGCTAAAGAGAATGTCTTGACACTTGCTGTTTGTGTTTTTTTTTTCTTTTTCTCTTGTTCAGAACTGCTTTGATGATGGCTTGTGAAGCTAGTAACCTTAACATGGTGGAAGCTTTCCTTAGGAGAGGTGCAGATATCAGTTTAGTGGATGTCTTTGGACAGAATGCTCTGCATTATGCCAAGCTCTCTGAGAATACAGGGATCCAGAATCTCCTGTCGTCAAAGATATCGCAGGACGTGGGTATGTGAGAGAGACTGACCTGCACTTTGTCACTTCTTGATTTAGCACTGAGCAAATTTACTTAAAAGTGTAGCCTGAAATGTTGCAAAAGCCATTTTCAAGATTATCTGGCTGAGACTTCCCAAAATCTCTTTGCTGTAGATGGTAGTATTTAGCATGGGATAAAACCCTGAGCAGGCCAAAAAAGAGTGTTTTGGAGAAAGACAAGTTGATGTAGCAGCATAGTGAAATTCTGCATACAATTTGGAATGGATTCTCTTTTATACATAGAACCACTCAGAAGAGGGGTTGGAGAAGGAACTAAAGCAGGCAGAGCATTTTATGGTCAAACTACAATGGATTTCTCAAGTAGGAAACTTAATGCATAAGAATGGTGCAAGACCAGAATAAGAACTGTCATGATTCTTTCTTCGGATTTTGTCTCAAAATGAAACCAGACAGTAGCAGAGAAAGAATGTGATTGAAATGGAATTTGCAAATTGTATTTTTCAGGTTTCAGACAGGAATTCAAAAACCAAACCATTTATCTATGGTCTGGGAAGCAGAGCAGAGAGGTGGGTTAAGAATGGAAAGTAATTCTTCCTTTAATAACTTCTCTTTATTCCACTTCTTTTCTGTTCCACAGAGGCAAAGTCTCCAACAAAAGCGAAGCAGGTATTTGTCCTTTTGGTTTTGAAAATACTCTGACTCTCTAGACTTGTAACATAACAAAAAACAGTAACTAGAAGCACTAGTAAGTGTCATTGTGAGACGGGTTGCTATGACTACTGTGTAATGGAAAAGGTTTTTCTTGCTTAGGTAAGAAAAGTGTTTCAGGAACACTACTTTTAGACTTGGCTTCTCTGTGTAACAGCAGCAGACACCCTTGGTGAGGGGAGGAAAGAAGGGCGCATGTGTGTGTGCATGTGTGCTGGGATGATTCCTGCTTTCCTCATGTGTAGTGCAGGGGCTTGGCTCTTTGAGTTGCACAAAAGAGGATCTAGAGAAATTCTCTCTTTCTAAAACATAAAATTAAAGATTATCCCTGTTTTTGCTGGAGACCCCTTCCTGTGAGAATCACAGCAGATTTAGGCGATTAAATTAGTTTCTTATATTTTTTATTCAGCGTCATATCTGGGAGGGCAAGTAGACCTTGTATACCTTCTGGTGGCTGGGAAGTAGACAAGGGCATTGGTCATTGGTCATTCCTTCTCTGAGTGCAGAGGTGGGTTTTTTGGGGGCTCAGGCAGAAGCTGGTGGAGAGGAAAGATGGTAGCTGTGAGGAATGGCATGACTGGGCTGTGTGTGAATGGAAATATTTTAAGGTCACTGGTGCTAAACCTATTGTCAGCTTCTGCTTTTTCACTAAATCTTGTTTGTTTTCACTGAAGCATGGTTTACAAGGGAGCAGATTCTTATTGTCAGGCATGTTTAATATCTTTGTGTTAGTAGAGATGTCGTCTTTACTCAGGGGAAAAAAGGCACTGCATGAGCTGCTAAAGTTGATATTAATGTGGGATTTATTTTTTATTTTTTTTATAAAACAACTTGCTCAGACTTTACTAACCAAACTAACAAACCTACCTTTTCTGGCTGGTGAAACTTTCAGCATGATCAAGGCTCTAAATTAAGTTCAGAAAGAAGTGGAACTCCAAAAAAACGCAAAGCCCCACCTCCTCCTATCAGTCCTATTCAGGTAAAGAAAAGACAAATTTTGAGATGCTTTTAGGGGATATAAAGCATTTTGAACATTATTAGAGTTATGTGGGCAGGATTTTTTCTGTCACTGTTATTTTATATGCCTGTCTTACCATGAGTGCTTTTCCTGACATTAGGATGACACCATGAAAGCTCAGGTTGCTTAGATTAACTAAGCAAGATTGCTTAAAATAGAGCATGGTCCAAGATATAACTGTACAAATTTGACTAGACAATTGTTTTTTCCAACTAAAGTTGTTGTCCTTTTTGCTGATTTCAATATGTAAATTATGAGTTCTTTATATTTTAGTTATACAGATATATATATGGATATATATTATTATGGTCGTATAAGCATATAAAAATAAAATATTTAACTGCGTTTTGATACTATATAAGTCTATTTAATAGTTAGGTTTAATCTTAAACCAGAATGTAACCTGTGTAACAGCTACACTTCTTATGTAATAATGATTCAGAAGGTCACTAAATAATTAGGTCTGTTCTCTGAAAGTAATCTAGAATTGTGACTTACAGGTAAAAGTACTCTTTAATGCATGTGTATGCATATGTATATGTATATGTGTGTGTGTATATATAGAGATATATAGATATACACATATGTACATAAATATGGGCACATATTAGGGAGCTACCTGTATGTGCATGTATGTATATATACCTATTTATATAAAATTTTTTACAGATTAATGATTTGTCCTCTCCACACTCATCAACTTCAACTCCCATGACTGGAAAAGGGCAGGCTTTCTTTGCTGATCAAGTGTGCAAGGTATCAGTGTTCCATTCTTATGAACTTAGGGAGGGAAAGTACAGGATCTGTTTTGCTTGATGTTCTATTTTGATGACTGCAGTCTCCTGTGACTTAATTAGCAGAATTTTAGGAATAAAAACTAATCCAAGTCTATTTCAATGCAATTTATAAAACAAGCCTAAAGATTACTTTAATGTGTGAAAAACATGTACATATAGATAGTCATAGGTGAGTTAGTGTTTAGAAGTATGGTTATGAAAGTATTAATGTTCCAAGAATTCAATTTCTAATATCAGCAAAGTCCATGGAATTGGGCAGTGCAAAAAGACACCATTTTACCAAAAGATGTCAGTGAAAGGGTTGAGTACGTTCTGTCTGATCTTTACCTTGTGTTGCTGAAGATTTCTTTAAGCACATGTCAGTATGTTTCTATTACTTATTACCGGGTTTGTAGTCTTCCAAACTATTAAGAAGATGCCTGTGTTTCATTAGTATTTAATGGGAATTGGGCAATGCAACTTGAATGGCTGTAGCACACTTTGAAATACTGGACGCATGCTACAATTAAACAAGACCTCAGAAATAAAAGACATCCACTTGGACAGGCTTTATCCAGCAGAATCTATACTGTCTATAGTTGTTTTTGCTGAACTGTCCAGCTTTACATCTGCTTTCTGTGAAAATGTTTTCTTTTGATGTCTTAGCAGGAGGAATTCAGCTCCTTTCACCGGGATAATAAAGACAGACTGAGTGACAGCACAACAGGTATACAAATAATTCTTATCTCATTAGGTGTTTTAGGTGGCATGAAATGCTGAAAACCTCTGTACCTTTCTACTTAGAGCATGAGACACACTAAGTATTGAGAGTGACATTTTGTAATTCCACAAGCAGCTCCCCACCAAAACATCCTGCTTCTATTGCATTAACCTAACACACTCTTGGGGAGTTTGCCAGAACAGTTTGCTTGCTCATTGCATTTAGTAGTCATGGGAACAAGCTGTTTAAATGTTGGAATAACTAACTAAATAGCATTTCAGCTTTTTGAAACCTTTTAAATCTTTTTTTTTTCCTCTAAAGGTGCTGATAGTTTATTGGATGTGAGTTCTGAAGCTGACCAACAAGATCTACTTCTGTTGATGCAAGCAAAAATTGCTTCTCTGACATTGCACAATAAGGAGCTGCAGGACAAATTACAGGTGGCATATTTTTGTGCTGTTCTGGTGCTCTCTTAATCTGCTAGGCAGAACAAAGAGCTGCTTACTGTTTTAAAGAGTTGTACTGTGAAGATCTTTTAATGAGCTTGTGGGTAAGATCATGGAAACACTCTGCCCCAAAGGATTAAATCAGTGTTTTGATCTTCTCACTTTTCCATAAATTACTGAATAACTTTGTTTATTATGATAACTACATTCTAAAATGTGTTGTTAACAGTTGTGCTAGAAGAATTTTAATTTGCATAGCTTTGATTATTAGCTTATGGAGCTCAGCCCAGACTTTCAGAGGAGCTTGGCACTTACTGCCTTCTCTCACTGTAGATGACTAAATGAGCAGCTGAATTTTGAACTTTTCCAGAACTTTCTTTGATGGCTCTTTCATCATGTGTCTCTATAGGATGTGGCAATACTTCCTTGCTTACTCTGTTCTAAAAAAATTAGAATAATGTACTTGGTTTTATTGTGCAATTGTTGGTGGGTTTTTTTGGACAGGAAAGAGCACCTAAAGAAGGGGATTCAACTGTAGAATCTTATTCATCCCAAACACAGCTTGAGCAAACAACAGCAAGACAAAATGAGTTCTTGGCACAGGACCTGAAGCCTACATTAAATGCCACTCAAATCCAAGAAAAGTTGACAAGCCCCAGAGAAATAAAAATAAAGTACCTCCAGGAAGACTTAAAGGATGTGCAGAGAAAATTAGAGAATTCTGAAGCCAAAAGAAAGCATGTGGAAACTCAAGTCCAGTCTAGAGTCCCAGAAAGAGATCATTTAAATAGCCCAGACATTTCAGAAAATGGTTCTGATCTTAATTTGAAATTTGAAGAAACGCAAAACAGGCATGAGGAAGCTGTAAAAGAGATTTTGAATGTACAAAGGCAAAAGAAGCCAGGTCTTGTTTCCTCTGAAAGTGAAGAAACCAGTTCTGATCTGAGTATGTTGAAGGTTACATATGGAGAAGTTGAAGCACTTAAGCAAGAATTGAAGAAAGCGTTGGAGGAAAGTGAAAGACAAAAAGAAAAAGTGAGAGAGCTACAGAAAAAGTTTGAAGACAGAGAGCAGAATGCAGCAGGCAAATTGTCTGTCGAAGAGTGTGAGGAAATGAAGAATTCATATCGTTCAGTTATTGATAACATTAATCAAGAGAAAGCATTGCTGATTGAGAGGTACAAGGAAGGGCAAGAGGAAATTAAAAGGCTACAGGAAAAGCTAACAAATCAGATGCAGTTGGAATCTAGTGCTGAAACTGGAGAAAGGAAAGATGTGATGCACAGAACAATAGATGAGCTCAACAGGCAACTTAGTGAATTGTCTCAGTTGTACAAGGAAGCACAAACAGAGCTTGAAGACTACAGGAAGAAAAAAACTCTAGATGATATAGCTTCAGACTACATTCCTAGAGATGAACATGAGAAACTGATGGAGGTAACAAATTCTTTGAGATACAAAGCAGAAAATGAGTTATCAGAAATGAAATCCCAGTACACAAAAGTATTAGACGAATCAGAGGAACTCAAGCAACTGTTAGACATTCAAAAGCAAAACTCTTTGCCAATTACCGAACACCGTCAGGTAATCAATGCACTCAGAAATACCATAAAGGAGATGGAGGAAGAAATAAATGAGCTCAAACGACTACTTAGCAACAAGGAAAGTGAATTAAGAAACTTGGAAAAGGAGTTACTGGAAGAAAAAGCTGCAATTAATGAAGCCATGGTACCCAAGGCCACATATGAAAAGCTCCAGTCCTCACTAGAGGGTGAAGTTAGTGCTTTGTCATTCAAACTGAAGGATGTAATCCGAGAGAAGGAAAATATATCCTTAGATGCCATGAAACTGAGAAATGAAATTTTGCACTTGAAAGAAGCAAAAGAAGGTATGCATACTCTGCTTGAAGCAAAGGAACGGGAGGTGACTGATCTTCAGCACAAGTACCACCAGGTTCAAGAAGCTCTTACTGAAATGAAAAACTCATCAAAACTAGAAGAAGATAAAGACAAAAAGGTCAGTGACTCATTAGAGTGGAAGGGTAGTGTGAGTTCAGAGTGCAAAGCGTGTTTACTGGTGCATGAGTGCCCTAACAATGCTGGTTCAAGTACCTTCTGAGTGCACTTCCCCCTCTGAAAATCCAGATATCGAAGGCAAAGGAGTTTTCTTTATTTTTTTTCTTTGCAGTTGGTTTCCCTCCCCTGTGGAGATAGACAAGATCTTTCAATTTACCTCTTTTTAAGTTCTGCTTAGGTTGGGTTGGCACTATTCAGGCAGCTGAAGTCCAAGAGATGAGATTTACAGCAGGAAGATATTCCAGAGGAGACAAGAAAACAAAGTATCAGGAAGGAGCAAAAATTCACTGGTGGCATATTACTACATCATCTCAACCATAGCATGATTTGACTAATTTTCCTTTGCAGCTACCATATCCATCACTACAAATTCCTTTATACAGAGCTATGCATTTTGGTAGCTGTGAATAGCTGGCCTGTGTTTGGTTCAGCAGCAGAATTTTTAAAGGTGGTAAATGCCGCCCTTCTTGTTAGATATTGCTGATGTTCAGAACAAGGAGTGCAGGTTGAATAGACTGGACTAGGATAGGGAATAGAGGAGCATTGTAACCCTTTGCTTACATGACATCTCTCTTTGTCCATAGAGTTTATTTACAATTTGGTTTTCCCCACTTCTTAGATTTAAGTCACAAATAACTCAAAGATAAGACACATAAGAATACAGTATGCATAGCATCTTTTAATGAAAACCTACATTTTGCCTCCATAGATCAATGAAATGTCCAAAGAAATTAGCAAATTAAAAGAAGCATTGAACAGCCTTTCTCAGCTCTCCTACTCAACCAGTGCCCCCAAAAGACAAAGCCAGCAGCTGGAGGTGTTACAGCAACAAGTGAAGCAGTTGCAAAACCAACTGACCGTAAGTATGACAGTTTGTAAACCTAACATTAGTCCCAGTTCTCCAAAGAAACATGTACTGTTCTTCACTCTGCTTATTTAAAATATGCTACAGTCAGTGAGTACATGGAAAAGAATCTTCATCCAAAAAATCTGTAATTCCAGTTTCTCTGAAACTTGTAGGAATTTGCAAGTCATGAATAGCACTTTAGAATGAGCATAACTAAAGAAAGCTGGTTTTCCACATATTTTTCTCAGACCAGTTGAGAAACAGATTTTTTGTAGTAAAATGGAGTGACCAAACCTGCTGCTCAGACCTTAATTTGTGGAAATGTATGATCAGTTTGCAGAAGATTTTCAAAAACATTCATCAGCTGAAGTTGTTTTGGGGTTTTAAGCTTTTTAGAAGAAAGGATGAGGTTTCAAGTCAAGCAAATGCATCCTTGTATGGGGAGCATAGTTTATTCTCTGAAATTCTGAAATGCTTACACATTTTCTTTTTCAATGTTGTTGTTTGTGCATGAAAGGTCCAATCTTCTAAGCTGGGTTGAGTCATAATTGATATTTCCTAGAGCTTGCTTGCCCAGAGGAGCACTTTATCCACTGTTGAGGATGAAAAGAAGGTGTTGTCCACCAGAGGCCTTTGTTGAGGGCTCTGGAGTGCTTCTGAAATGAGAATTCCCAGACTGACATGCTAAGTGGTGTCCTACCTTTCCTAGCAGAAAAAAAGAGGACTCAGTATGCCAGAAGAGCTCCCTTACAGGCGAGAGAAATAGTAGGCAGAGCATTCTATCAGTGTGAAGGCCCAGACTTTTTTATTCCAGTCCTCCATGTCTGAAAGGACCCTTCATCTCCCATTAATTAGGATCAGCAAATTAGTGTAAAAGTGCAAGGGTATACAGCACATTGGGAAAGCAGGTAACATTTAAAACAGGACCGAAACACTTTCCTTCTTGTAGGTTAGCTTTCCTAACAGCTTCATGTGTCTTTGGAAAGGTGGCAGTCTGTGATCATTGAAAAGGATTGGGTGGCGTTCATTAAGTCAGGGTCCTGCAGGGTAAGATCTTTGTAAGCACCTCCTTTCACCTGGGAAGGCATCTGCTCTAACAGAAGGGTTGATGCCTTTTTTAGGCTCACCTAAACACAGAGGCCAGACAGAATTAGGAGAATAAAAGCAGATATATTTAATGAAGGGCTTTCACATAAATTAAAGGTGGACAAAGCCTCCCCAAAGGGGCTATATCCAAGATGGAAAATGGGCACAAGTTTTTCAGACAATTCTAATGTATCAGGGATAAATCTTCCAATTACAACTTCAGGTAATGTAGTCATATACCCCTAGTTTGCCTCTCCCCCCAATTCACTTCTGTTTATACTTTTCAGGGCCTGGGGCAGTAGGGTGTCCGTGAGCTACCAGCCTAGAGAGGATTGTTCTGTCTGAATAAAATGGGACAGCAGTCGCTGACAGGCTGTGGAGTTTTGAAGCTATACCCTAAAGCAGTACAGGATTTGAAAAATATGAAAGCTGAAATCCTAAGGCATCAGGGCCACTGCTTTCAGGGAAGAGCTGAGTTGCAGATGAGAGTTGATTTCTCAGAGTACTGTTGTCTTTCCTCAATTCTGGTTGCTGATAAGCTTGGAAATAGAGTATGGGCTCATCCCACACCTTTGCAGCTCAGTACTTGTTGAAACTGATAGTATCACCAGCTCTTTTACTGGGGTAGGTAGAACTACAGCATTTTCCTGGACATGCTTCCAAGCAAATTTAGAGTGCCTGGTGACACAACAGTGTTTGAACTGGCTTTCAATGCATTACCTAAGACTGTAGTTTGAATTCTCCCCAGTCAAAATCTACTTGGGGAGTTCTGAGTTCAATAGTTCTGAATGCTCTGTGCCTTTCTGCTTAACTGTTTTTTAGGAAACAAAGAAACAACACCAGGAAATTGTCTCAGTTTACAGGATGCACCTTCTCTATGCTGTGCAGGTACGGCTGTTATGTTGTCAGTCACTCAGTGTTAGTGGATTAGGTGAAGCTGTTTCTTCTGCAGATCTAGTAAGACTTTTGCATGTTTTCACTTAGAAAACATCCCTCCTGTAAGGTATGACAGTTCAAGAACAATTTTAACACTGCTTCCACTTGGGAAATTGATCTAATTAAGATACCTGAAAAATAGTTTGTCAGTGTTCTTAAAGACTGGAGCTGCATTCATTCAATCATCTTTTTTTCTCTCTCCCTTTGTCTAGGGTCAAATGGATGAAGATGTCCAAAAAGTGCTTAAACAAATTTTATCAATGTGTAAAAGCCAATCACAGAAAAAGTAAACAAAAAAGCCAAGGAAAACTTCCTATTTTTATTAACCCTGTTATGGTTCTTTTATCTAGATTTGCCTTAACGTAAGATTTCAAATTGGCAATTTGCTGCTTTTGTGTTACTGTGCTATTTGTGAGGGGGATATATTTGTCTGTCTGTACCACTTCCATGTGCATTTCCATGTGCAGTAGCTAAACATGCCTGCTTTTTATACCCAAAATGCAAGTATGTTCTTCAGACTTTTTACATAGGCCACTCCATGTCGTGTTTACCCTTTGAGTGCTATTCCAGTTTCCTCCAACAGCAGCAGGTTAACCTGGGGGAAAGCACTGGTGTTGCCTGGGTAAAGGTAAAATTCTCTGTGAGGTCTTCTGTACTGATTATAAGCTGCATCTCGTTACTGGGTGTGTTTGATGCTGCAGCACTCAGGTTGCTGACATTTTGCCTCATGAGTCTTTGGCAGAGCAGAAGTGAACCTTGCAGCAGAGAGCAGGAGTAGATATTTATGCTGAGCCAGAACGTCGAACAGCTACACTTCCTGGTGCAATGTTATTTAAGATTAACACACTAAAATGTAGCTGCCCCAATTCACCCAATGCACTGAGTACACAAAATCCATACCATGCTTCATAGTTTCCTTAACTACCTGGTAGTGGAATGAAACTATTTCAAAAGGTAAAAGCATTAGTTTATTGAAGTTACATACAAACAGAACTGTCTCTATAAACAGCCCTTTATGATAGGTTTAGCTGTCTATGCAAGCGTTGGCCATGAAGCTCAGGAACAAAACCAGGTCATATACTTTTAGACAAGGGATTTTAGTGAACACGGGATGTTTACAGTGAATGTCAATGCCTCATACTTCCTAACCTCACTTTTGTAAAGATCTTCTCTGCGGTATATTTTTACTGGCCCTCTAATGAATTTTTTTGTAAAAAAACCCATTTTTTCTACATAATATTTGCATTAAGCTTATTAACAAATATTTTTAGTAATTGTGTCTTAGAGAGTTTCTTTTTATACCCCCAAGTACTCAGTAATAGTGAAGCATAGTGAAGTGTTTTCAGTTGGTAATAAATTTGTACGGAATAATAGACCTGTCTGTCAGTGTGGTCCAGAGCAGTTAAGTGTAAAATTCAGCCTGCTGTTCCAAAAAAATTTAGAAATTATAGGTAGATAACAGCAGGAGGTGTCAAAAAAATCTGTATGTTGTTTCTAGAGGCTATGGACATCAATAAAGCCTTTATCAGCACTTCTACATTTAAAGTCAAATAAAAATGCCTGATGTGGAATAGAATGAAACTATGGAAAAATGTTTTAAGCACACACTGCACTTGAGGGTACAACCATTTTAACAAGCTTGCGGCTTCAGTATGGTATTGTGTTTTTTTTATTCTATGGGGATATGTCTCTATTAATAGAGAAATCTTTCAGAGCTGTATAATCTATGAAGTTTATATAGAGTCATAATATGACAGGAGTCAGCAGTGCCTCAGGCTGACTGAACTCATAGTGCACTTATATCAGATAATTCCTAACTCTGGCAAAGCTAAATGAATTTTAAAAGCAAAAAGAAAAACACCAACTTTGCATCAGTTAGACCTTGGTGTTACTTTTCTTGAGTGGTTTAACTAATGCCATCTAATTTTGAACAGTATTTTCTAGTTAGACAATGCTTTGAAAATGCTCCAAAGAAATGTGAAAAGATTTTGCTGCATCACTTCAAAAAGAACAAAATTTTAAGCATGCTAATGCTGCAAGTATAAAACTTGATGAACCATTTTGTAGGTTGCCTGATGGATTTAGTCTTCTACTTTGGTTTGGTTTGTATATTTATTACAATTATCTTTGTGGAATATTGGAAATTATATACTACAGCATAATAAGTTTCTTTATATGTAATTTACGAGAAGTTTCCTCATGCAGCAAATAAACTATTTCCAATTTTTTTTTTTTTCATTTTTGTCTTCATTTACTTTTCGTGTTGAGGGGAATCTCACTACACTATTCTAACATAGTACAGATATGTTCTATATCTCCTGTTTAAATGTATGATGCAAGAACCAGGTTTTCCTCCCTGAAATTGCATCTTCATTATTAACTATCTTGATCTGTTGTGTGAAATAACCAGTCCAAACACAGTGAGTTTTGCAGATGATGCCTTCTATCACGTTGATAAGTTTGTAGCCATTTCTCACATGGACATCCTGCTAGAGGTAATACAGGTTTCCCATTTGCCACTGGGTTTATTCCAGCAAAGTTTGAAATACCTTAGAGCTGCAGTACACATCAGTGATGTCCCACAGTTCTTCAAAACAGGTGGTTCTCTGTCACATAGCACTTCACACAAAGAACTGCAATGAGAATCTCTCTAAATGTATATGCATATGGATATGTCTGCTTTTTAAGCTTAGTTACACAGTCAGCCCCATTGCCTTTTATCATCCCTCCTCAGTTTTATTTGAGAAACTGTTCTGTCAGTGACTGATCTTGCCTGAAGGAATTGCATCTCCTGTGATCACATCCCAGGGCTCTTTAGCCTCTTGTAGCAAATTTCTGTAAGCTGCTCAGCACTGGGTTCCCTTGGAAGATGGACAAGCTGACATGCAGAGTGTGGGCCTGTGGGGTACATCTGCCTAAGCTGCTACTCTGAAACATCCACATCTGTGTCTGGCCTCCTGCATGGTCAGTCATGACAGCATGGGCAGCATTGGCAATAAACTCCTCTTGCCAAACTCGCTCGCTGCAGTTTGCACACAACAGATACCATTTGGTCAGAGAGCTTGACCAATACTGGTTCTTCTCATCCACCCCATGTCCTGTCACAGCAGGGAATGGTGACAAATTATGGTAGCAGGCTTCAGATGGAATTTGGGAGGAGATTACACCCTAGATCTGCAGTAAGATCACCTTTTCTTTTTCTTCCTTTTTTTAAAATTTTTGTCCCTTTCTCTTCCTGTGTAAACTAAGGGCAAGTTCCTGTAAGCAGGCGTTGCCCTGGTTATTTGTCATCTGGCTCTCAGAGGGTCCTTTTGCCAACCCAAATCAACTTGAGAAGATGGTGGAGGGTGAAAACACAGAATATTTCAGCAGCAATCAGATGGCTTTTTGCAGTGTGCCATGTGTCCTTGCTGGACAGATCTTTTGGCTGCAGCAGTACATAGTGAAGCATAAGCAACGCCTGAGCACAGGGATCATTATCCTCTGAGATGAGTCTGGGTTCCTGGGCACATTGCATAGCAGACTTCCTGCTGGAGCCTCGTGGGTAGAAGCACAGGTAGAGAGCCAATCTTGCCCCTTGCTGGCTGAGCAGGGGGCTCAGGGATGGCAGAATGGCCTGCTGGTTGCCTTCCCACCTGTTATCAGGGCAGCTCCATGGTGCTGTGGGGTGCTGTGTGTCAGCATAATACAGCAAAAGCCCAGGGAAGACCAAGCTGCTCTGTGATGCTGCAAACCACACACACAGCTCAGGAGAAGCAGCCAAAAAAAGGCCAGTGGAGAAGCTGGCAAGAAATCCCTAGGCAAATGCCATTTCACTATATGGAGCTGTTAAAGCCCACTTCATGTTCTGTGAGTTTGCTTGAGAATAGCTGGCCTGGGGGAAAGAGGTAGGTGGGGTGTGATTTCAGTGCTGGGTGATTCAGAGCTACATAAGCTACTGCTGCAGTACATACATTGTGTTTACACCACAAATCTGCTCTCTGGAGGGGTCTGGCAGAGTGGGGTACCAACCTGGAGTGTGCAGGAGGATAAGCCAAGAGGCTGGAGTACCACATGGGATAATGGGAGGAGAGCTGACTCATGGCACTAGAACAGGGTGTTCGTGTGCCCTTTGGCTGTCTGGCCTTCCCCAGGGAGGCTCTTGCTTGGCTCAGCCACACCAAAGCATCCTGGGGCTTTCTTCACACCAGTGCCAGCCCTCATCTGAGCAAGAGGCAGACACAGAAGGCAGAGGCAATCTGCTCTCGCATGTGGCAGAGACCCAAGTGCTACAGGGAAGAATTGCTGTCTCAGGTGATGTGGTCAGGCCTCCCTGTGCAGGGCAGGTCCTGGAGCACAGGCAGCCTCCTGTGGCTTTGGATGTCTGAGAGTCAGGGCTTCAGTCTGCTGCTTGGGACCCAGGCTGCAGAGCAGCTGTGCCTGTTGGGGAACTGTGTGGAAAAGCTCTGGGGAAGTTAGGTGTGGAGGTTTCAGAGTAGCATAGACAAATGTGATGTACTCCAGCACATATTCCACAGGCACAGCTGTAACACAGCAAATTTTTTCAAGCAAATAGAAGTTGGTGCAAGGCTTTTAGGACAGTTCAGTGATATAATCATCTATTAACTGTGGTTTTGGTCTGCCACAGAGGATTCTAAAAGTACTGAATTTAATGTCCAAGCACAGTACAAGAGTTTGAGTACCTTGAAACCTCCATCTATAACACCACTTGGTTCTGCACCTATGGGTCACTGCGTGTGCTCGTGGGTGCTCCCCAATCCTCAGCAGAGCATTTCACAGAAGTGAAGTTTCAAATGCTTTTCTTTTCAAATCACTGCCTCCTCCCCTGTTTGGATCCTTCACGATCCTTTTGAACATAAGTAACAGAGACACTAAGCACAGACTAGAACCATAGTTTGTTTTGGTTTTATATCTGTGTTCTTCTCAGGGCAGAAACAAATTCATTCTCCTGAACAGTCATTTCCTTAAACCCCTGTCTTAGAATTACAGCGGTAAATTGCAGCTGAATAAAAATCAAGTTATTTAGTGTCTACTAATTTGAGGAAGGATTCAAATTTAAAATGAGTTAAAATTTTTGTAACTACAGAACAGATCTACTAGTCAAGTCTGCTGCTGGCAAGAAAGTCATGTGCCTTGCCCAACAACTGTCAATTAGATTCCCCAAGCTTTGGTACTGTGTGACAAGGTCTTCTTGGAGAAATGACAGCCTCTGTCACATCAGACACAGTGGTGGCAGACTGTATGGACTGCATGGACTGTCACTAACATATGATTCCTCTGATGACCATTTTCTGCCTTTACACAAGCAGCAAAAATCAGCTTGCTTTAGTCCTACTGATGCCAGTCCCCAATCCTACAGGTGGCTTTGGGAGAGTCTGTTTTGTGGTACCACTCTTAGTTCCAGGGGCATTTTAGGGCAGTGCATTTGTAGGTATTTCCAAACCTTTGGCTGCCCCAACAGACTCTTAATTGATGAGTTTAACACAGGTTAATGCAATCATCAGGCTTTCAGTCTATTTTAAGAGCTTGCTTGCATGCTGATCTGTCCAGATTCACAGTGTTGGCCCTCTTTGTACATTTTCCAACAGCCTGAAATGCTCAGACAGTTGGTAATGGGGCCTCCTACCAGCAGCTGGAGATTGGAAACAGGCACATCTCAGTGACATCATCTCCTGCAAGGGGCTCAGGGCTGTAGCCCACGGGTGTCCGTCTGCTCCTGCCTGCCTGGCTGGGCCCTGCACACTCATGGTGTGCTGGTGTTAACCCTGCCCAGGGAGGATGCTGCAGCTGCTACCCTGCTGGTACCCTCAGGAGACTGACATTGCCTGCCTCAAAACACCACTGTGCTTGTATGGGAAGCTGTTGTAGTCACCTTTCCCTTTGGGATTAGCCAAAATGCTCCTCAGTGATGGCTGGGCTCGGGCCCACAGCACTCTTCCTGTGTTCCTCGTCGTAGAGCAGCAACAGTCCCCACCTGCTGCACATTCAGAAGCCCTGTCCAAAAATGTTTGGATGCATTTGCTTCTCTGTAAACACTCTACTGCCCATCAGGAGTCATCCCCCAATAAGTCTGGGGAGCAAGGGGAGTGCTGGATTAAACTGCATTTTCCAGACAAAAAGAAAAAACCTCAAAACATTCCTGAGAAAGCAACCTGGCATTCCTTCCCCTCGGAGCCTCCCTGGCAGCTGGAAAACTGTGGGGAGTGACAACTCAAAGCACAGAGGTCTGCACTGCCCCGTTCCTAGAAACAGATTGCCTGGACTCCTGCTGTTCAAAGTACAGCTCCCAAAAAAGGCAGCACTGCATTCAGCAGTTGGTGGGGCCACAGCTGGGTGTGAGCACAGCTGGACAGATGTTGCAGAGCTGGTGCACACGTACCTGTGAGGTATTCCAGAGCCAGGCGCCTGCAGGAAGGCCGCGGTGGGGAGGGCAGGTGCTCCCCTGGTTGTGCTGCTTCTGCATCGTCCCCCGCAGGAGTGCAGAGCCCTGCGCTGCCTGGAGGTGGCTGTGTGGTTTTCAGTGTGTCTCTAAAATTCCTGCCCTTGCTGCTACATGAAGAATTTGTGTCACCGTCTGACGACCGGCCAGGGGCAGGCCGGCAGAGTTTCCTCCGCAGATGCTTTGGCCGGTGGGTGTCTGGCGCCGTGTTTCCTTGCAAATAGCTGCATAATTAAAGCCGACCGGGATCACCCAGACTGGGTTGCAGCATGGAGGAAGAGGAGGGCGTGCAGCTCTGTGCAACCCATGCCTCTCTGACAACATTTCTGGGAGCTTTGGTCAGCTCCAGAGAGTGACTGCTCGCAGCCGCTCGCTGGATATACCCCAGCTCCTCCAGAACCTGTCACATGCCAGTAGTTAATTAGGAGAGTAAACGTGTTTGGCCTGCTTGTTGTCCAGAAAAAATCAGATTCCTTTCCCAGTGTGCAACAAGCAACTAATTACACACTCAAGAGAAACACACATTATTTTTTCCAGTGGCACAAGCCTGGATGCTCAGTGGTGTTCCACAAATCAAGCACACCAACTCTCAAAACTTTTTACTATTAATACATTCTAGTGTTAAGAAAACTCCCCAGTCTGACCAGAGTTGAGCCTCTCTGGCAGTCACACTCCCAGTGCCAGACTTTCACAGCTGGCACCGAAGCTCCTTCACAGTGGGCAGCTCCAGTCCCACAGCTGATGCCCCAAACCCTCCACTCACAGTCAGACCAGGTCACCTCGCTGACTCCACCCCAGGTTTCCCATGAAGGAGGCTTGTACCACAAAGCCATTTATTCGCGGCGCACTTAGAAACAGCTCATGCTGATGTCTCCGAGGAGGGACCCCCAAAAAAGGATCCCTGGAGAATTTTAAATCCTCACTGTCTACCCAGGTGCGTGTGTAGCTCTTCCTCTCCAGTCCTAGCTGGCATCACCCATCTTCATCTCTTTTGTTATCCAAAATATCTGCAATTGCCAGCCTCTGCTGTCTCCCCACTCACCCTGGCTGGTTTCACCGGGCTTTGTGCCCTCTGTTCATCAATCACAGGGTTGGCAGTTCACGGCTTCTTGTCTCTTTCTGGGCTCCCGCCCAGAGCTCAACCTGCACCTGGAATTCAGCTTGCAAACACAGCTGCCTGCACCAGGTGTATCCCTCAACATTAGCAAACACAGCCATTAATGTTCGTGGGCTACAAAAGACATTGTTCTCTTATTAATTCTATCTTCTATCAGTTAATGATTCTCCCAGTTCTTATGCTAATTAGTCTGCCACCCTCAGTCTTCATCTTCTTTTGACATGGTGAGCCATGAGTTACTCTGTCATGATTTCTCCCTGCTGGAGTCTTTTTACCCACTCAAAGACTGTTTCAGCACAGTTGCTGAGTTGGCCTTAGTATTTTTTCCTTATCTTGCAAATTCTGCCATATATCCTTGTGGCTTTAAAGTTCTGCATTCTTTAGATAGTGTTTACCCACTATCCTTCTTCCCAAACTTTGTTAACCTTCCCCTAGGTATGAGATCACTGAAGCTTAACGAGGCAATTCTGCCAACAAGTAATTTATCTTTCCAACACCTGGACATAACTTAAAGACTTAATCCATGGAACAGAAAGCAGCTAACAAGCCCTTTCTGGTTGATTAGGGGCGCAAGTGCCTAATTAGGTGGAGTTGTTCCACACGTCCCTTAAGTTGCAAACCCATTACTGCGCTCCACTGGCATTTATGGGGTAAAATCCAAACATATGTTCAGGCAGATTTCTTATCTCAGACCTCCAGCTTTCCGCTCACTTGCTCCTTTTTGGTTACCTCCATGGCCCCATTTGAACCAGAAGGGGTAGGAGGCTGTTCAGTTTTCCACTGGGAGTTTTACTGCACACACAGACACAGCCCCCCAGCCACTACCCCACCTCAAATGCTGATGCGGTGGGGGTGAAAGTGGGAGCGAAATTCCCGTTGTCTCTCTGCTCAGATTTTCATGGTATTACAAAAGGGAAGCTTTTCCTGGGCAATGCAGCCCTTTCTAGACTCCCTGGAATGCATTCCTCCAGAATACTTACACAGACTGATGCTCACAGTCGTGGTGGAGATTCAAGCCCATTTCTCACTTCTGTGAGAGTCTATTACTCCATCAGAGCTGTGTGGGGCACCCAACTGCATCTCCCTCCAACACCCTCTGCCTGGAAGACCCCTTGCAACTAGCTGTAGCAATGCTAATGCCTTGTTATCCTTAGACCCAGCTAAGGGCAGAAGCAGGGTAGAAAGAAGCTGAACCTACCTGTTGTCTCTTCCATTTATACCTAAGCAGTCCTGGCCCCCTCAATGAGAGATTCAAATAAAAATGAGATTTTCTCTCAACAAGAAGTCATCAAGCATCTATTCTGTAATAGTAGCATTTTAAAAATAATTCTGTATTTTTTCAGTTTAATGTTAGTATTCTTTAATGTTAATGTTCAGCAAAAGCACTGCTTAGTGCTACTACACAGTTTCTAAGTATTTATTTTGGTAAGACCCACCTGCTGGATTCTTCAAGCTGCTACAAAACGAGGTTAAAAACAGACACCTACAGGAAACAGCATATGGCTTATCTCAGCTTTTCCAGCTGCTCCACTAACCTCACTAAAGACTCATCTAGTCAAGTATACGAGAGTACTATTTCCTTGTAAATCCATGTGTAAATAAATAATAAACAACTAAAATAAATAAAAACTAAACCACTGATTCTTTCCCACCACTAACTTTGAATCAGAGGTATAGAAGTGAATTACTCTGGAGAATTTTGTGCTTTACAGATCCTAATCATTGTAGAAAGCCAAGGAGACACAAAAATTCAACATGTTGGGAGGCAGGAGATAACAGTAGCACCAGCATTGTTGGTGTTTTGTTGCATAAAGATTGTCAGGAGCCAAAGGCATTATTTTGACTTCTAGAATCTTCAAAGACCGGTGGGGACTCTGGGCCTACTGGCAGTAGTTTTCTGGTAGAATCAAACTGCCTTCTTGAAAACCTGCGGTCAGTTCCTGCTCTGAAAATCACAAACCAAAATAACTGGAGGGGAAATCACTTGCCAGTTTTGTGGCCTCTGGATGTGGGATGCCCACAGCCCCCAGTGCTGCCCATCAGAGCTTCCAGGCATCACCCACCACAGCTGAAACCGGGTGGAAGGCACTGGTGACAGCTGCCAACCCAGGAACTGGTTTGCTTTACAAGACAAGTAATTCTGAGTACTTGCATGCACCCTTTTAAAAGAAAGCAGGTGGACAAGATCTGAGTTATGACAAGCCTCTTCTGTGACACTACAAAAAGAAAAAAACATGACCTGAACATTTCTTTTGCTGCAGGTTTCCTGTAGTCTGCAAGGGGAAAGGTCTTGTTAAATAGCAGAGACAAAAAGGTACTAGAGGTAACCTGAGTTCTGGATCCATGCAAAATGCAGCAGGAAATCCAAGGCAGCAGCAGATATCTGCAGAATTTAAGTAACTTACTAGGTGAAAAAGATGCAGTGCCCTTCTAGTCACCATCCTCCTCTTCACCCTTTTTATTTTACTGTGCTTGAATGCAGAAATGTGGTTGAATACATCACAGATGGATCCTAAATCAATTCACTGCCTTTCAGCACCAAGGCTGTAGCCCAGATTTTCCATGTTCTTGTCTCCCTAAAGCCATATCCATGAAGTCAAAAGTGCACAAGTACCTCCCTGCCTCTGGGAGCCCAGGCTGGGACTCAGTCCAATTGGGGTACAGACATTTAACTCTTGCACAAGCCATAGGTGTTTTTAATATCTAATACTTACTAAATTCAAGTTATTTTCTAGTATTTTGTGGTGTTCTGACTTCTAAGGGTATTGCTTCTATGATTACTGTTGGTAGGCCACAGAAGAAATCATTAAATGTACTATTTCAAGAAGGAACACAATACATCTGTAGGCAATTATATAAAAATTCAAATGTTAAGCCACAATTCCTGAACACAATACAAGAAACTTGGATATTCTAAAATAAATCACACCAAGAAAGTGGTGTGTTCTAATTCATTTTTATCCTCTCACCCAGGGATTATGTAAATCATCCTTGATACTCAGTAGTCAGGGATAATATTAATAATTCCCAATGAGAGCATAACCTTTTTTTCCATTGAAGAAATTGACACAGTAAGCCAGAAGGGAAGTTCATTTATACTTGTCTTGGATATACTTTAGTTAGGTAAAAAAACCCCAGTGAATAAGAGTAATTTAGAATATTAGGTATCTATGTCAGCCTCGTAGTTCAAAAATTTGTAATTGTTTATAAATTTCAAACAATTAATTTTATTTTAAACTTTATTGCAATAAATTGATGATTTGCACAAAAAAACAACAAAAGTGAACAGATAACACCATGTATTCCAAAAGTATACTCTTGCTGGCATAAGCAAGAGGTGAAAAATTATCCAAAAAACCATTTTAAACTTAAAACAAACCCAAAGGATTCTGTTGACTTGTGGAGCAATCAACTTGGTAACGTATGAACACACTGTTTTCCATAGAAAACAAAGCAAGACCACATCTGACAGACAACAAAACTTGACCAGAGTCTAAAGCTGCAGAAACCACCTGCAGATTGCTGACTCTGATCACATCCCACAGCAGAGAGGCAGGGAGAGCTCAGTCTGTGTGTGATCTGCAGACTCTGCATCCAGCCAGTGCCTGGCTGCTCCCAGGTACCTCCAGTTCTGAGCAGGTTGGTTGGTGTGAAAGGACAGGAGGACTTTTGACCTAAACACAGCCCATCTGCTGTTCTGGAGGTGGGACACTGCAGAAAACTGCCCAGGAACCACACTCTCTTGTCAGTGAGCACCAGGTCAGCCCCATTTTTAGCACTGATTTGAACACACCTCTCCAAGGGACACAGGCAGATATTGCCCTGCTGCACTTCAGCAGCAACTCCTGCTGCTGAAAAAGGCTGCTGAGAAGGCAAACGAAATTCATAAAAGATTTCCAACATGAAACTTTTCTCTCCTACGATTCTTAACACCACCAGTAGAGAGCAGCAGAGTAGGAACAGGGACATGAATACACAGAAACAGTTCAGCTGCAACATTCTTGCAGATGTGTAATAAACTATTGACCCAAAACATTGACCCAAAAGTTATGAGTAATGAGTAAGTAAATCTTGGCTTCTATATCAATTTACCAATTCAACATCAGTTTGCAGACAAAGTGCTAAATTGGTGTCAGATGGAATTCCAAGGAATCGAGTTATATTAAGAATTAATCAAGATGAGGAGAAGTTGAGCGGCTTCACTGATAAAACATGTCAGCATTGGCCAGTAAGAAACCACCGGCTGCTATTAAGAGATCTGTTTGAAAATGTTGTTCTCTTTCAAGACAATTTTGGTTTTAAGTCACTGAAAGTTATCTGGCTAATATACAACTAGAATTCAGATTTTCCCCTGTGTAATTGCTTACTAGAAGCCAAAGACAAAAAACGTAACACAAACAAAATTCTTGGAGAACACTGCAAAAAGCATCAATGTATTACACAAACAGTATTTTAACATCTGTGCTGGAAGCAGTGTCTATAGGACATCAACTCCCCTTTCTGCTTTTTCAGCTTTCTTTTTCCACAGTTTAGAAATAAAGACAATATTAACTCTATCAAACTTTACAGCTTTCATTTAGTTTTGTAAAAAAATATAGTATTTTATATAACCAAAAATATATTACAGACACCAGCACACACACCTACAGTTCTCCTTCAGTGATGTTCTCATCAGGGCAACAATAGTACTCCACAAAACAGATCTGTCCATCTTCATTCCTAATCATATACTGCAGTGAAAGAAATCCTTGAGCATCTGTTCGAATGGACACTTTGCAAGACAAAGCCAGTGCCTTTGTGGATGGTTTAAGCAAAGAAATCTTATACCTGCAGGAGAAAATGTTATTATTATATATTATTTCAATGATATGAAAAAAATACATTGTGCAAAGAGGAGCTGAAACACTAGTCACGAATAAGAACCCAGAATAAACTAAAAACAATTAGGAACACGCTAATTTGGTCTGTCCCTGGTAACAACACTAAACTGTCATTGTCAGCACAGCTTTTGATTACAGACACAGCCTTTTATCAGATGGGGAGTATTTTTGCCCCTCCATACTAATTAAATTAATGTTACAGAAATACAAAAGCAGTTTTTAAGCTTCCCATCAAGAATGCATGACCTGGCACAGAGGGCATCAGTCACTTTCTAACCTGTTTGTCTGGGTCTGGTTACAGTGGAATGCTTCCATCAAATCAGAGTCCCTAGGGTAGTCCAGATGTGCACTTCCAGCATTTCCAAAAGTGGATAACCTGGAAAACAAAAAAGCACCATCCCAAAATACCTGATGACAGCTCTGTAAAAATGCATCAAAATGAGTCATTGTACATATCTCATGACTGTTTCACAAAACACTGCTGTTTGTTTCACTTCATTTAATCAAAAATGCTGAACTGTCCACATTAGTGTCACACTTATGAAGTTGTCAAAATACTCATTACTATGTTAATTACAGAACATACTGTGATTTGCTATACTTATTACAATTCTTCCCGAAATGAAGGAATTCACTCTAAAATAGTTCCCCTCTCTCCACCATGAAAACTTCCACTCCTCACCAAAGACAGCCAAGCACAAACATTTGAGTTGAAAGCCATTTCTAGTACCTGAAGTAGGGTTTATCTGGCGACATGGTAATCTGCAGAACCTCACTGGTCATATCCAGTTCAGCAAAGGCCTCTCGCAGTCCCTCCGACTGCAGGATAATTTTATTAACAACTTTCGTACTGCAGAAATCAAAATCTAACAACTCCTCAGGTTCTTGAGTGTTGATTTTGCACACTGTTACCACTCCTCCTTCTTCCAAGAACAGCATCAGGGGATACCCATAACCACGGTAACACAATCTTAGGGCCGTTGATGTTCCTAAAAAAGAGAATGAAATATACATTCTACAGAGACCATAGCCAGGGCATCTGATCACTTTAGAAAACTCACATTTTTCTGGCACACAGGCCACAGATCAACTTCAGTACTGCCTCCTAGATACCCTCTGAAATGCTAATGGTTATGCAGTAAAATTAAATTACTTGTGTGTAGACAACTCAAATCCAAATAATTTCACCCACCAGGCAAGAAACACAAGCTGTGACATATAAGACACACTACCAACAGTTTAGAGGACTTGGAAAATCCTCATGGTCCTGTGGCTCTCTCTGGCTCACATCATCCTTACCAACTACTCTTGTTACTTGTGCAACCCACACTGAAGTTAATGCAGCTGAGCTTGTGCTGTGGTCACACCCTCCTGTTGCAAGTTATCACCACCTGAACCTCTGGTTTCCCAAAATCTCAGTGCTCTTCAGTACACTTGATTTAGACCTTTAGGTCACCCACAAAAAACTGTAGAGGAATGAGGAGTTCAACACAGAGCTGCAAGGGTAGAACTGCCCAGAAAGCTGCCATGGTATCCCTCCATGCCACGTGAGTACACGTCCTGCAGCACCCAGAGAGCCTCAGTGGATTCATGGAAATATACCACACCTGGCAAGGAGCTGGTTCCAAAAATGGTGAGGCAGTCCAGAAGAACAGACAAACTGATCCGGAACATCACAGACTCCTCCTGAACGGAAAATTCCTGAAAAATTTCTGCCTGTAAGTTAAAGCAAAGAGATAAAAAGTTGGGAGTTTCTGCAATTATTTTACAGTTAAAACTTCAAGGTTTCCTGTCCAGAAATCAGTGCAACACAAAGTGATTTCTACATTCAACACAGCACTGATTATAGAAAAATGTGTCTTCATCCTCAAGACTAGGAAAACACAATCAAACCACACTTGAAACAAGGTAAGATGGCATAAACATGAAATCCTAAATACTTGTCTATTATGGTTTAAGTACAACCAACAAATGGTAAAACTGGAGCTGCTTACTTCTGCAGCTAGAAACATTCATGGAACTGTACAATGCGTCTGTCAGCCCTCTCCAGTAACAATACTTACATTTTTTATGCTCAGTGCATGAATAAACATTCCAAATACTAGAAGGACATAAGAACAGATCAGAACAGTGACTTCAGCACTCTGAAATATGTGCTGAATCCTGCCTTTGACTAGCCTGATAGGGATAAACTGCTCCATGCTATCCTGTCTGTCACTCACTGCTTTGTGGCACCTACAAGAACAGAGTGTCTCAGAAATAAAGCAGGGTGGCATGAGCTGCTTTTGGAAAAGTAATTTCATATTTTCCTGGCAGCCCAGAGGGAAAACCCCATCCTGGGGTGCTTTGAGCACAGCAAAACATCTTTAATCAAGTGTCTGTGAATCTGTACTTTTTCACAGCTGACATAAATCCAACCTTTTCGCTTTGGGATGAGCTATAGCTCAAAACACTTAAAGAGGGATACGATGAGCACTTGCTTGTGGAACTAAGCACGTCACAGCCAGGAGGAGTCCTCAGTTTGGCAGGCACTAATATATTAGACGAGAGTGCAAACCCACTACCCTGTCAGGTGCTCAGGGATGTACTGGTGCAGGGTTTGGAATTCCAGCAGCATGGACAACCACAAACACAGGCAGACTCACCATGGCCCTTCCTCCATGCCAGCTTGGGCACCTCTGCCTTGCTTCCTGCAAAGTCTCACCTTCTCCGCAGGTGAGCACATGGAATTCTTAGGGTTGGAAGGGACCTCTGGAGATCATCCAGTCCAACCTCCCTGCCAAGGCAGGTGACATGGGAACACATCCAGGAGGGGCTTGAATGTCTCCAGAGAGGAAACTCCAAGACCTCCCTGGCATTCTGCTCCAGTGCTCTACCACCCTAAGTGTAAAGAAGTGCTTCCTCACGTTGAGGTGAAACTTCAGTGGTTGATTTTATGCCCGTTGCTCTCCTTTCCGTCACTGGTCACCACAGAAAGGAGTCTGGCACCATCTTCTTGGCACCCATGTTTGAGACATTTATATGCATTAATGAGACTCTCTGTCTGCTCTTCTCCAGACTAAACAGACCCAGCTCCCGCAGGCTCTCCTCACAAGAGATGCTGCATTCCTTTAATCATCTTTGTGGCTTCCGCTGGACCCTATCCAGTGACTCCCTGTCCTCCCGGTGCTGCGACAGCGGCGGTAACCGGGGCCTGTGCAAGGTCTGCAGCAGCCGTGCCCTCCCCCCGCCGCTGTGCCGGTACCTGGATGAAGGCGTTGGCCTGGATACACTTGGCATCCTCCACGGTGACGCGCAGCCCGCTGGCCGTGGCGAGGCAGGTGGCGTGGTCCTGGAAGTGCACGGCCCGCAGGAGGCTGGACAGGTGCCGGGCATTGTCCAGGCTGGCGGACAGCGCGTAGCGCTCGCCGCTGGCGGGCGGCTGCGCCGAGAACGGCATGGCCGGGCAGCGGGAGCGCAGGGGGCGGGAGCGCAGCAGGCGGGGCGAGGGCACGGCGAGCGGGAGGGAGCGCAGGAAATGAGATCACAGCCTGGCAGCACAGGAAATGCGAGCGCAGGAAACGTGACGCGGGAAGCGGGGCGGGCGAATAGCGATCGCGGCATGGCGTGGGGGCAGATGGCGGCCAAGAGGAAGCGTGGAGCGCTGGCCGCGGGCAAGGCGAAGCGCGCCAGGAGCGCCCCGAGCGCGGGCGAGGCGGCGCCGGAGGGCGGCCCGCGGGAGAGCAGCGGCCCGCCGCAGGAATACAGCATCCCGCCGCCCGTGTCCCAGGTACCGCCGCTCGGCCCGGGGCTCGGGTTGCGTGAGGGAACGCGGCTAAGCCGTGACAGAGAGGTTAATTCGTAGTCTTTTATAAATAGCGGCACAAGTAAAAGTAAACGTGCCGGTGTGCTGTTTCTGTGAGAATACGCGAAAAGCGCTATCCTGTTCGATGTCGGTAAGATGTGTTACCTCAGTCTCAGGAGTATTGGAAAGAGTTAGGCAATTCTGTTGTATACAGAGGCTGTACTGAAACTGTTCCCGTTCCATTTAGGAACCATACGGAGGTTTTGGTAGTTGTTTGCTTGTAGGACAAGAGTACTGTGTGTAAACACAAAGATTTCGCAATACGCTTATCGGCAGGAGAAGCCGGGCTGTGCTCTGGGGCCGTTCCCGAGCCCATTTTGCAGCAAAATAAGCGACGCACGTGGCTTTTCAGCAGTCGGGTGGGAGTGCAGGGCTGTGCCAGGGAGCACGCTGTGGATCGGGATGAGGACGGCTCCTCCTGTAAAAGCACAGAACTGTGCCCCCCTGCTGCTCTGTACGGAAGTCTCCGCTCTTGCTGAGAGCATAGTTCCGTCTGCGTGGGCTGATAAAAATGAAGGTTCTTGCTCTGCTTTTTTGTATTCACTGCCCTAACTTTTATTTTTGCTGCTTTTTAACAGTATTAAGGCTAGCGTGACTGTTGTGTCTTTTTTCCTAGGGCAAATGGAAAAACAAGGAGCGAGTGCTGATATTCTCCTCTCGTGGCATTAATTTCAGAACAAGACACCTAATGCAGGACTTAAGGACATTGATGCCTCACTCTAAAGCAGGTGGGGGTTGAACGTCATTCCTTACTTATATTTTGAGAATACTTTTAAGCCAAGAGCTCCTAACAACCTTTTCTTTTATTTTTTTAAAATATGGTACAGGAGAGTTTTGATGAAACTTGTATGTTAAGCAAACACCTTTTGAGCCAACACGTACAGCAATTTTTGGATCATAGTATTTTCTGGGAAGTGAATCCTAAGGCTTCAGTCGTGAACCTGCACAGTTAGTTTTGTTGCTATGCTTTGATATTCCATAACATGACAGAAACAGTTTGATAATTACCCTTTCATTTATAAACTAGTAAATTTTTTTGCAAAAAACCTGAATGTTAAAATAATCTCTTGTATTATAGTGGTTTTCCAGCCTTGTAAATGTTGATTTTGTCTTTCAGATACTAAAATGGACCGTAAAGACCAGTTATTTGTAATCAATGAGGTAATTCAGGATTTATCTTGGTGCTTCTTTATTTTACTTAATTTTCTATGGAAATTCAGTGTGCAAGGGAAAGAGGCAACCAATTTCAAAGTGTAACTTCATAAGTGAAAATTATTGATACCCAAAAAGCCAAAAGTTGACTTTTGATTAATAAAACCAGAATGAAACTTTTAATTAGATACAGATGTTCATCATGAAGAAATACAGCATAATGTGCTTCTCTGTGTAGGTGAGAAGTGTAGTACAGCTTATGCTTGAAGAATGCAGGACACAAATATGCAGCCAGCCCAAATGTAGTAGGACATTGACAGTTCTGAACCTAGAACCTAATGTCTCATCTCCTGCTCTTATGTTTGTATCCTGGATAGCTTAGCAGGTTGTTTGTAGCTTTAGTGAGGTTATTACTCCTTGCAATAAGTACGTGAAATTTTTTTTTAAAGCCAAACCAAAATTTGAGTGTTGGTGGATGTCATTTAATAAGACAAGATCTTTACTTTTGAGCTTGCATTTTGGGGAGCAGAAAATATTAGAGATGAATGTGGAAAGTTATCAAAAATGTCTTCAAGATGTTTGTAAGCAGCTAATTTGTTATGTCTTGTGTAGGTGTGTGAAATGAAAAACTGCAATAAGTGCATCTTTTTTGAAGCCAAAAAGAAACAGGATCTCTACATGTGGTAAGGAAGTGTTGTTTTGTTACATTTCTGTTTATAGTTGCAAATGCTTCAGTTCTAGCTGAAGTTTCCTACTGTAATAGTGAGGATGCATGAAATACTGCTGCTTAATTAAATTTGTTCTAATATTGCACTTAGTGGATAGTGCAAATTTACAATGTGTAAACAGGTTTTGGAGGCTTTTTGCAGAAGCATTTTACAAAATTATTTAGAAAACAAGTGTTTATGAGCATGTTAAAGGAACTCAGTAGAGCTATAAAAGTGACAGAAACTACTTCAATGCAGGCATAACTGGTTGAGGTGTAGTGTGGAAATCCAACTTGTATTCTGGCTGCTGTTAACATTTTTCTTTCTCTCTTCCCCACCACTTGTCCTCTGAAGGCTTTCAAACACACCACAGGGACCATCTGCTAAGTTCTTGGTGCAGAATGGTAAGCTGGTAGATACTGTGTTTGTATTTTTGCTGTTCTGTCCAAAACGTTTTCTGTAAGTAATAACATTTTTTTTTTTTAAAACACTGTAGTTCACACACTGGCTGAATTGAAGATGACAGGAAATTGCCTAAGGGGCTCAAGACCCCTTTTGTCTTTTGATCCAGTAAGTATAGGTTTTATTTCATTTGGGTATGTTCTTATTCTTTTTGCATGACTATTGTATTTAGCCTTGTATGTAAAATAACATTTTTATTTTTTGTAGATATTTGACCGGGAGCCACACTATGCCCTGCTAAAAGAATTGTTTATTCAGGTCAGTCTGTAGTTCTAGTGTTTCTTCACTGAAGATGTTTTTTGGCAACATACTTAAGAATTGCAAGTGATTTTCCTTTCAAGTAGCATTTTTACGCTTCTGAAGTTTGAAAAATTCACAAAGCATTGGGATCATATTCTTAGCATGACTCAGACACTTAATTCTTAAGTTTTGGGTTATGAAATGTAACCTTGATTTGGGAACTTAGTAAATTAAAAGGAGTTTAAAATAAGACATTTATGTTTGACCTCTTAACTTGCAGATGTTTAGAAACACTGCCTTTTATTACAGATATTTGGTACACCACAGTACCACCCCAAAAGCCAGCCTTTTGTTGATCATGTTTTCACCTTCACTGTCACTGATGAAAGGATCTGGTTTCGCAATTACCAGGTGAGTGGTCTCTCCTAGCTCTTCAAAAGGAGGTCAGTAGAGTAACTTCATATCAAATCCATCAAATAAAATAAGAATCACCATTATTATCAGCCCCTAGTGCTTGCAGATTCAGTGTCCTGAAATGAACCTTCTCCCATATCTCTGGAGAGATCTGGTTCACTGAAGTTGTGATTCTGTGAGGAATGTCTTGATAGCAGGACATACTACCCAAGGCCTAAATTGTGCCTAAACCTGAATTGCTGCTTTGACCAAAAGTGATCTAGAGCTTACTTTCTGTAGAAGGAATTCACAAATACAGAATACTCCAAAAGCTTGCTTGAATTCCAAAGAACTGTGCTATGTACAGAATTGGGTTTATGCAAATCTAGGGAATCAGGTACCTTATCTTGAATTTAAGTTCAGTTATGTATTACCATTTATATGCAAGGTGCCTACAAGGTCATATCTTTGATTCAGTCTCTGAGAAATTGAGAAAGTTTTCTTTTTATTTCAGATAATAGAAGAAGATGCATCTCTAGTAGAAATTGGGCCTCGTTTTGTCCTGAACCTCATAAAAATCTTCCAAGGTAGCTTTGGAGGACCAACTCTCTATGAAAATCCTCACTACCAGTCCCCAAATATGGTAAACAGCTCTGTTTTTGTCTTTCATTTAGCAACTATTTTGAAAACCAGCCTTGCAGTCAGTCTGTGCAGAAGCATCAAGTATGCCTTTCCCCATAACCCTTTGTAGTGCCCTAATCTGGTGACAGTTTGAGGACGGAGTAGTTTTGTCATCATGAAGTGAATGCAGAAACCATGTCGCTGAAAAGATGACGTTACACTGAGGGTCTTGGCCATTAAGCACATAAATTAGTATTAAAGAAATTAGTTTCTTTAATACCAGATTTAATTTAAATTCTTATTTTTATAGCATCGCCGGCTGATAAGATTGTCGGTGGCAGCTAAGTTTAGAGAGAAGCAGCAAGTGAAAGAAGTGCAAAAGATAAAGAAAAAAGGGACTAAGGTTCTTGTTGAAGAAGATCCTACTGAAGTAGTCTTTGAAACTCCAGCTGAAGAGAAGCCAGTGGAAATACAGCTTGTGAAACCAGAGTCAAAGCCAATTGTTAAAGATAAGAAGAAGCTACGCAAAATTCAGAGGAAAAAGCAAAAAAAGCTATTCAGAACTGAAGGATCTGCATAGATGTTACAAGGAATGAAGCTTCATACAATATCAAATGAATATTGTAAATATCTGAATTTACATTATACAGACAAACATGTCTGAACTTCAGTTAAGTGAACAAAACATACATTTCTTTATAAAGATTGCGTTTGCATTCTGTTATTGTCTTCTGGGATTCTGAGTTTTCAGAAATAACATGGCACCTCATTCCGCCTGGCCTTAAGCACTTCCAGGGGTGGGACATCACAGCTGTTCTGGACAACTTCTCTGGGGCTATTTCTTTATTATATACCTTTAGTTGACAGTTCCTGACCTCATGACCTGGTTCTTCCACTCACTAGTTCTGCACTCCCCCAGACTTTCTTGTGTTTCAAAGTCTTGCCCATGCCCTGTTTTTGTTTGATACCTCTGTTTCAATTTCCAGCATCTTAATGCTGAAGAGACAAGGGGCTGCAGAGGAAGCTGACCTGTTAAATTCTAAATACCACCCCACCCAGCAGGGCGAGGGAAATCCCATATAACTTGTGCAGCAAAGTAATCTGCGTGCCATATGATTGGAAGGAAAGACTGGTGAATATAGGCATGTTCTCAGTTCACATAGTCTAATATATAGACACAGCTGAGTTGGAAAGGACCCCCTATGAGTATAATTGAGTCCAACTTAATTCCTTGCAGAACTATGTAACACTAAGCCATATGACTAAGGTGATCATACAGACCCTCTTTGACTCTTGACAGGCTTGGTGCCATGGCCGCTTTCCTGGGAACTGACCATCCTCTGTGTAAAGAACCTTGGTGTCCAACTGGAACTTCCCCAACATGCTTGTTTAACCATTGCTGGCAACTCAGCCCCAGAGAGCTGCCTGTTCACTCTCCCTTGGTAGGGTGGGGAAGAGAATTGGAAGGGTAGAAGTGAAAAGTTGTGAGTTCAGATAAAGACTAGCAAAAACCAAAGCTTTGTGTAAAGCAAAATCCCTGCACAGAAGCAAAACAAAACAAGGAATTTATCTATGTCCTGTAGGACATAGATAGGGTAGGCAGGTATTCACGTCCCAGGACAGCTTGGTTCCATCGCATGTAACAGTGACTCAGGAAGACAAATGTCACTCTGAATGTTCCCCCCTTCTTTCTCCAGCTTTGTATGCTGAGCATGGTGCCATGTTGTGTAGGATAGCCCTGCAGTCAGCTGCTGGGGTCAGCTGCCCTGGCTGTATCCCATCTCACTTCGCTGTGCACCTCTCTGGTGGGTGGGGCAAGAAGCAAAGATGGCTGTGAGTCTGAGCATTGCTCAGCAATAATGCAAGCGTTTCTGTTACTATCAACACAACATTTGTGTTTTCTGTACAAATCCAACACACAGCTCTCTACCTGCTACTGTGATGAAAATTGACTCTATTCCAGCCAAAACCTGCTGTGACAAAGGTATGTATTGGAGGGAGGTCCCCCCTCAGCCTCCTCTCCAAGCTGAACAAGTGATGTGACCTCAGCTGCTGTGACCTCACTCCATCTAAGCTGTCCTCCTGATAAACTCCAATAGCTTTATATCCTTCTTACGTTGAGGTGACCCAAAACTGCTCCCAGCACTCGAGGTGAGGCTGCCCCAGCTCAGAGCAGAGCAGGACAATCCCCTCCCTTGCCTGGCTGGTGATGCCGTGCCTGATGCCCCCAGGACAGGGTTGGCCCTCCTGGCTGCCAGGGCACTGCTGGCTCATGTTCCATTTCCCATGTCTGGATCAAACACTGAGATTAGGACCTCCAGATTTTACTGTGAGATCAGGGCCTCCAGATCTTGCTGTATCATTCAAAGCTCAGTTTGTGTAGTGCCCAATGATAGACACCTGACATAGAAGAAGGAAAACCACTTGGACCAACCCTAAAATATCTGAAGAGCATAGGTATAAACAAAAGCTACCTTGAGAATGTGTGCTGTGTTGGCTGTGCCTCTGAGCTCCTCAACACCCACAGGAGTCAGAAATAATTATTTCAGAAATAGCGTGGCCAGCAGGCCTAGGGAAGCTATTCTTCCCCTGTGCTCATTACTACTGAGGTCACACCTTGAGTCCTGTGCTCAGGTCTGGGCTCCTCAATTCAGGAAGGACTTTGATTTACTGGAGCAAATTCAGAAAAGGGAAACCAAGCTGTGAAGCACAACAAAGCCTGGAGCACAGGTCTTAAGAGAAGCAGGGAAACGAGGAGGCTCAGAGGAGACCTCATTGCTCTCAACAGCTCCCTGAAAGGAAGGGGTGGCCAGGTTGGGGTCAGACTTTTCTCTGAGGCAGTAAGACAAGAGGACACAGCCTTAAGCCGTGCCAGGGGACGTTAAAGTTGTACATTAGGAGTAATTTCTTCACAAAAATGGTGATTAGACATTGGAACAGGCTGCCCAGGGAGCGTGGAGTCACCGTCCCTGGAGGTGTTTAAGAAAACTCTGGACGTAGGACTCGGTGCCACGGTCTGGTTGACACGGTGGTGTTGGGTCACAGGTAGGATTCGATGATCTCGGAGATCTTTTCCACCCTCATTGATTCGGTGAATTCCAGCACAAGGTATCCGGTTAATCGGACACCCCGCGACTGCAGCGCCCGATGCCGGCCGCGGGCCGGGGAGAAGCGCTCCCAACGTGCCGCCGGCGGCCGGGTGACACCGCGCCGCAGGTCCCTCCCCTCCCGCCTCGCTCCTCCCGCTGCCGGCCTCGCCCCTCCCGGCGCGGGGCGGCAGTGCCCGGTGTCCCGGTGTCCCCGCCCCGCCGGCCGCCGCCGCCGTCGCCATGAAGTGCCACTACGAGGTGCTGGGCGTGAGGCGCGACGCCGCCGAGGAGGAGCTGAAGCGGGCGTACCGCCGGCTGGCGCTGCGCTGGCACCCGGGTACGGCCCGGGCCCGGCCCCGGCCCCGGCCCCGCGCGGCGCGGGGGCACCGCGCTGTCGCCTGGCTCGGTGCCGGGGGCGGCGGGGCGGCTGCTGCCGCCGAGCCTGACCGCCGCTGACACGGTATCGTTAAATTGTCCTGCAGATAAAAACCTCGAGAACGCGGAGGAGGCAGCGGAGCAGTTCAAGTTGATCCAGGCGGCGTACGACGTGCTCAGCGACCCACAGGAACGGGCCTGGTGAGCGGCGCTCGGCCTGGCAGAGGCTTTATTAGCCCGGGCTTGCCAGGGCTTGTCCTGCGCTGCTCCTGGGCCTCGCTGCCAGGCGGCGCGGGCAGCCGAGGGCAGGGGCAGCCGATGGGTTTAGGCTTTGCCAGAGTTTGAGCCAGGCAGCCCCGTGCCGGGGCACGGCTCGCACTCTCACCTTCCTCGTGGTGTTCCCGGAGCTGAAGGCGTGCTGGGCCCCGAGGAGCGCCCTGCCTGCAGCCGGGCTTGGCCTGCTTCCTCCTCCCCGAGCACGGGGCAGCTTTTCACGGCGGCTCTGGTCAGCCCTCAGGCCCTGGGCAGTGCATACAGGTGTTCACTTCTCGTTTGAAATACACACATACACATTTCTTAAGGGATTGCTATTCTAAATGTTCTGTGTAGCTTATCTTTCACATGGGCTGAAGCATCTACCAGATTACACAGCCAAACCCACCTCTCCTGAGTTTGGTCCTCCTTGAGAATACATGACTGTTTTTCAGTTTTTATGTGCTAATGTATGATTTGGGGTTTTTTTGAGTGCATGCAAGTATTGGGTGATTTAAATAGTGCCCCTTTCTGGAAGTTTGGTGAGGCATCTTTCTCAAATGTGATTGATTGATAGCTGGCCCTTGAAGAATTACTGCTATAGATATTGCAGATAAAATAATAGTAAGTAAAATAAAGATGAAGAGGGAATATCCACTGGGTCTGTCATGTTTTTTTCTCTCTGAAGACTTTGGATGTGAGAGACAAATTACGGCCAGTGGGTTAAGCTCTACAGTGATGTGATAGATGTACTTGTGTTAGTTTAGCAGCACTGAGGGGTGTTCCATGTCTCTACATCCTTGATGCTGTGAATTTTTTCCAGGTATGATAATCACAGGGAGGCTCTGCTGAAAGGGGGAGTTGATGGAGACTTCCAAGATGATAGCTTAGATCTGCTGCGCTACTTCACTGTTAGCTGTTACTCTGGATATGGGGATGATGAAAAGGTAAGGAATCAATTAATCTTTAATTAATCAGCTTAAATTTCATTACAGGTGTTAGCATTTGTTTTGTCATATGTAGAATTGTTAGCACAGTTTACGCAAATCCAAGACAAAACTTAACCCGGATGTATAAGGAGGCTTTAATTCTTGCATATTTTCCAACAGTTACTTAATCAAAATGTCCAGCTATGTTGTACAACCACAGATGTGTGCATATTGTTTATTTATCTCATATACTGAAGCATTCCAAGGCTTTGCAATACCGTCTGTTTATTTAGAAATACCTTTATCAAGCTAGAATGCTGAAAACTACACAAAAGCAATGTAACAATAGCCTTTGGGGGAAGGTGTGCTTGCTGTAATTGAATTACCTATTGGATTTTTGAATTTCCCATGGAATTTTAAAATACTCAAGAATAATATTTATTATATTGGAAAGCTCCAGGTGATTAGAAAAACATCCACCAGAGGAAATACTTACCTGTGCTTCTGTTACTGTACTAGTAGTCAGTTAGTGACATTTTAATTTAGAAAAATATAGGATATTTAATAGTGAATTTTATGTCTGGAACTTCCACAGAATTTGGTCCTGCGTAACTAGGAACTTATCACCATCTCCAGCATATGGAAATTTTCTTTTAAAATTGGTGTTTAGCTACCTGTGTGAGAGAGACAGACAGTGTGAGGAAGGTGGAAATAAAAGGCATGAGAGGTAGTAGAACTTTGTTAAGAAGGGTCTTGTACCTCAAGCAAGGCCTTTATCCTGGTTTTGAGTTGCTCTTGCAGTGTAGCAGTGTTTCTCTAGAATACACTGCATCTGAGTATTTGTACATCTATTATTGTGCCACACAAAAGGTTTGTTTGTTTGTTTGTTTCAGGGATTCTTTACAGTCTATCGACAAGTTTTTGAGAAGATTGCAAAGGAAGAGCTGGAATATATGACACAGGAAGATATTGAAGAATTCCCCATGTTTGGGTATTCCCATAGTGACTATGATACGGTAAGGGCAAGTGTAAAACTGCACTGCAGGTAACAGAGTTAAACCACTACTTTGTCGCAAAGGAGGGGTGCCTGCTGATCTCTGAGGTGCATACCATGCATCTGTGGTTATCGTAGACCATTGCTGCAAAGGAAGTGCTCGTGGTCTGATTCATACTTAGGTGAACTAAAATTGGTGTTTCCTGTTGGACTATAGTATTAGCCAGGCCTGCTGGGTGAGTTGTCAGACAGATGCTTCACAGGGCCAGCTATCAATTACACCAATGGAACTTAAGTCTAGTGCAAGACCTATAAAACAAAAGAATGGCTGTTTTCTTTACTTCCTGATGAGAATAGTTTACCAGTGTTTAACACAACTTATGTTACAAACAGGGGTACTGAGCTAATTTTTTTTCCTGTAACATAACTGAGCTAATTTTTTTCCTGTAGTATCTTGCCTCATACAGTCAAACTGCATAGCACTTAGTGTGTAGCACAGCCTTTAGAAAGTAGATGTGGTGTTGACTGTCAGTGTGAGCTGCCATTATGATTACATTGTCATCTGCAATTAGCTTGTAGTCAGATTTGATTAAGAAAAAATTGCATGCTTTCCTCTGTGAAGAAGGAAAAGAAAGTGTATGGGTACTTGTATAACTTGAATTTGTGTCATCTGGTTTGCCAACTACTTGTTATAATCTATCAGACTATCAGATTTAGGATTTTTTTAAGGTTACCGGTATTTCTATGTTGAAATGAAATAATGAGGTGATAACACTTGCCCTAGGGAATAACTGCACAGTATGAAGTGCACTCAAATGTTGCTTCTAGTGTGGTACTTCTCCCTGTCACTTTCTCTGTATGTCTAATTATTTATGAAATTTGAATTGATTCATACCTTACAATTTAGTAGCTTCAGTGATACAAGATTTGGCTAGAGTTGGAAACAAAAGTTACAAATCAAACTTCTGAAGAAGTGCCAGAAGGGGTGTTTGGATGTGGGGAGAAGTTACAGGATGGCTTAACAAATGGAAATTTTTCCCAAGGAGAATACACAGTATCTCTAGATCAGCTAAAATATGTCCTTTAATGTTGTTATCTTGAAACATCTTTTGAAAACTGCTTGTTTTGAGGCCATGGCACAGATACGATTGTAGACTCAAAATGGCTTTAATGCTTATGTCAATTAATAAGTGCAAAAATGACTGAAATTCTGATTCAACAGGCTTTGACATCTGCGTAGTTCACACTGTTCTGGAAGCAGAGTGCTCGCTTTTTTCCCCCCTAGGGATTCGTAGGGGTATTTTATAGGAAATAGCTTCTGATAAGTAGAGAGGTAATTTTCCCTGTTGTCTTATATTCAGACAAGGAGATTATACTGTCAGCGGATTCCAGCATTGCAGTGCTCACTTCTCTACGCCGTAGGAATATAATGGAGAAGGAGTTTTAGAAGGGAGCTGCAAAAACTATACAAAGGCTTTAAATCTGTGATGTGAATGCTCTCTGGTTTGGTCTCCTTTGTGAATTCACAAGAAGCATGAGCGGCAGCTTGGTCAGAGCCAGGCAGCCAGGAAAGATATTCTTAAGGCTGTGAGTTCACCAGCATTCATGGGAAGAGAAGACTTACAGGTCAACAAAAAGGATCAGTTCCAGGTATGAGTAGCAGGCAAAACAAAATCCACTTGGGAGTTCAGCAAAGGCTGCTGTACAGGCTGCTGGTGAGTGCCAGACATGTGCAGCAGGATAGCTGCTGAGAGTGGGGAGAGTCCCACTCCCCATCTGGTGAAGGGGAGGATGATCCCCGTCATTAGTTGGTGGGTGTGCATCCTTTTGCACAAAAGTATCCTCTTCAGAAGCAGAAATCTGAGGTAGGTAGTCTAATATTACTTAGGTTATTGGATGAAATATGAATGTTTATTGGTTATTTTTTGTGATAGCAGAGAAAAACTGTAGTTACTTAACCGTTGAGAAGCCACAGCCATGAACTTCACATGTAGATAGGCTACTGAAAGTTATTGTTGAGTTTTTTTTATTCCTGTGAATAACAATTGATAGTTTTAGTTCCTGTGAGTAAAAATGGCAGAGGAGGAAGAAGAGAACTCACTAGAAAAAACATTAAACTATGAGGTTAAATATTTCTCCGAGGTATCCCAAAATATGAGCAGTTGGGCATATAGAAGTGAGTAGTAAAAGGGCAGATTGATGGGACAAGTAGTGTAAGAAGGGAGTTTAGACATATCTTGATTGCTGAATATACAAAATACAGAAGGACAATAATTATTTGGAGAGAAATAAAGAACAAACCCAAAGAGATTATGATACCACGTTATTAGTCCAGCATTTACACGTGAATAGTAAAAGGCAGGAGAATAAGTAACAATCACTTACTTTTTATTCTGATGTGAAAGCTAGGGGGCATCATTTTAGCCTACAGTCATGTAGTTTGCTAACAAAACAGGAGTAAATGTTTCTTCACATAGCCATTTCTTAAACTGTGCATGTCACAGTTCCTTGCTGTTGTATCATCAAGGGCTATTCATTTCTGTCTTGTGCAGGAAGCAGAGAGAATATACAAGGAAGAAATAGCATTATGCATTTGTTTTGCTGCTTTTTTTATGCTGTGCAAATGTGTGGCTGACCTCTGGTGTGGTGTAATGTGGAGTGTGTGTTTAATGTGTGTTTAACATTTGTAGGTAAGTACCAGCTTGCAGGCAGCATGTGTGATTCTGATTGTGCTTTTCAGTTTGACAGGAGAAATACAGCACAGTTAAGTAACTGGACACTAGTGTCAGCGTGATCCAGTCCTGCAGTGGGATATTTTTAGAAGTTGAAGTTTGTAACAGTGTAGATAAGGTTGTTGAATTGATGTGCTTTCAAACTTCAAGGATGATGTTAGAAATTTTGCAAAATCTTCATTGCTCTGAGGCAAAACCGGCCTGTGTAGAAGTTGGAAAAAAACTGTTACAAAAGCCCTGAATTATTTCTGTTTTTTCTGTCCTTCCTCAACAAGTGACTTAGTTTTGTTTTTTCTTATAGGTAGTCCACCCTTTCTATGCATATTGGCAGAGTTTCTGTACTCAGAAAAACTTTTCTTGGAAAGAAGAGTATGACACACGACAGGCCTCAAACCGCTGGGAGAAAAGAGCAATGGAAAAAGAGAACAAGAAAACGAGAGAGAAAGCAAGGAAAGAGAGGAATGAACTGATCCGCCAGCTAGTAGCCTTTATTCGTAAGAGGGATAAAAGAGTACAGGCTCACAGAAAACTTGTAGAAGAACAAAATGCAGAAAAAACTAGGAAAGCAGAGGAATTTCGGAGGCAACAGAAGCTAAAACAAGCCAAGTATGTACATGTGGAACAAATGTTTTTTTTAACTTGAAGGAATTATCTATGAAGATACAATATAGTCTTAGATTCTAATAGTAGCTCCACTTGCTCTTTTAAACATCCTTGAAAATTTTACGTACTAATTCTGGGCTCAAGTTCTGAGCTTTTTAAAACTCAGGTTTCTTCATTGTATTGACTTGTAGAGATCTAAAATAACGGGGGAATGGTTATCTGGGTGCTGTAATAGCCCATAACCCAGTGTGCTTTTATTTTAGCTGAGGAAATAAAATTTAATAGTTACCTATTTTCCTTTAAAGAAAAAAGAATGTAACTTGTAGAATAAGAGAGAACAACTTGGACTTAGATCACCTGCCTTAGAGCTGTACCTGCTAAGAAGAAAGAGGGGATAATGAACTTAGCTTTGTCTTCCCTCGGAATTCTTTGGAAAGGACTCTTTCCTTGGACTAAATACAGTGTCAAAGTTTGGCTTTTTTGCCAAAATAGGAAGAGGTGGCTTCCCAACTATAGCCACAATTTATTTTTTCAACTGGAAGAACTGTTTACCTGCACATAAGAGGGAGGAGCTTAAATTCTTATTAAGAGTGCAGTTGCAAAATAATGGCATATGATTAAAATTACGTAGTAACATAAATGGAGTAAATTATGTACTATTTTTCTATATATACATATATATTTTCACCCTTTAGGGAAGATAATGTAGGGTTATGCATTTACTGACAAGTGGCTTGATAATTCTGAGACAAGAAGCCAGCTGAGAAAAATACAACTGTCCTGTGATGCCATATTTGATAACTTGGGGCACACTTAAATTGGGAAAACTGAGACGGTACATTCCCATAGCACACAGTCAACGAGTAATTTGCTTGTGGATTTTGTTGTGAGTTTGTGTGGCATTCACATTCTCTGAGCAGAGAGACAAAAGTCTCTCTCTCAAGAGTTTTTCCCTAGAAAAACACAGAGAGAAGAAGAGAAAAACAATTCTTACCTCTACTTGCTACTCCTGTTGTTTTGCACATGTAGAAGGTGTTAAGATTGTTTACCTGAAATGATTTGTCAATTGAATTCTACTGAAGATAGTTTTGTTTCCTTGGCCATTGGAAAAAGCTGTGTCCTGACTGTCAGGAGACAGTCATGAGTATTCTTGAGTATTCTTTAGTATTCTTCAGTGTTCTTTGTAGTATAGTTATAGTCTAGTATAATGTAATATAATATAGTTTAATAAAGCAATTGTTCAGCCTTCTGAATCAATAAAGTCAGATACCAATCACTCCCTTTGTTGGGGGCGCCCTGTTTTACTCTAAGTTTAGATCTTAGAGTGGGTTTAAGATGACTTCCTTGCTGTCAGCTTGATACTGACCATGCTGCACAACATCTTCTGCCTGAAATTCAGGAACCCACCTATGTTAGTATGTTAGTATCTCTGCTTGTACTGCAGAGGTGCACATTGACATCACAACTTAACTCAGATTGCTCAGATTTCCAATTGTTTGCTCCATCGTAATATGTTCAGCACTTTCCTCCTGAAATGCTGAAGAACAGTTATCTTGAAGTGGAAATTACCTTTCAGTAACACTGTTCCTGTAGTTCCCATCTCAGGGACACCGTGTAGAAGTTACTGTATTCTGCTTGCAGGCTTGCTGAGCAGTACAAAGAGCAGAGCTGGATAACTATGTCAGATCTGGAGAGAGAGCTGCAAGAGATGGAGGCACAATATGAAAAGGAATTTGGAGATGGATCAGGTGGTGAAGATGAATTAGAAGAACAGGAGACAAAAAGCATCGAAGGTATGGTGAGTGGGGAGGTGATGTATAATGAGTCACTGCAGTATGAGTGTGGTTCACTTACAGCCTCAGATTCACAGTTCTGACTATAATGCAGCTCACTCCCTCCCTCTGAGGTTGCTGGGCTAGAGTCTGTCCCTCTCTGGTGTTTTTGTTTGAACAAGCTGCAGCTGTTAATTTAGACCAATGTCTGATTTGGTGGGGTGGTCTTGAGCTGTCTGAGTGTCAGTAGTACTGGAGAAATTGAATGTCAGTACTGTGACTATTTTCCGATGCTTAAAGAGCATCTTGTTCAAGAATTGCTCATCTGACTTTGTCTCTCTGATCCCCACTGATCTCTTCAGACAAACTGAATGATGAAACTGAAGAAGCTGAACTTGTTGATGGTCTATACTGCCCTGCTTGTGACAAATTGTTAAAAACTGAGAAAGCGTAAGTATTTGTGGTTGGGGATTTGTGGCTGGAGGTGTTGTGTTTTAAGTAATTTAAAACTGCATTTTAGAGAATTTTTAACTTCACATAATGATGAGTATTGTCTTTCCAGTAAAGACATTGTCAGTGCAGAATTTTCCATACTTAGTAGTGCTGGATAATGGGCGTGTTGTTAATTTATGTGTAATTATAACTGTGTTTGCTCAGAGCAACCTGCAGTAACAATCTGGTCTTCACAGCATGAAGAATCACGAAAAATCAAAGAAGCATCGGGAGATGGTATCACTGTTACGACAGCAATTGGAAGAGGAGGAAGGGAGATTTCCTGTGTCTTCGAATGATGCAGATGGCATACAGACCAAAGAGGAGGAAGAAACAGAAGACATACCCAAACAGAAGTACTTCAAATTGTTTTTAATTTTATCATGACTCATTATTTACTAAGTCTTAGTAGCCTTCAGAGGGAGCTCCTGATGATTTGCCACTGCATTGCTCTCAGTATTGTGCAATTTGAAATACTTCTTAGCATCAGAGTTCCAGTAAAACACATGCCTTTGCATGACTACATTCGGGTGCCATAAAGCAACAGACTTATGTTTTCTCTGCTGCCTAAAGTTATATGTTAAGGAAAAGAAGAGTTTGTTATTTTTCAAGCGGAAGGACTTCCACAGAACTAGTGCATATTGGTTTGGTACTTACTGTCAATTGATTGCTGGCATAAATGGAGAATGAGTGTGGTCAAGGTCAGAATTGTTACACAGCTTAATTTTTTAAACAGCCAGAGCATAATCCCAACTATATCACTAGCATCTTTGGGTTCAGTCTGAGCAGGACAAATGTTTTACTAAATGCAGTGAGTTGTTTGCGAGACCTATTGTTTCATTTCTGGCCTGAGTAACTTTCTTTTTGTGGCTACCTAATATCATGTTAAGAGGATAAAGGAAAGGTATAGCTTGATATCTTTTTAGAAATCCTACTAGCTTTTGGGGGTTTTCTGTAAAAAAAGGTAATTTTAAAATTATCTTTACAGACTCTCAAAGAAACAAAGGAAGAAGCAGAAGACAATGAAGGTATGGGAACTTTACAACCCAGTTTTCTTAAAAATACAAAAACTGGCATTTAACTCCTGACAAATTATTTCTGTCCTGCAGAACAGGAGAACTTGAAATTCCACAGAGTTTTAAACCTATTTAAAAATATTTTAAATTATTTTTTTGCCGCCAGAATAACTTTTATTAGATTTATTATAATCATATTTTATGATAAGAACATCATAGACCTCACTACATTATGTTAGTGCAGATGCTAATATGTTGTGCTGACTCTAAAAAGGCTGTAGTCTGAAGTATAAGAAAAACAGATGGAAACAGGCAGATGGGGAGAATGCAAGGAATTGATCAGTAAGACCAGCAGTGGCCTTGGTGCATTGAGAGCTCAGTTTGGTGGTCACTTCTGGCTTTAGCTGGAGTTGGTATAATGTGTTGTTTTTTAATCTGTAATTTAGAGAGGGTCAAAAAGACTGCCACAGTATTGGTTTTCTGCTGGCACTGTAGCTGTTGGAATGAACACATCCATTCCACCTTTCTCTTGAACTGCAGACAAAAGTAACACCAGTCTGTTGTACTCCAGGATCTGAGTCTGTGTGTTATTTCACAGATATGTGCTGACAGCAGTAGGTTAAATTCACTAAGAGCAAGCTGTTTCAGGCTTGAGTGGCAGGGGTGTCATAGTCAGCATGCTCCTCTGCCTTCCTCAAACTTCATCCTTTTCAAGTACTTACTCCTCAGACCTACCCTTGTTCCAGTCAGCTGTCTGTACCAGGTCCTGCCTCTTCCATGCTTTCCCCTCTAATTTCCTATTCTCCACTCACCTTTTTTGCTCTCTCCCACTCCATCATTATCTATTGTTCTTAAGAAACTTCTCTGAGACTTTCAAGTAACTGAAGCTTCCTGGCTGGTGCAGTTGCATAATCTGAGTATTGGCTGGACCTTCATGTTTCTGTGCAGGTCATGAGGCTTCAGATAACTCTTTCCTCCTCTGTTTGAGACCAGAAGGTCTGTTCTCACTGCAGGGGTGGCACATAGTCACTGTGGCTCTGCTCCATCAGTTTGCTACAGCCTGGACAGTAGGTGCCACTCTTGTGTTGCTCAACTGCTCAACTGCAATCTTGTGCTGGGAAATCCTCACCTCCATCTTCTGCCAAGCATTGTGGAGTACTGGGGATCTCTGTGGGTTTTATTTTCTTTTCCTGAAGTTAGGATTAGTCAAGTTTTTTTCAGGTGGCTGAGACTGTGCACTAGAGATCATAAGAGTTGCATTAATGTGGTGTTAGGTCAAATTTGTTATTGTGCTTCTGGGAGTTTTGCTGTTCTGCTTCAGACAGGGAGTTGATATTTTGCCAAACCATGTATTGAGTCTAATCTGGCACATGGAAAAGGCTGCCAGTATCTGCTGGGCAAGGAAATTACAGTATGTCTGCCTAATTTCAGTCAGCTCAGTTATTTTGGCTCCAGTGTCCTAACGCAGTTGTCTGGCACAGAAAATTTTAGTCTAAATAATTAACCCTTCACAAAGTTATAAGCCAAGCCACTACCTGTGAAATGAGAAATGGTAGTCAGAACAGGATGAACCCTGTGTGTAATTAAAAGCTACCTTCATTCTCCTCTTCTGTAGTTTCAGAGGCTGTTTTATTGGTGTTTCTTCCCTTCACCACAGGTGGCCTCATCTTTCAAAACAGGAGAACTAAGGTTTTACATGTTACAGTCTCACTGAAAACACACAGTAAAATTAAGAGGGTCCATGGCTTTCTCTCCTCCCAACCCACCCATGTTTGAGGTAAATGAGTATAATACTATAAACATAGTCACCAACGAACTGAAAGTTTTTAACTTGGATTTTTTTTGTTTGGACAGAGTTATGAGGACTCTTTTCATCAAAGTGCTGATGAAGAAACAGTTGAACAAAAGGAAGTGCCCAGCATGGAGAAGGACAGTGGCTCAACAGAGGAGTTAAATGATGGCCAAAGATGTGCTGTGTCAGAGGACGCTGGCATTGCGGATGATAGCAGCCAAGAGAATGAAACAAAAAGTGAAGCAAAAAGGTATGTTGGTTGCAACATTGCAGTTGCTGTGTCATTCTGTGTCATGTTTGATATTGTCAAATAAGGACAGATTTACTCTCAAATGTGGACTCTGGGGGCTGCTCATCAAAACTGGTTTGAATAAATACCAAATGAAGTGTGTAGGAACTTCTTTGGAAGTGGTATTTGACTGCAGATTGCTGCCATATCATTTCCCAGGAGCTGATTCAACATTCTGAGATTACCAATTGACTGTATAATTTTTTTTTTTTCTGGTTGCACTTACATTTTGTTGTGGGAAGCAAGAACAGGGGAAAGCAACAGAGACATTGAAAACTGAAAAGCATCAGAAGCTTGTAAATGCCTAATGTTCCTGTGCACTGATTTTGGTTCCTCTTTGTCTGTTAGCAGCACTAAGCCTAAAGGGAAAAAAGCCAAGGAAGCAAAAAAGTCTGCTAAAGTGTCTTCAGAGAGCTCAACAGTGGTATGTCAAATTACTTATGCTATTTAAAATAGAATCATAGGTTGGAAGGAACCTTAAAGATCATCTAGTTCCTGTAGACCAAAGTGCTCAAAGCCCCATCCAACCTGGCCTTGGACACTTTCAGGGATGAGGCATCCACAAGTTTTCTATGCCAATGCCTTATCACCCTTACAGTAAAGAATTTCTTCATAATGTGTAATCTAGACCTGCCCTCTGTCAGTTGAAGACCATTGCCCACTGATCTGTTGCTTTGCCCGTGTAAAAAGTCACTCTCCCTCCTTCATGTAAGCCCCCTTAAGGCACAGGAAGGCTGCTATGAGTTCTCACTGGAGCCTTCTCTTCAGCTTTCTCAGCCTGTCTTTATAAGAGGGGTAAAAGGTGGGGATTATATAACTGCAAAGAAGGCTGGTTTTGGTCACCTCCAGTCCACCAATTCTGCCCCTATGATTTTGATAGAACTGAAACTTCAGCTCTTGTCTTCAAAGAGAAATGCAGGACTCAACTTAATTTCTAGGAGAGCTGGTGCAGTTCTGTGTGCAAGGCAGTTAAAATAAATTAAACAGCTGCGGACAGAGCTGTTGTCACCCAGCAGGTGACAGGTAGTGCTGTTTGCATCTTTCTCAATATTGATGCTTGCCAGAGAGCAACACTTTGTAGTAACTACAGCTAAGACATACTAAATTCACTGCACCTCAGAGCCCAAAGCATTACCTGTATAGTCAGGTGAAATCAAAACTTTCCTTTAGTTTGAATTAGATTTGCAAGGCTTCCATTCTTGGTTTTACTTAAAGCACTCTGATATATCGTGATGTTATATTTGCAATTATTTTTTTAAAATATGTGTTTGATTGTTAATGAATAATGAAATATTGATTATGGAAACAAACAGCTTATTCCTGCTTCATTGCCAAGGTGAAACTGTGTGCAAGAAATTGGCATATTGTACTGATGACATATTCAATACAAATGTGAAGCATTCTTTTTTTTTTTTCTCATTGTAGAATGAAGTTCCTATCCACTGTGTAACCTGCAACTGTGCATTTCCATCCCGAAATAAGTTGTTTGAACACCTGAAAGTCACAGGACATGCAAGGGCAACAACAACACCAGCTGTAAATGGAGCTGTGAACACCAAAAACAAAAAAGAGAAACGTAAAAACAGATAGAACTTTGCTATAGTGACAGTCTTCAGAATTGTACATTAACACTCTGACAAAACTGAAACATGCACACTGCCTGTGTCTGGAGTTAAACACAGAAGGCAAGTACCAGTGTAGGAAAAAAATGAAGATGCACAAAAGGAATACTGTCTTGTGGAAGACTCTGTGCTTTCTTCTGTTCTTAAAAGCCTTCCTTTAATCATAGAATGGTTTGGTGTCATGGCACAGGTGGATGTTCCTTCCACCAAGCCACCTTGTCTAAGGCCCTGTACCCTGAGTGGCTTTCACACTATAACTGGGGATATAGTAACTCAAAGCTATTCACTCTGTGTTCCTGTAAAACCTGCATGGATTATTTCCACACAGAGGAAATAATAAATTATTTTGACATGTGTGCTGTTGCTTTTCTTTTGAGAGGGCTCAGCTCAGAGTGAGTAGCCAGTAGCAGGGCCTATGCTCTGTTGGTGAGAGCATGGTGCTAAGAACACCCAGGTCATGGGTTTGGTCCCTCTATGGGCCATTCACTTAGGAGCTGGGCTTGATGATCCTTGTGGATCCCTTCCAACTCAGAATATCCTTTGATTCTTGATCCTCTGTCAAATATGAGGCACCACCAGGATACAGGCCTTTCTTCTGTCATCATCAAATTACTTAATTACATTAAGTAGCAGAAAGAAGTGAAGAAGTTAGATGACAAAGCTGTTTAACTAGTATTGACAATTCCCATTTGTTTTGTACATCTACCTCCATGGCAGATGTTGGGGAAAAAAGTCTAGTGGAACAGCCTTGCTGGAATAAGTGAGGAAGAAATAAATGAGTGACATGAATGAATTAATTTGTTCGGATTTCTAAGGAAAGACTACACTTCTGTTTAAAGGCATAATCTGCCTGATCTTCAGTAGGAAAAAAAAAGCTGGGATAACAAACACCTGATTTTGGAGAGGAATTGGTTTGTACACAGGAGTTGGAGAAGGCAGTGCTCAGCAAAGGCTGTGCAATATTGTTTAGGACCCATGGAGTAAGATTTGGAGAGGTACTGATGCTCTGTTACCAAAGTTCCTCTGAAGCACTGGCAGAATACTCTCCTCCTCCCAACCTCACAGGGTACTTTATTGAGTCAAGGAATTTTTCCAATATTAAAATTGAAATAACAGTAAAATGATAAATGTACAGTTCTTGCTGACTGTCCACAACATCTGTTTTTTTATTGGAAACTGAAGGAAGCAATGACGTTACACGTTAAAAAGTGATTATGTAAGAAAGAACATTTTATTCCAGAGTTTGCACCTTTACAAAATGATTAATGGGTGTGCTGTGCAATCCCAAAAGCAGCAGGAGGAAAAGAGAAGTGTGTTTTGGAGAGAGTGATGACTGGATTTCTTATCCCCATGATAAAAATAATTACTGTAATTAGAAACATCTCAACTGTCTGCAAACTTTTTGTAATGCTCTAATTACAGTGTGTCCTTGTAGGCAGGGTAAACAGTTTTAACTCTGAAATTTCTTTCCCAACTCTTTCTGTCACGCTTTCTAAAAATTACTGATTTTGATAGGATTTTCAGAGGGGAAAGAAGAACATATGCCTGCCTCTCCATTTGGTACCCTGTTAATCCAGTCAGGGTTTTTTTGATAATGGCAAAATAGGTGTGCAGTTCATACAAATCAGCACTATAGGACTGAACTGTAGATTCACAAAACAGATTACACCATATCCTTTGTTGAACACTGTATCAGTCAGAACGCTCTTATGGTACTCAACAAGCATGTAATCATCACACTGTGATTTTATTTTCCAGGGTAGATTAGTGCCCAGTCTGGGTTGCAAGTATCAGGGATTGTGTGTGCCTCTCATGTAGGGAAACAAATCAATTTTTTTTTGCAACTGCTCTTTCCACGTGTCTCTGTAAAGCAGTGTGAAATACTTCCACAGCGAAGTCGACGTCCCTCTTAGTAATGCACATAGGAGGCTTAATTCTGAATGTCTGAGGAGAGAGAACAAAAAGAAAAAGAAATGCTCAAATTGTATGAAAAGAATATGGTTTCAAGCAGCCTATCTGGGTCAGCACTCCCGCCCCAAAAAACTGAGGAAAAAAGGAGAACAGCAGTGCAGGCACTGAGGCTTATGATAAATGTACTCTGAAGTGGAGCAATTTTGAACTTGACTGCACTGAATTGCATCTGACTCATGACCCCCTCTTGATAACCTAACTGCCTCCACAAAAGACCTAAGTAGAGTAGGTCGTGTCTGCAGCTCTGTTACAGCAGACAGAGACAGAGTAAAATCTCAGATGGATTTGTATGAAGAAAGAACAGAGACAGACGTATTTTCCTTTCTTGCAGCTCTACCACAGGGAAAAGTAGTATTTGCTGAGAGTGGCAGGCTTTCCCATTGTGTCAGCCGATTTGCTGTTTTATTATAGGCTGTTTTAAAAGGCCTTTAAGAGAATGCATTATGAATGAATCACTAAATACTATATTGTAGTTAGGGTGCTACAGCTGGAAAGCTTGTTGATCAGGAAAGGTTATATGTACAGCTACACTTGTGAAGAGCGTTGTCTCTTAAATCTGAATGTTTGATCTATGCTTCCAAGAGTATTTATTTTCCATAAGAATCTTAAATTTCAGATTTTTCTGGCATCACGTCACGGGACTTAATACAGGAAGAGCAGAGTGATGGGCTTTCCCACCCAAAGCCCCTGCTGAAGCAAACCCTACAGGTAATCAGCCCTCTTATCAGACAGAATGAGATTTTGCTGCACTGAGCTTCAGCTTGTTACCTGCCTCCTGGTCTGTGACTTACAGAAGGACTGATGAGGTGACAAACACAGTGTCTGATTTATTTTAGCTACCCTCCATCCATCTCACATGGCAGCTGCCCCTCTGTGTCAGAGGGTTTCACTGAGGGGGCCAGCCCTGAGGCAATCCTCTGCCATTAGCAGAGTGCTGCAGGGAGCTGGTGCAGCGTCCTGGCTACAGCATGGATCCGCAGCTACTGTCAGCTACTGTGGGCTGATGGCCTTCACATCCAAGTCTCTCTTCTGTGCTGTTGCTGAGCTTGCTGTCAACACCATTTTTTCCCCCTTTAATTACTGTAGAATTAGAACATTACCAGCTCCCCAGACTCAAAGGGCTACTAGTTTTGTACTGATGTGTCAGGTGATAACTTAAACTGTGCAAAACTTGGTCCTGAGTATTGCTGAGTTCTTCTAAATTGCATACACTGCAGTACCTTGGTTTCCTAGGTGAACTTATCCCTCTGAAGGAAAACTCCAAGTTTTGAGCTTGTTTAGAATATTTGAAAAGAATTATGTAGTTCCTGCCCAGTTTCAAAATAAGCAACATTAAACAGAGATAGCTCCTAAGAGTATACGTTTTCTAGTCTATTTACTAAACTAAGTTAACTTGAGGGGAGCAGGGATGTAGTTCACAAGGACAGAAAATAAGCTTTATTTATAAGCAGAGGTTCAGTACCTGACTGTAGAGCCCTCCTCTGCCAATCAGAACCCCCATGTCTTTACAGTCCTCCCAGATTTGGCTGATTTCTTCAGCTGGAAGAGGGCGTCGGCTGTCCTAAGGAAAAGAAATACTAAACTTCACTCAGATATTCTAAATTAGTTGTGTGACAAAGATGTATATTCCAGTCTCTCCAACAAATCCCAACTCTAGCTGAAAATGTTAGCTGCATAACTTACCTGCTCTCATGAGCCTGTGCAGTTAAGGTGCATGTCACTGTTTACTCAAAGCTTGTGAAATAGCTGAATGATGGAATGTTCTGGCTCATTTTTAGCTAGAGCAATGTTTTCCCACTGCACTGTCTGCTTTTTAACAGGAAATATTTCTAGTATTTCAACTAAAATAAAATGGGATAAAACCTTCAATGGCACTGTAAATTGAAAGGAATGAAGAAGTCACTAACCTTATCTGTCACCATTTCTACTCCAATCATAAGTCCCTTGCCACGGACATCTCCAACAATCTCAAATTTATCCCGTAGTTTAGCCAACTCCAGCAGCATGTATGTTCCCACATCCTCACTATTTTTTTGTAGACAGTCTTCTTCAATAGCCTGGTTAAAATGAAGTGTTGCAGGAAAAGCTTTCAACACATTCTGTTAATCCCCATTGAACTTGACCATATTTATCTCATTTCCTTGCTATGTTCCTTGACTACCTCACTGCTCACATTTAGAAGAACTTGTCACATCACTGCTATGATGCTCACAGCATCAGAATACAATTGCACATAGTACTTTGATATTTTCTGTGGCACTTTTCACATTTTTCTTAATACTTACATTTAATCCAGTAATTCCTGCTCACATGTACTTGTAACTGGAAAATACCTGACCAGAAGGATTATTTTCAAAATCTTACCAGAAAATTTTAATTTTTTTCAGTATCATGAGAAGAATACAATTTGACTAGGCTTATCTGTGTATACTAGGCAGGGAACAGCTTGAATACTATATTATATTTAGCAACACCATGTTTTTTAATAACAATCTTTTCTTCATTCTTTACACTGTCCTCCTTAATCAGAGCTCTTATTTGCAGGCACATTCTGGCACCCACACAGAAACAATTAGATGAGCCTAACATCTGCATTTAGAAAAATTAAATTTAAAAATAATTACAGAAGATAAAGTGCCTGTTTCTACTTTTCTTTTTTTTTTTCTTTTTCTTTCAACTCCATTTTATTCTTCCTAACTCTAACAATTACCCTGAAATTATTTCAGAGCCAGGCTCCATGTTATTTCAGAGTTGAAAAACCCCAAAACATGGGTTCTTTATACAGTCATCCATCTTATTAATCGCTTAAACCCCCCAAACCAGTCAGGAAAGTAACATGAATAGAAATAGTGTCTGCTGTAATGAAGTGAGTTTCAGGAATGAATGTTTGTGCATAATCAAGACAAATTGATTTGTAAGAGTGACCCACTACCCACTGACTGATTTTCTACTGGATAATAAGTGAAATATGTTGCACATTTTTCTATTTTCTTTTTCATGAGGTAATTTTTTTTTCCAGAAGAATTTTTCACCTAAGGTATTTGCAACTGTCTGGTCATTAAGGTTTTTTTAATCATAAGGTAAAAGCATAAAGTAAGCATAAAGCATAAAGTAAAATTTTGCTAAGCACATATGCCAGAAAATAGATTTTCTTAGCTGTGGATTTATGTAGTGCTATGAAAGAATTAGCTAAGGCATTTGAGTAAGTACTCTCTTTCAATTTTATTAACAAAGTAGAGAACCCAAGGGAGATATAGATGATTCTGGAGTCATTAGGGCTCCTACTCCTTCTAGAGATCTGAAAATTTTTGCAATTAAATAAATCAGGATTTTTTTCCTGTGTATGGGACACACTGGCCATGCACGTATACATGCATATGTTTATGCACTTTACTTAGTTATTTTAAAAATTGCCCACATAGAAGCTTATATGTGCAACTTTCATCTTTTGATACAAAGACCTTGTGGTACATATAAATGCATGTAATATTCACCCTACATCAAGAACTGCAGCTCCAACTACACAGGCCAAAGAGTTTCCTCCAAACGTATTAAAGTGAAGGTTTTGAGCCAAGGAACTTGCAATCTCTAAAAGAAAAAGAACAACACTTGTTACTCCTTCAGCTCGTAGAATCACAGAATCATAGAATCACAGAATGGTTTGGGTTGGAAGGGACCTTAAAGATGATCCAGTTCCAACTCCCCTGCCATGGGCAGGGACAACTTCCACCAGACCGAGTTCCTCACAGCCCCATCCAGCCTGGCCTTGAGCACTGCCAGGGGTGGTGCAGCCCCAGCTTTTCTGGACAATCTATGCCAGTGCCTCACCCCCCTCACAGTAAAGATTTTTTTTCCTCATATCTAATCTAAACCTAATCTCTTTCTGTTTAAACCCATTCCTTGTCCTGTTACTCCATGCTCTTCTAAAAAGTGCCTCTCCATTCTTACACTGGAAGGCCAAAATAGGTGACCCCAAAGCTTTCTCCAGGTTGAGCAATCCCAGTTCTCTCAGCCTTTCCTCTTAGGAGAGGTTCTCTGGCCCTCTGATCATCTTGTTTGGTTTGATCATCTCTGCCTCGTTTGGTAACTGTACTGAATTGCTTTAAGCTTTGCTTTGTTACTGTAAAAATAATTTCATTTGCTGTGGTTCAACCATGATTCTAGTGGAGACAACACAGCAAGATTTCCTGAAAGCAGTCTGTGCAAAATATGAGTATTTCCAAAAATTATACTGCCTAGCAGATACCAAAACAAAACTTATTTTAAAAGTCATGCTTCTAACATATGCTCTCACCTGCAATCTACAGATTTTCCTCACTTGATTGAGCCTGCCATTTGTAGGAATCAAGCAGCTGGGTAACGTCCTGCCCTATTTATTCACAGTGTATTTATCAGTAAAACAGTGAATTCAGTGAAGATTTCCAGCTTCTTTTACCAGCTCTACAAACCACTCACATGTTCATTCCTGCTTCAGTTATACAACGAAACCCATTTAAATACAGCTTTGTACTGATACAGCACATGTGGTGAAACAAGTGAAGCAATGAGGACCCAACTCATTTCTCAAAAGATAGATTGAGATAAAGTTTTAAGTAACATTCAGCTTTTTAAACACACATCTCACCACCAGTAATTATTTTGTATTACATTTTGCAATTACTCCGTTTTAGATCATAGTGGAGCAGAACACTTATACCTTTTGTTGTAACCACAGCTGCCATTGGAAAGCCATTACCAATTCCTTTTGCCAAAGTAACGATGTCAGGGACTACACCATGGGTTTGAAACCCCCAGAAATGGCTGCCTGTGCGTCCAAATCCTGCCTGCACCTTTAAAAGGAAAAATTCAGAGAAACACTCATCACTTTCTCACACTTTATGCTATAGCTCCTTTTCTTGCATTTCTATTGTTACTGATTTGCATTAAACAGCAACTGTATCTGGAGTCAACTTGTATTAGGACCCTTATTCAGATGGTTCTACACAAAATGCTATTTATTGTAATTAGGTTTTTCTTTCATGTGATAATATGTCATCATGCCTTAGGCCTGGTGAGATTCACAAATAAGATGCAGCATCCATTTCAAAGTGGAGAAGAAATGCAAAAGCATTTGAAGCATTTGATACTATTTTAATATTGTTTTAGCTATGAAAATTCTACTTCTAAAACATAATTGCAGAGGTACAGCAATCAAGTCTCTTCTGTATTCTATGTCTGTCAACAACATTCATAAAAGGAAGGGTTATTTTGACAAATGCTCCACACAAGCAGCATTTGTTGCTACTTATTGCTATTTGTTGCATATTTGTGTAAATTTACTGTTCCCAGAAGGTAAGGACTGAACTCTGCTACAAATACTACCTTTGCCCAAAATGAAAAAAAAGGCAGTAAACACTGTGAGGCTCCTATGCTTGGAAAGATGCAGTTTAACGCTGTGTTAAACTTAAGCTATGAAATGTATGGTATTTCCCTTTTAGATTATTTCCAGACTTCACCTGGATTCTTTTACGATAACTTTCAGAAGTACCCTACTCTAGAAGTCTTAGGTAAAAAAATCTGACTCACTTCATCTGAAATGCAAAGGCCCCCTCTCTCCCGTATAAGCTGATAAGCTTCCTTTAAGAAATTTCTTGGGTACTGAACAGCTCCATTAACACCCTGCCAAGAGAGAAACACAATGTTTTCAGGAACAAACAAGGAAACAGGAATTCTACCTGAGAAAAAAACCTAGCAGCCCTCAAGTAACAGCAGGACTGCTGTTAGAAGCTTCTGGCTCCAGCAATGAAACCACTTCAGAAAGCTCCTGCTCAGGTGATGCATTCCCATTCCACAGTGCTGCCTGCTGTTCTGCTAGTTGTGCTGGCAGGAATTTTGTGAGGCCATGATCACTGTAAGACCAAGTCAATTAACAACAAAATGCTGAAATAAGGACCATAAAAATCTACACACAGCAAACCCCAGGAACTGTTTGCTGAGGAAGTTGACCAGAGAATTCATATTCCTTCTTGGGTTAATTTGTTTAAAACATTGCCTCCTCAATATCTTTTCACCCTGACAGTTTGCATTTGCCTTGGAAATTCAATTTTTTTACTCCACCTGGACCAAAACAGCTTTTTAAACTCAAGTATGTAAGGACTTAGAAAACAGCAAAAACCAGAGAACTGCTCCAGTTTTCCCTTGCAGTCACAGTTCTCACAATGTTTCTCTTGCCTGGGATAAGGTCTCAATTTTTCATATTGAAGAACCACATATAAAGCAATTGTGAATGTAGGGTGAAACAGGAGGAGAATGAATCCTGCGGCCATCAGTTGCTGGACAGCTGTTGAAAATATGGTGGACAACATGACTAAAAGAGGGAGAAAGGGGTTGAGTTAAAAGTTTACAGAAACAGTAACGAAAATTGAAAGGAGATAGTAGAAACCAAACCATAGCATGCATCACCCTCACTATTTAAATATAGAAAAAAATGTGTATCTTTAATCATGATTCTGTGTTTAATTTCACAAGAAAAATTCTAGTTTCAATAAAGTCAGTGACAAAAGCTGAAATTTGAAGGCAGTGCATCCAATCTTTCAAACACTTAAGGTGTTTAAAGCTTTACAAAATCATAGTAAGAATCAGCAAACATCTATGTTCAGGTTACAGTAAAAGAATATCAGATTTGAGTATTTCATACTACTTGTGCTATCACAGCTGAGAAATGGCAAACTACCTACTTGGATTGGTTCAGCAATAAATCCAGCAACTGTCTTGGGCACTGAGGTGTTCAGAGTATCTTTGAACTGTTCAATGTACTGGTCTTCTGCAAGACATGCACCTGTTTACAGGGGAAACATTTTGAAGGGAACTTACTTCATATGACACAAAACTAGCTTCAAAACACAAAACTATGCATCTAAGCAACAAGTGCTGTATGACTGCGTGGTGAATACCACCTCTCAAATGAACAGTAAAAAGCTAAGCATCGAGGGAGAGAGTCTCTTCCCGTAAATGTGTGCTCCATGGTTAGTGCAGGTAGGAGGATTCTGGAGAATACAGTCTGTGCTTAAATAAAGAACAGAGCAATTAGTATGGCTAATGCTGCCATCCACTAGGGACGGCAAAGCTAAAACCAAACCATTCTGTCACGTGTGCATATGAACTAAAATAATAAAAAGTGCTTGTTGTAACAGTAGAAAAACTGATTGGAGCTGTGGTTAGCTGCACAGCAGTAGAGGAGATTTCACACTGTGTTGTGTGTGGAACATCTTGCCCCATGTAAGACCTCCACCTATTGCTGGTTGTCCTTATTATTTGCCTTATTCCAATATGAAAGCTGGAAAGCTGTCAGAACTTTAGAAACCACAAAAAAGACCATCAACACCTCTGTTCTTCCAGATGTGCGGAAGTGAGTTCCACAGCTTCCAGAGTTGATCATGACAAATACTGGAAAAAACACTGTAATTTCAAGAAGAAATCTGAGAACATGTTGTCATCTGTCCCAGATTTTTCCCATTGGGATACAGGGTCCTGAGAGTCTCTGCAATTTTTTTTTTTTTTGGGGGTCAGCCTTGCAAAACCTAACCAGACATCTACTTTGCTTGAGGAGGTAATTATAAGCTATTTTCACAGCCCTCTAGTATTCTGTAATCCAAAAATTTTTGTCGTGGACCAACCTTCAGTACAGCTGCATTTTCGAACAGTTTGCACTGGAGAATCTCTACAATGGCTGCCTCCCCATGGACCACGAAAAACATCTGGTAACATTGTCTGTCAGGCATAAGAGAAATAGCTACAGATTTGATGACACCTTTCTAAGAGATTTTTTGATCGAATGACTAATGGCAAAACAGAAAAACTTGTTAGAGTCAGGGGGCAAACACAGTTCAATGAACTTGCGTGAAGAACTTGGGGAGTAACACCAAATAACCAAGATAGTTTTGGAATCAAAAAGTTTAGACTATTCCAGCAATAGCCACTCAACTGATTTTTTTATTCCTTTTTTCATTCTTAGTCAGGATATTGGTTAGCTAAAGGTAATGACAGCATTTTAAGAGTTTCTGGTAGTATTTCTGTAATCTGAAATATGAACAAAATATGCAAAGTAGAACGAGGCAGGCAGATCTAATAGAGACTACTCCAGCTTTCTAATCCTTGCTGCTGTTGAAATACCACATGAGTTCAGGGGCTCATGTGAGTGAGACAGGCTGGGAAGATGCTGTAAATCAGCCTTCTTATGGCTCAGCTGTCACGTGTAATACTGGAGTCAGCAACAGCAGCTTCTAGACAGAAAGTTACTCCAATCTGCTCAAGGGCAGGGACATCACATACTGCCATTTAACCTCAGTGGATCTCCTTAATAGATGTGTCTCCTGTCTTGCTGAAAAAGGAATACCATTCATTATAGTGAAGGATCTGCTCCAGACCATCTGAAAGCAGCTTTGCACAGACCTGTCAAAACAAACTTTAAAAAAGGGGTTCAGAACATTATTTTGCTCCTTACACGGATTCCCATGCAAACATCAAGCATGACTAAAGACCTGCAAATCATGGATCACTCGTGTTATGGCTGTCCTAACTCCAAATTAGCCTAAGAAACTATTCATAGAAGAAAAGGGGACTCTGGCTCTTGTTGAATTTACACAGCAGAAACCGCTACACTGCAGTTTTGATTAGTGGCCATAAAGCACTTGAGAGCAGAAAACATAGCAATTGCTGAAATACTCAAATCAATTGTTAGTTACCCAGATTATGAAAAAAGAAATTACAGAAAAATTCTCACAGTTGTACAGCCAAAGCCATTGGCAACACCATGCTTATAGGAAGTCAGAGATGTCAAGCCCAGTGTGTAAGGGCTGCCTCCGTGGTATCCTCCTCTGTTCAAAAAAACAAAGCAGATCAACATCACTCATTTCCGAGAACTGTCTGGAGCAATATCTGTTCTGAGAAGGCATGCTTCTGAGATATAAATTGTTGGGGAAAATGTGCATTGTTGCACTGAAACCAAGAAGATTCCTACTGCCATTTTTCACTCTGCCTTTTGACTCTGCTATTTGAAATATAAAAACTGTGAAGAAATATTTGAGAGGAGATGAGTACAATCACTGGAACCAACAGTAATTCTGACAGTGCCTCATGAAATTCTACTGCAGCACCTGATCCCTACAGGGCAAACATCTCTGTCTTTTGAATCTTGGAAACAGCTGGCGTCTCCAACAGGTGTTGCCAGTCATTAAACTAGATGGTGGTTTGCTGTCAGTTTTATACACAAATCAAAATTAGTTAGTGGGGATACACAAGCAAGGTAGGTACCCAATGTTCTGTTGAACACAGTAACAGAAAAATACAGCTCTTCATTAACACAGCCTTTTATTCTAATATTTGAGGCCTCCTGGGCTGCACATTAAAGGGAACTGTTTATGCTGATGTTTACAGTGTACTGGTGTTCAGCCCACATCCATCCCTGTCATTAAGCCAGAAGAGCTGTTTGTGTACCTGTGCAGTGAACTGTGGTTCAGGGCCCTGACAGAATAACAAGGCAGCAAAGCAAACAAAAAAATCAGCTCCCAGGCAGAGCAGTTTCCTGCTGAGGTTCACTGCACTGCTGTTCCAGAGGTACCTTTGCACCCACAGGGGCACTGCAGAAGGGAAATGGAGGAAGAATGAAGCAGTTGTTTAGTCTTGGTCTGGCCATGAACAAAAGTCTACCAAAGCACACCCTGAACACAGACATCAAATCATTTTCTAGGTAACAAAGGCAAAAGTTGCAGGTTGCATTTTGATTGCAAACTAGTCCTAACATGCTGTCAGAAAACTTCAGCTCCTGGTTTACTCCTCTTTGTCAAATAAAGTAATTTTATAGCATTCTCCTCTGCAGACCTTCCCCAGGGTGAAGAGTTCTCTGTTATTTGTTGTTTTAGGCACATAGAGGATGATCCCATACACAGAGGAGTTTTGTGAAGCTCTGTCAGTGTTACCTGAGAGAGATGATGTCGAAGTTACGAGTGTGTAGCCTTGCCATGAACATAGCTAAATCATTGGCTTCTGACCCACTGTTGGTGAGATAAACCACCTGTGGGAGAACACCTGGGATCAGTACAGCACAAAAACACCTCCTTCTTTTTTGGCATCAGACCACATCCCTTAGTAACACGATGAATTCTTGCCTAGCGCTGCCACAGGGTGACCTCACCACGATAAAATTAGTGTTGCCCTTATGCTATAGATGAGAACAAAGATGCAACTGATGTGCCCTGGGAAGGTACAGAAAAATCTCAAAAGGTTTCAATTTGCAGGATTTCCTAAGATGGATTTCTGATAGAAAGAAAATAAAGTGTTGGGTCAAACTACGACATTCAATTTTTTTTTTTACTTTCCTTATATCTTTGAGATTGCAATAGCTTCATGCTCTTCTGCTAGACCAATTTCATTTTATCACCAATTTATTTTACCTGAAAACAAAAGTTATTTTTCTTACTGTTTCACTAAATATGAAACATGACGTTTTTGTGATTTATCTGTTTGAATGTCGGTAAACATTTACACATACTACACAAAATACTGTCAAACAATTTCCACTGTGGATTTTCATGAGCAAGAAAATTAAGGCCAGCTATATGTCAGAATAGTAAACATCTTCTTTGTTTCTCTAAAGTAATTTTTAAGCCCACAATGCCTCTTCACAGTGACAAGTGAAGGGAGAAAACAAACAGAACAGAAATTGGGGATCTATCTAAAAGGCCCTGAGGACCTTCGGGCTCTTTACCTGACAGTCTGTATTCCCCATACAGATTTTCTCTCTACAGATATCATCGCTCTCAATTATTTAATAAATACTTCTTATAAACAGAGACCCACTTCACCAGCCCCTGCTCCTGTCAGAAGCAATTTACCTTCAGTGGATCTGGAAAAAGAGAAGTTAGCTTCTCCACATACTCGTGGATTGCTGGGTACATGTAGATGTTGGTGGTATGCCACAGGCGAGCCAGCTGCTTCTGGGTAGCCATAGTTACCTTCCTGCATGTAGCAAGGGAGAGACAAAGGGATGGAATTCCACACAGACTCCTCACTCATACATGCACATTCCTCTGTGCTATTGATTCTGCAAACGCAGATGCTGCACCGTGCGCCAGATGGAGGAACAAGTAGACCAAATTAATGAATTCTTCAAAATGTAGCAGAAACTGAACTGTGACACATGTCAATTCAGTAAGTTATATTCTGGTTTTAGGCTCACAGTGCTGCAGATTAATGAAGCACAAAACTAGCATAGGTGTCTCTTCCTGTATTTGATACCATAAATCAAAGAGCAACATACTTACGGGTGACAGTGTCCAACACTGACAGTGACAATTCCAGCAAAGAGATCAAGGTATCTTCGTCCCTCATGATCAAACAACCACTGCATATGTCCCTGGTGCAGCAGCAATGGCTTCTTGTAACACGTTCTCAGTGAAGGTGCAACATGTTGTTCACGGATCTTCTGGATGCGTTCATAGGGATAGGACTGAGTGGAATAAAACAGTCAGTATCCATCCATGCCTTCTAGAGATCCAGACTCATGGAGTTGTTGTGGAGAACACAGATTACACAGCTCTCTACAGGATTATGACCATAACAGATTCTGGCACATGGAAGGCTGTTCTACAAACCTTTGAAACTCAGCTTTTTGAAATAAAGCTGTTGTTCTGCACATACCTCTGTCCTAAATATTTTTAAATTACAGGTCTGTCACACAGGTACATCTACAGGTTATATCCTAGCTGTAGCAGTTGGATTGTGCCCAAAGAAGCAAATTTTATAATCATATTTAGCAGATGAACCTAATACCCAAACCCAGTAATGAAGCTTTATTTAAATTCAGTGTAGTATGCATGACTTACTTCATATTTTTCAGGTACAAAATCACAAGGAGGCATTTTTGCTTGTGTGGAGAGAGAACTTTTCCATTTCTGCTGCCTAAAGGCAACTATAAAATAGTAAGAGAATTATGAAACACTTGGCAAACTACACACCTAAAATATTTGCTCAATAAGCTTGTTCAATGAACACACAAGCTACAGTCACAGAAAATTTTGGAGAGTTTTTTTGGTCTGAGGAGTTTTCTTTGGGGGAAAATAAGTAAAAGGCAGAATATATGTATTTTAAAAGAAAGACGTTAATGTTTTACCCATTAAAACTCAAACTTTCAGTTTCCCATGGACTTCTATTTTGACAGAAGAACAATTTTTATTTTAAAAGTAAAACCTGTTTCTAATACAAGTTCTCATCTGGGAGCAGTGGGTGAATGCTCTACAGTCAGGTGCCCAGGGTGCCTGCAGCCTGGGCAGTGCTCCCAGGGAGCAGGGCAGAGGCAAAGCCGGGCTCACCGAGAATGCCCCGCACAGGTCCAGGGTCCACGCAGGGAGCCCGGGGAGCAGCAGCAGGCGGGGGCAGAGGCAGGGCTGGACACAAAGCCACAGCAGAAGTGCAAGGTCCATCCAGGAGACAGAGCCAGTGCTGGGCTGGGGGCAAGGCTCATGGCTCAGCTGAGGCTGGGACTGAGGACTCAGGGCAGAGATGGAACAGGGCTCCTGGGCAAGGGGGACAGCCCTGGGGGAGGCTGTTCAGGGGACATGGGCTGTGCTTAGGGCCCGGACAGCTCCACCTGCCATCTTCCATCCTTGCTTCAAAATCCTGGGAACATCACACCATCCTGCCTTTCCTTGAATTGCCCATGCAATTCAGCAGGTATCAGAAAGAGGCACCTGACTGCCCAGAGAGGCTGTGGAGTCTCCCTCACTGGAGACATTCAAGAGCCCTCAGGACACAATCCTGTGCCGTGTGCTCTGGGATGGCCCTGCTGGAGCAGGCAGGCTGGACCAGATGACCCACTGTGGTCCCCTCCTACCTGACCCATCCTGTGATTCTGCGAGGAGTTATTTCAAGAGACTCTATTCCTGCGCCTAGAACACTATCTATTGAGAGTTACATGTTTGTTTTTAAAAGCCAAAGGTTTTAACCAATTCCTAAAACACATGAAATGTAAATGACTGAAGAATAAAGTTTCCTGAAATTAATTAGACACAATGTCATTTCCCTTACAACCACTTACAGCACGAATGAATGTAGAATCTACAAGCGTCCCGTCTGAAAAGAGTAGTTGAAAACCCGTGAGCCAGGGGGTTTCAAACCCTTCCCAAGGGATTTACAGCTGCACCGAAAGCGCTTCCACCCCGCGGACAGGCACGGTGCTGCCATCTCTCCCTGCCCGGAGCGGTGCCGGGGCCCCGGCAGCCCCGGACCGCGCTCCCCGCCGCTCCTGCCGCTCCCTCCCAGCCGCTCCCTCCCAGCCGCTCCTTCCCCGCCGCTCCCGCCGCTCCCGCCGCTCCCTCACCGCCGCCGAGCCGCCGCAGCTGCCCCGCCATGTCCGCCGGCCCCGGCAGCGGCACCGCCCCGGCACGTGTGCTGCTGTCCCCCCGGTGTCACCACATGCCATCCCCCTGGTGTCATCCCATGCTGTCCCCTAGTGTCATCCCATGGTGTTCTTGTGGTGTCTTCGCGTGCTGTCCCCTTAATGTCACCCTGCGCCGTCCCATCCCGAGTTTTCTTTGACACAGTTTGACCGTGAGCCCTTCAGAAGAGCCTCGGCAGGCTGGAGAGATGGTCAGAGACCTCTCTGAAATTCAACACAGGCAAATGCAGGGTCCTGCACCTGGGGAGGAACAACCCTGGGTACCAGCACAGGCTGGGGCCCAGCCTGCTGGGAAGCAGCTCTGTGGAGCAGGACCTGGGGCTCCTGGCGGACTCCAAACTGTGCATGAGCCAGCTGTGCCATGGCCAGGAAGGCCAACAGAATCCTGGATGCCTTTGGAAGAGCACTGCCAGAAATTCGAAGGAAGTGATCCTGCCCTGCCACTCAGCTCTAGTGAGGTCTCACCTGGAGTCTGTGCTCGCTGCTGGTCTCTGGAGCACAGCAGAGACGTGGAGCTCCTGGAGTGGGTCCAGCAGAGAGCTACAAAGGTGATCAAGGCACTGCAGCATCTCTGTTATGAGGGAAGGCTGAGAGAATCAATCCTGTTCAGCCTTGAGAAGAGACAGCTGAGAGGGGACCCCATCAGTGTCTGTCAGGTTCTGCAGGGAGGGGTCAGAGCAGGAACTCTGCTCAGTGGTACCAGGCAGCAGGACGTGAGACAGCAGGCAGAAACTGATGCACAGAGAATTCCACCTGAATGTGAGAAAAATCTTTGTGTGTGATTGTGCAGTGGAAGAGCGCAATCATGCACACAGTAAAGAAGACTGTCTCCCTCACTGAAAATACTCAAGAACTGTCTGGATGCAGTCCTCTGCTGTGTCCTCTGGGGTGATGCTTGAGCGGATATTTTGGACCCGATGACCCATTGTGGTGCCCTTCAACCTGACCCAGTCGGTGATTCTGTGAATTGTGTTATGTTAAATACATCTGGGTGGATGGGGAGAAAGTGGCAGATATGCTGAGGGATAACCCCGCATTGCTGATGACCTGTTTACTCCCTTGTTTTGGTTTTGTCAGCGAAGAGGTATAGCACAACCTCCCACAAGGATGGAAGAAGTGGGAATTTCCTTCTTCCATTACTTGCCATCAGCCAAACCCTGGGCAGCCATGTGCTCAGTCCCCCACCAGTGGGAATGGGGAGAGGAAGGGAAGGGTAAAAGCTGGAAAACCCTTGGGCCGAGAAAAAGAGAGTTTGGTAGGAAAAGCAAAAGCCACACATGCAAGCAAAGCAAGCGGAATTAATTCACCATGTCCCATGGTCAGGCCATCAGGAGTTCAGCCATCTCCCGGGGAGCAGGGCCGGTCACCAGTAACGGTGACTTGGGAAGATGAACACCATTGTTCCAAATGCCCTGTCTTTAGTCGGTACATCACATTGAGCATGATGTCACATGGTCTGGAATATCCCTTTGGTCTCTTGGGGTCACCTGTCCCAGCTGTGTTTCCTCCAGCCTCCCACACACCCAGAAAAGGCCTTGGCTCCACACAAACTCTGCTCAGCAGCAACAGAAACAGCTCTATTATCATCACTGTGTTCAGCACAAATCCAAAACACAGCCCCAGCTGCTGTGGGGAAAATTAACTGTGCCCTGGCCCAAACCAGAACATCCTTGTAATACTTAGGAATCAAGGTGGCATTTCCTGGAATTGGCGCACAGTTTAACTAGACACAGCTGGCAGTGAGAGGTATTTCACATTGCCTTTGATAACCCTGCCCGCTCCTAAGGCAGAAGGCTGACCGCAGGCAGCACGGAGGGCAGCCCTGGTTTTGCAGGTTAACTGCCCAACATTGGTGAAGAGTGTCAGAGATTAATACCCTCTACTTACCACAGCAGTGCTTTCATTCTTTAGGACTCCCCCAACCCTCAACCTTTCTTGATCAAACTTTATCTTTGCTAAACAAACCCCTGTATTTCAATGATAAATATGATTTAAATCAACATGAAGAGCCATAAGAAACATAAAAGTTGTGACCTGGCATGTGAGCCATCTGTGTTACCTTGTTCAGTTGTTTAGCACACCAGAATTGGTTAAATATCTGTCATTGAACTTTCCCCATGGAGGACTGCAGAATCCTGCCCTACAGAGTGTCTTGGATGCCTGGATTTTCCTTTTTCTTTCTATACATTATATAGCATAAGTGTTGCATATCATGAAGAAATACAGAATCTTGGAATTTTATTCACGAACTTTTATTAAACTGAAATGCGAACACCATTGCAAAGAGATTTTACAATGACAAAAGATCAAAAAATTCATCAGAAAGCTACAGACCTCATAACAATACTGATCTTACAAGTGAAAACACTAACAGATTTTAGTAAAGCCAGCATTTTCAATATTAAGAACTTAAAAAATGTATTTGAAAGCATTTTCCTTTAGATACACTTAGAAACAATGAATTCCTGAGCAACTACTTTTATACCAGTATTCTCCAAAGAATGCAACATATGAAATCTAATTCTTACAACTTCTTGTATTTTAGAAATTTGCAAAAAAATTTGGATCTGATTCATAGAATAATTGTGCTTAAAGTCATTCTGTTGCTACAGTAATGACACTGCAATAACCTCTCATGTTTCACGTTGCATACAAATTTTGAAACTGTAGTGGAAAAAATGCCTAGCTTCTATTGCAAATCTACCAAAGACATGGTTTATGCAAATGGAAATAAGTTTGCTCTACGTATTGGGTCATCTCTTTCTCTCCTGAAAATATACTGTTTACTCTGGATGTTATTCAGAAGGTGCAATTTTTGGTTTTTTTGAGAGTCTGCTGGCACAATTAAAGGCAAGGGAGTTCCAGAGACTTTTACCCTCACTTAGTAGCACATCAGAATTTTGAACAAATACGATTAGTAAATGATTAACATATTTTTTCTGGGCTGCACGTTTTCATAACAGCGCCCTCAGTACTGCTATATCTTACACAATGACCAAAACATACACAAAAGCAACAAAAAGATTTCAGAAGCCAAGATAGTGCTGAGTATCTCTGAGCAATACAACACTTATATAAAAACTGACGGTTGTATTATATCAGATGAACTGTTTTTGTAGTCAGAATAGAAAAAATTACTTTCCAAAATGAAAAATAAACAACACTAAAGCAGCCCAGGAGCTCTTTCTAAATATAGCTGAGCAGTAGTTTCCTCTCCCTTTTGGAATGAAAGACAAAGGGATGGGAATAAAGTGTAGTCTATGGCATTATGAATATTAAAAAATATGATACGACATCATTATAGTTCTGTCTGTAGAAAAATCTGCCTTTCCTAGGCATGTATAGTTTTGCATCCTACTGAAGGGAAATTTTCTACAAGTCGCTTGTACAATGATTTTCAGCATCCTCTAAAAATTCTACTCAGTGCTACAAGTCTCTAAAACTAACCATTACAGAAACTGAAATGAAATCTTTCAATGTTTATTGATGTCAAAATGAGGTGAAGGTACTCAGCAGTTCATGAAAATAGATCCAAAAGCAGCATTGTTAAAAAAAATAGTTAAATAATGTCAAGATCCAAGACAAGCAGCATCACCAAGTAGAAAAGGACAAGAAACCTTCCAAAAAGAGGAATATATAAAAAAGGACCTTTTTACATCTAACTGCTCTATGCACCAACATTGTGAGTATAAGATCAGCTTTTAGCATATCAGCACTCATGAGGCCACACAAAGAATGCAGGTAATTTTCTTAACTATTTCCAACAAATATAATAGTGCCTCTTAAAAATGTAACATATTGAAGAGATGGATTTTAAACTTGGTAACTTTCAGAATTTATTACCAAGACAGAGACTTTCCAACTAAGGAAAGTATTAACAGATACATTGTCACAGCTACAAACTGAAACAATGCCCAGAAATGCCAAGAGGCCGCTTAGTAAATATCCCCAAAGTTTTTTTTCTCTTGGAGCTTCTAGGTCATTGCATTATATATACTAAATAAAAACAGAACAATGCTTAAGAATGGTAGACATATGTGTGGGACAATGTAAATGGATAAATCTCACCTGTATATCTGTGTGAAAAACAGAAGGTTGTTTATAAAAGCAGTGTGGTACACTTTATTTCTCTTGATATTTTTCCCTTAGGAATGTAGGAAATGCAGTGTCAGATCAGATGCTGAACCTGACTCTTCAAGTTTTGTTTTTGCCTGGGACCAATGTCAGATACAGGGAAGAAAAATCCCATAACTGGTAGAAAATGAATGACCACTTCTCATGTATAGGACTTTTTCTGCTAATATGAAACAGCTGATCCATAGTAGCTGATTTCAGCATTTTGCCAACAATAAGGCTTTACTACTTTTGTGGAATATACCAGGTAGCTGTGCACATTCTCACATTTGATATTAAAAGTGTTTTCTTCTCTTCCTTTTTTTTCCCCCACTAACTCATTTATTGCTCCTCTCAGTTCTGCTAGTGCTCCTTTTTTACTCTCTATTCTAATATTTGATTCTTTCCTTTCCATTTTCTCATCTTACACCCCCCCCTTTCAGTTCTAGTCAAAATGCATTTTTTCCCTCATCATCTACCATGTACCATCCCATAGTGACTTTTCCTTTTCTGTTCTGTCACATGCAGCAGTCTTGTCCCTCTCCCTGTCACTTAGTGGTGAATTTGGCAGGACCATGTTAACATTTGGACTTTATGACCTTAAGGTCTCTTCCAACCTAAACTGTTCTATGCTTCTATGATATTCAAGCTCTTTATATCCCCATGTATTATGTATTTAGGCATCCATTTATCTTTATTTTTCTGCTCGACATACAACAGAAAAATGAAGAAAATCCCTGATTTGCTTCAAAATGGTTTTCAAGGCTGAGCCACAAGGTTATTAAAATTGTTATAATTCAGTCCATCTTTCCACACCCACAGGAACTGCAGCCTGATTTTAGTGTGACTGTTTGAGATAGCTGAGAGCAGGGCTTTCCATTTTTACTCATTTAGAGACAGAATTGGAAGGTTTGCTTCCTAGGAACTTAATTGAAAACAGGTAATTCTAAATAGCAAGTATTGATAAATACCAAGTTCCATAGTTGAGATCCAGAATGAAAGCACCTCTGGAAAATTGGCTCAATCAGTCCCAGTGACCTGGAAATACAAATAGTGGCAAAAAGCTTTCCAAGTCAGGACTGATGCTTGACTGCCCATCTGGGCACCAAGGATATTCTTACAAAGTGGAATTTTCTTTAGGTAGATTTTTTTCCCCTTTTATTAAAAACATTTAATTTTGCTACTCATCTAGAATATTCCATTCTCATACTATCACTGCCATGCAAGTGATGATTCCATGACAACCTGTTTGTTAACAAAAATACCTTAAATTTACAAATAAAATTTTAAAATTCTTGATAGAGTGAGTCACAAATTTACACACAAATCAAAATACTTTTTCTTGTTTGCATTTTAAAGGGAGCAAAAAAAAACCCTCTGAGGTAGCAATTACTTGAGAATGTGATGCCTGATCTCATGATGCTTTTTTTCACTTCATTTTTCTTTATGGCTTTGTAGAAGATGTCTGATGTCTATCAAGTGGCTTACAGGACTTCAATTTCCTTGCACAACACCTTCAGATCAGTTTATAGTTGCCATGAAATTATGACATACACTTACAGGCTTCATGATGTAAACCCCACATATACAATGCTTCAGAGAGCACAAAAAAATTCTGCTTATTCATTTTGAACATCTGCTGCTACTGCACTTTGGATACTTGAATGACATTTAAAGCAGCTGTCTATTTTTCAGCCATTTAAACATAGACACACAGACAGATAAACTACAGAATTCACTGGTTTGACATAAATCATAATTACATATTTGTTTTACAGTTTGTTCCATAAACATACATCCTCTGACTAATATTATATCAGGTTAATTCACTGCATTTTATTAAATAATCTTTGTAGTTACATAGTCTCATAAAGACCAAACCTATAGTCCCCATCATGTGTGATACTGAGCTTTGTGAGCATGTGCCAATTTATTAGTTTGTATTTCTTCTAAAGTCTGAAATACTACACAGAAATACTAAAATTGTACATGAAATATGTCTCTGCTAGAAAAAAATCTAGTAAACAACTGTACGGTAATGAATCATATTTGCCAATATTGAAGAAAAAATGTTAATAAAATTAGTCTGAGTCAGAAAGAAAGGTAATTAAATAAAGGAAATATGTTCAATGTTAGGAATTTTGTAAAACTAATTACATATTAGAGTCTTTATGCTACCTTTTAGAGCTTTTAAGCTATTACAAAGTAGTTCACACTGTAAATGACACGTGGATAACTTTGACATTGAAAACATCATTCACATTCTTGAAATAATTATTCCAAGTGAAAAATGTGACTAATGGTGCAAGAATTAGAGGGGTAAATTCTGTTCATCCCTCTGGATATCAAAGGAGGTATCAAGAGCCTGTTTTTCCCCACTGGTGTGCCATAATTTTATACTGACTGACTCTGTAGAACTGCTGCAAAAACTCATGTACTTCCTAATGAAAAGTTTAAAGATCTGCAAGCAAATATATTGTTGCAAACAGAAAAAATTAATCATTTGAACAATCAAAGGACCAAACACTTAGCTGAAGATTATTTTGATTCTACAGAACACTATTATTTTATTTTTAATGTACTTTCAGATGTTTAAGGTCACTTTCAGAAGCTCTGCCACTGAGAGGAACAAGGTGTTTTGGAAAATATAAGTAAATCCAAGGGAAAATTAATCTATCTGCACATTTGTTCAGCTTCAAGAATAAATATATTTATGACAAGGTGTTCAAATTACATTTAGCTAGCAAATCCCCCAACACTTCAAAGCAGCAAGCAAATGCCCCTTTTCCACTGTAGTTGACTTTCCCTTTTCACAGGGAGACATGATGATTTGGCATATTGAGACATTCATCAGGTGGGAGATGCTCAACACCACACAAAGTAATTTAGGCTACAGCTATTTAACAGTTTCAGTATTCATTAATGACAAAGCAGAGAAACTCCTTGACTCTCCTTCTGTGTGGATCATTGGAGGCACACATGCCTACAGTTAGGCAGGATGAATCATCCATTTGAAATCTGCTAACTGTTATGTCTGTTTCCTTCAGGTGAAAAGTAACTTCAGGTAAAAAGATACGGTGGGAACAGCCTGTTACTATCATACACCTGGGTAGTCACTGTGTTCTAACCCAAGAAATCTGCTCTGTAAGAACATCTTTAGGTTCTAGGCTTGATGAGATACTACAGCTTCTGTGCATTACTAGATACAGGGCTTGTAGCAGCATATCTTTATGCACATCATCAGGTGTAGGAAACAACACAGATAGAGCTATCTGTGTAAAGAAAGAGGAATGCGTCTGATCCTATCAGCTCTGTCAGATTCAGTCAGAAAACTGAAGGGTTAATAAAACACTGTCAGACACAGTGTTTGGAAGCTTACACACACATTCCTCATAAGTCAAGAGTTTCTTTGCAGTGTTTCTAGCATCTTTAGAAATTTCTAAGGTATAGTACAGACAGAGCATCTATGGTAAAATTATTCTATTAACTATAACTGAACAGAGTTTTCTGTTTGATACCTGGAGTAGCCCCTTCATGTCTTCATGTGTTAAATAAGTGATTGAATCAGGAATCTAGGATACCTTCCCACACCTTCAGCAGAGCATCCAGACTGCTCTGATCAGCCCCTGAAAGTGGGCAGCTGCCTGCATAGAGGACAGGTTCTAGATCTGGTGCCACCCTAATGTTACAGTCTGCACTACCACGTGTGTTTATAGACACACAGATCATTAGTTGGGTTCTAATGTCCTGTTTGGGCAAAGGCTAGGTGGTTCTATAACCTGTGCTTGAGCAGTTCCAGGGCTTTGAAGGTAAAGGGTGAGAGTCTGATTTGCTGAATTAGATACGGCCTTTTGGGACCTTCAAAATCTGAAATTCTCTTTTGTCTGGCTCTGCAGCAGGTACCTGATTCTGCAGGAAGGCTTGCTCAGTGCATAAAATCATAAAATTATGGAGAAAAGTAAAGCTGTTCAGGAAGGAGACAAACAAAAGAGAGCCCATCTATCAAATTCACTCTCCTCCACAGGTGGAGGACCATTACCTCACCATAAATTTCCAGTTTCCCCTGAAGCTAGAGATGCTGGCTAAATACTTGGCCCACTTTTAACCAATCATCACACGATCATACTTTTCTGGAGTCAAATAAACTTTTGTTTCAAGAAGGAAGGCCAGAGCAACTTTGCAGCCACTACAGCATCATTTTGATTCTGTCTTCAGTTACATGGGATATAATGGATCCTTACTGCTCCCACTGCTGTTCTGGGGACACATGACCAGTCCAAATATATGGACTCACCTCCTCATTCCCACTGCTTTTTCAGTGGAGGTCTGATTCAGACTTTGGAGGCTGACTCCAAAACTAATGTTCATAAATTTATTATGAAAAATATGATTTCAAATTTTACTTCCAGGCTCAGAGATAAGTGCAGGATACAGGAGAGCCCCATGTCATTTACAATTGGCATCAGACTACAAATTCAAAGGGAAAGAACCTCGGGTCTCAAAACCTCAACTCTATTTTAATTATATAATTACAGGTAATAAAAAACCTGTGAAACAAATAATTTACAATTCAAATAGTAATATATCTGTAATATATTAGAAATATAGTTTAAAAATGTCTCCGTATTCTTAATTAGTATAAAGATTAATTTTTTTGTTTGTATAGAAATTATAGCTTTACTTTTGACTGCCTCAGCAGAAGGAAAGAGAAAAGTTCCTAGGCAGCTACATGGCATTGGGAAATTAAAAAATATTTTATTTTGCTCTTTTTTTGGTAATAGAAAAATAGCCTTTAAAAATACATAGTTAAACATATGGGCTTATATTAAAGTAAAATTGTATATTATATACAGTAAGGCAGTATATCATATATATTATCCTGTTTTCTTTTTCATTTTGGTTTGTCCGGACTAGGATATGAATGGGATGCAGTTTTCTGTCACATTGAAACAAAGCAAAAATATATTTAGAATAATTTGTTATTTTACTGCCATTTGTAGAATATATTCGCTTTTATATATGATTTGTCATGTACAAGAGCTCCTTTTTCTCAAGGATTGAGAAAAAAGATAAAGAAAACAATGCAGTGTCAGAATGCATTCAGAAGAAAACACATTTTAGGAAAGAATACAGTTGTGCAATGATTTATCTAGTGTAGGAACTGCTCAGATTGCTATGGTTTGCTGACTCACCCAGAACAATTTTCATCTTTGTTGAATCTGTGGCATTTCCTCAGGCTTTATCAACCAACAGAAGCTTTGCAGAACTAAAAAATTATTTTACAGTGCATTTTCCATGACATTTCAAGATGCATTTCCTCGTTTCACTGTGTCAGAAATGTGTGCTAATGATCCAGGATTTACGTCCACGACTACTACCTCGACTCACAGATTATTTTATTACCTGTACAATGCACATAGGAGGATAGACTTTTGGAGGCTAGGCTTTTCTAAAGAACTGTTTGCTATGTGATTTTGTTTTACTGTGTGTAGCTACTAAGTATGTGCTGTACTAAAAGGTTATTTAAAGGAGGGCATAAAGGAAGATGGATCCATGTAGTCTGATCCACTGGTGTCTCTTCTGGAGTCACTTGGAGTTGTCGTGCTGTAGCTCGTATTCTTCTCAGCTTGACTTTGCTGAGGGTTCTGAGATGTTTCTGCTGCAGGTTCTTGAGATACAGGTGTGTTCTGGCTGCGCTGATCTGGCAATAATACTAAAATTTGATGGTCCACAACTGTTGAAACCTTGGTATATTCTTTGCTGGTTCCTGGTACAGTGCATTTTTTGGTCTTTCCATTGTTTTCTTTATGTTTCAGTAATAGTGTTGGTTCCTCATCTTGTCTGACTTTATGAACTTCTACATAGTCCATTAGTTTAGGATTCGGGAAAGGTGACTTGTTACTGTGTTCATTTTGTCTGACCTGCACTGTGTTTTGGTCAGTTTTGGAATACTCCAACTCGCTTATCTTTTCCAGGTCATCATACACAGTTTCAGCAATAGGATATAGTGACTGACGACTTTCTTCATTTCCCACCAGAACTGGTGAAGAGTTCACATTTGTGGTGTTCAGTGTTATCTTGAATGCCTCCACAGTGCTGTGGTAGGCAAACATAGCAGCCTGATTACTGGGTAACTGAGCTGCCAGCCATGTGCACGACTTCACACTCTCACAAGGGAGTGTTTTCTGTTCTGAGCCCAAGGCCGCACAGCGAGTGTCCCAGCTCCCTTTCCCCCCTTTCTTTTCTTTAGCTCTCACATCTTGTGTTTGAAGAGTAGATGGAAGGCTGCGGGACTCCCTGCACTTCACAGGGAGGAGAGAAGGGCTATCACAGCTCCCTCGGCCTGAGTCACTGTCTGTTTCCTTGAGTATAAGTTTTGCATTTTTGCTGGGAGTGTCATGACTTGGCATGAGTTGCTGATCCTCACTGTCCTCTACCTCCAGATATTCTATCAGTAGTTCCTCGCAGTCTGATGTTGGAGGGAAACCATGGCAACCAAGAGCACTCAGTAATTCTTCAGATTTTCCTGTCTGAAGGTATAATGAAGAGGATATAATTTTTCATTGTCAACCTTAGGGATTATATGACTAGAACAATTGCGAACAATCTACATATTTGATGTACAAACACTTTGATAGTTACACTGCTAGACCTAAACTTGATTTCTACTGCTACAGAAAATATTGAAAGAAGAGAAAAAAAATTCCTGAATTTCCTCAGAGGGGAGACAAACCTAAAATTCATGTTTGTAATGTGGGAGGAGCAGGGAGCTTTTGGCAGGTATGGGTCTCCTGGGTTTAACAAGAAGGAAATGGAGGAGAATTGTAGTGTAGACATGTCCTGCCTCTGCACCATGGCAAAAGACCATGGAGAGCATCTTCCATAAGAACTACTAGGAAGTTCAGAGAGGCATTTTCTTATGTCCCAGGAAATAGGGCAGTCACAAACCCTGTTCTTAAACTCCTGTTACAAGCGAAATACAAAACTCTGACTCACACATATCCTCCACATGTTTAACCAGGAAGTGTTGCTTATTTCCAACATTGATTAATTGAAGCAGTTTTACACTTTACTGTGGTAACTGTGTTTGCTAGTACGTAAGTTGGAAAAGTGAGTTACGGTGAATTCTTTTGTTGTTGGCTAAGGCACTCACCTCCAGCAGATGCGTATCTATGCCTTTTATCTTTGGTCCTGGAACTGGTGGCAGGATAAAGGCCATCATTCTGAAAAAAGCCCGGAGCAAACGTACCAGGTGTAAATACAGACCCTAGCTCACTATTTGTTCTCCCACTTCCTCAGAATATGACTGAGATTTTAAACACTTCTTCCATATCTCATATGTCCCAGTTGGACCTCTGTCTACTGTCTGCCTCTCAAGCTGGGTAATTGACAAATCCAGTTACAGCTCATAAATGTATTATAAAAAACACCAGTAATACAAAAGTTATTCAGCTGGAAAAGTAAAATTACTAATGTGCTTTTAATTGTCATCTGTCCCTTAACCTCCAGTTCTCTAATACCATTGAAAATTCACCACTGGCCAAGAAACAGTGAAGTGAGGCACAGTTCAGGAGGGTTAGTGGGGCTGTCTGTGCATGTCTGTCTGTCACCTGACTACTGCTAAACAGGATGGCTTTTCCAACCACAGTTTCTATTTCTTTCTTCTACTCAGCCAGTATTTTTTGTCAGACTTGTACAAAAGCAATGATCTTTGCAACACCTTTCTCTTTCAAATTTGATTGAAATTAGCCAGGATTCTAAGAAATCATTTGGGAAATTGATAGAGAGGCTGACAGAAAGACTATCTCATAATATAACCTTGCTGACTTTAGGAAATTATGACAAAACCCAAAGACATGTCTCCTACAGGAACAGGGATACTCCAAGTAACGTTTGATGAATATAACATGACTAACTAAGATTAGTCAGATCTAACAGAGCTGTCTCTAACTGAGAATTTAGCCTGGTTTCCATAAGGAGCAGAGACACTGCTTTATCAGTTGCAAATAAATCAAATACCTACAACTAATAGTTTATAAGCTAAGGTAAATGCTATAGGAAATTGAATCAAATATAAGAAGTCTATTTTTGAAAAGTTTTCTCTGTTCTTGGACTCGATGCAATCGTGAAATTGGTGGCTTACCTGTACCCTTTCATAATCATTATCCAGCTCATGATTAAACATATGAGAGATGACAGGACACCAACGATGATCCAAACAACCATATCTTTTACTCTAAAGTCTAAGAAAAACCAGAATTATTCAAGGACACATATTTAGCATATGCACAGTTAGCATGCCAAAAAACCTCACAAATTACTTTTATTTTAAAAATTGGCCTAAACTGCCAAATTTATTATCGAACAGAGAGCTTCAGCAGCACAGACGGATCTCAACAATCCCTGTAATATCAAATAATGAATATAATTTTTACTAATGGTACTGCACAGGAAATAAACTCCCTTGGAAAAATCATACAAAAATGCATGGAGAGGAAAATTTTGTCACAGCCAATTACACAGATTGGGTTCAAATCCAGTTGTACCAAACCTGTAGTCATTTTATTATTAAATACATATCATACAATTAATTAAATGCTGGGTAAAGTGACCTAGGATTACATATTTTTAAGGATTTTTATTGTAATGTAACACTTTTGATACTGAAGTGCTTATTTCATATTAATTCCTGATAAAGAGTAATGAAGAGCTGTTACTGTCTGAAGGCAGTCGCTCTTTGTTGTCTGTGTCACAGTTTTATGCAGTTGCCAGTGTTCTTTTAATTAAAAACTGCCATAAAGAGAACAAATGAGGCAACAGACAGAAAGCACATGGTTTAAATAACCAAAGAAATTATTCACCCTCTTAACTCTATCATAAAGTAATGAAGAGGAAAGGTATCTGGCTGGGTATGGTGCAGAGATGATAGGGATTTGGTTACCTTAGCAATGATGTTCTTGTCTGTCCTAGGGAAACTAAGGGATCTGCATGGGTGCCTCCAAGAGCTAACAAAAAAATATAACACGAACTTGCATGTAATAACAATTACAGAAGGGATGCCTGGGCACTCACCAGTAGGGATCTCAATATACATTTCTGGGCTCCACTCACTCCATAGTCCATGGTGGTCTGGTTTGCAGTGAATCTGTACAATGTACCTTTTCCCAGGATTTAAACTAAACATTTTGCATTGTGTTTGCTGTCCAACAAAAATAGTCTGGAAATAAAATAAATGTCACAGCTAAGGTTTGGGTAATCAATATGAGAATATAGAATGATTCTGGATATCTTTACCTAACAATTATTGAGCAGGCATGAAATAATGGTACATTTCTTTCAGTTCTATAGTTTAGCTTTCTAGCAGGTGGGAATGAGATCTGCCTGTGGTATATAGTGCAAATTAAACTGCTGTAAAAACACATCATGAATTTATGGCAAATAAGAGAGGAGCTGTGGTAATGGTAGTGGCAATGGTGACAGGAAGAGGAGGAGGCAGAGATGAATGAGGGAAGAAGAAAAAGAGATGGAGAAAGAAAATGCAGAGAGGAAGAGGGAATGTGGAGTTGTGGAAGTGCACAGGGTAATAAAAAGTAGGTCTTGCAATGGCGAGAGGGAAGTGCAGTGGGAGGGGGAAGGCAGGAGGAGATACAGAGGTAGTTTGGAAGTTCTGCAGACAAGAAGGGAATGGAGTCAAATACCAATAGCTGGAGTCTTTAATTTGCCATTCAGCTGTTTAAGCCATAAAAACTTACTATTGTTGTGTGGCCACTACAGTTACTACCTAATGGTTATTTATATAAATTCAAATTATTTTATGTAATGTCACTGGGCTTTCTGTTATCTAAGAAGTGCCTGTGGTTAAGAACAAATTATCATGAAAGAAATGGGACTAAATGAGAAGGAACAATTTAAACTACAATGCCAATATGATTAATAAATAATGACCATAATTAAAAACAAACACTTTATCACCTGCTATTGTACAGCAGCAACTGAGATACCAGCAGAAAATCATAGGTTACACAAGCACTTTTGAAAAATTATGAACTATTCAGAGTGTCTGCTTCATTACATTCAGGCATGGGACCTGGCTGACAAAATCTAGCTGGTCAGAAAACATTATCTAGCAAAAACTTGTGGCATCCTTACCTCCCATTCCTCTCCTTCTTCAGGCTTTAGTCGCAATTCATATTCAAGGGTAAGCCATCCAGACCGGACATCAGCCAGTGGGGGTGGAGACCATGTCAGGACCAGATACGGTTTTCTCTTTATTGACTTTTTTAATTCCAGAGTTATATTCACAGGAGGATCTGGCTGTACTGTTGAAATAAAAGAATTGTCAGTAAGAATCTAAGTGACTTTTTTCCTTGCAGCTTAGGAAGAAATATAAAATTATGTGACTGAAGTTGCCATCTCCATTGGGTCTGGTGATTTAGAACTGCTACTGTAATATAGAAATCAAGAGTTTTCAGTTTAAGTACGGAATTATAAATTTTAAACCCCACACTGCATAGTAGTAAGTATGTTGAATTCATGTTGAGATTTGCCTTAATCCTTTATCATCAAAAATATTTTTTCTTACACTTCCATTTATCGTTACTTCCCCCATAACTGTATTTCAAAGTTACCATCTTTAATGTTACGTTTTGAAAGTTATGTTCTACTGTAATCTTATCAAAGCTTGGCATAAATATTTAGGACCACTGAAAACATGCATGCAGCTAATGAAACTTGTCCCTTCCATCTTTTACATTCAGAAAACACAACCGCATGATCCCTACACTTTTAAGTAAGGATACTTTAAAGTAAACCAAAACAGCATATTAAAGCTCTGTCTGTATTTCAAAAATAAACTGAAACAGAACATAGGTTTCTTGTACAGTCAGACTTGCATCTTCCTCAGTTCAGAGGTAGAGCTTCTGCATATTGTGCATATATTTTACCACTGTCTGATCAAAGATTCATCAGGTCATTGCACAGAGGTAAAGTATAAAGCCATTTCTCCAGCAGCCTTTTCCCAGTTGCTAGACTCCTGGCAGCCAGATCCTTGACAACAAAATGGTTATCAAGGATAATGTTCCGTTCCCTTAGATAAAACCCTAATTACTTGTCCACAGTCACTCTGTAGAAAAAGTCTGAGAAAGAGATTATCAGTACACTGCTATAAAAAGCACTAATGCAGCTTCTCTTGGGTCTGGAAACTACTTTTGGGTAATCAGATTTAAGTATTATTAGTTAAAAGATCAAATTTATTTCTGTTGCTTGTACAGTGGAAAAAAGATTTTAGCTGGATGATGTTTCTTAGGGTTTGACTACAAGAAATAGGGAAAACGAATAAATGTTTATATGAACATAATTTTAAAGCTTTTAGCATTTTTGGCTTCTTCAGAAAATAAGATGCTAAAGAGATGAAAATTGATTTGTTATTACACTAAGGAATATCTTATTTGTATAAGTTTTTAACTTGGATATAATACTATATACAAGAAGAGCTGGAGTTAAAATTCTTGTGTCAAAACCCATGATTCTGAATAATTTGGTTCCACAGAAACTACTTTTCAACTCTTACCTATGTAAGTCACATCCACATAATGAGGATCAGAGACATTACTTCCCATTTCATTAGTTGCCCTCACAGTAATATTGTATATGGTCCAGAAAGAGGTGTGCTTTTTATCGAAGTAGCACGAATTGGGGCCTGCAGTTTTGTAATCTGGACATTCATAAACTTTTTCTTCTCTGAAATGAAAGAATCCCAGTGATTAGGTTACACAGACTAAAATACCTGATTTTGGTTACTAGTACTTCAGCATTATTTAGGGCTGGATCTGATTTTTCACACCTGGCAATGTGAAGAAAAATCAGAAAACTGCTTCCAAACTAAAGAGTAATTGGACAATCCCAGAGACTGTACTAAAGCATTTTCCCCACGAAGTAACCACAAATCCTGAAGGATTTAGGCTCTTGCAGATGCAGCTGTGGGCTAGTACAGCACAGCTCTTCCTTCTCTGAAAGCCACTGCTCACTGCACAGCCCAGAGCCCTTACATGTTTCAGAGACTGAGTAAAAGTGATTGCTGAAGTCTTCTAATCTATCTTTTAACAATTATGTATTTCCAATGTTCATCTCACACTTACAGGAATTCTGCATATTACAATTATATGCTTTCAGAATTTATTTGGTCTTTCATCTCTTGATCATTAAAAAAAAAATAAATCTACTTTGTACTCTCCTTCACATCCATACCCAAACTTCCCAAAGTCAGAGGGGAAGCAGGAGAGAAATTTGAATATGTAGTTTTTGTTTTCATGCTCCTCCTAGATGCATAACAACAAAAGAAAAAGTTGTGGATGTGGGCCTCTTACTCTGCCATAGCTGGCTGGACCAGTATCTGTCTTTTTACACTAAGAGTGGGCCTCAGCTGACAGTCACAGAGTTTAGCATCTATTTAGGTAATTGCAAAGTACTGAACTTTTTAGTTCAGTACTACGTGAACTAAAAAGGACCAAAATAGGTTCACAAGACTTATTGACTCTTTCTTTAAAATGAATGTTTAGCACTTTATCTGAGTTCCAAGGAAAGATTACTACAGAAACCAGGAGGCATTCATGCCTTATGAATACTAGTGCACAACAAGCCTTATCAGAAGATAAAATTTTTAGTATCTGCTAATTTTGGAAGGTTTTATTTCTAAGACTGTGGGGTTGAAGAGTTTTAGGACTGTGCAGTTGTACTGTTTACTAAAATGCTGTTGATGAGCAATGAAAAGACAGAATTCACAGTAATTATATACCTGCCTTTATTAGGAGACCAAGATTTAATATTTCAATCTTAGACATGTTGCTGCTTTACTGTGATGCAATAACATGCCGCTGGACAAAACCATAGACTACAGAAAATGGCATCTCCCAAAATAAGAAGCCAATGAGGATTGATTTTCCAGGTCCTTCCAACAAAACACTGAATAACTATACAGCACTTATTACCCCTCTTTGCTGTAAAGCAAAGTGTGTTTGGTCAAGAGTCCTCCATCTGAAGCAGGTTTCCACCAACAAGTAAATGTTTCTTTTTCAGGAGAACGGCACTTTATTATTATAGGCTTTTCAGGAGGCAACCGTTCTGTAAGAGATAAAGGAATGAACTAATTAGTAAGTTTAATCCATTAGGCCCACCTTGAATTTGTAAAACAATGTCAAGCAGGGAACAGGAAAATAGGAAAACAGGAAAACAGAAAAACAGGAACAGGAAAAAAGAAAAACTTGCTTCATAGTGGCACAGGAAAGCAGACACAATTTGCTGTTCAGGGCAAAAACTTGCTACTTTCACCTGGATTCAGAATTCTCACTCACTGCAGCTGCACTGAAGAACAGTTTTAGTTTTTTGCCTGTGACTTTCTTCTGCCCCAAAATCTCATAAGGAATGTTGAAATACGGTCATAGCAGGCTCTATAAAATTATTTAAAATACACTCTACCATCCAATCTATTTTCTATGGTGTTCAGGTTTCAGCTAGCATAATTTCTTCCCAGTTACTGGTATAGTACTGTGGTTTAGATAGAGTATGAGAATAATTTTCATAATAAAGGGATATTTTGCCACTAAGTCATGTTTATCCTAAACCAAGGACCTTTTTGCATCTCCTGCACTGTCCATGAAGAGCTACAAAACAGAACAAGAAGGCTGGGAGTGACTATAAGCAGGACAGGTGATGTGACCAAGGGGACACTCTGCTCCATAGAACATCATCTCCAGCAATGGAGTCTGGCACTGATCAGCAGTGGGTGAGCAAATATATCGTCCACAATTTTTTTCTATTTTTTTATCATCATCATCATCATCATCATCATCATCATCATCATCATCATCATCATCATCATCATCATCATCACTATCTACAATTATTATTATATTTTACTGTGTATTAAATTATTGAACTGTTCATACCCCAACCCACAGATTTTATCTTTGATTCTTCCCCTCATTCCACCATGGTGACATATGACTGAGCAGCTGTGTGCTGGTTTGTTGCCAGCTGGGCTTAAACCACTACACACAAAACCAATTTTTTCCCCCCAAAATATGTGTTTTAAGATTATTCTGTTTGTTTGAAAGGTATGCTGTCATTTTCTTTTGATTTTAGGTAAAAAAGGAAGACTGTAAATGTATGTGTATTTGTTGGTGTTCTTGCCAGTAATTTTCTTCTGAAGTACTCAAAATATACAAAGAAGTAGCTCTCATATTTCACTGTAATGTTTTTACGTTCAGTACTCAGGCTACTTGCATGATTGCTCCTGAGCAAGTTTTTATAGTTTCAAGAACAGCACTTAAGAACTGGGCGGAGAAAAATGCTTAAATTTTGAATAGGATGATGCTCATCAAAACCCTGAAGTGATTGAAACTTTTGCAGTTATGTATTTCTGGCAAAAATATTCCTATTACATCAATAATATATATTTTCTACTATGTACAGCAGAGACATTGATTTTCCAAATTTCTAATTGCCTAAGGCAGATCTGAAAATGGGACATTTAAAAAATATTTTTGTATTAACAGTACTTCAACAATATCCATGTCAAATAATGAATAATAAAACTAGTAACTGAAGAAGTTTTGAGACAACTAGGCTAAAGGGTCTGGCAACAAGATATGATGTCGTACATATTTAGTGTGTCTACTCAAATCCAGTAAGACACAGATAGTGACTTCCATATGATAGTATCTGTAAGTGCCATCAGTGCTTTCAATCCAGGCTCTTATACAAAAAACATTACCTGATATTTATAGCTATGGATAAAATCAACATGGTTTTTAAGGGATAGGGACAATAAATTATTTAGGCACACCTGTATCAGAAGTGACTTCCTAGTAAATCCCACATTGTTTATCATAGCTAGTTCCAGCAGAGGATCCTGACCAGATCAACAGGATTAACAAAGTAATTACACAGAAAGTATGGTAAAATGCACAGAGCACTACAAAGCACCCTTGTGAGAGGCCAGGTTTTCAGGACTGGCATTTAGGAACCTTCACAGCATTGAACCTGCTACACTTTAAAATCAATTTACAGAGCAGCAATCATCCACTCACCTTTGGGGATCTGAATGCTTCGTTCTGAGCTCCACTCACTCCATTCTCCAAGGTCTAGCATGCAACGCACCTGAACAACGTACTTCACCCCAGCTTTCAGGCTGCTCACCTCATAGTGTGTCTGCATTCCTACAGATACTGTCTGTAAAAGAAAATGGACTGGGAAAATAATTAAGAATTGGACCACTTCAAATAAACCATAAAGGAACAGTCAGGAGTTACTGACTTCTGAAAGTCAGGGATTTAAGGTGAGTATTTATAAGATATCAATTATCAAGAACCAAAAGTAGTGATTTAACAGAAAAAAATCACTGCTGATTCTGATATTCAAGAAAATATTGAAATGTAGACTTCCTAATATGCCATCAGATCCATAATGTTAGGAGCATTACAAGTAGTCCAGCCCACATATAAACCCCCATTGAAATCCTTCTCAGTGGCTTTAAGTGACTTTCTCAGACCCTTCTAATTTCTCCTCAGAACTATTTCAAAATGCATAGCATTCTCCATCATTAAGGCATCAAAAAGCTAGGCAGCATTTAAGACATGTGACTGTAAGTTTAAGAATGACATTTTGTCCTGAAAACTCAGCTGTAGCAGTACTGAAGCTGATTCCTAGAAATAGGGCAACAGGTGGGGAATGCCAATAGAAATGGTGAAATGTGAGTAGGCCACAACAGAATTTCTAAGGGGCAGGTTGCCTCCAACTGATCATGTTGAAGAGGATAATGTAACTGGGTTTTGTCATACATAACATTAGGATGATTATGAAAATATACTGAATTTCACAGTCTCTACAGAGCATTCCAGTATTTTTCTTTCTTTAATCAGATCTGGTTACAATATTTTTTCTATTCTTACATTTTTATAGAATCAATTAAACTGAGACAAGAGAATTCACTGAATAGAGCATTTATAAAATAAATTTTTTCTTTTCCTTACCTCCCACTCTTCCTTTTCCTCAGGCTTTAGTCGTAGCTCGTAGTGATAGACAAGTGAATTAGATCTGGCATCAGCTAATGGGGGTGGAGACCATTTTGCCCAAAGGTAAGACAGGTTAGCAGATGTGTTTGTTTCTAGAGAGAGGTTCACAGGAGCATCTGGCTGAACTGTATAAATGAATGAAAAGTGTGCTATTTAATTTTCTCTCAGAAAAAAACACCTCCTTTATAGTTTTGCATGTCATCATATTATTTTCAGATATTTCAGCACTGTAAAAGAATAATAAAGAAGCCTTTCATTTTTCCTTTTTCCTCAATGAGTTGAACTAGCTCCTGATTTCCAACAGTAGCAGCAAATCTTAAACTTTACTCTGAATTTGTCAGGCTAAGGAAATACAAAGGATAATTTTATAAGGCTACTCCTGCAAAACTAGAATGTCAGCTATTTCATAGCTAGAAAAACCTAAGTATATTATAATTAAAATGGTATATTATGTGTGTGCAGAAAGTAGAATGGAGTCAGGCATATAAAGTACCACAGAAAGCCTGCATAATGCTCAGCCCGTTACTTTTACCCTTCCAAGACTGCAATGCCAGCAGTTAAAAAGATTTTTACATTTGAAGTACTCGGTAGCTTAACCTAATTTGAAAATTTCATAATCTACATTGAGTCTAATTAAAATACTGAAGACAACTAGAAAGTGAAGCAAATTTTTCAGCTAAAGTTAAAATTTTTACATATTCATGCATGAAATTCTTACAATCAAGTATGTAGTTACTTAATTTAGAATTAAAATGCAGTTTTCACATATATTTACCATGCATATTTTAGATTATCTGTAATGAACACTTCTCAATAGCAAGTTTCACCTCATGAGGAAAGAAATCTTTCATCACTACCTGATCTGGGATTAAAAACTGCACACATCTCCAACTAGTTTGTTTTCCATTTCATTCCTTGATTTTACCTATGGAAGTTACATCCACATGCTGAGGATCTGAGCTGTTACTTCCAATCTCATTTGTTGCCATTACGGTGATAATATATGTTGTCCAGGGATTAGTGTGGTTTTTATCAAAGTAGCAGGAATTTGGACCTGATGTTAGGTAGTCTGGGCATTCATAGATTTTTTCTTCACTGAAACAAAATGATTAAAAAATTTAGGAAATGAAGCAAAGCAGATAATATTTGAGTAATGGACTAGATTCAGCAGAGAAATCGGAAATGTTTGTGTGTATATATATATTCCCATACATAATTTATATATATAAAATATTAATAAATTTAAATAGATGAATATATATATAAAAATATTTTAATATTATATATATATCTATAACTCCATCTCTTGGAAACATTTGGTGCATGTCAAATGACATTACCACAAATGCTTCGTTTACATTTTTACTGCAGTTGTTTTGATGAATGCTTTATCCACTTTGTTTATACATAGGAATAAACCAACAAAAGAACAGAACCAGAAATTTCCAGAGACAAAACAAAGAAATTTTAACAATATTTATAAGCAAGTAAGAGGGAAATGAAAAATATTTACTTCAATTAGATAACTTGCTAAATATCTTTGTATATCACCCCTATAAATTAAACTTATGGGCCCTATGGCAGAGAGCTCTTTTACCGATTAGTTTGTTTTCAGCAAGGTCAGAGAATCATTTCGGTTGGAAAAGACCTCTAAGTTTGTCAACCAGACCCCAGCACCACGTGCCATGTCCAGTAATTTCTTGAACACCTCCAGAAATGGTGGCTGTCCACCTCCCTGATCAGCCCATTCCAATGCCTACCTATCCTTTCAGTGAAGAAATTCCTCCAGGGGTCCAACCTGAACCTCCTCTAGTGCGTTTGAGGCTGTTTTCTCTTGTCCTGTCACTGTGTCCTGAGAAAAGAGACTGACCCACACACGAGTACAGCCTCCCTTCAGGGAGCTGTAGAGTGATAAGGTGATCCCTGAGCCTCCTTTTCTCCAGGATAAACACCCCCAGATCCCTCACCTGCTTCTTACTCGTGCTCCAGACCCTTCCCCAGTTCTGCTGCCCTTCTCTGGTCATGCTCCAGCACCTCAATGTCTTTTTTGCAGTGAGGGGTCCAGAGCTGCACACAGGGTTGGGGTGTGACCTGACCAGCGCCGAGCACAGGGGGAAATCACTGTCTCGGTCGGGCCCCATTACTGCTGAGACAGGCCGGGTGCCACTGGCCTTGGCCGCCTGGGCACACACTGGCTCACGTTCATCCCCAGAGCCCCAATCCAGCCTCTCTACCCCAGCCTGGAGCTGCACGAGGTTGTTGTGCCCAAGGACAGGAGCTGGCACTGGGCCGGGCTGCCCCTCACACCATCGGCCTCCATGCAAATCCCTCTGCAGAGCCTTCCTGGCCTCCAACAGATCAGCACTCCTGCCCACCTGCTGTCATCTCCAAACTGGCCGAGGGTCCTCTCAATCCTCTCATCCAGATCATCCATAAAGACACTAAACAGGACTGACCCCAGCACTGATCCCTTAAGGACACCAGTAGTGACCAGCTGCAGGGGGAGGCAGCACGGCTCACCACCACTCCCTGGGCCCAGCCATCAGCCAGCTCTTAACACAGATGAGTGCTCCTGTCCGAGCCATGGGCTGCCAGATTTTCCAAGAGAATGCTGTGGGAGACAGTGTCAAAGGTTTTGGTGAAGTTCAGGCAGACTACATCCACAGCCTCTCCAGACAGGGTCGCTGGATCACAAAAGGAGATCAAGCAGGACCTGCCATTCCTAAATCCACAGTAGCTGGGCTTGATCCCTTGGTTGTCCTGTATGTGCTGTGTGGTTGCAATCAAGACAAGCTGTTCCACAACTTTCCTGATGTCAATTTATTTGCTTTTTAACATGATCATTATCACAACTATCTCAAAGAAGAAAAAAAAATTACTTCATGGTCAATTACTATTGCCTTTGCATGGGTCTTTGGATTATTTAGGAGAGGGATTGTTTTGTGCTCAAAGCTGGCCTCAAAGGTGATGTACTCACAGCCTACCTCAGGTGAGAAGAAATATACAAATCCAAAGCATCAGCTGATGTGGAGCGAGAATGAACATTAATTCCATTATTATGCTTTATGCATCAATAATAAGGTTTCCCCTAGTTTCCAGGCAGTTTTGTCACAGTTCACAAAGAAAAGATGGGAGAAAGGGGTCTATACCTAAGACAAAATGAGCCCAGAAAGGCGATTATGGCCCAGCTCTAAAATGCCTGGCAGAGCCTGGGTTCAGCAGATTTAATAAATGGATAAGCACTTCTCTCCTTCCCTAAGCAAAACGGCTCTGGGCAGCGACAGGTATGAATTAAAATGTTCATTAAACTTTTTGATCAAGACTGAAACATCTGGGCTTTCATAAAATAAAAGTTTCCAAATCATTGTTGTGTAACTTCATTAAAGACTGCATCTTTTTCTGCTCAATTATTTGAAATGTTTAAATGTAGCAGGGATTTCTGAGGCTTTATCTTACCTATTCTGAATCTCCCTGGATTTATAAAAAAAACTTAGTCTCTGAGCCTCCCTGCTTACTTGTCCCTGTTCAAAGACTGTTTTCAGGAAGAAAGTACAAAGTTAAACAAAGATGGACAGGTGAAGTAAAGTTGCCAAACATATACACTTTATTCCTGGGCAGGATGAGGGAGTGATAATTACCAAAATATGAGCTTTTGAGATGTTATACCCATGTCTGATTTCACTGCATTTTGGGAACCACTGACCACAAAGCCAACAGGAGAAAAAATGGCCAAGGTCCAGAAGGGGGTTTTAGTGTGCGTGGTAATGGACAAGCTCCTTGGCAGGGCCCCAGCAGCCCTCACTGACGCTGCCCAGCCCCTCCATGGGGAGCTGGGTCCCAGGTCCCCAGTTCAGCTGGTCTCCAGCTCCACACAGCCCTGCCTTTCCCAGTCACAGCCCCCTGAGCCAGTCCAACCCACAAGCTGATGTCCCAGCCCAGTCTGGCCTCAGCCTGTCCCCGTCCCCAAGGAGGTGATCAATGCCCAGGGCTGGGCTGCCCCGCTCCTGCCCTGCTCCATGGCTGGGTGATGGGACATCTGCTGCTCTGTGGTGCCCTTATGCTTCAGTGCTCAGAGGAGACCCCACTCAGCTGAGAGCCATGTGCTTCCCAAAGAGATGGGCAAACATGCCTTTGATTCCAGGATCTTCAGACAAGCGGGATTTTTGGTAGATGAGTTTCAGGAGGGACAGGCTGAAGATTTGAGGCTGTTAGTGCTCATGTTTTCTTCCAACAAGGGAAGCCATGGATCTTATGTAACCCCTGTTGTCTATCTAAGGTTAAAATGGATTCATAAAAACAACTTTACAAATTAATGTTGTCATTCTCTTGGTCTGCCATAACCATCACTCGATCACTCTCAGAGTACATATGCATCACTTGTTACCTGTCCTTGCTGTAGAACAGGGTGTAATTGTTAGGGAGTCCTCCATCTGAGCCAGGCTTCCACCAACATGAAAAGGTTTCCTTTTCTAGAGAACGACATCGTATTATCTGAGGTTTTCCAGGGTATGATTGACCTAGGAAAGTGCAAAAATCCAACTAGTTAAATTAGAAGTGGGCAATGTTTTTGGATGCTATTGTTGAATGATAAAAGTCAACTAAGCATTCCTTTTTTGAATTAATAAAATTACACGAAACTGTGGACTGAATTGAGCTAATAACTCTGTGAAAAGGTTCAATATTTTCAAAAAAGTATATACCCTTACCTCAAACTTCTAAAATAGCTAGTAGAATGATTTTGTTTTTAACATGAACATTTATTTTTTATCTAAACTCGAAATGGTATATTTATCTCAAAATTAAACTATGAAGATGGGAAATAAATATATGACCTTTAGGATTTGTCCCCATCAACATTAAAATTTTGTATATTCAGATAATTTTAAGATTAAATTTCAACTATGGAACAGAATTAAAATTCCATTCTTTATCCATATTTGGGGTAAATTCTAGGTCAGAAAATTCTAAAAAGAAGGAAATCAATGAGCTAGATAGAATTTTTGGGGTACTGGCATTCTGAATGTATTCATTTATTGTTCAAACCTTCCCTGTTAATAAAAATACATTTAAGAACATTTCTTGTTAAGACTACTTCTCATTAACTTACACCAAGAATACAGACCATACATTTACATTCATTTTAAAACAATAAGCGTGTGACCCCTTTTAACCTAAGCTTATCTTTATTTCACTAAAGTTCCATGTAATTACCTCAAATAGTGTAACTATTCATATGCTAACTCCCAAGGAGGTGACAGGCATAAAATGAATAAAAGGTTTCAGTATTGCCAGCAAACAATCCTTAAATTAATCATATAAAAAGAAAAGACAACTCCAGACATTTTTAAAATTGCCATACCAAACTTCAGAAGAAAGTAATTTAAAGAGGTACATGTTCCAGTGGTGGTCAGGATAGACTGGGTAAAGCCTCAGACTTTTCTAGAGGAAGTGTCTTAAGGAAAAAACAAGTGTTTCAGGAAGTCTTGTACTTACCAGTCAGACCTACTGTAGCCAGAGCAAGCTGCAAAATAATTTGAACTGATGAAATGAATCTCTGTTTCATGGTGACTGCCTCTCCTCAGGAGGAAGTATCAGATCAAGGGCTCACTGAAAAACACGCCATCATGCAACAGTCAGTAACAATGCTCAGCATGTAATACGTATCGCATAACTCGATCAAAGTCCTTTTTGAATTGCAGGTAATTGATTCTTGTTCTCTCTCAAAAAGGTGAGGCAACACCAACAGTTCCACTTCGGAGGCTGAAAACCAGAGTCTCAGAGAAGTAGGCTGGCCTTCCTAGAGGTCTTTGAATGATTAGCAGTGCTAGGATTACAATTTCTCAGCATTAACAAATCTTGCATATTTCTTGGCATCTTGGGATACTGGGTTCTTATCTTAGAGTTCTAACTTCTAGATTAATTAATTAGCAACAGAATTATCCTTTTACCCTTACTGATGCAAAGAAGAGGGCGACATGAACTCTGAAAGTCCTGAAAACAGAAGGCAAATAGAAAATGTCCAACATTCATTTAAAAGTTTATGATTTTTGATCCAATCTCAAAACTTCTCAATATTTAGGACTGTCAGGTTGAATTCAGGATCCCTTGAGCTGAAGAATGTTACTCTTTCAGTGCATCCAACCAATGGTTTTTACTGTATTTGATTTTGGAGTAAATTTCAGCTGAAATACAGATTTGCAAGTGGCACCACTGGGACAAGTCCCAGTTCCTGCTGTGGGCTCACACCACCAGATGTCCTCAGAATTCAGGTTACAACTCTGGGTGCGCTGGAGTCCCTGTTGCTGCTAACTAAATCTGTTTGCTTAGCCTGAAGAAACGACATAACAACTTAAAGCAAACCTCCTGCTTCTCCCACCAGGACACTCTCTGCTTGGAGACGACTGAAGTCAGCTGTTGGATTCTCGGTAGCCAACCTCAGCCTTTGAAACTAAAGAAGAACATTTTACTGCCTAAATAGGGAGCTCCTTATCTCAGCTTTCCACTCCTACCCCTAGCGCAATCACAGGTACATGTATGTTTGCAACCCATTCCTTGTAGCACAGCATGGGAACAAGCCGTGCCCTTGGTGAGGAAAAATCCTTCGTGGTTCATCAGATGACTAATTTTTCAGTATGTAATTAATTTTCTACATCAAGAAACTATAATACATCACCATACAAATGTTTTTCAAGTGCAAGGCCAAGTGAAGTATCAGTTAATGCAGCTTAGTCTAAAACATGTTTACTGTGGACAATGTGGAAGAGAACAACAGTTGGCTACAATCCCATATGCCACTTCTGAATATCTAGGCGTGTTTCAGCCGTGCAACTGAGCTACAGGCTGGAAAATTGCATCTGGTTAGTTTTAAACTCACTCAGAGCATTTTGTGCATATAAAGACAGTGAAGGGAGAACCACTTAAATATAAATTCCGGTTTGGTGTAAACACACGCAGTTTTTATTACTGTAAACAAATGACAGGCACAAACATTAGTGTTTAATGCCAGAAATTACCCAAAAATAATTGTATAGCCCCATTTTTATGGGGCTATATAATGAGGAACCCAGATGACTGGGCTCATAAAAGGCACATTTTCTCAGATGAAGGGGAAATAATGAAACTACAAACAGTAACTATTTCATGTACCTATGACAACATTTACAATATTTTATTACTTCTAAAAATAGGTGGAACATTTGCAAAACAATGTACTTTAAAGCTAAGAGTCATATGGATAAAGAACTATTACCATAACTATTTATTTTTTTTTTCTTTTATGTATGTATCTTTCTATGTGAAGAATTGACAAAGAAACTGATTACACTGGCTGAAAGAATGGTTTTTTTAATACAACAAAAGAAAGGCATCAGCAAAAAGGATCTTTATTAGATAATTCTTCAAGGAAAATGGGATGATTTTGTAAAGTGATGACCTAAAGAACCAAATTAATAGTGAGAGGAAGAAACTAATGCATTAAAAAAAAAGTATTTTCCCTCTGGAGCTTTTGAAAATTAGATGATTGTGAACCAATTCTGTCATGTGGCTGTGCAAAAGAACAAGAGGGATATAGGGAAGGAATATGAACCTGTCAGTGTGACAGACTGAGCTCTGTCTCAAGTTCTGTAACCTATACTTGGGAAAAAAGAACCAAACAGATTTTAGAACACAGCTATGAACATGACATAGAGACTGTCTCATGATGGTGATTTAAAAAATTGGCTTTGTACTCCATGCAAGTGTGGTTGTAATCTGCAAATATAAAACAAGATAAGCATCAAAAGAGGGAAAATAAGAATGTGTAAAGTAAGACTGTTTCCACGGTTGCTTGCTATTCAGTATTTGAGACTCAAATAGAGCTTAGAAGGCTTCTGTTTTACTGAAAATACTTGCTCAATAAGAAGGTAGTACTCATGTTGTCATAACTGTATCTAAAGTGCATCTTCCCTATATATGACATGAAAATGTTTTCATGAAAGGGTATATAGTGTTATTGAAGATGCTATGAGATAATGTCTCTCTTTTAGGACTGAATGCATTCTTTCATAAGGGATGCAGTGGACAGTGATTTGCCACAATGTGATCCAAAACCAAGGGTTGAGTAACTGATAATTAAAAGATCATATGCTTCCTTTTGAAAGTCTTGATTTAATTCCAACCAAGTTATTGTATTCTGACATTCTATCTGAATTTCTGCCTTTTAACACAGCTGTTAGATAGTATTCAACAGCTGCGCATCACATGCCAGAATGCACTGCTCCTTGATGGAAATGGAAACTATTACTAGTGTTTTAGAATGCACAGAAGAATTAGATATTCCTGTAAAATAATTCTGCCCTGGAATAATAATATAATGAAATTGTAGGTTTGAAAAGTCTGCTGACAATGCTACTGGATGAAGATGAAAGCTAAACGCGAGTACTTAAATCAGGTGCTGTGAAGCAGAGTTGAGAGAAACATGTCCTTGTCCTAACTGACTTTTAGTTCTTGCATTCTTTTATTACTTTCTTTCCTGGCTCTGCTAATGGATAAATTTCTTGAGACTGACAGAGAATTCTTTACTCGGTTCTGCACAGATGGAAGAATTTTCTATCTGCAATGTTTTCAGGCTTGCAGGAACAGGAACAACTGTGTATCAGCCACTGGCAATGACATTATGTGCAACACAATTTCTGCTTCTGTGGCTAAAGAAATCAAAAGCCAAAAGTACTTTACCAATCTCTACTGAAAAATCTGGCATTTCCATTAGTCGTGATGATAAACAATGTTCATCTTTCAGGCCTGGGGGAAGACAGTTTAAGGAGCCCTCAAAACACCATAGTTCATTACCATTTGAAAGGCTAAACAACAGCTGTATGAAACAAAATATAAAAAAGGAACTCAATAAAGCAAGAATGTGAGAGTCTGTTAGACCATCTAGAACATTCAGCTGTACTGTGGACATGGCAGGAGCTTGCCCTCCCACACAGAGATCACAAATGCCAACAGGAATACATGTTCCTAGCAATGGCCAGAGCATCATGGCCAGATGCATTTCTGATTGACGGTGATGGTTTGGATTACACTGCAAATTAAAAGCTGTAATGCGTAGTGTGACCAGAGCTCTGTTTCCCCTCTCTGAATGAGCCCTAATTGGATGTCTCTGAATCCCTCAGGCAGCCAGCACTGCCTTCAGGGTGATGAATAGGCTCCAGGGAAGATAACGGGCTGAGGCATTTCTATGATCTGAATTTCTTGTGACTGATTCCACCTGGCAATTTTAAGCACATAGGTTCTGTGGTGTACTTTGTGAGGAAGCCGAGTGCCTGCTACTGAACCTAGACATGCAGTCAATATCTTGGGATTTGCGACTTCATATGTCTGTGTTGTATAAAATGGGAGCAGCGGCAAGAATTTTAAGATTTCACCTGAAAAGCCTATATACAGCCTTATAATATATTTTTCCAAAGTTTCTCTCATAAGTCACCCCCTAACAACCCTTGGCAGTCCTTCCTTTGGTTAGCAGTCAAGATGTGATAATGAACAAAACAAATTGCCTCACCCATGGAGATATGTTTCTCAGTCTGAAAGACTTGAGTCAATTTCGAAAAAGGAAAATCACAAACCCCCAGTTTCATGAAAATAGTTTAGACCCTTACGTCTCCATCACAGTATTTACACTCTTAATTCCTACTAATTTTACAGAACAGAGTCTGAAATTTTCTTAAGAAAGTCAAGAGAAGAAGAAATTACCATTATCACTACTTTGCAGATAAGGAACCAAGGTAAAGAATGTCCAACAGACTCATAGCAGAAGTGTAACAAAAGCTAAAATCTGATCATTTTCTACCATTTTTCTTTTCTTTTCTAAATACCACCTCTACTGCCTTTGTTTTCCTTCAAAAACAAAGCTAATGTTTTAGCTAACAGTAGTAATCTTTCTCTACCAGTCTCACATTTCCTGAATATTCAATTTTCTTCCCTGGTGGTTTGTAGGTTTAGTCATAATTTCAGGATTTATTTTTACAGCAGTCTCTTACAGAAAAGAAAATCATAAGTTCTAAAGAGTAAAATTTTATAGACTGAAAGCTAGAACTTACATTAGAACTTGAAATATGATGTGCATTCATCTCTACCAACTATCAAGCCCAACTCCACAATCACTATCTTCTTATAGTAATTTTAGATATTTTTTATATATAGCATAGTCATAAAGTATAAAACTGAATTTTCCACCTAGGGGATTCATGTATGTGAGGAAGCTTTTTATGCCTCTCTTTCATGAATTTCAGATTACTTGAAAAGTTGAGAAACAAAAATTCCGTTAATAGTACATTTCAGAAAGCATCACTCCTTTATTTCTAAAACATAAAGAGAAAAAAAGGTCACTCTGTATTAGCTGTTGTAGATACTGACACTCTAAGTAAATGCACTTAAACATTGAGAATGATAGAGACAGTGGTAAAATACTGTACATGCTTTCCTTTATCTATTTCAAACAAAATTTTGTAGCAATGAGCTTTGGATGCAGTTTAAATTTACTCATAGACTGTAGGCTAGGCTACTTGTTTAAAGGTTAATCAACATCTGCACAGGCCACAACACGACCAGATAAAAGCTGAGAGGGCTGGGGGAGGAACTCTAGCAGTCTCATCAGTGAAAATAGAGTGCAGGGAATGAGCTACACCTGACTACCAGAGCACAGTCAAATCATTGTCCTTGTGTGTAGCCCACCAAACAAATCTCCTTTCCCACTGAATCATCAACTGAAGCAGGCAGAACACTAGGGACACAGTGGTTTTGGGGAGAAAAGGAAAGGTTCAAAGTGGACTGGGGAGAGACAAAAATGGGAAATAAGGGTAATAAACAGTTCAGTTCAGTGTAAACTTGTGGCTTGTCAGACTGCAATGTGTGCCTGACCATTGTAGTCTGCCCTATAATCTCATTATACCCTATTTGTATCTCCTGTCTGGGTGGACTGCTCTGAGTGATGCCCTTGGGTGCCAGTGAACTCTCAACAGGATTAGCCAGTGAAGAAAGACCTGGATTGCAAATCTCCAGCTTCAAATGCAGATCCCACATGGCTGGGGAGAGCAAGAGGATCTGGGACCACCTACTAGGTCAGCTAAACATCCTCAAGTAGCTACTGGGGTGATCCATTTCTTTATGTGCAAATGCACACACATATATGTAGATCTACATGTTAGGGCATTGTCGATGTGTTTGACCCCTGTGTGGGTTTTGTGTCCATTTACCCACCCACTGGGAGCAGCTGCTCAGCTTTGCTACAGGCAGAAGCTGAGGTTAGGGACCAACAGCAGCCTCACATCTACGGGGCTGCCTGATTGAGCTGACTCTAGCACACCAACATGCAATGTTTTACTAAAAACCCCACGCTTTAATAACCTGCTCTCTGCCTTCCACTTCAAATACACTATTTTTTGAAGAAAGAATTTAGATGGGCAGCTTATCTGTCGGAGCAATAAAAACTACTTATACATTAGGTAACTAACTTTGAGAACACTAGCTTCACCATTGTTTTTCTAACAAAATCAGGCTGTAAACAATTTGAAACAAAATAGAGAATTTTCTAACTAACAATAAGAATGGTCTGTATCTCCCAGAGACCAGGTGGGAAGACATATTACTCAATTACCAGGGTATTCTTTTGTTTGGCTCCATTTCAGTAAAGCTAATGAGAGCAATAAAAATAGCATGAAGTTATTTGGCAGCTAGACATTGTGCCATTGCAGAGGAACAGATTTAACAGAGGGCGATAAATGGGGGTTTTTAATGTGCATATTTAAAAGAGCATCAATAACATGCAGCTGAATATGGCAGAAATAAATGTGTGCAGTTAGCCATGGCATAAGGTGAAATGTAGTTTAAAGACAGAGCTCAATGAATAGTTCCTGCTTTAGAGAGGACAGAAATCAGTTCAAGAGTGTGCGCACCGGGAACACTGTTTGACTCAAGACTGGCTAAATAGAATCTTCTACTACTTTGTACTACATCAAAACATAACAATTCTATCCTTCCAGAAAATTTTATTCTGCTTCCATTATTTCCTTTGTCAGGAAGTGGAATTATGAACTAGTGGTGTGTCCCTACATGTGACTGACATAAAATGTGTTTTTACCAAATTTGCAACTGTGCTGCAAGTGCTGGCTTCATTGTACCACCAACTGGAAAGGATCACGACAGAGTAAACCTTAACTTTCTGCTGTAACCAGACCAATGACTCTCATCCAAGTATTTCTACATCAAACAACCATTATTCAAATCATATTTATAGTGATAGTCCTGAGAACAGAGACAGAATCCTGCTGTCTCGGGTACTGCACAAAGAAGAGTTCCTGCTCTTAAGAACTGAAAAGATAAGTAGACAATTAATAATACAGCATGGAAAAAAGGGATCTAAAAAGCAGGTGAAACTTGCATATTTTTGGGTTGAGACGAAAGATTATTTTATTGGTGAAATATTGTTGAAATATCCCATAAACTGGAAACTGCCTATGAATCATCAGTTTTAGAAAATTCATTTCAGAGTGTCACAAAATCTTTTTCAACCAAAGTCAATAAGTGAAAATTTTCAAAATTCCAAAATGAAAAAAATCATCAAATCATATAAAGCATTTTGTTTTGCAGTTTTCCAGTAGCATAATTTCTGAAATCTAATAAAATATTTGTAGGTTTTCCAATTTTCCAATAAAATCATGTTATAATGAAAAATTCCTGATAATTTTTAATTATACACAGAATTCCAATGAGTAATGCAATGGCATGAAAATTTTGCTATTTTGACATTTCTGGGGGAAAATTCTGGTGTAGAGGTAAGAAGGTTTTTTCAGAGACAAAAATTATGAAAACTTTAGCAAAAACAAAGGAACAGGACTTTGGCTAGTAAAGGGAACACATTAATGGACATAAGTCTCCATAAGAGAGGTTAGTGGGAATAAGACAATGGGGAATAATACAGAAGTGGGAAAGAACAAATAATCTGCTGGGACCAGGCAGTACAAGGTCAGATGAAGCTGTAATTTTGAATGTATTCCATGATCCCATATGAGTTGCAAAGCTCCATCCACTGGATGTAGCCCCAACAGCCTTTTCTTGGTGAACTCAGGCTGTGGGGTTGGAAGGAGGAGAAACATTTCCTGCATTCTAGTACCGGCAAGCATCAGTGGGACAATGCTGAAAAAAGCTGTGACCATGGCTAGAGAGCAGTCTCTTTATTCCCTCGTAGTGGGACAGCCCATTTTGGCTGAGTCTGGGTCTGGAGTCTCTCTTCAAAGCTTTATGGCCGTGGTAAGACTCTAAAAGAGAGAACCTGGGCTGCGGGGGAGTGAATTTTCTTCTTCAATCACAAATATGCTTAGCAATTAACAGTATTAACAGTGGGAGCAGAGAATAACAATTGTTTTCTGTTTCAGTGTTCTCTTCTTCAGGAGGTCCTCAGTATGAGGTTGCAAAAGTAACTGTTTCTTTGTGTTTTTCTGAGACATTTTGTGTTTTTCTGTATACCTGAATTGTTTAAGTGACTGTATAGTTATTGTGTGAAAGAATGCAATTACCAAAAATTACTACTCCACTCAAACTGATAAAAACACTCAATGTTCTATTATTTGTGAGCATGAACATCTCTCAAACATATTCCCCAAGCTTCAAACTTGTGGGTAAAAGACCTTTGTGGTTGCATGCTAAAGGCCACTACTGATGCCATGTACAGGTAAGTAGCACATTGGTTAACTAAAGGAATGAAAAAATGTTATCCTGGTAAATCTAAAATCAGTTATTTGAGAGAAATTGCTGACAATAATTGGAACACAACACTAGTACACATTCAGCCTTCAACGAAGCTTAAAATAATAATCTTTTGGCACTCTTAAAAGCATTTTACCCCCTTTAATACTGAAATACGTGGATGTGCAGAGAGGTATCTTTATCATGCCTAGATCTAATCTTGGTGTCATTTTATGAATCTACTCGGATACCTAACTCCTGAGTACAGTTGTGTCTAACACATTTTATAAACAGATTATTCTCTACAGGAGTTCTGATAGATGGCATTTATCTCTAATGTCAGTAGAAAACACACAATGTCCTCATGAGGAGAGCCTTTATACAGAAAGTTAAATGTTTAAGCTACTGTGAACTCTTCTACATGCTAAACCAGTAATGGTATCAATCCTGCTCTATCACAACCCTGTTAAGTTCTACATAGATAGTCATCTTCCAGGAAAAAAAAAAGTTTAACACTGTAAGAATAGTGACATTTCCAAAAGCTGAATGTGCATTCTGACGGAATTGAATTCACCCTTTTATCAGGAGTACAAATTTCCCTTACAATTTTTTCATGATGAATCTATAAACTGAGTGAAGTAAAGCACTAACCTGCTCTACTCTCCATCTTCAACTCAGGATGCTAAGCTTTGGAGATTCTCAGCTATGGTGAATTGTGGTTTAGATTCTTCCTTTGTTTTGAAGTGTAAGGAAATGACCCTGAGGCTGCAGACTGTGAGATTTTCATGCACTTGTTTACAGAATAACGACTAACACTGCAATCTCTGGAGGTTAAAGGTAAATTCATTAATGAATTCATTCATTAACCAATTCACTCATTAACTCATTTGCTCAGCTCCTTAGGAACTGCAACGACAGCACTGCCTCCTGTTGATGAATGATGATATTTGCATTTCTAAGCATAAATGAAAGTGTTCAAGAATATATTTGAAGAAACTATTTTTGCAAAGAAAGAGGAAGTTTCATGGTGCAGCAAATACAAAAATTAGCTTCACAAATAGATCAATTATCTATGGGATATTAGGTTTCAGAGGTTGGATAGTGTTTAGTTTTAGACAATAAAATGCTTCTCTCTTACCTTTGCTGTATCAAAACTGTGCCAAACTAGATTAACATCAATGTACCAGTTTGCCCTGCTCCTCTCTGGAGTTTGCACACATGGTTAAATAATAAAGAAACAGCCACTTAATCATTTGGAGAAGAAAATATTTCAAGGATAAAAAATATATTCTACACTAAGCAAAAATCTATTTTAACACTTTTCTCCAGTATACTTCTGCTCTTTAGTGTAAAAAGAATAAAATTAAGAAATGTTGGCAAGGGCATGTATCAATGCATCAGGCTGCACTTGTTTTCAGCAAATATTTTTGATTCACTGAGTATTGTACAGCTTCAGTGACTGTGAAATTTCTTGTTTGTACGTCTCAGATTGGATCTATGGTGCCTGCAGTAATTACCAAGTTGTATAGGCCTCATTACACTGTGTGTGACTTAACCTTGGAACACTGGAGTCAATGCTGGTGTCCTCTGTCTTTGAAATGGCATGCTTCTTCAAGATTATAAACCACATTCAACTTAGTGGCCAGAGGGGAAGGTGGAAATGGGGTATTGTGACCCTTCCAGAATGATCCGTTCAGAGCTAAATGCAAGAAAAAGCATCTGGTTTTTACCTAAAAGAAACTGAAACCAAAATTAAAAATTTCAATAAACACAGGTAGAGCAAGATCAAATTTTTTTATGCCCAAGCATCTGAAATGTCAGTTCTGCATCTTTTAATCCTATGAAGGCTATCTTGCAAAATCACAACGCCCCCTGCCCCCAACCAAATTTGAAGTTATTCAGTCTGAAATAGCAACGACATTTATTTTAGAAGTATTTAATATCTACAAGGAATCAAAGAAAAGGTATAAGTGTCAGAAACATTCATGATCGGCTTCTGCAGTGTGGACTTAATGGTACATTGCAGCAAACTAGGAAATTTTAGTAACAACTGATATAATTTGAAGCATGGTAATCTAGATCACTAGAAATCAATTATCAGCCTCTGTAATTACCATCAACCCATTTTATTTCATATCCAACAGAATAAATTTTAATTTTTAGGTTTTTTGCAGGCACCCAGTTACCCAATCATATTTCAAATGGTAAAAACATTCATTTTCTGTGTAATCCACTATATTTCTTCCACAATCCCTGGAATAAAAACCTTATGCTGACATTTATGAAATGGCAGGAGGAAAAATGCTGTAACTGTGGGTATTACTTTAGGTAATAACAGTAAGACTTTTAATGACTTGCTTGCATAAAGGCTGACCTTTTCCGTTGATATAAAAGTAATTTCTATTGAAACTTGGATCCACCCTTTAGTCATTATTGTTACCTGCATCTTTTCAAGTTATTTTTTCAGTGATGCTTTTATGTTTATATGTCTGAGTCTGCCTGGCTTCATGCCCTAGGTCACAGCATATTTTATAAAATTTAAAGGGAAAAATCATGGGAGACTAGCACAATCATGTTTTTAATTCCTATTTCAATTTAATCTTTGATTTGGTCCACTGACAGTATGTTAAATATATTATCTGACACTGTTAAAATCCTGGCACCAGACTTTCAAATTAAATTCAGATTAATTTTTGTTTTTAAACTGGGCATGGTAGAAACCTTGAGCCAAAACTGTTCAGGTTTCTATCTTCCTTTATGTCTGCTTCCACTTGAAATCTGGGCTTCCTGCAGGTGGTTACACCTCTGACAAGGCTGTCAATAAACCAGCCTTGGGTGATGAACACCAGCACTCAGAACAAAACAAATGTGAAGCAGCTCAGAGAACAACTCTGAGATCATCAAGTCTCACCTGTGACTGATCTCCACCTCGTCAACCAGACCACAGCACAGAGTGCCACATCCAGTCATTTCTTGAGCAACTTCAGCACCTCCCTGAACACCCTGTTCCAAGACTTGACACCTCTTCCCATGAATAAATTCTTCCTGATGTCCACCTTGGCCCTCCACTGGCACAACCTGAGACAATTTCACCTTGTCCTGTCACTTGCTGCCGGGGAGGAGAGGCTGACCCTCACCTGGCTACACTCACTTTTCGGGGCGTTGCAGAGAGTGATAAGGCCCTGCTTGAGCCTCCTTTTCTTCAGCATGAACATCCCCAGCTCCCTCAGGCACTCCTCACAGGATTTACTCTCTACACCCTTCACTGGCTCAGTTGTTCTTCTCTGAACTTGAGGAAACAGGAAACACTAAGGCTCTAAGAACCAGCCACAATAGTGCATAGAAGAGGCAATTTTCCTTGTGCCCTACAGAGTTTTGTCCCAGGTGCAGATGAGAGAGAGTAGGAAACTTAGTTTGCAAAGTTGCTGCCTGGATGAACAGGTTTTGAGGTTAGCTCAAGATGGTCTTTCAAGACACAAATAGCCACAGAACCTTAAAAGGGCAAATCTGTTGCAAACAGTATGAATGGGTAATTGAGACATTTTGAAATCTTTAGATGTGAACATACATTTTAAAAGTAAGTAGACCAAATGAGTAATGAAATTCGATTGGGTTGTTAATCCGATTTTTCTGCTTTTTAAGTTCAGCTTATTTAAAGCTGATTTTTATTTCACTTTCAGAGTCCCATCTGCATTTAAACATTTGCATAGCTATGTTCTACATAGTATGTTGATTGATACAAAAGGTTTTAACTGTTCAACAATACAGATCAATTATTCTTCACAGATAAATACTGCTGAATAACAAATACAATAAGAATATTTTTAGTTCAACAGCCATCTCTGTGCTGTTCTTGAACTGTTCAGAAGCCTACAGCTTCAGGTTCAGAAGCCTACAGCCTACCTCAATTCTCTATTCTAGACCACAGTGTGAGCTCCTCTGGATGCACAGACACTCAAAATCACGCAGATTGAGAGTCAGCCACAGGCATGCAGATCTGAGCACTCAGCACTAACCCCATGTATGGATATGTTGCTGCCCTTTGAGGAAGCTCTAAGTGCACTCAGAATAATATGTTACTTTATCCAGATAAGAGACAGACCCTAGCTTTGGAAGGTTAAATAAACACAGCAACATTTAGCTACTGCTCACAGCTCACTTAGTGTTCGATGTGAAAAAGAAATCAAGGTGACAGTGCTTTTAATAGAGATTTCTGTAACATTCCTCCTCCAGAGGTGAAAAAGAACAGTGGTTCTGCAAGTCGTTGATGCACCCTGGATTACAAAATCTGCTCCACTATTTCAGTTTCCCACTCTTACTGATCAGCTCTTTAATCACATAAACAAAATTCATTCCTTGAAAGATGAAACGGGGACTTGCAAACACTGATGCGTGCATGGATGAATATGAAAGGAAAAGGTCATGGACACGTTTTTAGGTCTCAAAACCTCTAACTTGACCAAGAGACCTTACCTTTTTAACCTCTGTATACCTAGAAGAGTTACACAATAATGTGTATACAATAGTATAGAAAACCAGAAAATCTCCAAGTCAACAAGTACACAGCAACAACCATACCGCTTAACAAAGTCTAACCCTTTATTCTTCAGCAATCTGAAGCCTTAGTAGCAGGCTCTCAGAGTCTGTTTTGCTATGGAATTAAATTCACTTGTATACACTTTAACATGAAATCAGTTGTATGTCACTGAATTCATGCATTTTTGCCACTTAGTGCATTAAAAATATGCAATCAATTCTTTGCTAGAAACTAAAAGGGATGGGAAATAATTTGTTCCTTTAGTACCATGACAGGGCAAATACTACAGATTATGGGGTAAATGCATCAAACGAAGATGTAAACAACCAGCAGAATGCACTGCTGCATCAATAATCTCAGAAACTATGTTAAAAACCAGCTGCAGAAACATAGACAGCAAATGTTAAAATGAAATGCAATCCTCCACGTAGTCTGCAACTGAAACTGGTAGGAACCTTCATTGGTTCAAAACCTTTGAAACTAGAGTCTCAGTTTAGACATGTGCTGCTGGTGCTGTCTAAGACCTGGCATTATTTGTAGTTTCCACTGTGGAAGTTCAAGTTTTGGAACACAAAGCTCCACATAAAAGGAGAGGAAGAAATTGACAGCAAGCAGATCATCATGGTGGACACCAAACCTTCCAGATGCCATCTTAGAGTTTGAGAAGACAGAAGGGAGTATCAGAAAGCCCCTGTATATTCTGCTGACGAAGAGGGAAAATTAGAAGTCAGCTCGAGGGTTTTACTTCCATTCCTTCCAGCAGGTGAGTCTCTGATATCTTGTTCATCTGCAAAATGGGTGGGCATCTCACTGAGATGTGTGTCTTTTTAACCACACTTACAGTTTCCAAGTTGATTGAAATTAATGTTTCCAAGATACTTTGAGGACTTCAGATTGAAAGGATTATTCAGAGATGAATTATTGGCAGTAGTTATTTTGTTGTAAATTGGTAGTAGTGATTTTGTTGTAAAAAAAAAAGTCCAAGTGGCAGAAATTTTAGCAAACGTTTCAAGGAATCACACACTGGATGAAGTGAGAAGACCTCTGGAGAATGTCTAGTCCCCTGCAGTGCTCAAAGCAGGGCCAGGTAGAGCAGTCTGCTCAGTATCATGGCTTTGACTATCTCCAAGGACAGAAATTCCACAATCTCTCTGGACAGACCTTGCCCCTGTTTGACTGCCCTCACAGTAGATAAGTTTTTTCTTGTATTTAAGTGCATTTTCTTGTACTACTGTTCATGCTATTTCTTGTCCTTTCCCTGGATGCCACTGGGAAGAGCCTAGCTTAATCTACTTTACTGCCCCATTCACCTATTGATGAATTTCTCCCGCAAGTTCTGTTTTCCTGGTAGAACAATTCCATCTCTTTATTATCTTAGACATCCTTTTCTGGTCTTACTGTGGTATGCCCATGTTTTTTTTTCTACTGGGGAGCTCCAGATAGAATACCAGGTGCTTTAGTCTGAGGCTGTCAAACCCTTCAGGACAACACTTGAAAAATAAAGCTGAGGTATACAACTAATTCCATTGAGTGAGAAAGGGAGAGATAATGAAGCCAGCTCTGAGAAAAATTCTGCTTTAGAGCTCTGCACTGCTCATTTTCCACTGGTGTACATGTATAAGAACTGGCACAGAGGATCAGAAAATTCTGGTTCTAATCCTGAATCTCCTATTTTATTTTATATGATTTTTCCATTAGTCAAAATCTGATTCCTTTTTTAGAGGAAATCTGCTCCTAACAAAGGCATCAGCCAATGACTGAATTCCTTTACAAACCACTTTATTTTTGACTTTACAGCCAAACCATTAAGTAAGTCACATAAATTCTCAACCTGGGAACAAACTGTCATTTTTCAGAAAGTTCATCGGTTTGTGTTTGGCTAACTGCACGGAAAATAAAAGCTTTGTCATTTCTTAGTATTTTTTCTCTCCCTCCATTAGCATTCAGGTTGGTAACCCCTAACGAGAGCTACATGCTTGGCATTTCTATTCGAGTGTCATTTTCACTGATTACAATGAAACTATATCCCAGAATGTCTTAATGATAATAATTTTATAAAGATCCTAGACTGACAGTACACATATTATTCCTGAGGAACATGAGTCTTTGTCCTTTATAGCATCTACAAAATATGCAGGTCTGTTTTCCCTGCAGCTTAAGTTACCCAATTATGTTTGACACTAAAACCTAGCCAAGGTCCCTGCATTTATGATCAAAAGAGTCCTAGTTTATGACATCTGAGTGGAGCACCTGACTGTGGGGGTTGGCCCTGCCTGAATGCCAGGTGCCCACCAAAGCTGCTCTGTCACTCCCCTGCTCTGTCGACTGCTCAGGGGAGAGAAAAACACAAGGAAAGGCTCCTGGGTCCAGGTAAGTCAGGAACAGATCACTTACCAATTACTCCCAGAGGTGAAATAGACGCGACTTTGGGAAATTAGTTTAATATATTACTAATCAATTCGGAGTAAGATAATGAGAAATAAGAGCAAAGCTTAAAGCACTTTAACCCAGCCCCTCCCTTCTCCCCAGGTTCAGCTTGACTCTCAATTTCTCTACTTCCTGCCCTCTCCTCCCCACTGGGGTAGGTGGATAGGGAGTTGGGGTTGTGGTCAGTTCATCACACAGGAAAGACTCCTCACATTCTTCCCCTTCTCCCACGGGAAACGGTCCTCCACAGACTTCTCCTACTCAACAGGACTGGTTCCCATGGGCTGCAGCTCTTCATGAACTGTTCCAGCACAGGTCCCCTCCCCAGGGTGCAGTCCCTCAGGAACAGGCTGCTCCACTGTGGGCCCCCCAGAGGGTCACAGGTCCTGCCAGGGAACCTGCTCCAGCTGGGCTCCTCTCCACAGGCCGCAGGTCCTGCCAGGAGCCTGCTCCAGCAGGGGCTTCCCACGGGCTCACAGCCTCCTTCAGGCACATCCCCCTGCTCTGGGGTGGCTCCTCCAGGGGCTGCAGGTGGATCTCTGCTCCCCCCTGGACCTCGCTGTGCTGCAGGGACACAGCTGCCTCACCAAGGGCTGCACCAGGGGCTGCAGGGGAATCTGGGCTCTGGCTCCTGGAGCAGCTCCTGCCCCTCCTCCTGCACTGACCCTGTGTCTGCAGAGCTGCAGAGCTGTTCCTCTCACACATTCTCACTCCTCTCTCCCTCTCCCTCACTCCCTGTGTGCAGCAGTTTTCATCCCAAAAATGCAGCCACTGTCACTGGTGGGCTCAGCCTTGGCCAGTGGTGAGTCCATCCTGTTTCTGTCCAGCATTAGCTCTGTTGGACGTGGGAGAAGCTTCTGCCAGCTTCTCACAGAAGGAGATGCAATCCCACCTGTCACCCCCTGCTACGAAACCCTTCTCCCACAAAACCAATACACTGACTAAGTACATTGTGAATTGAGGAAATGGGTTCTTTGCCAGCTCTACCATGGCAGCATAGAGGAAGAAAATACTCATCTTGGTTTTTGTAATGATTAATGTACCCTCCCTCTTCTCAAGCCAGGAGATGAGGTTTGAATCACGGACGGCTGGTAGGAAACAAAATTGTTTTCAAATAATTCCATTCTACACAGTGGTATTAACCTTTGTTGATGGTGTCAGGGTATGATGAGTGGCTTGGGACATTGCTTATCCCCTACACCCTCAGCTGCAACGAACACATCTTGGCCACTGATAACACTTTGTGCCCTTGAATACAGTAAGTCTGTAATTTTGTGAGAACAAAAGCTCTCTTAGTTACAATTTTGCAATACTGACTCAACAGAAGTTAAGCTCTGAAATGCGTCAATAACACAAGATTAAAGCTGAGACCAGCCTGGAATAAAAAACATGTTTTTCCATGCAGTGGAAATAAAAAAGCTTGATTTTTCTAAGAAGTTATTTCACCTTACCACTTTAACACTAGCTTCCTTCTTCCTGATATCCTCTATTATACCAGGAGACTGAAAGGCTATGGCTGGGCTGGAGATAAACTTATGTCAATAGGTTCTTTCTATACAAGTTGGCTTGAATGGCCAGCATACATATGCTGACAGTCTAACAGGTTTTTGCCAAAAGGAACCTCATGTTAAATACATTCTGCACAATCTTCCTTTCACATCAGCAGAAACACTAATTAGAGATCTCTGTCCTGTTCATTTAACAATTTTCAGAAAAAAAATTATTTGGATTAGCTTTGGGAACTTTATCTACTTTTACAGAAGATTTATACTAGACAACAGTATAAAAAAAAAATTTAAAAAATGGGCCTACAGATTGTGAGATCAGTTAACCTCACCTCCCTAGTAAACCAATAGCAGTTTCATGTTCCAAATATCCAATAATTAGTTTTAAGATTAATTTTATTTTTTATGGTAAGTCTGTAACAGTGCTTCTGTTCATTCTGGTCATGCAGTTCTCTTTTTATGGGTTGCCACCTGAGGAAAGAGGGCACAGGCTTTTAAAAAAACATGTGGACCACAAATTATTGGCTGACTTGGATAAGAATGGACTTGTTTGGTCATCTGCCTAGAAACCAGGAGGCATAAGTTAAATAATCATCTTATTCTAGGAAAATCAGTCCCAAATATCTTATTTCTTATGGAATGTACTAATCTAGGCTAGGATTGTTTTCTAGTCCTCTTTTTTTCATTCTGGCTGAGAATACAAGAGTTACAGTGACAGAAACAAAGTATAACCAGGACAGAATCTAACTATAGGTTCAACTTTAAGGTACTTGGATGGGAAGGAATGAGGTTTGCTTGATCCTTGCTCAAACTTTCTCTTTATTTAGTGGCAGCTTAATGTAAAATACATGAAGAGATCTGAGGGAAGAAAACACAATACTTTAGGATCGTAATGTAAAAGAATATGCAAGATACACTGGTTCTGAATGCAGATGTGAGAAAATACTTGCTATTTAATTGGCAGGGTGGTTGAGACTGCTACAGAAGTTAAGGAAGAACATGGAAAACAAAGAGGTTCACGTGAGTGATTAGGAACTGTCTTTGGGCCTTTCCTAGCTTGCTCTGCTGGTGACAAACTCACAAAGAAATGTCAAAGAGACAGGCCAGTAGTTTTGTTTGGACAAAAGTCAGGGAAAGGTTTGGAGTTGTAGATCCTTTGGCAGTGACTACAGAGAAGACAGATGGAGTTGGAGTTGCCTATTCAGATGAATGCAGAATACAGCGTGGAGAGAGAATGAAAGAGGATCAAGAAATGACCTCTGCAGAGAAAGAAGAGAGGACATGCTGTAGCAGAATTGTGGAAGACAAAGGTAAAAGGAAAACGGTCTCCTGTTGTGTGTGTCAGTACATGTGAGCATGCAGAAGGGAGGGGAGGCTGAGAAAGAAAAGACTGTGGTAAGGGAAAAAGGACTAAATTAGTTACATTTGTAATTTTTTTTAGAGAGAAATCAAATACTTGGCAATTAATTGATATTTCACAAGTTTCATATTAAACACTGACAGTTTGCATATAAGGACTTGTGGTGTTGGCATCCTGAAATTAGCCAACTATTTCTCTTTATCAAATTAGGCTTGCAGAAGCATGTATTTGTTTAACTTTCTTTCCAAAAGAAATGTCCAAAAAACATGTTCTAAAAATGTTCTTGAAGAGCAATCAATATTGTTTGTCTGAACACAGGTAAGAAAGCCAAAAAAGCTCGGTGACCTTAACTCTAGATTTACAACAGCTGTTTTATGTGGAATGTGGAAAACCAAGTACATGTTTGTTTAGAAGTCCATGAAATACTGTGAACATTTGCAGTTTAAATGTTTGAGCAAACAAACCTGCAAGTTTAAGAAGCATGACATCCGTATTTTCTCCTGCATGTGTTGAATTACACTCAGATATGACAGGTAAATCTTCTTGCCAAGACTGAAAAGATCAGCTAAGTACAAAGCTACTTCTTACTGAGAGCCCTGCTAATGAAGGATTAAATAAGCAGAAGTAATTGTGTGGGACATGCACACAGGAATCATTTAATTCAGGAAATACTGAGCACAGGAATAGACTCTGCTTGTATGGAAGCAGATTGTGAAAAAATGCACAAAAAATTGAAAACAAAAGCAGAAAGACCCAGCAGCGCCATCTAAATTGTGGGACTTATTAGGGTTTAGCAGAACAGCACAAACCCACAGAACTAAAAGAATAATTTAAACAGAAGGATCTCTAATCCGTCCTCTGCTGAAGGCATTTACCCATGAGACCAGAACATGCTGCTCTGGGTTTATCTATTCACAGCAGGAAAATCTCGAAGGATGGGTACTGCATCTGAGGCAGCACGTTGCACTGCCTGACTCTCCTTAGGGTGAATGAGCAGTACCAGATACTCAGGGGGAACCTTTCTTGTTCTAACACATGCCTCTTGTCTGCTGCCTACCATGCAGAGCCTGCCCCCATCCTCCCAGTGACTTCCCTGCAGTTCCTGACTGGCACACTGCCATCAAAATGGAGGCCTGTATTTTTCCTTTCTGTTTATAGCTCTACCGTCCCATTGTCACTGTCTGGTTGTAATCCAAACCCTTTACTTTCTTGGAGCACTTTTCTGAATTTTAGGCTGTCTTTCTGATGCAGTAATTGCATATTAATTCTATGATGTTTGTTGCCCTTTCTCCATCTTGGAAGCAAATGAAAAGTGCGAAATGAAAAGGACAGTTCCTTCAGTCACATTTGGCTAAGTGTGAACAATCTAGGAAAAAAAGAGAAAAGCACTTGACCTACATGAAAAAGGGTATGCCAGCACCAACCCAATATGAATGTCTATATTTCTATAAAAGGAAACAAAATTGAAACGGATCATGAAAATGAATTCTAATGAGCTACTGTTGTTTCTTCAAAACAGTCCTAACCTGAAATGAAAATTTTGTTTAATTTTTCTGGAGTAAGTGTTATTAAATAAAAAAAAAATTCATCAGCTTCCATAGAGCTGTCAGCTAGGACAGCAAACAGATCTAAAACCCCACCAAAACACTAAAAAACACTTACGTGTGAGACAATTACCAAGTCATATATTGACACTGAATTATTTGCTTTGTTACACTGTGTATTTTGACTTCCCTCTGTTCATAATGTCTGTGTATGCATGCAGTTAGAAATCCACTTAGTTTCAAATAAACTAGGTGGTCTCAGTAAGGAGGAAAGACGGTACCAGGGGTTCAGCAAAGACTGAGCCAGCCTGTGGGCTCTCACACACTCAGGGCAAATGGCTGATAGTGAAACAGCCTTTAAATCAGGGATTTTGTAACAGGCTCAGGAAAGGATTACACATTTTGACTGGCGTAATATTATCAGCCTTCCCTAGCCAGTTTGGGATGAACATTCCAAAAACTGCCCAAGAACAAACAGCAAAAAACTACAACAATCCACTGCTGAAACAAAACCTATTCAAACTTTTTGTGCAGAAGAAATAGTTCGAGAACATTTTGTACTTGGGGAAAAAGTAATTCTGAAATCGGCGAGGCTAGAAAGAGCTTGGCCTGATGCAGCTGTCTGTCATTATGGAAGAAAAAGATTAGCATAGGTGGAAATGCGTTTTTCTCCGTCATTTTCAGGAGAGCTGCGTGTTCCCAGCTCTAGTGTGCTCCTGCTAGTGTCACTGTCTGCTGTTAGAGGAGGCTCCACACGGCCTCCTGGCCTGCCAGAAAGAGCCTGTGTGCCTTTCAATAATATCATTGAAAACAACTGTTCAGCTTTTCAGCTACTGACATGAATGCAGTTGCATCAATAACAAATTACCAGTCCATTGTTCTTAGCCCCTAAGGCTGGAGGTATCTCCCCAAGGTGCTGCGAGCACATCCATAATTCTCTTCACGGTGGCAAGAGGCTGATGTTACTTCCTCAAGGATGGATACAATCAAGGTCCATGTGTAGAGAAAAGACACCACCTTGCCTTTACTCAGAAACAGAAAATACAGCAAGGCTTTGAAATTCTCATATGCTTTCACAATTTTTTTTCCTTTTTTGTTTTTGGTTATGCAAGGCATAAGTCTTGCAAGTTCCACTGATGTTGTTTTTGTGCTTGTATGGGGACTGCAAGGCCTTCTTCCTCACACAACATGAATATATAAGTACCTTGTGAATACTTGGGAAACACTAAACAATTTCCACTCTGACTCAGAATGCATTCTAGAACATGGGAAAAGTAAGATCTTTATTTTAAAATAAAACCATGCTGTTTATATGCAGTAACTCTGGAAATAGGCTTAGAAAATTTCTACTATTATAATGCAGCAGAACTCCAGAGTACCTTTAGTGATTAAACTGATTTGAAGATAAAAATATTAATCTCCCTTGTTTTGTGTGTAAACAACTGAAATGAAAACCTGAATGCCAATTCTTAGAGTATCCCCTTCATCACAATAAATAGACCAATAAAATCTCCTGGGATTCCTCTCTTGAAATATTTACCTTCCCTATTTTTGAATATCAGTAACTATGTACTTATTCTTTCCATTCTCTGGTTGCATTTTCCTATACTACATCTTCTGAAAAGGCATGTATTGCATCAGCTGGTCTAATTTTTCAGATGCTTCCCCTTATTCAGATAAATAAGGAACTTTTTATACAAATAAGTAGAGAAAATGTACATCTCTTTTAGTAAACACCTGATTTCAACTCCACTGAGGTAATTCCAATACAAAAATAAAAAAAAGTCAATACAGCTTACAATTTTCCCTGCCAAATTTCACAAAAGCTTCACAGCTTCTCTCACAGCTCATCAACTGTACAGAAATTACCATTATTTCCATCTTCTGTGAGGGCACAGTGAGTGAAATATATTGAATACAGCTGAAAATAAAACTTGGAAGGTTATTTCGCTTATCCCAGCTTTTATGACTATATGCATTTTTTAATTTTAATACTGTATGCATTTTTTCCTGTCTAAAAAAAGAAAGAAGTAAAAACATAACCTTTCGTTGAAAAAAAAAATTTACCACCTTTTGCAGTCTGTTTTTAGGATGATGTACAGTTAGGTTTTTAAGGATCATGCAAGCTTTTTTTGCATACCATACTATTCTAAAATGAGCTGCTAACAAAAATAATTTGTATAACGTTGCATTTTTACACTTTATTTTTCAAACTTCAGGTTGAGATGCATTCCTCTAGCTAACACCTTAAAAACCAAGAAGGACCAAGTAGAAAATCACAAATTAAGGAAGAGTTTGGAAGAACTTGTAGAAGAAATAGCTGTTGACGAAAGTACTCTTGGAAGCCAACAACAATGACACTGAGTGTTTCACAAAAACCTCTACAAAAGAAAAAAACTTGAATATCACAAAACTCAGATTATTAATTTAAGCCTTCACTGCCTGTCCCAATGAGATGAAGTATTAACTTGTTCCTTAAATGTTTCTTATGCTGTGGAAAGAAGGGAAAGACAAAGTTTATGTTGACCTAAATGTATTAGATGGAGAGAACAGCAACAATGATCTTGACACAGGATAGCACAAAAGAGCAGAGCCACAGGTTAGGGATGGGGTTTGTGGGGAACTGCAGCAGGGCTGAACAGCTCTCAAGGGTGAGGACAAGGTGCTTAAATGATCTTCAAGAAATCAAGAGCCTGAGTACACTGACTGCAGAAGAAGAGGAGGAAGCAGGAAAAGAAGCTTAGTTTAAGCAGACTGCATGCAGGAGCTTTTTCAGTAGCTGGATTTTTCTGTAGGGAAAAAGGGGCTTTATATTTTGAACCATTACTGTGTGCATAAAATATAAAATTCCAGGCATCATTTTTGCAACTAGAGAAGGCATTGCTGAATTCAAACCTTCAACAGTTTTATGCTTTGCTGTATCCACGTGCCCTAGATAAAAGTAAGCACTGCTTACTTTAACCATAAGTTGACTACTGACCGCACACAGATCTCTGTTAATGATTTACACATCCAGGAAAGGAAGCCCTCAGATATATGTACATCAGCAGTGTAAAGCAAATTTGCAATAAATTCTGCGGCCATGAGGTAATAAAGAGAATATTTTTTTCACTCTGACTGTAAAGAATCAAAACCCTGTTCAGTCACAAAGTATTCATCTGGCTGGTCTCACCAATCCTAGCTGCTTTATAGGACAGCAAGCAGCCCTGCTCCATCACTGGATAATGTGCATCAAAGAGGTAAGAATGAGAAAAAAACCCCAGCTTGTCTTGGTTATTCCAATGCCTTACTGGCTCAAACAGGTCCTGTAAACAAACACAATTCTGAAAGCAAAACAGCAGATCAAATTAAGGAAGCTATGGGAGAAAACAGCAAGAAAAGACATGTGGAAGGCTGATGTAGATAAGACAGTATACTGGACACTGAGAGCTGAGGTTGATTGTAGCCTAAAAAATGACATGAAAAAATAAATCTCAGCAGCAGAGAATTCTGTGCTGTAGAAGCAAACTTCAGACCTTTGCACAACAGAAAAGAAGACTGTCGCCTGAAGCACAGAGCTGAAAAATGTTCTGTCTAAAATATTGCATGTAGACATAATAATTGTTGTTGTTTTTAAATTTTCAAAAGATTTGCTTTAGGTTTTATGTAACCAATACGGGACTAGGTCACAAATGCATTGATCCATTCAGTTTAATCTATTTTTTTCTCAAAAAATCACTGAAGATTATGCAGAAGAATACTGTCTCAGTGCAGGAACTCTTTCATCTCTGAATCTTGATGTTTGCCAAATAGGTGACCATGAAACTACATACATTACCTATGAACAAGCAAACTTGATATTTCATAACACATTTCATTTTTATTACCATGACATGTGAAATTTCAAGCATTCTTCTTTCCTACAGAGAGCTGGCACCCAGAAAATATGAACAAAAACATGGGCAAACTGCTAAGAGAAAAAAAAAAGGTTACTATCAAATAAAGGTGGCATCATTAGAGACAAAGTACTCAAGTCACTGGATGTCTCACCTTCCTAAAATCTTTGGAAATACCAGGATCCTGGTAACCACGGTTTTATTTAAAGAGGAGTGTAAATAAGGGATGAAATAGGACTCACCCAATATGTGTGTATTGATATGTACATATGATATGTATGATTCTGGACATTCCAGGTCATCATTCAAAAAGTTATCATCTATTCTGCTTGCATATGCTGATACTCTTATTAATGAGACTACCAGGAAAAATATGGATCTTATCTAAAATTCTTCTTATTAAGATTGCTGTGATGCAAGATCAGGATATCTGATCTTAGATGAAGATATATTTATCTATATACCAACATAGAGAAATAGGTAACTTCAATTAAAATAACAGCTACTTCCTATAACAACTACTTCATGATATATAATGATGAAACAAAGAGCTTTTGTTGCCTGGTAAAGCACATCCTATACTGTCCTGAAGAGGAAGAGATATTAATTAGCTTTGTTTCCACTCGTCCAAAAATGCTGCCAACTTTAGATCCCAAATATTGATTTTATTCCACTGTGTTACAGGTTGTACATGTGGGAGGAAAGGCTGCAGCAAAGGAAGGGAACAGAGGCTCAGCAGGTGGGAACAGATTAAATCCCTCCTGCAGCTCCTGCTGTTAATGCTGCACAGAGGGAAGGAGGTCTCCAGCTTCTGAGGCAGCTGGGGCTGCCAAAGAAAGAGCCGAAGGAGACTGGTACACGAGAGGGAGATTTGTGCTCTATTGTTGCTACACCTTTACATACGGTTGGACTTGATGGTGCTGGAGGTCTTTTCCAACCTCAGGAATTCTGTGATTCTATGAAACAGCTCCCAGTGACTGATCTGCAGATCACAAGGACATGATAAAAAATTACTTTGGGTCAGGAGCACTCCCAAATAATGAATGTATTTTGTAACTGGGAAAAGAGGAGCTATATTGTTGGTATGAATTAGCCATGTTTTCAGCACGCTAAATAGAGCCAGTCTTTCTAGACATTCCAGGTAATTATTTAAAAAGTCATCTGCTTCTCTTCTGCTTGATTATACTGATATCTAATAATGAGACTACCAGGAAAAATATGGATCTTATCTAAACTACTTATAATTAAGATTAGTGTGAGTCAAGATCAGGATATCTGATCTTAAATGTACATTTGAAGGTGAAAAATTTTAATTTTGATAATGCCTGTCTTATCCACTCTCTTTAGAATTAAGCTAGATATTACAACCCATGTGACAAAATAAGCACTGGATTTGAAGTACTCTTACAAAAGAGGAGTGGGTACACCAACTGGAGCTCAGACACACTCTAACAAGTCACACTGCAAGAAGCCCAAGCAGCCTGTGAGACTATGTATACAACCTGCAAAATTGTCTGCAGCAGCTATTTCTGTCAAAATCAGTGTTAGTGACAATGAAAAATGGCAACCCTAAATGGAACTTGGAAAACAAAACCAAAAAACAGGAATATACACAGTGAACACATATATTTAATTTCTTCAGAAACTTGTATTAATTACAGATTTACTCCTTCCATGACATTGCCAGAGTCCACTCTTAATGCTGAATACCAAATTCAGTAATAAAATTTTCCATGAATCCTAAAAAAGATCTCCAGCTTTGAATCACAAAATAAAATTAATTCCAAAACAAAAGACATTGGTGCCTTCATGTTTTCCCCTGTATAGTGCAAAGCCTTGGTTTATTTCTGTTTTAGCTCAGTCTTTCAGTGTTTGTGAATGAAAGCCTATGATTTTTCCACTGAAGGAAGGATACAGAAATGACACTGGTGGTTGGCAACCACAGGCAATTAAGTCAACTAAACTTTGTAATTATCACGTAAAGAATCACCAACAATGAACTTTGTTTTTAATCAATCCCTTAACACTACTATGTTGCAGGAAAAAAAAAATCATATGCATCCTTCTTCTGTAAATTACTGCACTTTCTCAATCAGTATCTTACCCCTAACCCTGGCCAGTAATAAAAATATGGCAAGCAGTCATCTAAGTTAAATATTTAATTATTTTACCTTCTATAGCAACCCCATGGGCACAGTAATCTCTTCTGTTCTGCCTTGTCCATATTCAGTATATACAGACAAATCTCACTGAATTTAGCATTAGCAGAAGATACACATCTGACACCTGACTGCTACGCAGTAATTTTCTACTTCACTGGGCAAAATATAAAAATGCCATGAAAGCCAAATTAACAGTTTTCAATGAAATAGAATGCCTGAAAACCTCTCACAATTAAAAAACCCCAAAATTACAGTTTGATAGAAGATCAAGGATATCCCCCTGATCTCACTACCACTTATGCCAACATTAATTGGAATGATTCTAGTATAATAAGAAGCAGTACATCTTCAAACAAGAGCAAAAATGTGATGCAAGAAAATGCCTTGCAAATTATGAAAGCAACCATGTGAAAACTGCACACATAATAGCACATTCAATATCATCCTTGAAAACAAAACTGTTAAGTATTTGCTAATTAGAATGGCATTTCAAGCAAGATTTTAAGCTAACGAAGTTCTTTTCAAATCATCAACCTCTTTCTCATTCTGAAGAATGGTAGCTCACAAAAGTTAACTATGGAGCAATTATTTGTGTAATGGCTTACCAAGGGAACAACAGCTTCAATACTTTTCTTTCAAGACTGGCCACACTTTGAATAATTGCCATAGCTATCTTGAGTTTACTTGACAAATAAACTGGACAATTCGTGCCACTTCAAATTATGAGCAATTGGTTTCCACATATTGATTTAATGTTAGGTTCCTATTTCTTTACTTGTGTTTACAGATATTTTACATCACAGCACATGTGGTCTAGGATCAAATTGCGCCTCAAATTCAATTCCATTTTTCTCTAATGGTATAGCTGTCTTCTACTGTAGCCCTGTGGGTGACAACAGGCAGCCATTGGTGACAACAGGCAGCACACTGTCCTGACTTTGCAAGTCTGCAGCACTGAGGCCTCTCAGGCTTACTTAGAAATTTTCTTGGTCTACATGCACATTTTGCAGGGCCTGTTTAGGTGAAGGATTAATTTTTAAAATTTATTTAAGTTTTTGCTTCTCTTTTTCTGTATAACTATAATTTTATATAGAATAGTAACATGTAGTTATTCTGATATGATGAAATATTTAATAATGGCACAATGACCCAGTCTAGAAGAATACAAGCCTGGTCTGATGCATGAATAAGGACAGAAAATAAGGACAGAGGTTGCAAAGCAAAGTAAGGCATGAAAAGGAATTATGAGAAATGGGAGGAAAGTTAACCCAATCCAGGGTCAGTAAATTACTTACCAACGGCCTGTTAATGAATGAACTGAGCAAAATGACAGTAACGAAGAACAATATCCGAAATACATAAACCCCAAAAGTAAACTTAAAACCGTCAGACCAATGAGTAAATAGCAAGGTGCAGAAGATCAGCAAACATAGAAAAATGGCTCAAAGTTTATCCTGGGGAAGGGAATGAGGAAAGCAATAACCTATTCCTCCTAGTGAAAAACAGCAAGTGACCACAGCATCAATAATTCACTCCTCTGAAAGATCTGAGGAACTTATTTGTCTGCTGCACTGCTCCCCTTTCACCTCTGCCTAAGGCAGACCTGATCATGCCACCATACTGTACACAGGAACAGAAAGCCCACAGCAAACACAGTGACATCATATAACTGAGTATTTCAGCTATAGGACAGAGATACACGAGTCATCACAAGGAACTCTGGGCTTTATTTACCTGCCTTTGAAGCATGGGATTTTTTCACTGCATGTACATAGAACTGCTATATGTACATGCATGAAAAGAGGAGGCAAGGGATGTTTGTAAGATTTATATATGGAGCTCAGCAAACAGATTCAGTTCTAAACCTATTCAATGTAATGCTTTCTCATGTGCACATCCTTCTGCTGGAATTGCTTATAGTGGCAATTATCTGTTTCGGCAATCATTTCTAACAGTCTTCATAATGTGTAAGCCACCTTTTAGAAACAAGACATTTGCTGGTCTGGACTACTGACTAATGCATAGTTTAGTGTGATGTTGCTACAGCAACTAAAAAGTTGAAATTACATGTCATATATCATTTACACATTACTTAGAACATACAGCTTTCTAAAAGCCATTAACCAGACACAGGTGCTGTGATGGAGAAGACAAGGATATTTTAAAGCATTCTAAAATATTTTCCATTGTTCTGAAGGAGTAGGGAAGTAAATCAAAGTAATAAACAGCACAAATAAGAGTGAAGAAGTTTAACATAAGAGAGTGTTCACCTTTAACATGATACCAGCATTTCTCGGGGTCCAGTTGCTAGAAGAACATATCTCTAGATCATGGACAAACACTAGACTTTTTACTTCAGTACTAAGTGAGTGTTTGGGGACCACATCATAGTGTGAAGATATTTTTGCAGACCATGTGTTGCCCATAGGAAAACAACTACTCTCTGAATGAAAGCTTGAGAGAATTTCAAAATGGGGGCTTGGTCTTACTCCAGAGGACCTCCTTAGCAGACATGAGTGTTCATTAAAGTAGTCTTGGTCCTACAAGACAAGCTAATTACCTCTCATCCTCCCTGCAGAGACACAAACTAATATGAAAATGAAACCAGTATGTGTTTGTGTGGTGTTAGTAGTGGTGATGGATAAATTTAGCTGACAAATTGGGACAATTCAAATTGGCAAATTTTATGATTTAGAGAAGCTATTTATGCATTGAGTTTGAAAGTGATCTCAAAAACATGCAGTTTGTAATGTCAGTGCGAATAGAAAGTACCCATGATTGGGTTAAAATTTTAGATTCACCAAATGGGTGCACATTTTGGATACAAAAGTGAACAAAACATCTGGGAATGAGTCTGGGGATATTTTCCAGACCACAGCAGGAAGATTAATGAACTAAGTCTGTCAGGCTAAAATGGAAGCTTACTGAGGGACTGGATAAGGTTTTGATTTAAGAAAAAAGGAGAAGAAAGAAAAGCAGTAAAACAATCTATACAGTGGATAGGCCTGCTGCTCATTGTCAAAAAGGGTGTAATTCTTTGCTTATGTCTAAACACTACAGAGTTTCATAATTATGTAAAAAGGGAACATTTTGTACTGCCAACAAGAGAAGAAATTCTGTAATGGGAGGATGCCCAGTCTTTTTCTGTATCTGAAGTACCAGAGGGTTTCTGGCACTTATATTGAGAAGAGAGGCAAGCTTCTGCACGTTCAACACACTCTCTGAGAGCACCATCAGTAAAACCTCTTGAGTGCCCACTGCTTACTATGCTTTCCACAGCATCATCCTCCTGCACAATGCTGCAATACGTCATTTTGGGGCTGGAGACAAAGACAACATGAATCCAGCTGGATTACAGCACCTGCCTTATTTTATTTAAGATATGTGTGCAGAGAGGTTCAAGTTTTGAAAATGCTATCTCCTATGTGGACATTAGTGTCTACAGTCCATAAATGGACTATGTAAAAGTGCAAAACTAAAGTAAAGAGACTATGAGTGTTACAAATGTCAGTACAGGGACAACTGGAGGAGGAATGGAGAGGAAGAACTCCAGCTAATGTCCTTAGGCCTATAATATGCACGAATTCATCACTGTAATGTGGAGAAGAATACAGGAAAGTCTGTAAATATGTCCCCAGGAGGCAGAGGCAAAGCTTCTATTCACTCAGCTCCTGGTATCCTTTTACTGTGTTTCAAATAAATCTTCCATAGATATCAACTCACCTAGATTTGTAATTCAAAAACAGTGAGGTACAATTACCAGCTAAATCCATCCAGCTGGGACACTCCTTCCTCCTTCTGGCAAGGCATAATAACGCCACTGAGCTTATTGGCTCCTACCCATCCTTTGCTTCACACAAAGAAATCCTCTTACCTCTAAACGATCAGTCTGACAAACTTTAGCCATGAAAAGAAGCAGAGCTGTAGGGAGCCTTTTTCATTATCACCTAATATTAGGGACAAAGATTTAAGACAGTTAGATAGATTATGGCTCTGAAAGGAAGGCACCCTTAAGGATGCCAGAAAGGATGGGGCACCCTCCTAAGTCAGTGGTTCCTGAGCACCTGATCAATGCTAGCACCATGCCTAGTCATGCTCTCACAGTGAAATCTCAACTGCAAGTCTTCCTGAATGTGTTTTGAGTCACTATGGAAAAACACGTGTTCTAGCAAGCAGACACATGCAAGGCTGTCAGAGATGCTCTGGCCAAGTAGAGGATGCCAGTTAGAACAACAAGGACTGGCAGCTTTGCCCCATGCTTTCTCCAAAGAATTGTTTCAGATGGAGGCCAGGGACCCTGTCATATCATGCCATCTTTTCTTGTAAGGCATTCCATGCTGCAAGCATTAACTCTTCACTCAAACACTACTATTTTCATACTGCCTGGGAAAGCGAGTCCTGGCTTTCAGACGATGCATCACGAGCTGCATTAAAGGCAGGCCAGCAGGGTCCTACGGAAGACAGGGCAGTACCAGCTGTTTGTCCTGGAAACAGCAGAGGAAGATGCAGGGCAGTAGGACTGCATCACATAGTCTAAGGACTGAAAAGGGGAAATATGGATGTCATTTGGTCTCTAATGACTTGCCAGCTATTATAGAAGCTGCTCAAGCTATTGGAGTAAAATCTCGTTCAGATACAGATGCAGCCAAATGTCCTGGGTGCCCCATTAGACTGCATCTTAAGCAGAAAATTTTCTTTCAAACCAAAGGTCTTTTGCAAATCATAAAAAACCTGAAATCAAACCAATGAAAAAGCCTTTTTTAAAAATGAGATCAGGGATCTTGGTCGGTTGCCAAACAACCAGACATCCACTCTAATGGTCCTCTTCAACAAGACAGGAGGCAAAATTTAAAAAATGGTTGAGAAAAAGAGAGGGAAATCACCCACCAATTACCATCTCAGGCAAAATAGATAAAATTTGGGTAAATTCACTCCTTCATTTGTGGAGTCCTTTACTCCCCACCACTAAGTTAGACCGGGGGGAGCTGGGGAATGGGGGTTTGTGGTCAATACTCACTAGTTCATCTCTGTTCTCCTTCCTTCCTATGTGCTGTTCCCATGTACTGTTCTCCTGCTCCAGCACAGGTCCTCCCTAAGACTGGAGTCCCCCAAGGACTGCTCCAGCACGGTTCAGTCGGGGAAAGCCAGCCTGTGCCAGCGCAGGTCTCTTCCCTGGCTGCTGTGTGGGTATGTGCCCCAACATGGTCTCTCCCACGAGATGCAAAAGAACACCTGCTCTGATGCCCAGAGTGCCTCCTCCCTTCTTCTCACATGCTGGTGCTCACACTGCTGTTTGCTCACTTTTTTTCCATTACTCCTCATGCTGCCATGCAGTGTTTTAACCTCTCTTAAATATGCTTTCACAGAGGTGTCCCCAGCTTGGCTGAAGGGCTCAGTGGTGTCCTATGGTGGGTCCCCTGAGGAGCCAGCTGTGTTTGGCACAGGGCAGTCCCATACCTTTTCTCACAGAGGCCACCCCTGATGCTGACACTTTGACACCTACATCCAGTATGTCCTCTGGCTTTTGAGATGTGAAGGCAGTAAAGCCTGTTCTGGCTGTCTGGCTCTATCTCTTTTCTGTCTGTAGCTATGAAAATATGGGTAGGAGGAAGAAGATAAAAAAAAATTGCAAGGGGTGAAGAGAGAAGATTTAGAGTCTCAAGACCAGGTAAAAAACAAGGCAAGAACAGTCATGGTGCTGCAAAACTTAATCATGATCTTTTCCGCACAGATTCCTGCCCTGTAACCAAGTTACAAAGGCTTGGCAACAGCTTAGCTGTGGGCCAGGAGACACAGCCAGCCAGGGCCATTGCACTTTACTGTCCTTTCACAGACTGAAAAGCATTCAGCTGATTTTCAGTATTTTATCCAGGCTTGTATCAAGTTGATTTTATGGACAGTATCAGTAGGCCATAAAGGATGTGGCAGCGTAACCAGGTAACTGGCGAGACGCTCTCATCAGAATATGGAGTCATTCCATATGAAAGCAGAGCTGAGCACAGGCAGCAAGAATCAAGGTCAGAACATTCATTTCTTGACTGTAAACCTCTGCATGGGAATAAGATAGCATCACAGCCCACGGGAAGACTCCAGTCCTGAGTCTTGAAATATGAAATATGTAAATCTCACTGCTTCATGGAGTGTATAACAAAGCTGGAGTACATAACTAACTGTTCCGAGTAGCTTGTAAATTACCAGAGTATGATGCAATGTTGCCAGGACTTCTCCAGAGAGCAGCCATAGTTATATACTTCTTAACAAAATTTCTGGCTCAGCTGGTAATGTTGGAAAAAAGAGTGCTATTAGGACAGCAATGATCACAGAAACGCAGAGTTAGTGGATGAAGGTGACCATGATTGCCACAGAAAAGTTACGGGATCAGAGCTTGCCAGTGGTAAAATAGCTCCAAACCTTTAATGAGTACCTTGTGGTCAAATGATACCAACTGACTTCTAGGTCAGAAGGAATACCCAGAAGCATCTCTAAAAAGGCAGAATAACTAATTCAGAATGCATGAAATAAGGCCCAGAAGGACCTTTCACCTCCTAAATTAACACTCCATTACTAATACTCCAACACCTGAAAAATTACATGGTCTATCTGCAGATGCTATTAAGTTCACAAAATCAAATTCAAGGAAATGTTCTTTCCTTGAATTAAGTCCTTCCATGGCTTCAGCTTTTCCTCTGAAGCACTGGGACAGCATCTGCATGCTCTGAAAGCAATGGTTCTTGGATTGCCTCATCCTAAAAAGTCCATTTACACATGCCATTTCTCTAAGCCCCATCATTCCCTGAGAGCAAGTGAGGGCCTCAACTTTTCTCAGATAACCCTTCAGGACCTGAGACTGTTCCAATGAGAACACCACCTGACAAGGACATCATTTGCTGTCCTTAATCCAAAAAGGTTTTTTCCTTTAGTGCTCTCTTTTTTTTATTTAATTCCAAGACCTGACTACACAAGTGTGTCATTCTGGCAGAATCTTTGAAGGGCATTGTTATAGAGAAAGCACAACCCTCAATTGCTTTGTTGAAAGACGGTAAGACACTTGATTCTCTTCAGGTTTGTTCTTCTCACAGGTCCTTTAAAGCTTCATGAATGCACACAGTAAATTCACAAAATCCTATCTGTAATGACTGCACTTCACAGACATAAGCATATGCAGTCTCCATAAAGTCATTATATTCTTCTCAGATCACTGTTCACTAGTCCTCTATGCATCACTTTCTTTTCCTGACCCAATGAAATTTAAAACTGGAACAACTCACACTTACACACAGAAAAGAGGAACACCTGCAGATGTTGTTGCTGCTCACAAATTATCCTGTTCCAACCCTCTGTCATTGGCAGGGATGCTTTCCACCAAACCAGGTTAATCAAAGCCCCATCCAACCTGACCTTGAACGCTGCCAGGGAGGGGGTATTCACACCTTCTCTGGGAAACCTGTACCAGTGTTTCGTGGTCCTCACAGTAAGAATTTCTTTCCATATGTAATCTAAAGCAACTCTCTCTCAGTTTGAAGACATTCTTCCTTATCGTGTCACTACAAACCCTTGTGAAAAGTCCCTCTCCAGTTTTCTTACAGCCCCTTTAGGTACTGAGAGGCACTATCAGGTTCACTCCAGAGCCTTTTCTTCTCCCAGTTGAAAACTCCAGCTCTTTCAGCCTGTCTTCACAAGAGTAGTTCTCTAAACATCCCCCTTAACATCTTCTGTCTCTGCTCTGGGCTGACTCCAGCAGGTCCCTGTCCCTCCCGTGCTGGCAGCCCAGCTCTGGATGCAGTGCTCCAGGTGGGTCTCAGCAGAGCAGAGCAGAGGGGCAGAATCCCCTCCCTGCCCTGCTGCCCACGGGGCTCTGGCTGCAGCCCAGGACACGTTTGGCTCTCTGGGCTGTGAGTGCCATGGCAGGGCATGTGCAGCCTCTCACCCACAGCACCCCGAGTCCTTCTGGGCAGGGCTGCTCTGGGGCTGCTCATTCCCAAACTGGGTTTGTGCATGGCATTTCCCCAGTCCAGGTGTAGGACCTGGCACTTGGCCTTGTCCTGCACCTGGGCTGGTGCACTGGTTCATGAATTTCTCACAGTCCCACCTCTCCAGCCTGTCCAGTCCCTCTGGATGGCTCCCTCCCTTCCAGAGGGGACCACAGCACACAGCTTGGTGTCATCAGTGAACCTGCTGGGGTGCCCTCAATCCCCCCTGTCCCTGTCTCCAGCAAAGGTGTTGAAGAGTGCTGGTCCCAGCCCTGACCCCTGAGCCCCTGAGGGTCACCACTTGTCACTGGTCTCCACTTGTATACTGAGCAGTTGATCCTGCCAGCTCCTTATCCACTGAATGGTCCATCCACCAAATCCATGTTCTGAGCCAAGGACGTTGTGGGGAACAGTGTCAAAATGCTTTCCACAACTCCAGGCAGAGGATGTTGTGCCAGTCATTCTTCCCTTATCTACCAGCATCATAAATCCATTGCAGAAGGCCACCAAATTTGTCAGGTGTGATTTGCCCTTACTGGCAAGCCTTGTGAGGACTTGCTGGCTGTCACAAATCCCCCCTGTATTTTCCATGTACTTCAGCACAACTTCTAGGAGAATCAGCTCCATTATCTTGCTGGACACTGACATGAGACTGGCCAGCCTGTAGTTTCCAGGCTCTTCCCTTTTTTCCTGCCTCTGCTTTATGTTTCTCTTTTTCTGCAGGCAGTAGGAACTGTACTGAACTCACACTACTTCTCAAATATGGTGGCTAATGGCTCAGACACTTCATCTGCCACTTCCCTCAGGACGCACATACACACTTCATCAGGCCCCATGGACCAGGTCACCTTCAGGTTCCTCAGATGTCCTCGAGCCTGATCTCCTGTGGTAGGTGCTTCTTCCTTCTCCCTGTCCCTGCCTTTGCCTTGTGCAGCCCGGGTGGTGTGGCTGGAACACTTGCTCATGATTCAGGCAAAAGAAGGCAGCGAGTACCATGATGAGATCATGTCAAATCTGATTGTCAGTTTAGAGGAACAATTTAGAGGCAACGGTCAACAGGTATTTTGAATTGGTTTAGAAAGGATATTTAAAGATTATGAAAGATGCTTTGATCCTAATTGACAAAAGCAAAATCAAAGACTTTGTACTTCAAAGCAAGAAGTTGCTTCACTGTAGAATGGGGTGACTTGAGTTAGACAATGAGAGATGATGATCAAATCCCTCTGATTCTTACTTATATGAGGGGGAAGAGGAACAAAGAAAAATTTGCAGAAAACCACTTAGAGATTAGTATACCTCTAATTAGAATTGAAGGCAGACATCTCACCACATTCAGGAGGTCATCTAAATTTAAGTCTTCCAGGAATCTTACAAAATCCGGAATAGAAAAAAAATACCTTTGCCCATATATTCAAATCTCATGCACAGGGGCAGTGAATTTGAAGAAGCAAGTATATTTTCATCCTTAGAAGCATTACAAAAAAGTGGGTCTGTTTAAAATTTTTTTTAAATGCCTGATTGACTTGAAGCAGCCACTACCAATCTAGTCTCACTGCTCTACCTTTAGCAGTTGACTAATCTTAAACTGTATCTGAGTGAGAAGGGAATTCTTTTGAACTACACACATTTACATATTACTTATTAAAAAGGATTTAATATGAGAAGCATAGTTTATGAACTTTAAAAAATTGTATAACCTCCAAAATATGTCTTTCTTAGAGATACATTTTGATTTTGTTCCTGTGTAGCAGAAAAATTAGGTGTTTTCTAATTGCAGTGAAAAAGGATTTGTTAACCTATACATGTAGACTGAAAAGAATGACTCAGTTATGACTTTTTTTTCTCCCACCCCTATCTAGCCTTGGCTGACTTGCATAATACTGGAACAGAACGTTGCTCTGGAATCAATCGTACTGACTCGGGATGGCAGGCAGCCTGAAGGAAGAATTACACCAGGGATATTCTCAAAGACTAGGTCAAGACTGCCAATGGAGAGCAGCATAATTATTTACTAAGTAACGACAATGGGATTTTAAAACTTTGGCCTTTTTTAATGTGGATCAAATACAGCTCTAATACATTAAAGCAGAATAAATATTAGAAAGTCTTCTATAAAAATTAAGTCAACAGAGAGCTCTGATCACCCACAGATATTTCTAAAGACCAAGTATATTATTTCAATTTACTTAAGAGAAAATAATTCCACTATGTTATGATGACAAGTGCATTCCTTTGAAGGGCCAGAACATTTTAAATGTAAGATGGTGTTAGACCACATTTTTCTTTCAATATCCTTATGAATTATTCATCATTCATTAAGCGTGTCATAGTCATGTATATGCCAACTGAGTGAAAGACAGAACCAGAATTTTTCAAACCTATGTATTTGTGAGAGACTGAAACAGTTAATGGCTTAAACATTCCTAAAATCACTGAAGGACTTTTGCACACTATTGCAGACTGCAAAGAAGAGGCTGTTCATCTGCAACCACTGAAGCCCACCCTACCACAAATACATGTATTAATTGGAATTTGGACTTGATGTAAGATAAAGGGGGTGTACTGTTGTCCAGTCACCCAGGCCTGAGGAGAAGAATGTGTCCAGAATGATACAGGAAGAGAGACTGGGATTCTGATGGCTGCTGATATGCAAAGTAACCACCCCGGGGGCAGAGGGCAGCACAGCCCATCTCAGGCTACAGCTGGTGTTGAATGAGACACAGAAAGGCAAACCCCTGAGGTGAGCCCTGTCTCTTTGTCCTTACTCAAGGAATTCAATTGTGATAACTCTCCTGCCAGGAAGCGCCTGACACTCCATCTCTGCTGATGGGCCATGATGGACTCAACTGTACTGACATCACAAGTGCTGTAACATCTTAGAAGGTGTCAAAAACACCCAGAGTGTCCCCATGATCCACAGTATTACATCATTCAGTATGAAACTCCTCACCCCAGAGGAGGTACTTGGGCATTCTCACCTGAATCTAAACCGATATAAATCCAGTGGATTTTCTGTTCTGTGGATTTTTCTCGAGATTACTCCCACCACCCAACAAATACAGTCTGTAATCATCACTTTGACCAACAGATATGGAAATTCAAACAACCAAGACTCATTGTGAGGCCTTCCAGTGGTGAGATCTTCTACTCTTATCCTCTTCCTTCTCTTCCATATATGTTTAAGTGATATTTTATGCTTTTATGTTATCATATTACTATAAGTAATAATAACCAAAAGGCTACATCCCGACTTTAAACTGAAACCAAATTGTTCTAAAATAAAACCCTACACGTATAAATTTACACACATCAATTATTCACTCTGCCACAAGGTATGTATTAACAAGAACCTAGGTTACTCTCCTTTGTGGGGGTGGGTCATAAGAGTTTTCTCTTGTTTTATACATGTGGGTTTTTTAAAAGGCTTTATAAATCTGAAGGAAAACCACAGTCCCTTATGAACTCCCATAAATACTGTGATGTTTGTTTGTGGCTGGTTAATGAATATGTGAAAGGGAGATCCTGTATCCTATGGTCTAGCTTTCCCACTCTTGACTGATACACAGCAGAGAACAAGGCTGCCTGCTGTGAATGCACAGCTATGGGAACTTTCTATTAACTGTGTGTAGAATGAGCTACCATAAAAGACGTCGTGGGCAATTCAACTGAGGGTGACAGTTTTTCTCCAAACACACCGCCCGTTTATTTCTGGGGAAAGCAAACATTGTTTAGAGTTACTCTAGTATTTGCTTCTCTACAGTATGGAGAATAGAAAAGTCAGACAGTGGAGGATAAAATGTACAGCAAATTCTGTCCCCTGACCCATCAGAACTTCTCTTACTACACTGCAGTTCTAGCTCTGAGCTAATACATATTCTTTGAAGGCTTCCAGACTTCTGAGCACTCCTGCCTTCCCCCCAGCTGCAGTGTTGGGTGCCTGAGCTCAGGCTCAGCTTCAGTAGTGGGGTAAGGGCTTAGCTTTGAAAAAAGCCCTTCCAGAAAGGCCTGCCAAGAAGTGTCCAGGGGTGGGCTCTCCCATTTCTCTCTGCAATGGCTTATTCTAACCCGACCTGAGCTGTGCTGCAGCCGTGCCTGTGCTCCAATAATCTGGACCCTGACCCTTCAGCCTGACAGCTTAATCCCTGACATGCCTCATGTCTACAGATTGTCTGTCTGTCTGGACTCATGGCTGAACCTGGTTACTGTCACTAGATTTATATGGGCACCGAGGGCTGTGCCCTGGCACAAATTATGAACATATGTATCTCTGGCACCATGACAAACTTTTGTCTCCACCTAGTTCCTTGCTGGGCAGCATATTTTGTGTTTGAGACTACAGCTAGGGCATTTTGACCATGTGGAAAAGTGGACCAATGCTTTTATGCTATCATATTATTTATTATATGATATTTATGTTATTCAGTGGAAGGTTCCACTTCCCTCACATGCATTGCTCCTGGACTTGTGTTCCGACTTCTCCATGTGCCAGTGAGATCTGCACTGACACACTACCTTGGCAAAGGCCTTCTGTCAGGCTAACAAGTTAAATCAGCTTCAAAAGTGGTACAGCAAGCACCAAAGATGGTGCAGAAGTGGTAGTGCTCACAAGTAGGCAGGAATAAAGAAGTGGAGGGAGGAGTGGGTGAGCAGGACCTCCCCTTTCACAAAAGCAATCGCTAGCTGCACTCAGTCACAATGTCAAACCCAGCCAGTTATATGACAGATCACTGTAAATTCAAACTGTGTGTTTCTCTCAGGGTTTATGAATGGAGACAGCAGAGAATACAGAAAAAGTAGCTCAGCTTCTTGAATAGAATACGTAAATGTATTTGTTCTCACCAAGCTGCCTACTTAAATAAGCCACTAGCTTTGGTAGTTTAGTAAAGCAAAAGAGAAGTCTACACAGAGAAGCAAGGGGAAACAAACAGATTCATTCTCTATTTCCCATCAGAAGGTTATGTCCAGGTACAGTCTAGGAAGCAGGCCCTCACTATGCATAGAGGTTACTCCGGAAAATAAATTACCCAAAAATTATCGTTCCCTCCTCTTCTCCTTTGCCTTAGTTTTTTTTCCAAGCAGACAACATAGTATAGAATATCTCCTTGGTTAGCTTGGTTCAGCTGTAATGTCTGTGTCCCCTCCCAAGCTCTTTGCTGTGTGCAGAGAACAGACCCATGGAGGGGGAATGCTGGAGACAGCCTTGATGCTGTGCAAGGCTGCCTGAACACTGCTGTGCGACCAGCACCTTTCCAGCTATCAATACAGCACTCTGAGAGCTCCTGTGGGGAAAGTCACCCAACCCAACTCTTCCTGAACTTGTCACTGCCAAAAAAATGTCAAACAGCACTCTGCAGAAGCCAGCCAAGCTACCTGTCCCACTAAACTATTGTATATTGCTATGTTGGATGATTAATGCTTATTCAGTTTTCTTTATTGGAAAAGACTATTACACAAGGGATCCAAGAGTTCTGTGGGAAGTGTGTAAACCCCAGAAGTGTTTATGTAATCACTACTCCCCCTTGAGTGCACACTGCAAATTTCCAGTTTTGGACATGGTCAGGAATGTCACTGCATACCCCATTTAAGAAAATGGGGTAAGAAACCAAGATAATGGTGTGAAAAGCCTATCTCCATTGTACAGATCTGTGCTACAGAAACATATATAACACTTCTTCTTCATAACCCTCTATTTATTTTGGCAGTTAGACAGGCACATTCTCTAAGCAAAGCTCCCAAAACATTCAGCAGAGGTTAACACATGGAAGAAAAGCAATAGCACATAAAAAGGAAAGTGCAAGTTCAAGGCAATTTCCGCACTTATCAGTGTGGTAACCTGTACTGACCTGAGCAAGATGTCGACAAAACAGGGCTTCAGAAACTCAGTAACAATTACCACTGACGTGGGTGGTGGTAACGATGAAGAGACATTTGAAAGGCGTGATTATACCCCTGTGCCTTTCCCCTTTCCTCACTTTTTAACCCAAGGACTTACCCCTCACTTGCACACGTCGGTAAATGCAGTCAAGAAAGCATCAGGAACACTGGCCAGACCTGTCCTGCAGGTATTGCCCAGCCACTGTAGCAGCAGGCAGTGCTTGAGGGCAACACAGCCTCCCCAGATGCCATAAAGGATTTTCTTCCCACAACAGGCAGCACCCTAGCTTTAAAAAGCCATAGTTCACCCTTTAATTTTCTTCCCTGATATGTCAAAGGCTCTAAAGTGAGAAAATCTAACACTCCTGCATACAGGAATCAGCTCTGACCACTGCCTAGACCTGAAATGAAAGTATGTGCTAAGGCAACCAAAATAATAGCTGAACCACACAATTCCAAAGAGCTGACATTGGTATCACAGTTCAGTCTTCAAAAAAATTTTTTTTGAGTTAAGGTAGATCTGTAATATCTCTGATTTGTCATCCACAGACTACTCCATAGGTTCACCCTCACAGAGACAACAACTGGGAGCAGTTGCTGGACCAAAACCACCTGAATCAGCTAAATCACCTGCTATTAAGAATAATCATACTTCATAAGCCTCTTAAGTAGCTACTCAAGATTATTTTTAAAGTAGATACTTCTTTGGCTCTGACTGTGTTGTTATTGGAAAGTGATTTGATCTCTAATTGCTTTAAGGGAAGAGTCTTCCAATTTCTTCCTAAAGTTTAGTTTCTGTTTTGTATCTGCTTGTTTATGATTCAGATCAGAGTAATAGATTTTCATTTCTTCTCTGTTCTTAGTGTTACAGCCTCCCCCTGGAATTCTTTCTGCACTCTATAACATGTTATGGAGAGATACAATACCACTTCACAGATGGCAGACAACTGGATGGATGGAGCTTTGAGATCCCTGCCCACGGTACAGAGGATTGGAGCTTGGTGATCTTAAAAGGTCCTTTCCCACACCAACCATTCTATGACTTTATTCCTTCTTATTTTTTTGCTAGACTAAAAAGATTATTTTTGTGATGCCTTCTTGTAAGAAAAGCTAATAGAATAGTAAGAATAGAAGCTTTCTTTGCACCGGATCAAATTTTAATCCATGTTCCTTGAATGAGAACAAGTAGACCACCACAAATTACTTTGACGTCTTCACTAGGACTTTGAATAACATCATTAACACTCCTCTAATTCAACTAGAAGTAATTCAGCTACATCAGGCCAACACTCCTAGACTTGTGCTTGTCAAAGTAATTTGTCTGTGTTTCCAACTAATGAGCTGCTGGCTGAAACAGTAATTTTTGTTATTAGTCCAATCCCAGTCATTGATTTAAACAAGTATTGAAGATTCAGATCCAACACTCATCCTTAGGAATTTCAGAGCTAACCCTCTCCTACACAAGAGCTTTCCTTTCATTGCCAGTGTTATTATGTACTGAGGTACAGTCCTAAAAATCATTTTCTAAATCCCACTTCTCAATCTTGTGGTTTACAATCTGTAAAGAAAAGGTGTTTTACTGAAGGTAGATAAGATTCACTGCACTTGTATATTGACAGGTATCAGCCAATCTAGCTCAAATAGCTTCAACATTTCATTCTGCTCAGAGCTGTTCTGGTCTCCCATATAGTCTAAATTAGTTTAGCCAGTACAAAGCTGGCTGCATACTTTTCTTCCAACATCTCCTTTAATATAGATTTGATATACACAACATTCTTCAGTCATCTTGTAATATCTGAGAACAGATTTTATCATTACATGCTCCGTTTTCTTATATCCCTTCCACACAATTACGTGATGGAGATCCTCCATTACCCAACATTAGTAGGTGACTTGGGAGCTCACCAAATCATCTGTGGAAAGAACTCTTGTGCAAAACCACAAACATCTACTGAAATCTGCATTTATAAAATGAAAAACAATGTTGAAACCCAACTCTGTGTGTTGCTGTGTGTTAGCAATTTGCGTCACTGTTCTAAGATCTGTAGGCAGTATATTTTGCATTACCAGCCTGGATTTCTGTCACTGTAGCTAAAAAAATCTTGGTTTTGTGGTTCTCAGATCTGGTATTGTCTTACAAAAGCTAGTTTTAGCCCAGATGTTTATCAATTCATCATTTCAGCTCCGTCAAAAATCTGCAATTTTAAAAGCAATGTTTGGTGTTTTTTTTTTTAAATTGAAATATCTGATTTTTCACATATAGTTTCAAGTTATATCCTCAGGTTTTTTCTTCTGTTCAAGGAACAAAATTCTCACAAAACCCACAAAGTTACACACGTTTAATAGCATGATACAGAAATATTTTTTAACTCTAGGCTAATATGAATTTTATGTCAGCAGTAGCTAGCCCACAGTTTAAGCTTCTTATGGGGTACTCACAGTAGGGCTCTATCCAACAACTCCACATACTCTAGTTATTATGTAAGCAAATCCCAAATTATTGGCAGTCACAGACTTCAAGGACAAAAGGAAAAAATCAGAAAAACATGCAGTACTATATGCATATTTAGGGCTAATACATTTCATGCACTTAATCAAGTAACTCAAGATAATCTGTTTCATCCAGAGAAAGGGCAGAAGTAACTGATTTTACCACAGTCTGTTCTCAGGCAGTCTCCACTGATTTCAGAAACCTTCTTTGACTCCAGATCTCCTGGCTGAAGTGCAGTGTTGTGGCTTTGCCCCTGTCAATCAGCACAAAGAACATGCCATGTCAGTTGTCAGCCCGTGCCCTGCTTCTCCCTATGGATGCCTATCAGAGAGTCCTTGTCATCATTCCCGATAACTCACCTGGGGGAGAATCATGCTCAGCACTGAAAGGGTGTTCCTATCCTGGAAGCTGCTCGTGGTCTCAGCAGCTCTGAGTCAGCGATAGTCTCCTCTCTGTAAACATTATTTTCATTACTCACCACTTGCTACCTACTGGTTCCTACCTAACCAGGCTTTGTGTACAAAGAGCTCTAAGCCACGGTGTGACCCAAACTACCACGTATGATTACCTCCTCCCCACCTTCACTTACCTGCATGACAATTTTTGGCCCACTAACTCCGTGTGATTTAGTTTTCTCTATGATCTTCAAGATTTAACCAGGCAGAAGTAAATGCAGTCAGTACTGCTCTCTCCAGAGATTTTTTTGAGAACACCTCTAAGAAAACCTGACAGTCTTTGGAGATTTAGTGTGAATTTTTCTGAACTTGACATCATTAATGTAACTCAGAACTTCAAGAACTGTTACAAGTGGATAATGCTTTGGGATTTAAAGTGGTCCCTATAGCTTAAGAAGAGCTTTAGTATTCTTTTCCAATTTGGATTTGTTATGGCTTAACAAAATCAAATTAAGAAACAACTGATGCAATCTAAATTTCAGCTATTCTGCATTAGATCCTGTAACCTATTCTGATCCAGCAAAGCCTGATTCTGCCAAAAAAAAAAAAAAAAGAAAAAGGCTTTTCTGTGTTCTTACACTGAACTCAAAAGAACTACACCTACATCTAATGCTTCTGCCTGCTAGATCATGTCCAATTTTTGTGGGAGCTGAGAGGATTAGAGAATGTAATACAGAAACAACAATGTATATTTGAAACCCCTCAAGGACATGGACAAGATGAAACTTTACTACTGCTAAGCCCCCTTAAAAGCTTGTGAAAAGCGATTTTTTTCAATTAAAAAGTCTTAAATATACTTAAATTAAGAAGCAAATCAGTGATTTCTCATAAAAGTATCCAGTGGAAAATTTTAAGAACACTAAAAATCTTTAGGATAGAATGATTTTTCATTTTATTTTTCTTTATAATTGTTTTATTGTTCTATATAGAACAAGATTAGCCCTCAGAGCTAGGCTGTAAGATTCACCATTTCACCATGATATATCTTTTTTCAAAGAACAATGCAGTTTAAGTATACATTCTTCTCATCAAATTTATTTTTGAATTCTGGTCAGTTGTAAAAGTGTCAGGGTATTTTTAAGCTTTAGAGATTTAGGATAATGTAGGTGAATAGTTTTCTAGCATACTTGTACATCAGTATTATGTCAGAATATTTCTAGGGGATCTCTACCTTCAGCTTTGACTGGACTTTTGAACAAACTGCACTTTCTCTGCACCTGCAATCTTCATTTCTTACTGGCATAGTGGTTTGCTGTACCATGCACCTTGCCTGTGGCATTCTTCAACTGGCTGCACAAAGATACAGCCTCTGTTCGACTGTAAAACCAACACAGAGAAACACAGACTACGTATTTTTAACTCCAGCCTTCTATTTAAGGCAACGCAGAAGAGAGCTTCAATGCAAGTCATGCCACTTGATTTCAGCTGAGCCATTTCAGGGTAAGATATCTGCTTTGTAACACGCCCCAGGATGTTTGCATTAGCAGATTCTCCAAAGAAAAAAAAAAAACAACAAGAAAACATGACCAACTTCTTGAGGCAAATCCCTTCAGCACAGCTGGGGACCAAGGCAGCAGGGAAACAAAAGGCAGAGAGGGGCACACACGTCATCTGCCCCACAGGGAACACTTGCTTGGCAGGCTGTGGCTGCTGCCCGGCATTGTGTTTGTGCTCCAGCTACTGCGAAACGCTCGTGGGGCTCTGGGCCCCACCAAAGCCAGGACTAACCCTTACTGGGAAATGCTCGTGGGGCTCTGGGCCCCACCAAAGCCAGGACTAACCCTTACTGCGAAACGCTCATGGGGGCTCTGGGCCCCACCAAAGCCAGGACTAACCCTTACAGAGAAACGCTCATGGGGCTCTGGGCCCCACCAAAGCCAGGACTAACCCTTACTGGGAAACACTCATGGGGCTCTGGGCCCCACCAAAGCCAGGACTAACCCTTACTGGGAAACACTCATGGGGCTCTGGGCCAACCAAAGCCAGGACTAACCCTTACTGGGAAACGCTCATGGGGCTCTGGGCCCCACCAAAGCCAGGACTAACCCTTACAGAGAAATGCTCGTGGGGCTTTGAGCCAACCAAAGCCAGGACTAACCCTTACTGGGAAACGCTCATGGGGGCTTTGGGGCCCACCAAAGCCAGGACTAACTCTTACTGAGAAATGCTTGTGGGGCTTTGAGCCAACCAAAGCCAGGACTAACCCTTACAGAGAAATGCTCATGCAGGCTCTGGGCCCCACCAAAGCCAGGACTAACCCTTACTGAGAAACGCTCATGGGGGCTTTGGGCCCCACCAAAGCCAGGACTAACCCTTACAGAGAAATGCTCATGGGGCTTTGGGGCCCACCAAAGCCAGGACTAACCCTTACAGAGAAATGCTCATGGGGCTTTGGGGCCCACCAAAGCCAGGACTAACCCTTACAGAGAAACGCTCATGGGGCTCTGGGCCCCACCAAAGCCAGGACTAACCCTTACTGGGAAATGCTCGTGGGGCTTTGGGCCCCACCAAAGCCAGGACTAACCCCTACTGGGAAATGCTCATGGGGCTTTGGGCCCCACCAAAGCCAGGACTAACCCCTACTGGGAAATGCTCATGGGGGCTTTGGGCCCCACCAAAGCCAGGACTAACCCCTACTGGGAAATGCTCATGGGGGCTCTGGGCCCCACCAAAGCCAGGACTAACCCCTACTGGGAAACGCTCATGGGGCTTTGGGCCCCACCAAAGCCAGGACTAACCCTTACTGGGAAATGCTCATGGGGGCTCTGGGCCCCACCAAAGCCAGGACTAACCCCTACGCGGCTCTGCAGCTGAGCATGACTGGACTGCCAGATCAGCAGCCTGGCCTGCCAGCCAGGACACCTGGGCCTGGGTCTCCCGCTGCTTGGAAAGACAGACAGCCTCACTGCTTGGACAGACAGACAGCCTCAGTGCTTGGACAGACAGACAGCCTCAGTGCTTGGAAAGACAGACAGCCTCAGTGCTTGGACAGACAGACAGCCTCACTGCTTGGAAAGACAGACACCCACCAACCTAAAGATGGGAGACCTCCCCGGGAGCAAGCAGCAGAACCGAGGAGACCAGAGGGGGATTTTAATCCACCAATGCTTTATCAAACTTGATGAAACTGTTCTTATCATGACACGGATTTACTAAAATGTTTCTTGTTTCAGCTTAACCCACACTAGTGACAATAGTAGGAGGATGTGAATTGCAAGCAAAAGTAAATAACTGACTCATTAAAATAATGCAGCTGAAATACAGAAATGAATAAATGGCAACAAACTCCTTAATTTGTTGACTTAATCTGTCTTAATTTTTCCCATGAGGCAGCTAATACGGGAGCTAATGAGCTGCCAGTCATCAGTCATTGGACACTGACTGCTTCACATTCAAGAGACTGATTAAATAACATAGGTGCTTATTTTATTCTGGCAGCACAACAGGATTGAGATTATTAGTTAGGAAAGAGATCAGACATTCTGAGCAAAGGAGAGGCAATCATTCTAGTTATACCAGTCTGAAGCTATTCTCGTAAAACAATATAATATTAACTTTTTCCTTATTTGGATTAGAAGGGAGGAAAACACCTAAAGCATGGTATGAGGTATAAACCAAAATAGGGCACAGGATTTCAACATGCAGAATGACTCCAGCTCTGACCTCTAGGGGGTCAGCACAGCTAATGGACATTAACTTTAAAAAGAAACTTCTCTCTACAGCCAGTGATTGTCAGAATAAGCTTCAGCCTACTCGGAAATTACAGATGTCAACCCATGGGAAAAATAAAAGTTAATATTTTGTAGTAGGGGGGAATTTTCTTCTAGTCTTTTCTGATGATGCTGAACAGTTAAGTCAGTTTATATGGTACAGCTATTTGACTAATTTCAGCACTCCTGACCAATAAACTCCAGGTACTTCTACTTCTCTTAGCATAATTTACAGTTCTCCCATAAATCTGCAATGAATCGGTTCAAGGAACAAAATCTAATCACTTTCCTTTTTGTAGAGCTATTTATTTTTGTTGGTTTTTTATCTCCTCGAACAGATCAGATGAATATCAGTCAAAGAACAAGGGAGGAAGTGGAAATGGTTGGAACTCTTATGCAATAACACAAATCCAATTTGTTTCAAGCAAGCACAAAGGATAATACCTGTGAAGTTTTGGGTTGGCTATCAGGATGTAGCTAAAAGGTAAAATGTTAAAGCCAATGAAAAATTAGCTTTTTACTGCCTGCTATCAAAGTACTATTAAATTATGCCTGTTCAAATAGAAAATGGATTGTTTATATCCATTAAGGTTGTCCCTACATAGTTAAGTGACCTGTTGAACCTTGTAAGCAGCAGTCTCTTGACCACAGTGATCTGAAAAGCAAAACCAGAGTGGAAATACAGTAAAGACATCTTTTCAGGTACTCATGACTATTGGTTATTACCTGCAACAATAATCTCTCATGCCTCTTTGAATGAAAATAGTTGATTCTGTAAATCCTAGTAAAACTATGATGACATAACCAGACTTCCATGGATTTACTAGGCAAGAGTTGTAAAAAGGGTCCATCACAAAGCCAAAGAGCTTCTAAACCTGGCTGACCTTTGGCTGAATCAGAGGGAATAGCCATACACTCCTCCACGAGCTGGGAACACTTAGTTTTACTTGAGGGAATTATAGAAAGATTTTGCAGGGAGGATTAAAATAAACTAAAGACATAAAAAGCAACTTTTCTCAAGTAACCACAAGGAGTCCCATGCAATGGGATAACAAGACCAAAGCTGGAGAAGAAAAAAAATTGGGAACATGGTGTTGATTCTTAAGCTGTGGCTATTGGTCTTCCCATAGTCAAAAAAAGAAAGTTTTGAGGTCAGGTGGAAAAAATTATTTGGGGGGGGGACAAAGTCCTACAGACACAGCGAAAATTGTCTTCTATTTGTAGACTCTAGTCCATTCCATACAGTCTTGACTACCTGCCATTGATGCAAAGGCCACATAAATTTGGGACTCCTCATGTATATACAGAAAGTGAAAATGTCAGGTTTGTGTTAAGCACTATTCACTACCAGCAGTCGGAACCAAGGCAGCAGCTCCCCAGCAACACGGTAACAGTCCTCAACCCAGACATTGTTTAGACAAGCACTGTAGGTTACAGTGACCTCTCTTCCAAGTGCTAGGGGCTTAATTCTTCAACACAGTGACGAACACCAATACAGCTGCTGATCTGAGCCTGCACCGCGGGGACAAGAAAAAGGAGCAAAGAGAGCTACTTTCCTCCACCTTCTGGAGCACTTCAGAACTCTAGTCTGAACTTGTAAATTAATTTTTACATGAGTCAGGAAACAGCAAGCAGGTGTTCACCCTTCCTGTGCTTCCAGGATCTGCTCAGCAGTGACAGAGATGGGGAAGGGTTTGGAACACATATCCTATCAGAACCAGCTGTGGAGCTGGTGGCTTCAGCCTGGAGAAGAGGAGCCCCAGGGGAGAACTTATCCTCTCTACAGTTCCCTGAAAGGAGGATGTAATCCAGGTGGGGATCAACATCTTCAACCAGGAAACTACTGACAAATCAAGAGGACATAGAGATGAGGTTTAGGTTGAACGTTACAAAGAAATTCTTTACAGAAATGTGGTTAGACATTAGAACGGACTGCCCAGGAACATGGTGGTGCCACCATTCCTGCAGGTGTTTAAGGAAAGACTGAATGTGGCACTCTGTGCCAAGGTCTGGTTGACACGGTGGTGTTAGGTCATAGGTTGAACTCTGTCACAGGACGAGAGGGAGCTTCACACAAGCCCTGCCTTAGCTTCAGATTTCTGGCAACTGCTTAAATTTAAGAAATCACTCTGGCATGCAAGTTCTAGGGATGGTAAATCAGGTCTATTTACAAAATAAATTATTTATTAAACAGACTGTAGATACCAGACAAAAGATCTTAATCAGAGTTACTTACTGCAAAGTATAAAATTAAAAAGAACTACTAACAGATTACAGCATAAGATAAAAGTGTGCACAACATTAAGGTGACACCTATACTAAAGCTAGAAATAGTATTGATTAGGGGCCAAATGTAACTCACCACCAAAATATCAATAGTGTACACAGATTCCTTCACTCAGCCTCCAGAGGAGTAACCGCAGGGCGGGCATCCCTGCTCAGGCAAGAAACTCCACACATCACCAGGGAATGTGTAGAATATTTCTGCTTTGTGGAAGTTTTGGTGTAGCTTTTATAGTTTGTAAAGTGAGGTGTCTGTCAGTCAGAAATCCAACTGATCTTCCAGATCTCTCTGTGACAGTAAGATGTTTATTGGCACTTGGGAGATGCCAATCACTATGGTTACAGATCACTATGGTTAACCCCATGGTGCCAGAATACCTCACTACAAGACAGTTTGTCCTGTTTGAGTTATATGACCAGTTAACAAACAAGAGATAAGCTTTTGCTGTGGGGGCAAGATGTCCTGCTACAGTCTGGATGATCTCAGAGGTCTTTTCCAACTTAACTGATTCTGTGATTCCGAATGGTGTGTTTTGGTGTACACTGATCTATCAGTTTGTATACTGTAAAGGACCCAGAGTTTCAACTCTGGCACTGGACCACTCAGAGTTGTACTTTGGGATACTGTGGAATGGAACTCAAACCCAAGCTCTGCATGGGAGAAACAGCTGTTAACAGATGTAGAGAAGTGAGATTCTTTGGTGGGGCTGCAACTTGAAGCAGCACTTTCACTGTTCTTTTATACATTCAGCTTTGAAGAAGGAAAACAAAGATTATTACAAGTTTGTTTCATTTAGGAAAGAACATTTTTCCAAATATGCAAACAGCATAATATTAGAATCTAGAAAATACAGGCTCAAGACCTTCTATTTCTTGATTCAGATCAAGAACCTGAATCCAAGTCTTCTTTTCCTCAACGACAGAGCTCCTGGCTTTGCTGAAATAGTTGTCTCCAATTTTTAATAAGAAAATATATTTTGTTCTGATTATGCCTTAGTTAATCTTCTATATCATATATGAACACTTGAATGGGAGATCCTCTGGAATATCCTGACCCTGCTTATTTGAAAACAATCATCTGAAAATTTGAAAAAATTTTGAAAACAAAGCTGCTTCATCAAAGTTTTGCCTTCAACATTTCTGTACTGCCCTCACAAAATACTTTTGTACTGTCCCTTCATTTCACATAAGGAAAAATGAAAACACGCCTCATTATGCATTGGCCATCTTCTAAAACCCTTCTGGTGGTGCCTTGTTGCTTCCATCCCTCAGTCTCAGACTACTCAATTTTTATCAGGAATAAAAATCTCTGAGACACATCCATTTCTATGTCACAGGCTTTCTGGACTGCTTTCCTTGGTAGTAATTTCTCAAACCCATTTGAATGTAATTTTTAAAAATACATGTTTTTTATTTCTTTCCCTGTTGCTCCCAGATGTTCACAGCAATGCCTGTCCTACTTTCATAATATGCTATGACTTTAATTATCTCTGGGCCCCATCTCTAGCTTATCTCACTCCTAACAATCTTACAGAGGAATCCAGGTCTTCTTGAGATGCAGACTCCATTACAGTTAATTTTCTACAATACAGCAGCAAAACAACCTGTCCCTCCTAAATTAAATAAATTTTCCTCCTCACATTATTCCTTGCCTGTAACAGAATGCACTGCAGAAATGAAGTCAGACACAGCTAATTATGTGCGTTCACTCTTTGTTTACCTCTCTTTACACGACCTGCCTCACAGTCTCCAGCAAGAATAGGCATGATCTGATTAAAAAGTCCAGGGATCCTCTGATCATCTCTCAAACCCCATGCAATGCCATTAGTATTATGGACAAGCCTCAACTTCTGTATCTTAACTTAGCCGGTTTGAACTATTCCTCCTTGAAGAGTTATTACACGTTAAATGAGCCAGAGAGCAAAATGCTGAACATGGTGCAGCAGTGGAAATATCCATCTATAATACTGGACAGCCAGGGTCCTTCCTACTGCTAACAGTGTATTATTTATGAAGAGTGAAGCTACTGACAGAAGAAATGAAACAATTTCATTTTCATTAATATTAGATATTAACACCTGTTAACTGCTTGGCGATGTGAAATGATTCCAGAATAGCCATTCAGATTTCTTTCAAACTGGAAAAAAAGTGTATCATAGTACCTTTGTTCTAGTGGATAAGATAAATCAACTAAAATACAGATTATTAAAGATATAGGTTAAATTTGAAAGAAAGCAAGGACCTGGAGCTGAAACTCTAAAAATCCATGAGAATGAATGCCCTAGTTTCTAATTACTTTGGCTAAAATTTCTGGTTAAAAATTATATTAAGAACCACAAAGACAAGACAAAAAATCATGGAAGTTTGTTTTAAATCTTAGAAGAATTATAAAATCGTTTAAATAGGCCTCTGTGCTTTTTTTAAAAAATGAAAATAACTTGTAACTGAGTTCAGAATTTGCTTATCAAACCAGATATTAAACACACTAATTCAATAGGTACACTATCCTCTTTATGCTTTTTACGGGCTCAGGTGATGCTTTCAAAAGACCTGAGTGTCATAAAACACCATCTGCTTTAAAAGCACCTCTTTACTCATCAGCTTCACCCCTGAATTATACTGTTCCTGTGAAATAATATTCAGAATTCTTGTGTCTGAAATGCTACATATTTCTGGCCTGTGTACCTGTCAGTATCACTGCCATTCACATATAAACCAGCTAGTTCTGAATCAATTCACCCAATTTAAATCAGTATTACTGCATTAATATAACTCTCCACTGGGGTTAATATATGCTGGTTTTTAGTGTTGTGTAATGTAGCCAATTCCCCTTACAGTTTTAGTTAATGAAAGACTCTTTTCCACATTTCCTTCCAAAAACTGTTGTGTAACATCACTGTGTACTGTAAATAGCTTCCCACTTCCATCTGCTATCTGCTCTAAACTGGTCTGGTTTGCAAAGCTTTTGTTTTACAGTCCTTCAATATAAAGCCTTGTTGTAATTTCTTCTGCTCTATGGCTACCAGTAGCAGTAGCACATAAAGATTATACTGCAAATACATTTTTAGTAGTTAAACAGAGTCTAAAAGAGTGCCTAAAATATTCATTTTAGTGAAAACATTACATAACAGATTGGACATCATGAGACTCTTGAATTCAATGGGTACACCTTACTGAGCAGCTGAGCTGAGTACCTCCTTCTCAGCACTGTGAAAGGGTACACCAAAGGCCCCACAAATGTGATACAGATAACAATCATTCTAGACTTAAATTTTGTTTGTGACTACATTGACAAGAACATATTAAAATCATAAACTAGAGGTTGTCATGGTTGATTCTAATGTACTATGAAAACAAAAAGAAACACACAAAAAATTTTTACCGATACCAGTCACTGCCACAATTTCCAACAAAGTTCAGACAAGCCAAGACAATTTGAATGATGCCAGGTAATTCTGAAATATGGTTGTTTGGGTTTGTGTGGCAAGGGTTTGGTAGCAGAGTGGCTACAGGGGGGTGCTCTGTGAGCAGCTGCCAGGAACGTTCCCCATGTCCAGCAGAGCCAATGCCAGATCCAGGGTGGACCCACTCCTGGCCACAGCTGAGTGCCAGGGTCAGTGACGGCAGTAGCACCTCTGGGAAAATGTATTTATAAAGAGGGAACAAAACCTGCAGTACTTCCAGCCAGAGAGAGGAATGAGAGCATGTAAGAGCAACAACTCTGCAGGTACAGAGGTCAGTGAATGGTGAGGCAGCTGTTCCTGCAGCCCCTGGAGGAGCCACCCCAGAGCAGGTGGATGCCTGAAGGAGGCTGTGAGCCCGTGGGGAGCCCCTGCTGGAGCAGGCTCCTGGCAGGACCTGTGGCCTGTGGAGAGGAGCCCAGCTGGAGCAGGTTCCCTGGCAGGACCTGTGACCCCACAGGGGCCCACAGTGGAGCAGCCTGCTCCTGAGGGACTGCACCCTGGGGAGGACCCAGACTGGAGCAGTCTGGGGAGAGCTGCAGGCTATGGGAAGCACTCACATTAGACAATCACATGGAGGACTGTCTCCCATTGGAGGGACACGTTGCTGGAACTGGCAAAGAGCATAAGAAAGAAGGATTACCAGAGAAAAAGCGAGATGAGCTGACCACAACCTCCACCCCTTGTTCCCCTGGTTCACTTGGGAGAAGACAAAGAAATAAAGAGTAGAGTTGAGCCCAAGAAGCAGAATGAAATAGAGGTTTTTTTTTTTTCTTTTATATATGTTTTCTCATTATTATTCTCATTTTTCTACTCTCATGCTATTAAGCAATAAATTAATTTACCTGAACTGCCCATGATGGTAGCTGATGAATGATTCTCTCCCTGTTCTTATCTTGACCCATGAGCCTGCTGTTATTTTCTCTCCCCTACCCAGCTGAGGAGAGGACTGACAGCATGGCATAGGTGGGCACCTGGCAGTCAGCCAAGATCAACCCACCACATCACTGATAGCACAGGAAATCACAGTTTTACAGTTATATTTCCACACAACATGCTACTTGAATCTCATGATTACTGTACAGTTTCTATGACCAGAGTCTCTAGATCTAATTGCTTTGCTGGGTACAACACAAACATCAGAGATCTATTTCTTTTTTCAAAGAATGTGAAACCCAACAATCTCATGTATAAAAGCTTCTCAGTAATTCAGACTAGAAGAGGTTTCAGGAGGTCATCTAGACCCCAAGAGCACCAAGGAGGGATCAAAAACGCCAACATAATTCCTTAGATTTGCTTAATCTACCCAATTAGGGGAATTTTGAAACCTCCTTAGGCAATTTAGACTACTGATATAATATTTATATTAAGGTACTGTTCTTAATATGTATTCTATATCTTGCATGCTACAACTTAACCCAAGTATTTCTTTTGCAGCCTAAAATCAACAGAACAACAAACTGCTTCTATCTCTCTGCAGAGCTCACAGAGTACTTTGAACACTTTAAAGACATCTTCTCTTAATATTTAAATGTAGCAGTCTTGATTAATTTTCTCATATGCCACATTCTCAAGATCCCTTAATCTTCTTACTCTGCTGCAGACTCCCCATCTATCTTTTTTAAAGCACTGTGCCTCTGAAATACAAAATATTTTAGCTGAGGCCTTGAAAATATTCCCCTTGACACTTTGCACAACTCTCTCAACCACACTCCCATTTGTAAATTCTGGCATGGTATTTACTTTTCACACAGCAAGATGACATTATTGACTCCTGTTCTTCTTTTGTACTGTTAAACCCCTCACTTATATCTCTTAAAATCTGATTATTATTAGAGAGGACCTTCTACTGAAATTAAGGTGCAAATGAGACCATACTCTGAAGTCAACATACAGCTTTTATTAAACAGTAAATTTGAAGGAGACAGAGCGAAAAAATGGGGCAAAAAAGGAGGAGGGGGAGAAAGAAAGTAACAGAGAAACAGATCAAGTAGAAAAAATATCACCACTCCATAGGTTCCAACGATGTCCCATTGGTCCTCTTCTTCTGGTCTTCTCAGTGGCTGCAGTCTTGTAGAGGTGATGGCTGCAGACTGTATCCATCGAGTGGTGGAAGGAAAGAACCCAAAAAACACCAGGTCCAAGGGTTTTATATTATGCTGAGGCTACGTGGAAATGCCCCCTGTACCTCCCCTGGATGATGCAACACCGGATCACGGGATATTTCATGAGTCTTTGGCATCTTCTAAAGTGTTGTCTCTTACCATTGCAGTTGAATCAATCATGGCCCATAATAGCCCATCAGCCAAGATGAATACCTACAGCCTACATGTGGCTGTCCTGGTACTTTGAAGAGGGAGTTTTCACAGCTGAATCATTATGTAAGGGAGGACATTGGCATGATAAGAAGGACTCGAGGCCCCTCTCAGGATTTGTCTTTTATCAGTCTCTTGCATTACTGGAAACTGTAGCCCCAAGCATGCACACCCTTCTGCACTCTGTGCATCACTAGCAGAGCACTCAGCCAATTGTTTGAGCTGTTAGCACCAACAGTCCAGTCTCTTACAGCATCTGCATTGTTTGAGACATTAATAACCAGCAATCCAGTCTCTCACAACACCACCTACTTTCCTGAACCCTTGTTACCTCAGTCCTGTATTTGTGCAGTTGTGTATCTATGTTTCAGTGCAGCACCTTAGTCTTATTTCTACTAAGCAAGTTTTTATTTATCAGAAACCATACAGCAATCATAATATAAAAATAACTTTTTTCTTTTCTTCTCCACTATGCTGAAGTCCCTCTCCTTTCATCACTACCTAGTGCAATGGTATAATGCTATCCATGTCACTAATGACATATAGATTAGTTGCCACACCAAGGAGCTTTGCTACGCCAAGCCCTTTGCTCAGACAGAGACCCATTGATAACCAGTTGTAAATAATTTCCCAGGGACTGGACATCGTGGACAGTGGTTTCATATAGACTATGGACTATAGACTGCTTTTCTGTCCTTGGATCTTGTTACCTTCTTTAGAAGGAAACCAGAGCACTTTTGTTTTCAGAATATTTCATTTCAGTGGGAACCTGTGTTGCTGTTCTCCATGCTACACATAATGGATTTACTTCAGGGTCTTATAGCAGTTTATAATCAAGTGATCAATACAGAGAGGGTACAGCTAAAAAAAGATCTGTTACAAATCTGCACAGAAGATATTAATTGCTAACAGGCTGCACAAACTGCTGACCATGTCTTCTGTTGTCTAAAGAAAACATTTTGCCTCCCTTTTGACCTGGCTTTCTTTAGATACTAGGGTCAAGACAGTTTCACACAAGGTAGGACAGGGCAGGTGCTGTGCCTGCCTTCTTCTACTGCAGGTCCAATCCCTTATGGTGACACGTAAATCTTTCTAGAATATATACAGTAAGGTGTGCATAAGTACTTATAAATGCATGGACTTTATAAATGAATTTATACTTGCAAAATTGACATATTACTTAGTAAGAGGTATCAATAATAAAGTTTAAATACGAATAAAAAACCAAAATAAATGAGAAGAAAAATCAGATACACAACCAGGCATTAACATGACTCATGAAACCCCAACATTACTGTACAGTATTACTTGGTCAGTCTTTGGACTCGGTGCTGTGCCACAAGATACAGACAATGCTGCCTACTAAAATGGAAAACCAGAACAGAAATTCAAATTTACAGGAACATGACACTAAGGAGAGTTTGCAATGGGTTTTCCTCAAAAGAGAAAATCCAAAATGATCGATGTGATGAAATTTCTGAAACAAACCTAAATTACCCAGTGTGATAATGACAAGGGCAGGGTATAACACTTACCCAAAGACCTCCCCTGAACATGATGCAGCAGTAAACATGGGTTCTGTTCAGATAGAAGATGAACTCCTGAAGGCAGCTTTGAGGTCACCTATACCTTACTTAGCAGACTGGATTTATAAACTCAAGATAACTCCTAATATATCATCCATGGCTGAAAGTGCTCAACACATACTTCATCAGGCTCACTCTTCAACAATTTTGCAGCAAAGATCCAGCACAGTTGTTCAGACCTATGCAAATTTTCCCAGTCCAGGGGGCAAATTATGTTCCAGCTGAGAGTAATGGCACCTCAAGGAACAAGTTCTTTGGGATGCCTGCTTGCATTGGGCCACCTTCAGACAAATCCAGGATGGGTTTAGTACATTATTTGGACCAGCCATGAACAAAAAGCAGCCTTATTAAAATATATCTCCTTTTCTAGTGGTAGAATGGGTCATCTTCCTCCGTATTTCTTGTTTTTTTCCAGGGTTCAGTAGAGTTTATTATTCTTCTACTTCTGGTGTCTGGAATGCCAGAGCACTACCCACCCTTTTCCTTTAAAGGGTTTGAGAAAGGACAGCCCTTCAGGGCTGTGACGTGTCTCTCAACAACCCTAGAGACCTCCTGCTTTGCCAGACTTCAACTTGGCCACAGCTGCCTGGGAGACATATCTGATCACATCTCTGGCCATGGTTTTAGCCATGCTTTTAACATGTGGCTTAATAACTCCCAACTCCTCGAGAAAAATTATATAGCTTTTGAAAAGAAGCTGTAGAATAAAGCTCCTAATCCACTTGGGATGTTTAATAATGTATATTCAAGGAGGGGTACTTTTAATTATTTTGTTATTCCCTTTACTACTTATTCTTTTCTATATGCTGGCTTTGTTAAAACACCACAACCTTCCAGGTCATCAATAACATTCACAACCTCTTTTCCCCTGTGAAATAAAACATGCTTGCTTTCAATTGTATTTATTTCAGTGCTTCCTCTATCAATATGAGGTTGGTTTACTGACACATAATGCAGTTTGTACCGTGTTGATGCAATGAGCTCATTGCTATTACCATCTTCCAGAACTCACTGTAAGAATGGGACTAATAAATCTCAAACCAGCTGGTATTCAATAATGTTTTGTGTAGAGGTAGATGGAGATCAAAACCTTCCAGGCATGTCAATGAAAAGGAAAACTGTCACTGGCAACCCCAGGAGAAGTTTCCGAAAACCATGCTAGCTTCCTGGCCGTATGACAAATACAAGAATTTTCATCCATTTTAAGCTTTGCTTTCCTAATTGCAGGACTGAAGACCAGATCCACGGCTGGTCAACAATTAAAGCTCTGTTGTTGAAGCTAGTAAGTGTTTATACATTCCAGCAATATGCATATGGATGAATAATGGACTTGCTGCAAAGAATAATGCCCTGTCTTACCCAGCAGCACTATTAATATTATTCCAGCTGTCTGGGTATTGTATTTCTGCTAACCTCACCTCCCACTGGCCTGATGGCTTCCAGGGGCTTTGAATAGCTGTTTGGTAAAGTTCAAACTGGTGTTTTGTGGGGATATTTTGGTATAAGGTTTGTTGGGGAGCATGATGTGAAAACTGCGGTTCACCATCCTTCTTTTTGTCCCACTCTGGCTCCAACTGCTAAACATCATGGACTGGAGAGGCTTTTATCTTTTATCCAGCTGTTAAATTTCTAAGGCAAACAACACCCATTTACAAATAGCTGTTTCTTCCCTCATCTTTTTACTGCTAGAAACTTTTAAATTTTGTTCTCAGTAGTGTTCACTTGTTAAAGCTCATTGGAATAGAATGTCCCTTAATACCTTGGTGACTGTAGTCTATTAAGCAGTACATCTGACCCTTTCTCACAGTCTCAACTAATACCTGTGAATATCTGTTCATAACCACTGTTAAATATTTCTTTTCTCCTAAACATCCTCACAGCCTTCTTTTCTGAGTGGAGGTATATTTGCTCTAATTTTACACCGATTACCAGATATGTTTTCCAACGCCTTGCACAGTTTGGATGTTTCACACACTTCTGAGTCTGGCAAAGTAATGAAGAAGCTGTGGTTATAGTCCTTTATGATAAACTCCAATAACACACCAATGTAGCAAATGGTAACTGTGTGCTCTAAAACATCCCCATGTCTAGGTTTTGAGTACTGTGTTTAAGCAATCTGTTACAGAAGCATCTACCTCATTACTAATAACAAAGAAGTGAAAATTATTTTAATTTAACAGCTTGCGTGAAGGCTGATTTAAGAACATCCATTCCCTCCCTGGTCTGTAATTACTGAGGCAGGAAAAATGGTTTTAAAAGCTTCAGCTCCTTCAGAACCCATTCTGCCTTTCAGACACACAGTCCAGGCACACTTGAATAATATGTTCACCACCACTGAAATGAGCTTAATGCTGTTATTATTGTGCTTAGAATAGCCAACAAATACCTGTTACTTCTAAAGGACTTTTTCACAGACACATGTATATTGTGAGTCTTGATTTACAAGCCATGAGACTACTTCTTTAATGTTCAGATAACAGATTGTTTGTTTCAGAAAAGGGCCTTAAACTCCCAAAACTTCCCAGTTCTCCAGGAACACAGAAAATGTCTTTTAACAGATGCTGCAGTCTATCAACATGCTGCTACTACATGTGCACAGAAAAACAAATCAGACAACATTTAAGTCATGCTCAATGAAATTTTATTTATTAATTGATCACTGGGGTGATCATGACCTGTCTCCTATATTCACCATTTCCTTTCTTTCAAAGCTGGCTTTTTTGGCTGCTTTACCTTTTTTAATCCTGTGATTCTAAGCAGGAATAAAAACAATTAACAGAAAAATTGTCTTTTGTGTATTCAGCCAGGATTGTGTTTTCAGAAAGTGCTATGAACTCCACTTTAACATATGGATAAGGGAATACATGGAGCATAATCTCTGTCATTACAGGTATGTGTTAGAACACAGATGCAGACAAGAGTTGCCTCACCTCCCCATACCCAAACTTTTGTTTTCATAATCCCAGCCCAACCATCCTCTCTTGAATGCACATGGTCTTTTAGGAAAACATTTTGGGATGTAGGTGTCCCTACAAACATGTTCCCATGAAGTTGATTTTTTACTCCTGGCCTTCAACTTTAGTAAGTAATATTAACTATATTTTCTAGCATAGGAGAAAGCTGCAGGACAGCCCCAGGGTGACCTGGTTGGTTTGAAGGTAGAAGAGCAGGGCCCTTGGTCAGATTCACAGGTCTGGTCTGTTGTTTGGATGGCCTGGGGCTGGGTGGCAGCTTCCTGAGCAGCTTCACAGGCTCACCCGTCTTCCCAATGCACATTCAGGTCTTGCCATGTCCCCCCACTCCCTCTGGCATACTCCCACACCATTTAACTGTACTTTCCTTTTATTTTGCTTCTCATCAATTAACATTAAATTCTCACTTAATTTCATTATCTCTTACTAAACAATTTCATACACCCTCTTTATAATAAAACCCTTGTATCATATAAAGAAGTGTAACTATGTATGAACATACATTTATACACTTCATACACTTTCACCTGCGTCTTCACAAAGACACGAAAATACACATAGGTGTGTGTATCTATGAGGGCCTTTCACATACTTGTGTGCCAAAGAAAAAGGCAAAGTTTTCAGCAAGTGCAGGCTGTTCAGACATCCCATGGGGTATGGCCACAGCCATGACAAAATGGTGACTCCTGTGGTGACAAAGGGAGGACTTCCAAGGCCTCATGGATCAGATACATTTCTAGGCTAAGGGGGTTGTAAGGCTGGAATGGGGAGAAGGGCTTCTGGTGACGGTGGTCATGAGACTTTTGAGGGTCAGGTCTTCCAGCAGGAGCAATGGAGCCTGCACCAACTGGCACCAAAGTTGTTCTTTAATTGAGACCAATGACATCTCCCTTGGTTGTAGCCTTATCTCTTCCTCTCCTCATCTGTGTAAATCACAACAGAAATCTACACTGCTGCCACTCAAACAAGGAATGAAGAGAAGTACTAGACATAAAATAACTAGGAAACAGTATATAATAGTATACTGTGATATAACATACTGTTATATATATATATATAGAGGGAGTGAACTTATATATATATATATATAGGGAGTGAACTTAAAAATACTATTTTAACATACAACAGTAAAAATTGCAGGGAGTTTGGTTGGTTTGATTACTTAGGTTAAGCAGACACATGATGATTAGCATACAGGGATGACACAAGGCATGTGAGGTAGGGCTTTTCCTGAAGAGAAGATTGCAAGACACCCTTTAAGTGACAAATAGACAGGAAATGTTTTTTTTGTCTTTCTTACATTAGGACAAGATAGTATGATCATACCCAATTACCTTACTTAGACAAAAAAAAAGAATCCTTTATATTGTTACTTAAAACAAAGGGGCCACATGAGTATTCTAACTTCAGATGCCCAGACTTTAGCACAGAACCTGTTTAGTTAAACAAGATAGTTAACACCTCCATCTAAGCAAATAATTTATATATAAATATTTTCAAAACTAATCTTTATTCCTGAAATAAGGATCTTCTATTTTTTTCCATTTTTATTCTGTATTCACAAAATCATGATAAACCTACCTTTCATAAGGTAGGTAGAATTTGCCCTATAATCACTGAAATGAAATGTTCTTTACTGTCTCTTTGCATCATGATTAAGCAAAAGGAATCTTTTTAAAACAAAGCCTACTCTTTTTGGATTGGCTTTTGAACTCTCATGATTTACCAGCTAATGTTTAGGGGTGAAGAAAAAGCAACAGCAGCAATCCAATTTTTGGATGAGGCTGAGAGCAGATGTAGATTTGGCTACAAGTCATCTTTGCTTTTCCAAAGACCATCTCCTCTTTCGTCCAAGAAAGAAGGGTCACACCATACAGCAGCATCTGAAATGTGCTATTCATCAAACAGATGATCTGTTGTGAATTCTAAACCCCCCATTTTTCATATCATGATTGCTCCTAATTGTTCTTGCTCCAGTTCGAGGTCTGAAAGTTTTCAGAAATGATGGGTGCCAAGTTTATTGACTCTTTTTTGGACCAGTACATACTTGCTCACAGGGAATGTTATGTATCACATGTTCACCAGAAGTGGAAATGTGACAATTTAAAAGCACTGTTAATATGGAAGGACTTTGCCCTGAGGGAACAATGAATTTGGAAAGAGAACTGCCATGCCAAAAAGCTTGGGTTACTTCAGGTTGCAAGGAGTTTGAAATTCAGGAGATTAGAAAATTTCTTAAGACAAGGAAAACGAATCATATCAGATGTAACAAATATGCTGAACGAGATCTTTTCAGAGATCATTATCTGTAAATCTAGAGGGATCATAATGATAATCTAATCTATTATATACAATGGCAATAGGACTCAACCTAAATGCAATCCTGCACAGCAGAGACTTTTTAACAATGATTTTGAATGTTCATTCTTTCTCATTTTTAATTCACTAATTTAGAATGCAGCAGGAAAAGAGAACGACTCTGCCTGCTTGGGCAGTACAGGAGGAGTCAGGCAGAGCCACAGCTGCACTTGGCAGGTACATGCTGCAAACAGGGGAATTACCAGGGGCTCTACTGGAAGTTAAAAAGTTTTAGGGCTAAAAAGTGGTTGCAAATATAGCCTGCTGGATATGAAAGTCTTTTAGAAGGATTAAAGTTCATGTTAAATAGAACTATTACCAACCTGTATCTATCTCTGATAGATAAAGCAAGGTCTCAGAGCAAGGTCACCTCTTCAGTGAGACCAGGAAATAGAAAAGGTAGGAGGGCCAACAGTTAGAAACCTTCCTTCTCTCATTATTTAGCTTGTAAAAAACGGCACACTTGACTTCATGATGTTTAATTAAATTAATCTACAATGATAACTTAGAGTGAGAGTGAGGACTGCAGAATAGGTACAGCTGAACAATGAATAAATTACAGTAAAATAACATGGGCTGACTTTTTCAAAATATTAAGATCAACCTCAAGGTTGATCAACTAAGTTTAGCCTAACTGCCCATGCAGCCTAAGTACAGAGTCACAGACAGAAGATTTTTAATTCAGAGCTAAGCTAAGGAGAAATGTGATAGCAATATCAGATAAACCAGACCGGAGACCAAACAAGGCATCCCCCCAAAACTGTAGGAGAACAGTCTGGAAAAGTTCAGTGAGAAAGTCTTTGTAAGCAAAATTGTTAGAGCATTAGATTAGTCCAATTTAAGAGTACAATCAAAACTTTGGGTACAGGCTGAGCTGCCCTTTGATCTTACCACGTGAAGCAACCCTACAACCTCTCTGAAAGGCAGCTGTACTGAAGAAAAAAATGGGAAACAAAAGTGGTGCTAAAGCCCCAGAAAAATAAGGTTTTCTGGGAGGAATTGAAAACTTTGAAAGAAGGGTATTACCTAGAAAGAGCTTGTGATAAAACTGTAAATTCTTCTGCCTGAAGAATGAAAAATGTATTGATATGTACAGGTGGGTATGTAAATATATAGAAAATATAGAGTTTGTAAATTTGAGTGTCTGGAAATATCAGAATATTAGTTTCAAACAATACAAATGGATGGTAGGAAAAAAAAAGCATTTCTAGTGTTGAGTCTGTAATTAACCTGTGTCTGATTCTGGAGAAGAAAAAACACCTGGGAGGATGGAGATTTTAACTCAAATAGAGATACAGCTGAAGGAAGTGGCTGAACTCCATTTGCTTCACTGCCAGAAGGATTGTGTGAAGTCAAACTTCCAGAATCTTTAAATGAAGGACAGATCTTCCAAAAGCCCCATTTGTCCCCTGTTTCTGATAACTGAACTTTACTTGCTATGGGTGGCAATTGCAGATGGAGCCATAAACTTGACACATTAAAAAAGTATATTTTGCTGAGCAACAAAAAATGATGATAATACAATATAAATAGATGAAAAACTTTAACCCCCTTCTGAAAAATAAAGATGAAAATTCTGAGACTGACCTATTCTACTCAACTCAGTCCACTGGAAAACCTGCCCTTTCAAAGCATCACACCTTTGACATAAAAAATTTAGTCTGGCAGGTTTCCAGATCAATTTTAACAACAACAAGCAACGAAATACTAGGATTACCTATCAGTCTTTTTGCTCCCCGCTGGCTTTACGCTAACTGCATTTCTCCAGATTCTGTCTCCCTCCACGGTCTGTGTGCTCCAAGGATTTACGTTAGTCCTTGTGCAGGGCTTTAACTAGGCTGCACTTTGTCACAGGAGGCTGACGAGCTGCAGGCTCGCTGTGGATGCTCGGAGCTGCGAAACGCGCACGTGGTAAATGGCTGCTTTCCCTAGGCGGGCGTGCAAGCATTACTTGTTGCTAAACTTGCTCGCTGCCTGGCCAATCCATCTGCCTGCCTTGGGAGAGTGCCTAGTGCAGCTCGACAAAAGCAAGCCAAGTCTCAAAAGAAAAGACTGATAGCTGCAGCAGAGCATTTCTGCAGCAGAAATTTTACGCTGGTAACGCGGACACAGAATCTACACAACTGTCTGGCAGGCTGCTGCGCTCTCTAGAGGGAACTCACAGCAAGGGAAACTGTATTCATTCCCAGGGTATTAATACATTCCCAGGTGACTGTTGGACTAGTGAAAATATTACAGATGTTGACGGTACAGCGTTTCAATAAAATGCAGGGAAAACTGGCTAAAAAGGTGCTCTTTGGATCAAAGCACATCGTTTTCTTCACTACTCGCTCATTTACCAGCCTTTCTCTCTATTCTCTCTGAGACCAATTTCTTTTCAGCCTTTCACTGCCAGTCTATGCCAATACCAACACATTTGGAAGATAATAACACAAAACAGATTCTGATAACTAGTGAATGTATGTGCAGACACAAGAGAGTGTAACACAGGAAGAATAAAATAATTTCTAGGGAATATCAGATGGTGGAAGATATGATGGCAGTTATAGGAGTTCCAGGAGGATGTTTTCATTAATGAATAACAAAAAGAAGGTATATTTAGTGAACAAAAAATAGAAATCAACACAATGTAGTATATTGATATATTATGAAATATTACGAGATTAGTACTACCAAGTAGATTAAAAATGCTTTGAAATAATAAACACAGTCCAGCTGTCACTTAAAAAAAAAGCATACAGAAGGAGTGGCATCTCTGTTTCCACAGCTTATATCAGTATTTTAAAAGAGAGATCACTGACTTACAGATAAGAATCCTTTTCTTTCTTTCTTAGATTGTGAGCCACATTACATTTACCATAGTATATTAAGCTGAACTGATTTTACCTATTTCTCTAAGTTTTTCATTTCTGCTAACAGAACTACAGTTTACTCTGTCCTTCATACCACACCAAACCCTTTACAGGAAGGTAAACATACAGTAGGAACAGATTTAACTGCAGTACTTACTTTTGCCTGGTAATGAAATGTATGTTGACCCATGCCAGCTCATGAATGCTTCCTGAAAAAGGTCTTGAAAATCCAGCGTTTCAAAGTGCTTCTCATGTATTTAAAGAAGAAAAAAATCCAGAAAGAAAGAGGGGTAAAGACCCAAAAGAAAGATAAACAAAGCAAAAGCCTGTAAGCTTTAGAGCTCTGACTGCAAAATATTCAGCCTGGCAGCTCTGGGAGAAATACAACTCTGTGTACTTGTACATGCTCACCCCATTAGAGGAGGAGTCAGTTTTGCAACACTTATGTTCCTCGCTTCAGGCAAAACAGTGATTCTCTTCAGTGCAAGCAATGTTTGTAGTGTGATGGCTGTAAAGGTGAGAGGTGTACTCTGGAGTGTAGGAATGCAGCAGCAGAAAAAGAATAATTGGGAGCATCAGCCACATACTCTACAGGTTGTTGAGATTCCTTTTGAATGCTTATTGCCCATGATTTTTTCTTTTCTGAGGGAAACCTAATACCCCTTCAACATAAACTGCATCTATAATGGTTTTTCTGTACCAGTAGTTCATGTTTTGTATTTTAGAATAGCAGATTTTTTATTTTTTTTTAGAACAGAGTAAAAGGTATTGGCTTTACATCAAAAAGCTGATTAAACAAAAGGAAAAAAGTCTTTTTTTGTAGTTTTGAGAGCTATTATGCAATAAGGCTGTGAATTTTACTAACATAACTATTCAGTAGTCATCTATCTCTACTTAACTAAAAACCCTTTTACATTTTCTTATAAATGCTTTCACTGAATCATATTTTTATCTTTTCTGTATTCAGGCCAGTGAACTGAATATAAAATGAAATGTGTGTATCTATAGTGAAGATTCCTTTAGAGAAGAAGACTGAGCAAGAAGTCTCTTTTTCACAGTGAAAGGAGATTTCAGGGGCGCGGATGCTAAGTTGTTACTAGAGTCAGGACTCTCCAATCCAGGACAGCGTTGCTCACAACTTGTGACCAAATGGACATTCTGCAGATCACTCAGAACAATTGGTAATCATAGAAACACTGTCCTGTCAAACATTTGTGTTTCTTGGAAAATGTTTTCAGGTGAGGAGTATGTGCCTTGTGATCTATCCACATAGAAATTATAAAACTTAGGTGTGCTCTTTGAGTGGGGTTTGGCTGTGCTAAGCACCAGCTGCTGCTCAGAAGATCAGTGTCAGACTGCACCTCCACTTGCATTCCTCCCATCATGTGTGCTGAGTTATCCACTTGATTCCACAGCCAGAGAGCATAGGAAGCTCAGCTGGTACTGGAAGACAATTCCTTTTTTTTTTTTTCCTTCTTATTTGTAAACTTCTGAACTGGCTCACTCTGAGATCAGACAAATGCTAGGAACAGAATGTATAGCTGGTAGAAAAGACTCAGCTGATGAGCCCTAAAATTTATCACATGCCCACAGTATTCAGCCAGCTCTGAGCAAATTCTACCAGTGACTCTCCAAGTTGAAAGGGATTAAATTGATCCTGATAAATAGGGAATAGGTGCTTGAATAGATGTTATCACCTTAAAAATAAGCAAAGGAACACAAGGTAGAACCTAATTCATATTTAACCAGTTATGTAGCAGGCAATGCCCACTTGTCTTATTTCTGCATCTGCTTGACTCCGCTAAATACAAGCAGATCAAAACAAAGAAGAGGGAATGAGAAAGCTAAGAATTGTCTGGGGAGGACACTTTCAAAATGAATGTCAACCAAGAAGAACTACCATCACTATCCAAATTTCTGAAAGAGAAGGATATATTGTTAAGGTCTGCATGTTCAGTTTTGCCTGTAATCAAAACAGGCTTTATAGCCCTAGAGTCTGGATGATGTGGAAAACAGAACAAAAAGCAAATCACTAATGGATTAGTAGTGACAGATGAGGGATAATAGTGAAGAACTAACACTGGGATCAGTAAAAACGATAACTTAAGACATTTATACCTGCACTATCCAGGTCATAGCCAGCTGACGTAATGCAGCCCTGGTAACTGTAGCAGCAGGCAGAGCAGTGTGAGATAGCTCTTAAATATTTCCCCATGATTTTGAGTTAGCTTTTTCAGCTTTTAATGAACACTGTGTCCCTGTGGCTACACTGCTAGCAATATTTAAGCCAGTCAGGCAAGTCAATACAAGTACACTCAGCCTCTGGTGGAATACTGCCAAGAAAAGGCAACTCTGATCCTAGGAGCACTGGATTAAGGTGAATATTTTAAGGTAGTAGGAAAATCTTATATGCACGAAAGACAGGAGGTCCCTTACATTCAAGACAGCCTTTCAAATTAGGGCAGAAGAAAAGAAAGGTCACCCAGATGATGTAAAGGCTCTAAAGCCTATCTATTAAAAGATGACTGACAGAAGTTGGCTGGGTTAGTGTGACAAAGTAAATGTTGAGACAGAAAATGGAACAGGCACTTACTTGTCCCTGTAAAGGTAATGTATGTCTATAAATATGAAAGAGAGTAAGCACTGGAAAAGTGCAATAGCAGTTTAGGCTAATGAACAATGCTGGAGCAAAAAAAGCAGGTAGAAACAGAACACACATAAAACCAGACAGTAAACTAAAAGGATACTAACCACTGGAGCATGAAAAATTGAAGCAGACTTTCAGTAGGGTAGAAAAAAGCACAACTACTTCTGGAATAGATCTTGACCAGTCTCTGAGGGTATTATCAGCTTGACTCATCCCATCTCATATAATTGGTGTATCAATTTCAGAAATCTGGTTTGGGTTAGGATTTTGAGTTGCCCAGTCATCAATAGAGAAAAATTCCTCTGTGGCTGATCTAGAAGCATAATAATTTTGTTTCTAGAGACTGATTAATTGAGAAGAGTTAGTAGGCTTGGAATTTGTTAAAATAACCTACTAAATTCTAAAAAACAGCTCGTAACACCAACAGGTCATTTAAGGAAAGCAAGATTTATTAAATTAAGAGTACAAGGGCCTAAGTATATTCTCAATATAATGACATTTGTATCAGTATAACTGCAATAACCTGAAGTTATTCTGCATTGGAGCTCCATCTGAGTTCTGACATTCAGGCAGAACAGGAAGCACGTAGTATCAGAAGAAAGGCAGAAAAAAAGATAAAAGTTGAAAGAACCAGTCAAAGCAATAAATAAGATTTCAGGAAAGAGCTTTACAGGTAGGAAAAATGTGAAGAGGAGCATGTCAGGTAGTGAGGGGCATATACTTCAGAGGAGTACAGAGAGAAGACTGCAGTCTGTTTTTAGCTCTCCCACAGCCCTTACCTAACAAAACTACCCAGCCTTCCTTGGAGAGTCACTTTTGAGGGGTTGTGGCAGTTTGCCCCTGCCATTCCTCACCCTCTCAGCAATTCAAGAAAAAAAAAAAAGGCAGCGGAGGAAATCAAACAGGGAAACAAGGCAACTCTCTGTTTTGAAATGTAGAAATACTCTAAGAAATAAAATAAGAAGCTATGGAACTAGAGCGGGAACAATATTTTTTATGCTGCTGTCTGCTTTCTCAAGAATGACCTCCTCTGAAGAAGCAGCTGCCAAAACCATCTGATGTGTCATTCTCTAAAGACAAAATGTACTTTCAGGACATCTGTTATACAGGAGAAGATGTGGCAGGTGCCATGGCTGCTCAGTTGCTCTCACACAAACAGTGTGCCTCTAAAGTCCTGGCCTTCTCAACACATAGAAAGCTCACCCGAAAAGTACAGCAAGGACCCAGAGGACCAGGATGTCCTTAGCACAATGGTGATCATCCTTTTGCAAAAGCTATCTGAGAAATGGTTCTTGTTTGCCCAGAAGGGCTCCTAGGCCAGCAAGTCCAGGACACTGCACGTATATCATGTCATCAAAAATTCATTCCTTCCTGTTTCTGGAGTTTTGGTCATAGCCACAATGCACTGATGCTGGTTTATTTTCCAGATCTGTTCTTAACATGTACCACATTTCCAGTCATTATGTTTATGGGTCTTCTCCACATATCCTTTGTGCCTCTCACAGAGAAACACAACCACTGTAGCAGCCCGTGCTGTGCGATACTGTAACCCATCTCCAGCACTCCACACCAGTCTCCACTGAGGGTACCTTATTCTTGCACTCCTTATCTTGGGATGTGCAAGACTGAGCCTCAGAGCAGCTGGTGACCTTTGCATTAACATGCAGTGGATGTTCCCAGAGGGATCTCAGTCTGTGTGACCTCCATGCTCATGGACCACACTGGCAAGTAGGGACGGCTCCAGGAGCCAGGCAGCTATGACAAACATCAGGACCATGACTGTCACCTCAGCCATCACCTCATCACCTCAGGTGCAACTGGTGGTGGAGGCTGACAGGAGCAAAGGAAGGGAGACTGCTTGCTCCTGAAGGCCCTGGCATTTTTTGGGGGAGCCTGTCGCGTGACTGCAACGTGCACGACTTCTGCCAGGAGTGAGCAAACATCTTGCATAAAAGCTGTCCATCGACTAGTGAAAAAATATTCCATCTACTGCCACACTTGCTCAAGTCTGCAGCAAGTGCAACTCATGATCTGTGTTGGTATAATAGATAGGTGAGGGACAATTAAGAGACCCAACTAATCTCCAACAGTGTTGAGGAAAACTGCAAATTTTATAAGGCCTGAATGAATTCATGAACAAATGAATTAACCAAGTAGTCTAGTTTTACAGCAGTTATTTCTATATGATTTTTTTGTTTGTTTTGAAATAAAATGAAATTATAAAAACATCTCCAGAATTTATACAACTATAAGGTATGCAGCTGCCATCACTGAGAGCTGCTCTTTAGGAATCATCCTTGTCTTATAATGTTCAATATATATACAAAATACTTTGATACTTTTTTTTTGTACAGACTGTATATTAAACATATTGTATGCTAATTCAGGCTTGTCTCCCTTGCCTTACAAATGTCTGTAAATTCTTCTGTACAAGGCTGGCATGTTCAGTTGAGTTTATATGTTAATACAGGTAACTTTTTTCTAGGCTGGGATCATTGTATGGTGTGACAGCTTTCTACGTTATTAAGCCATGTTTGAATACTTGACTACCTCCTCAAGAAATTCATGAAATGTTCCTATTTCTTTTAATTGCATATTTGTAACAAACCCATAGCTTTCATGGATGTCCTCACTGAGTGTCTCATTCTCTCACAGCTGGAACATAGTTTAATTATTGTTATTATCAAAACAAAATTGCAACATAGTGGAAGAAATGCAGATTGCATCCTCTACTTGTATTTAAATTTATTATTTCTCATAGTTCTATGCCCAAAGTTCTCACTGACCATTTTAATCACACAGAGAAGGTGAAAAACCATAAACTCTATTTATTTTCTAGAAATATGTTTTCTTCTTGTAAGAACATTCATGAAAGAACCATAACATTCTTCCAGACTAAAATTTTTTGCTTGAATTATTACCAAACAATTTTTGGATCGCAACAGCTTGGTTGATTTACATATATATATATATACTGAGTCAACAACTCAAGAGGTAACTGATAAATAGTTATGCCATGAACACAAAGTAGTATTTAACCAATAACATGGTCTCTCTGTATTGGTAGTTAAGTGAGAAACCAGACAACCTTTGCAGAGCTTAAATGTTTTCCTTTCTCTGATCTGTATGCGAAGTTACACTATCATACAACGAGTCATTTCTTACTGGATATTTTTACCATTACAAAAAGGCTATTTGCATTTCTAAATGAGAATGCATTTCCACAAAACCCTACATCTAATTAACACAGTATGTCCAAGAGAATCTCACATTGTCTGAAAAGACAAATAGAAAAAGAGGTGGTTACAAAAACAGGCTTTCAAAGGACTTGTCTCCTACTTATTTATATCTCAAAGAGACTCATCTTTTAATACATTCTAGGAAATGGTCTCATCCATTTTTGTAGAGCGGATAGAGCTTTTTAAACAACACTAAACACAAACAATACTGTATTTCTAACTTACATGACTGTCTTGTGAGCATTAGCTGTAAAAGTGTTTTATGTACTGTCTTATATTCTTATATTTTATCCTCTTCAAATGCAAAAATATTAGAACTCCATTGAATTGTTTCTTCCCTAAATCAATCAGAAATTGTAACTGATGAGGACATGTATGCTAAATCAATAAAGTACGTAGTATGTAGGAGGCAGAACTATACAAAATCATGATGATACTCCTTTTGACTCCATTCAGATATGAACTTGACCTAATGTTCATGGCATGCTGATGGCCTTTGAGTGATGTTTAATCATAAGCACCACTGCAGTAGAATGGCTGGCTACTCAATTATGAGATGTATTGATATCAAAAGAAAACTCTTCCTTAAGAATTTTTTCCAGTAAGTATATGAATTCCATTATGAAATAGAAATTAATACTCCCTTCCAAAACTATATTGCTATTCAAAATCATGCTATATGATCATTAGGAATCATACTGTTTGCATGGCAAGGGTTAGGTAGTGGGGGCTACAGCGAGCAGCTGACAGGACCTTTCCCCCTGTCCAACAGAGACAATGCCAAACAGATCCAGGATGGACCCAGTGCTGGCCAAGGCCAAATCCACCAGTGACAGTGGCACCTTTGGGATTATGTATTTAAGAAGGTTGAAAAATTACTGCCAACCACAGCCTGAAGAGAGGATTGAGAGTGTGTGAAAGGAACAGCTCTGCAGCTCTGCAGACACAGGGTCAGTGCAGGAGGAGGGGCAGGAGCTGCTCCAGGAGCCAGAGCCCAGATTCCCCTGCAGCCCCTGGTGCAGCCCTTGGTGAGGCAGCTGTGCCCCTGCAGCACAGGGAGGTCCAGGGGGGAGCAGAGATCCACCTGCAGCCCCTGGAGGAGCCAGACCAGAGCAGGTGGGTGCCTGAAGGAGGCTGTGAGCCTGTGGGAAGCTCGTGCTGGAGCAGGCTCCTGGCAGGACCTGTGGCGAGGAGCCCAGCTGGAGCAGGTTCCCTGGCAGGACCTGTGACCCTCTGGGGGACCCATGTTGGAGGAGCCTTCCGGAGGGGTTGTACCCCATGGAAGAGACCCAGCTGGAAAAGTTAATGGAGAGCTGTAGCCCATGTGGAGCATTCACGTTGGAGAATTTTGTGGAGGACTGTCTCCTCTGGGAGAGACACCATGCTGGAGTAAGGGAAGAGTGTTGAGGAGTCTTTCCACTGAGGAGGAAGAAGCGGCAGAGACCATGTGTGATGCAACTGACCACATCCCCCATTCCCCGTGCATCTGCTCTGCTGTGGGGGAAGAAGCAGAGAAATTAGGAGTGAAGTAGAACCTGGATAGATGTGACGGGTTGGGGGAAAGTGTTTTACTTTTATTTCCCTTTATTCTTCTCTCTTTTGATCAGTAATAAACTAATTTTCCCCAAGATGAGTCTGTTTTGCCCTTGACAGTAGTCACTGAGTGATCTCTCCCTGTTCTTATCTTGACCCATGAGCTTTTTACCCTATTATCTAGTCCCTGCCCAGCTGAAGAGAGGAATGACAGAGCAACTTTGTGGGCACCAGGCATTCAGCCACAGTCAACCCACTACATGCTGTCTTACTTAATACTTGAGTAATCACTGTTTTAGATGAGCTGTATTTTACTATTTCTTTAATATTCTTTAGATTAACCAGAAAGCTGCTAAATTTTGCAATATTCTCTGCCTCAAGTAACTCTTACTGGCCACAGCTGCAGAAGAGATAGTGATGGACCTTTCATATGACCCAGCTTGAATGTTTTCCTAACAGTATTTATTTAGCACAGTTTAAATCAAGAAATTACAACAACAGGAGGTATGGTGCATCTTTTCCTCAAACATATGAACCTTCTTAAGCCTACTCCATGGAGATAACCTGAAGGAAGACATCTTTGCCAACATTAACTACCTGATCTTTCAGAACCCAGAGAAAAAATAGATGGATCCTAAACCGGAAATTTTGAGATTGTTCCCTCCCGTCAAGACTATACAATTTTCCACTTAATTATTTTCTACCAAGATAATTTAATTGCTACTCAGAATTATCTGGGGGCACTGATTCACCTTATAATCAGAATCATATCTTTTTGTTGGAAGAAATCACACAAAGACCATTAGTACATTAAAAGCATTCTAGGCTATCAGTTTAATACTGACATAATTACTAATAATTAATCTTTACTTAGCTCTCCATTTTTCTGTTGTGTTTCAGGTTTTTTTTTTTTCTTTTGCACTGAGTCATGGGCAGAAGCGCAGGAGAAAACAAGTTTTCTTTCTAGCATGCAATCCAGTTCTGCGTGTGATAGTTTGTTAAAAAGAAACAAATAGTTACAAGGCAAAAGTAATGTTTTTAACTGATGCTGTTCCATTATAGTCTTTCAAAACCAGAAGAGTGTTTTAGCAGTGGGATATCCCTACTTTGATTTTGAGCTTTTTTATCTGTATATTAACACAAAGAACTAAATTCTGTAAAGAGAAAAAGACACCCATGCAGTAAGAAGCTAGCAATGGAAATGTTTGTGACAATTTCTTACAAACCATAGACTGAAAAGAAGGAATCAACACACAGAACTTTACAATGATACCACCTGAAGAGAGAAATTCTAGAGACTGGAAAAACAGAAATGCCACAGAAATTTCCTCAGGTCATCTGTGAGACACAGCAAACAGCACACTAATCAGAAAAGCTTCCATGGAAGGGAAAATTAAAAATAAAACATATGCAAATAAACAGTATAATGTACGCTCAAAGAACTCTGACAAGCAGAACTTATGTTTGTTTTCTTGGTACTTGAGCTTTAATATCCCAGTAAGACTGCCTATCTGCAAGGACAGCAGCTGTTTTTTATTTATTTTATTTATTTATTTATTTTTGTTCTCTTTGACCTAAAATAAGAATTTTTATTGAATGTACATGCCTTATTCTTTCTGCATAACAATAAATGGCCTTTTCAGTAGAACCACATATTTGAAAAAAAAAACTCCATAAAGACTTTAAAAAAATCTGGGCAAAATCATTAAAAATACAAACCCTTGTAAGATTATTTTTGAATGATCTTCAGTAAGAAACAAATAGAAAAATAATGCTAATTTTGTCTTTTCATTCTGTTTCTCATGGAGGTATTCCTAGCAAAGGGTAATGAACTACCATCACAAAATTAATGAAAATGTAGTGCATAGAAAACAAACTGTAAAGGTAGAAAAAGCAATTTCTTCAAATCAAATTATTGCTACGCTCCCCTAAGGCCAAACATGCTCTGCTAATTTAAGAACCCATTTGAGGTACTGCTTCTCTAACAAATGAAGTCTGAAATCAAACTTCTGACCTTAGGAAAAGAATGATAGAGGACAAGTTTCTATTTCTCATAATTCAGTGGGGGATGGTGCCTTTGAGGATTTCAAAGATGGAGATTTCAATGACTCCTTTAGCTAAACCAATCCGGAGCTTAATCACTGTCTCTTAAATACTTTTTCCTTATTTCAACTCAAATTTCCCTTGTTGCAGTTTCTGACCACAGTGTTCTCTAACTGTTCTCTTTCTGGCTCTGCAGAACAAACACTTCTGAACATGTTTGGGTGTGCTGGGAGAGTGTCTGTGGTAGAAGGTGTCTAGTGCAGAAGGTGAGCACTAACACATGCTTATGTGAATGATGATGATGAAGAGCAGATGGCCACACTCCTCACTGGGATGTGGATGAGTTACAGGAGCCAATGCCCTAGTTTTAGAATCCAGCTGACAGAACTCCATGAATTGGCATGAATATCTAGAAGAATAATTCCCAGGTGCTCAGACAGTAAGTGGCAGTATATAAGAACAGCTCACATGACGTGGACAGGATTTAGGCGCTCACCTCATGGTAAAAGTTCAAAGCAGTGTTTTATCATTGTGTATACCTTTCAGGTTTCTAGAATTGCAGTTTATTGTTACAAGATAATTTTTCTTTTTTTTTAGAAATGACTCTTGTCTTGAGAACAACTCTTGTTTCTTAAAACCCTTTTCACAGTTACTCCCTTCAGGATGGTAAAGGTAACAGTCTAATAGCCTGACCTCCATTTCAGTAAGCCTGTTACACAGACATGAGAAGAGATTTTCATCCTGTGTAGGTCAAAATGGCAGAGTAAAACAAATTGTAATTATGTAGGGAATCACCCTAATTTTCAAATACATTTTGGCATGTCAAATTCCACACTTCAATATCTATTAATAGTTGATAATGTTGTTTTTTTCCCAGCTCTACATCATCTTTGATTATTGGGGGATCAGAAACTTTCTTAAAAAGCTAAGTGAGATCCTTTGTAAAAATCTTATCTGCTGCAAAAGGTGCTTTAGTTGAGGAGAATTAAAATACTAGCTTCTTAGAAAAACTCTGTTATTATTAATTTGCTGATATGCACAGATCATTTATCAGAGGCAAAGATACAAAGGTGGTTTTGTGATAGGTTTGCTTCTTTGCTACAAACAGTTTTACGTTCATAGTCTTACAGTAGTTTCAAAAAACTGCAATACATTCTATTCTCAGTACCCTTTATAATTTGATGCACAGCAGTTGACATACACTCACTAGTTCATTAGCAGGGGATGATTAAGTGAAGAAGATATTGAAGTTATTGATGTATGAAATTAGCTGCCTTCTCCTCTTACCCATATATACAAGAAGCAGGAAATATTTTTGAAATGGATGGTCTAAGGTATAGGACATGTCACCTTGTAGGAGGAAATTAGCATCTACCATGTTTTTTGAGAATGCTCAGATTTATCTTGCTTCTTAAAGCAAAAAGCCGGCCCGTGTAATGAAGTTTTCAATTTTACACAATTAGGCACAGAGCACAGCTAGTATTCTGAGGTTCTTTTAAATCACTCTTCAGTTCTAAGGTATAATCCAGTGTACCAAAGTAATTTATGAAAAATATTTTTCTAGGCTGTTCTCAAAGACATCTAGTTATAGAGGTTCTAAGTTTCCAAGTAATGTTGAAGACAGTTTTCCCCACTGTTCTTGAAAAAGTCTGCAACCTTCTACATTTTTCAGGCACCTGATGCAGACAATTGAAATTGAAACTGTTTACCTTAAATTATTGCACCAAATAATTAGATAGATTACATTTCTGTGTACCATAGGATGGGTATTGTGATCCATAGGCACAGGAAAGAATTTACATGTGTATGTCAATTTGTTAAGTCTGCATTTGCTAATGTAATGGAAAATACACAATTTTAATGATATAGAACTGCTCTTACTCACTGTTTGTGGACTAAATATAGGAATTAATTCTCTGGAGTCATCTATTTAAATGAACATCCTGGTTATTCATTTTCCTGCAGTAGACTGCAGTGCCTCTCAAAGTACTAGAAAGTACTTCATTACAGATATTTTAAAAACATACAAAGACACACAGATTTTTCACTGGTCCCCCTCTTCTGTATTTTATTTTTAAAATATAGCACATCTTTTTTTCTAACAGGAAACTTCTATAGTTCTAGCACCTATAGGAGATTTTGATAGAAGTTGTATTTCCTCCCATAAATTCTCCTCATGGTTTTTGCATTTCTTGTGGTTTGTCTAAAGTGATTATTCAATAAACTGGTCTTCAGTAAATAGTTTAGAATAATTTAGAGGCCTCCATGTAGAACATGTGTTTAATAATAATGAGTTTTTATTACAAGAAAAATATTTGTTAAACACATCAGAACACACTAATAAAAATACCTAAAAACCCCACCCCTTGAATAATTTTCCCTCTCATGATGTTAGACTCACATTTTTACTTTCCTTGAGATGTACTGGCTAAGAATTATTTTGCACTTCTAATCCAATTTTCAAGGACAAAAAGCCATCTTTTTAAAAGAGGATCTATATTAATAGGAATAATCTGGTTAATAATCATCTTCTCAGGCAATGAATCAGAGAAAATAAAAACTAGCCGTCTATCATTCTGCATCTTGTTATGTTGGATGTCACCTCTATATGGGTATGCTATTAATTTTCTATTTATCCTTTGACCTATTTTCCATCTTTTATGTGACCCTCTTTCTCAGGTCACTTGTCAGGTTCTTCATTTCATTGAAGAACTCACAATTTAGCCAATTTGGTGTTTCATTGAACTGCCTCTCTTTCTTTTGCTCAAGAGTAATTTGTGTGGGTGCCTTCATCTTGTTCCTTTAAGAGACTGCCAAATTTCTTAAGCTGCAGTAATAAAGGAGTACTTCTGTCTGAATGTGCAAACAAACTAATAGCCTGTCTCATCCCTCAGCTTTCTGCAAGGACAAAGAGTGGTGGGAGCTCCCATTCAAACGCTGGTAGCACTGGGCTGTAGTTCTGCCTTGCCAGACTTCCCCAGGGTATTGTGTGAGGTCTGTGAAACTCAGCTTGTTTTTCTGTAACTGCGTGTTTGAGCATCACAAGGGCATGGATTTCAAAGAACTATGGTGGTATTTGCACATTGGTAGGTCAACCAAGGCCTACAGCAAATCCCTGATATTGGGGCTCTATATTAATAAGCGATCCTTGCACGTATTTACTTTTGTGTATTTTTGTTTCATTGCATAATCCTTGTCTGCTTAAGAGCAAACCTTGTAATTAACAAATTTAGTAAAAGTGATGCAATGTTAACCTTTCCGCTTCAATCTGTGTTTCATAGTTTGCAAATTTTGCATGTCAATAACAGCCATTATTGAACAAAAAACATCAAACATACCCTGGAAAAAATTTTGACTGAAACAACTGAATACTGAGTAAACACTGAGAAAATTAAAATGTGAAATAAACCAAAGCTAGAGAGTACTGAAATTCAAAGAGATGCTAGAAAACATGAAAAATAAAGGCACATAATATTTGTGGTATTTTATAGCCTAAGAGAACCAAAAATGTTCAGAATATTGCAAGTGTAACTCACTGTACTTCTGTGGACAACAGCATTTCTTGCTGTACTTTACTTTAAATTTCTCGAATTTTCTGCTTCAAGTCCAGACATTTCATATAGTTGACAAGAATTTTTCTGAAGTTTTGTTTCATGATAAGAGTCTGGGAAATCAGGTTCTGGAATGCCCCTAAGCCTGGGCTGGAGAGACCATAGAGACCTGCAGTTCACACTGAGAGGCACTAAGGTTCAACCCAACTCATGAAGAAACTGCGGAGTCTTTCTATGGAAACAAAGAAACCATCAGTTAGTTACAATCATCTGAATAGTAGGTTTAAGAAACATTCTTAGGAAACAAGAATTTTACACACAAAGCGCAGTGAATCAAGAACACATTAGTCTGGAGTGCTCCAACAGACACAAGTATACTTTCTGAAGAGACAGAAAGGAAGGCTGCCTCAGCACACAAGAACTAATGAATTCTGTTTATTCAAAATCCAACCTACTGAGAGCTTTCAACAGCTCATGATTGAAGATTGTTTTGCCCTGAAGCTCACTGTAACGGAAAGCTGTGAGACACAGGTCACAATCACGGATGAAAGGATTAACTTAAAACGCTGTGGCATAGGTGCTAAAGAGAAATTATCTAAATGCTATAGAGCAAGGAAGGTAGGGATCACAGGAGTCTCCATTGTAGTAAATCCAGCAGGTTTAACTGAGTAATGCAGCAAAATCTGGATGGTTTAAAATACTTCTGCATAAAAGAAATAGCCTGTTCTGTGAATTGGAGCTATTATTCTATGCACCACAGGTAGGGAACAGATCAACCTGCTCCTTTATGCAACAGTTTTAAAATATATGAAAATTTTTAGCACATGCCTCCACTCTCATCCCCCAATCTTATCTTCTCAAGGTCAAACATTTCAAGTTTTTCCCTTGTCATAGATATCTCTGAATTTCTGGCAAAGCTTGTTGCTTTCCCATAGTTTCTCCGAAATTATTCTATCTGCTCTTCATGTGAAACATGCAAAAAAATGGATTTAGTACTTCAACATAGTCATTAGCATTGCTGAAGAGTTAAAGGAAAAATAGCCATCTCAAGGACTATACTCATCCTAATATTTGACATAATATTTGTCCTTCTCACAAATGGTAGGTTTTTTTCTGTTAAACCAGGAAGTAGACATATGTCTACCTCTGATAAATATCCTTATCTACAAAGAATGACCAAAACATACAGCAAAACACAAAGTCATTCTTTCACAAACAATGGTTTCAATGTGCAAATGAATTTCATATCCAGGTGCTTGAAGGGATAAACAACAAACTGTATTCAACAGGCTTAACACTCTCTCATCTTGTGAACTGCTGTAGGCTATAGCTCCTTTTATTTTTGGAATAGGCATTTAGCTGTTTCTCATCTTATTATTGTGTGGCTGTCTTCTACATAAATTTTTAAGTCTCCATCCTTTCTTCCTATGTTGCGTCTTATTTTTTTATAGCATAATTTCAGTTTTTAAATTGAAATACTATTTCATATTATCTACCACTGCAGCTCCACCACACCAATTTTCTTTAATTTCTTTAATTTCAAGTCGGTGTTTAGGGATGTTAATAAAAATCCTGAATAGTACTGGATACGGGGCAGATGTATATAGAACTCCAGTTGTTAAAGACTTTTGATGCTGAACTGTTGATAACCACCAATGGTCTGATTTTCCTACTAGTTTTGGTTTTACTCTTAATAAATGAATCCTGACCACGTATCCCTGATCATCTATGAAAATGGCATGCAATACAGCATAAAAAGATACAAACTATTCCCTACAGGCTTCATTAAATCAAGGTATTTAACAGTTACTGATCTCTATCTCAAAGGCCCGCCGTCCTCTTAGAGAAAGAAATCAAATTGGGATGACATAATTTGTTTATGACAATGCTGTTAAGTTACTCATCTCCTTGTTGCCCTTTGTGATGTTTATAGTCAAGTAGTTGATTATGTTATTTTATTTCTCTGCTTCAGAATTGAACAGTACCATTAGTTCTTCAGCTTGATATTAACAGCATTCAGCAGCTCATAGAAATTGACTTCTTTAATGAAAGATAATTTGTATCTTTGGCCTTTTAACTTGCTAGAGAACAAAAATTTTGTTGTTGTTTCTCTTACTGCTAGTATTGCACCATGGAGACATTTTACATTTTCAAAATTGTCCCACTGTAGTCACTTTTTATGTCATGCCTTGTGCTTGGGGAAGCTTGATTTATAAGAAAAAAAAAGACTCAGTGCTGTTAAGTGCAGGAAGATCTATTCTTACTCAAAGGATTTAAACAGGGACTAAACCCAGGAAGATAAGTGTGCTGTGTTGAAATGGACCTTGAGGGACACCACCCTCACCATTGAGGGTGAGGGGCAGTATAGCAGAGGATGTAAGGATGTCACTAAGGAATACAAATACACTAGACACCAAAATGTGAACAGGACTGGCTGACAATATTTACTATGGTAAACAAAATAAAGTCATGGAAAAAGCCCAGGTTCAACATTCATCTGTCCATACTATTTAAAAGTTAGCACATTCCTGGTCCACTTTTTGCCTGTTCAAAACAGCACTCTTCCAGGGGGTGCACAGGAGTGTTTGGAAAGAAGCATGAACCATTTATTGTTCCTTACAGGCAGACTGGGACAAGGCCATAATGCTTCAGAGAAAAAATAATTTAACTATAAGGATATTGAATGTGTGGTACCACATTCTTGGGGCTCTTGCAGCTATGGAATTGTCCCTGATTCAATTTATACACCAATATCCATACAGTGATTGTCTATCCACTGCCACTAACTTCTAATTAATTAGTGGTTTCTTTTATTTTAATTGCTCCAAGTATTCTGGATTGGTATGAGTTTTTTGCAATTCTCTTCTACTCAACATTTACCATTTGACCTAGCTTCTGCTTTCTTACCTCTTCTGCTTACTTCTTATATTTGAGGTCAAACAAGAACTTATAGTTTATCTGGGTCATTGATTTATATACTGCATACCCCTTGCACTGGAGGAGTGTGTAGTTATTATAATACTGTAGTGTATTTAAGGTGATACATCTTCTCTTTTAATTTTTTCCTAGGCTCCCCTCCTAGGAGAGGAAGGATATGTATTGATTTTCAGTTTTCTGAACTGAAGTTTACTTATTTGGAATTCAGTGGTTTTATTTCATTGCATTCCTTTTAAAAAAAGATATCTGAGAAGTCAAAATGGTTCACTATCTCTAGCGATAGCAGAGTATTTTACTAGCTACTCACCAGCAGTTTTGTTTTTCTTAACCTTTGCAGCTTAATTGTGTTCACTAGGCCCTCACTATTATAATTGCTTACATTCTTGTCTGCCATTGTCTCTTCATGTCAAAGAAATGCATAAGCTCTATTTATATGTTACATTTTCATGTTTTTGAAGTGGCTGTTGATGCCGTGATGGAATCCAGCAGCTCATGGAATGGAAAAATGACTATTTTTAAAGTTGTAGTTAATTTTCATTACAGATCTCCAAAGAAAGATTGTGCAAGGATTAAATTATTTTACAGGAACATTCCTGTAAGCTGTAAGCTGATAGATATCTATCCTTCACTAAGTCCTGTCTGGTACAAGTTAGAAGACTGCTTGGTATTCACTTTGTTAATGTACAAATCTTCTAAAATAAGCACTGCCAAAACTTAGAGGTTAAACTTTGTTTCCCAGTAAAGATTCAGCAGAGATTGTGATATGGTGCTTAACTATTTTGATGATGATCAAATCAAAACATTGCACAATACATTGTTAATATATCTGAGAGCATCATGGATAGGTAAATTCAGATAGGTAAATTCATTCACACTCAGTGAAATGTAATAAACAAACAAAAAAAATCAGGTGCTATCTTTCTAAACGTGTAAGTAAAAGTAGTCAATTTGATTCATGTTGAAGGTAGCGAATGGAATATACGAAATTATTTTTTCCTCAGAACCTCACACTTTCAATAGAATTCAATAGAGACAGTGACAGCATTCAAAAAGTGCCAACAGATATTACTCAGATAATAACAAGGTCACATAGAAATTTATAGTCTGAAACTACTGTGTGCTAGATGTAATGACTACATAGTTGCCTCTAAATCTAGAAACATTCCCAGACATTGGAACCTGATTCTCTATATTGTTAATTTTTTTGAATTATTCCTGATAGAGATTTGGTCCAAATAATCTGGTAGTCTGCCAAAGAACTGCAGATCTGAATATAAATCTGGAACATGCACAGGGAACTACTTCCAGTGGGTTGTTTGCATGCAACTAAAGGATTTTGGAGGGCAAGACAAGTTAAAAGTACAAACATAGTATTTCATGTCAGCTGGACCCCATGAAAAAAATTGCAGCCATAATGACTGCTTGGCAGAAAGGCTGAAACTTTCTAATATGCATAGGAAGTCTACCAATATTGTATGCAAAATATATATATCCAGACTGACATCAGAAATAGTGTGGTCAGCAGGAGCAGGGCAGGGATCAGCTTGTGCTCGGCACTGGTGAGGCCACACTTCAAATTCTGTATCCAGTTCTGGGCCCCTCGATGCACGAGCTGGAGCTCTGTGTCCAGAGAAGGGCAGTGGAGCTGATGAAGGGTCTGTAATGTAAATGCTGTAAGAGTGGCTCAGGGAGCTGAGGGGTGTTTAGCCTGGAGAAGAGAAGGTTCAGGGGAGACTTTGTCACTCTTTACAACTACCTCAAAGGAGGGTGTAACCAGGTGGGGGTCAGTCTCTTATCCCAGGCAACAAGTGGCCAGGACAAGAGGAAATGGCATCAAATTGTGCCAATGGAGGCTTGGGCTGGATATAAGAAAAAGTTTTTTCACTGAAGGAGTGGTTAAGCATTGGACTAGGCTCCTCAGTGAAGTGGTGGAGTAACCATTCCTGGAGGCATTCCTAAATGAGTGCATGTGGCATTTCCTGACATGGTTTAGTGGGCATGGTGGTATTTGATCAAAGGTTGGATTTGATGACCTTGGAGATCTTTTACAACCTTAATGATTCTATGAGTCCATGAATGTAACCTGAATGAAAGTATTTTTAATTCTATAGCTGCAGAAATGGGGGTGGAGAGCAAGGACTATTTCTTGAGCCTAATGTCTATTACTGCTATTTGCCATTTTTTCTGCATGCTAAAGGAATGGGATTAAGGGAATACCCTCAGAGTATAAAGTAATCTAATAAGATTGAACTAATAATCTGATTACAGAATGTGCTGTGCGCTGCTCAGGACACACTCGGTGAATACAGTATGCACGCATATCATCACCACAAAAACCGTGTCAGTACTTACAATATCACTTATTTGCAGCCTAGTCTGCTATTAGAATAGTCTTATTTTCCCCTAAAAATCCTTTGGGTATTACAAACAGACTGCCCACTGGAAAAGAAAAACAAGACCCTAATGAATCCTATCTAATTTTAGTCACACATACATTTAGTCACACATGCCACACAAATACATTATAAGCATAAACCTTTTCAACATTGAAATGAACAAAATGTTAAAAGGAGCTGAGCATACCCAGCCTCCTTAAAAATTGTTTAAATACCAAAATAATGTTCTAGGAAAGACCCAATACGTATTTGTATTTATGTAAGGAAAATCTGGCAAATTTCTTTAAGCAGAAAATCACATTTTCCTGCAAAACCTACTTATTAAGTATGCATCCTGTTAAATAAAACAATAGGAGAGGCTGTGGCAAATTTTAAATTTATAATATATGTAAAAGTGTTGGTCAGTGCAGGGTGGATATAACTGCATCTGGACTTCATTATCTATACCACTATATCTCTAGAAGATTAGTTTTATAATATTTTGTAAAGAGAAATATTTGGGATTAGTTTTTATTTTGACTTTTTATTATTTATTGAGGAATAAAGATATTTTCTTTCAGCTTAACATTAAAGATAAAATTGCATGCAGTCTCAAATGACACTTGGAAATCATGATATCATGAGACAAGACAATAAAACTCAGGGAACTAAAAGAAAATGTTTGTCCTATGACATTAGGCGAGCTGGCAATTTTAAAGAATCCCAGCCTGATGTAGTAGCTGACATATGCCAGACAACGTGTCATTTAACCCGTATTAAGTAATTAAGATAAACACCAGGGAGCTTTGGTTTCAATCAGATTACTTAAAAGGTTAAACTGCCAGTGAAGTCAAAACTTCCAATAATATCATCTTTGGATTAGAAAACCTCACTCAAATCAAACTCCTAGAGAATATAACAGGTTGTCTGACATTGACTAACAATTTTGTTAAAGTAACTTCATACTTCAGCTGGGTAATGTGAAATAGAAAAATGCCTTTAAAATAACGCAGACTATAACCCAAATTCTGTATTAGAAATCTTAACAGTTTAGCTTGCTGAAATAGAAAAGTACATAGAAAGATTACAAACCCAAGACCTTGTGACACATTCAAACCAAATGCCAAACAAAGAAATAAAAAGGGAAGTTTTGATTTTGGCTATTCATTGTAATTTCTTCATTTGTAGTCTACTTTTATACTTTTATTTCAGTGTTTGACTGTATCTTAACATAGCCAAAATAAGAATAGCCACGCATGTGAAATGCACAGCACTGTCAAAAGAAAAAGAGTAACAAAACCAAGAAAAAAGCTGTATTTGAATATGAATACTGGAGGAAGTTAGGCAACAGTTTCTACCTTAGTGAACAGCTGTCACTGAGAGACAATCATAGATAATTTACTCCCAAGCAAAAGCTGATTTTGACACCTGGTTTCTTGCAGGTCAAGCTGGCAGTTAGTAAAAGGAACCAAAGAAATCCCAGAATTTAACAAGACAATGAGCAGCTGCCACTGAGACTTCTGACTTCTTAAGGAAGATTGGAGATAAACAAAATAGCCTAATACCTCAAAGAAGTAGAGCAACTGCTGAATTAATGACAAAGAACCAGGAAAATTACAGAAAATTATCAGAACAGCAAACATGGGAACACACAGAAAAAAAAAAGCTTAATGTACTTCTAAGTTACGTGATTTCCAAGTTCTCCAGACTCATAGGACATTTAGGGAACAGAGGCAAGAATTTGTTTACAGGGATTATTTACCACTTGTGAGCAGATGGTCTTCTTGTCCACTAGCTGCTCAATTATCAACACCCCAGAGTGATAGCCTGGACAATAGAGTCAACATCCATGTGCGCATTCAAAGCAACTACAGTAAGGTTTTAGCTTTGAAGGACTGAGGCATTCCACCTCTTGTTGCTCACAACCCCCTCAATTAAAGGGGTGTATAAGATAATTCCAGATGGTTAAAATGCTGCCTCCTGAAAAAATAACCTATTTGCCTTGGAAAGAATTTCCAGAAATGCTAGTTTACATGAATCCTTACTTAGATAAGTAAGTACAGAAAAATTTTGATTCACACTTCATTCTTAGAATTAGATAGAAAGCTCTTTTGAAACAGAAATTGAGTTACGATCTTTGTGCTTAAAGAAGACAGCTACTAGTAGTCAGACATTATTAACCATAGCATTGACACAATCTCAAGAACATTTACATGTAATCATCTTCTCATCAACATAGACAGCAGCTTGGATTTTAATTCCAATCAATCATGAAATCACTTAATGAAAATTAAATGTTGAACTCTTGAGTTTTTCTTAACCTTCAAGTCCCTTAGTGACTTCACTTTCCCCATGTTTAGCTTACTTCTCTGAACAAAACTTTGCTTATATGTATACCATCTATGTGCCAGACTGTGAACAGATGAATTTCCAAGCTTGCTTCTTTCTCTCTTCTGCTATTTACCCCTTCTATTTTGTTTGGTTTTTGTTTTGTTTCTTTTTTGTTTGTTTGTTTGTTTTCTTTGGTTTTTTGTTTGGTTGGTTTGGTTTTGGGGTTTTTGTTTATTTTGGTTTGGTTTTTGTTTTTTTCTGATTAACCTATTCATCCTATTTCTCTCATGGCTCGCTAGAACAAATATGTTTTCCATGACTTAAGAATCATTCATGCAGTTTCTGGATAGATAAGAAGCGAAATCAGTTGGAAATAGGTCTAACTTCCTAGTATCACTGCAACCAAATTTGCTGTTTGAGTCAAGGAGCAAGACCACTGTAGAATACAGAAATGATAATGCAAAATACTATAACAACATGACTGACACTTTTCTTTTCCAACCAAAGCCTCTATTAGTCAAAAACTTTGTTACTGTGAAAACAAACTGCTTTTGTGCAGCATCGGTGACCATCAATAGAGCCCCAAGACAGTAGCAGAAAAAGACAGATCTATACTCTTAAAAACCTGAAGATGATTCTGCACAACTATTTCTTACATGCAGTCACTGTTATATAACTATACAGTACTCTCTATCTTGCTAGCATGGTGGTGAAACTGGAACTAGAAATTAAAAAGATACAACTTTAAGAAAATCAAATGCACTAAAAAAGCCTGCTCACCCAAAAGCCTATGCACAGACCTAGCAACAAATACGAATCCTTTCCCCTAAATGCAGAAGAAAATGTATTTATTTGCAATGGAAACAAACATTTCTGAATTACTGCTAACCTACCAAAGTCATGTCAAAGAAATAACAGCCAGACTAGTCTATAAAAGAACAACTGCACATTTAAGGATTCCATTGAGTTAGGAATTTTCCACTGAGAAGTGTGTGGGAGAGAAGTATCTTTACCAAAGTTTTGATCAGAAATACTCTTTTCTTTGTTGATATTTACAAAGTTTAACATGCAAACATAAACATGTTGAAAAAAGCCAACGGAAACAGTTTTACAACCATATCTGATCAGAAAAAAAATGCATTATAAATCATCATATTCACAGAAAAAATATTTCCATTGAGCTTTAGTTATCTCTTATAATTTTTTTAAAATTTCTGTCATCGGGTTGGAGTTCGAAATCTTCTACGTATCCATGCATAATAAATACATAAAAAGGTGGCATCACTGAGGGAAGATTTTCTACTTCTCTGTCTTCTGAAGTGACCAAATAATTTGGAAAAAAAATAATTACTAATAAATTAAAATGATCTGCTCAGCATAAGCTTATTATAGGATGACTAAACATAATAAACGACACTTTTGTGTCCTATTCTTCACAATTCGTAGTATTTCAATTAGAACTTTTAGAAATACTTCATGAAGAGATTAAGTAGTAACTGCAACTTAAGAAACAGAGATTTTTACCTTAGACACACAAATTCTATAGGTAGAATAATACCATAATATACGATGTTTTTTTAAATAGGAAACATTGATATTTTATTTAACTTTTTTTAGACCTACAAGGAAAAACAAGATTTTGTGTGTAATTCTATGTCTATTCATTAATTTCTCATAAGTCTTTAGCTAATCTACGGCAAATGTAACAAGAGGTGAACAAAAGCCAATGAATGAGACAATTCTTAATGATAGTTAATTTATCATTAGGTTTGCATAGCTGAAAACTACTGAATTAAATTCATGCCATTGATAAAGCTCAACATAAATATTCTTATGTCAATTATACCTTGTCAGTATCCTTTAAGACCTAATTAGAAGATAACTTAAGTTACCTAATAACAGAGAATGAACATGTAGTCATTTAGAATAGTTATAGAACCTTATGAATCACACCTGAAATAAAAACTTCACAGGCTAAGACATAGGTACACATCCTGACATCAGAGTAAGGGACTGCAGATTATGGCAAGTGGATCTTCAGTGATACAATTTAGTGAAAAGCAGCTGTATTAAATCTGGAAATGACTTTATGAGTAGATAGTACACTTTGACAGTGCTGAAAGAGAGGTCTTGCATCCTCGCTTTTCCCTATTCCTCTTGATTTCGTTCCATCCTTCCCACCCTCGGTAATATAGGTTCCACAACATATCTCAGTGCCCAGGATAAAACATCCATACAATCTCAAGATTAAACATTTAATGAGTTAAACAGCTGCTTGTTTTCTCAAGATAGTTTTCTGACATTTTAGCGAGGGAAATAGAAACAAGTTAGGGGATTTCCCATTCCTGCCCTGAAAAGTATTTACTGTTGTGGAAGTTGTTAATGTGTCTATATCCATTTCACGCAACGTCTTATTAATTGGGAACTAGATAACAGCAAAACATTAAACTCTGCCAAGTAAAAAGAGCTAGAAGTCACTGCAATGTGGCCATTTTGGGACAAGGAAGTAATGTTCCCTCCTTAATGGGTCCAACTGAGCTGAACTTTGAGGTGACTGTGTATTCCTCATCACATGACACTTTCAAAATGACAAATTTAACCTCACTTAAGCAGATACCTATGGCAGAACTTGTAGCTGAGCTCAATGGGGGTCCCTTTATGGTCAGGGAAGAGAAACAGGCTCTTAAAGAAGGTGACTCATCTTGCCTGTTTTAAATAAAGACAAATTTTACTGACAAGTGCCTATTTCTTACTGACTATGAACAAAGAGCCTAGGCAGGCTGTTATAAGTGCCCACACTTTGAAGAACTGCAATCACAGGAATAAGTGGGAAGTGGGAAGGCGTGGAGAGTAAAAACAAAAAAAATGGGGGGGGGTGGGGGGGAGGAAAACAAAAGGGGATAGTAACTAAGTCTCATAACAGACCATTGCAAACACCCCACTACCATGGTCAGGGATACCTTTCACTAGACCAGGTTGGTCAGAGTTCCATCCAACCTGGCTCTAGACACTTCCCTCAATGGGGCATTCAAACTTCTCTGGGCAACAAAATCCGGTGCCTTACCACTCTCACAGTTAAGAATTTTTTCCTAATAGCTAGTCTAAAACTATTCTCTATCAGTCTGAAACCACACCTCCTTGTCCTGTTACTCTATGCTCTAGTAAATAGCTGCTCTCCATCTTTCTTGTACAGTCTCCTCAAGAACTGGAAGGCCGCAATTAGGTAGCCCTGAAGCCTTTGTCCTCCATGCTGAATCCCATTTCTCTCAGCCTTTCCTCATAGCAGAGGTGCTCCATCCCTCTGATCACTCTCAGTGCCCTCCTCTGGGCTGACTCCAGCAGGTCCCTGTCCCTCCCGTGCTGGCAGCCCAGCTCTGGATGCAGTGCTCCAGGTGGGTCTCAGCAGAGCAGAGCAGAGGGGCAGAATCCCCTCCCTGCCCTGCTGCCCACGGGGCTCTGGCTGCAGCCCAGGACACGTTTGGCTCTCTGGGCTGTGAGTGCCATGGCAGGGCATGTGCAGCCTCTCAGCCACAGCACCCCCGAGTCCTTCTGGGCAGGGCTGCTCTGGGGTTGCCTCATCATCCCTTCATCTCCCTGTCTATTCTTAACAATTTAACATCCAAATGTTACCTGTCAGTCACATGGCCATGTACTGCAGAGACATTTCCTGTCATAGACTTCTCAAACTTTTCTCTTGTATACGTTCTGAAGAAGTAACACAGAATTTTATGTTCCTTTTCTCTTCACAAAGCAACATAAAGAAGGTTCAACAGAACAAGTACTGGGGAATTACTTTCATGTCATGTTAGTACAACAGAAATGCTTACACTGAAAATATTTTAAGCATCAGCTACACCAAGAATAAAGGTAAGATGATTTCCATCTTTCACCTTTCACTCCCTTCCCCTCTTTACTAGCTACACCTACTTCCACCAGCCAGAAAATCCTAGAATTTTGCAGCTGTTCATTCTGCAGGATAATTCTGATTTTGCATAGGGCTCTAGCATAGTATACAATCTTCACTCTGCAAAGACTTGAAACGAGATATTCTGTAGTATGATTTGCTTTATATTTGGTAGCATGAATGTATCCCAGATAGTTAATCAAGCAACTATATTGGTATACTTTATGTTTCAGTGCATCTGTTATTGTTGCCCATTTGTAAAAACTGGTAGAACAGACATTTCCATAGTGTGTTACAAAACAGTTCAAACATTATGGTGCAAAACATTATGTACAAATCAGGAAGCATAATTAATGTTTTTATTTCACATATTGTACTTGGTAGACTAGAAGTTAAAATAGTTTCAGCAATCAAATTAGACCTATTTATGGTATTTATTCAATAAGAACTTCCTGCATTAAAGCACCTCTTATTAAAAACAAATGCAGAATCATAGTCATATAAATAGTCAGCCCAATCTTTGCTGGTTGAATCTACTATATAATTTTAACAGAAGCTTTTGGATGGTGCAAATACAGGGTTTTTTGGAGTAAGTGCTCTCAGAAATCATGTTTTTTTAGTTAATATAATTAACACTAAAAGAATATAGATGAAAATTGCCTTTGCTTCTCTTCTTGTTCAAGAATTTTTTGCCTTCACTAGCTTTTCTGTGGCTCTTGATGGTGGCTTTGTAACCTGTATAATGTCTGTTTGAATCTTGGCTATTGTTTTATTTTGTCTCCTTCTTCCTAAGCAATGTTGAATATTCAACATCTTGTGTTCAAATACAAAGGTTGAAACAAAAGACAACATTTGGTCCTAATACTCTACCAAATAACTCTGAAGTAATGCACTACATAGATGTGAAGCAAGTGTAATTAAACAAGAAGGAAAACAACCTTCCACAAAGAAAGTAAAAGAGATTATCCACCTCCAGACTTCTGAAAATTACTTTCCTTTCTTTCATTTATTTTTTTTCTTTTTTTTTAAGTGGCTCACTAAAATGTTGTGAAAGCAAAAAAATTCTCTACCTTTTGTCTACGGTTAAAACTTGACCTAAAATATTCTCAGCCACTGTACTCATAAATCACAATTTTTTATGTCGAAATTAAATGTTATAAAATTAATTTAAAGTATCACCATAAATTCTAAATAATTTCAAACCCTATAATCTCGTAGATTTTCAATATTTGAGGATGAACAGGTATCTTTTAATTACCATCATCAGAAAATTGTACATCTTTATATGCTTTTTCTGCATTAACAAATAATGTGGTGGCATAGAAACACACCTTCAAAGAAAATGAGTTTTCTCTCAGTGGCTTATATGCATTTAAGAGCTTTCATTGAATTCTAGTTCTAGTAAGGTACCTGTTTCAGTCTGAATATAGCACAGAAAATGAGAATATTGTTAGGTAATATTACTGCTGAATAGTGAGTCTCAGATCATCAACAGAAACAAACATACAAATTACACACATTTAAAGTGCACTACAGATACATGCATGTAAAGGTGGAGTGGAGTAGAAAAATGGTTTTTGTACCTGAGTCAAAATAGTTAAATATGTAGTTAAATATGTAATATTTCATAAAGATATTAAGAATATTCTATTAGAATAATGACTATTTTGTATATTGCTTGCATGCTTGCATTTTCATGTCTGATACATTAAGGGGCATTTTTTTACCATTCTTGTTGATGTAGTGGCAATAGAACAGCTAAATCACCACAGCAAGACTCTCTCCCATCATTAGCCACATAAAATATAAATCAAATTAGTCAATGACTTCATCAGTGTGGTTCAGTACCCTGAAACCTGGCCAGTTCCTCTACATAAACTATAAACTCTGCTTTGGATGAGTGTTCCCATGTCTAAAGTAATGTCTTCCTTTTTTACATCATCAGAATAGCTACACAGAAGTACAAGATGTTCTGAGGCCAAACCCACTACAGATGCCCTTCTCCTGTCATTTTCCTGCTTTAGTACAATGCTCCATCTTTTCTTCACAAAAGAAGAATGACACAAAACTCTTTTACAAGGACATCACAAATGCATACAAGTTGGGATATGTAAACTTTGTCTTCAAATCTATAAATATTTTCCTGGCTTCACAATATGCAAATACTCTCAACATGAAGTGATTTTTAACTAGGAACGTTTCTAAGGTCTCATAAGAGTACATTGGTTTTATTTCCATGCACACCTCTTTTCTGTGTTCTTCTATAGACATGAACACGTAGCACAGAATCAGAAAGCCTTCACACTGCTTTTAATTAATTCATCAAGCACATAACCTTCAGAAAATACTTCTTCAGAACTGTATAAAAATAACTAGTCACCTTTTCAGTGTCTTGGGCTCTTTGCTCTTCTTGGAGGTTCTGAGCTCTCAGCTGCACTGCAACATGCACACAAGCTCTCTTATCTGTTACCATCTTGGCTTCTGTTTCAGAAGGTTTTGAAAGTTGCTGTAGTTGCAAGTCATTCTGATGTGGCACTAATTTTCAAATGCTAAAATTAAACATCAAGCAATGAAGAGTCAGAAATAGTAATAAACCTATTAAAATATGATAATTTTAAGAACATTGTTTCAAACTGCTTTTCTGTGTTAATGTACACAGAAAAACCCATAAACATGTTCAAACTGAAAATCAGGACTAGATCCATTGAGAAGAACTTAGAGATTTGAACTTGACTGATGTCAAATTTTGCTTAGTTGTGAGAAACTAATTGCTCTGTACAGCTTCCTCTGGAAGGGGAGTGCAGAGGGAGGTGCTGTGCTCTTGTCGCTGGTATCCAGTGAGAGGACAAAGTGGGAATAGAACCATAGAATTGTAGAATGGCTTATGTTGGAAGAGACTTTAAAGACCACCTAGTTTCAAGCCTCCTGCCCTGGGCACGGATACCTTCAACTAGACCAGGTAGTTTAAAGTCTCATTCAGCCTGGACTTGAGCACCTACAATGAAGATGCATCCATAACTTCTCTGGGCAACTCATTCAGGTACCAGCCTCACAGTAAAGAATATATTCCCAATATCTAATCTAAACCTACTCTCCATCACTTTGAAGCCACTGCCCCTTGTCCTGTCTTGTCCAACTCCATGTGGACAAAGGTCTTGGGTAACGCAAAACATGACTGTACTCCATATCTATCTGTGCCCCAAAAAACCCTTATTGTCTCTTTATTATCCAGCGCTGTAGCCAGAATGGGGATCCTGAAGTGGGGGTTGTGGGCAGGGAAGAGGGGTGTTGTTTATACCCCTTTTTAATGTGGAGACTGGAAGCAGGGAGTGCTCTCTTCCATGGAAGCATTTGCAGAAGGCGAAAGCTCTGCTTTGGAGTGAGTTGCTTCAGATGGTTGGGGTTTTTTTTTCCTGGGCTTGCAACAGCAGCCACTCAGAAAAGTGTATTTCACAAGCAAAAACTGTTTTGAACTTTTCAAACCCTATGGGCAGTGTGGAGCTTGAGCCAATATCTGGGGCCAGGTCAGTGCCAAAGGCCAGTTCTTTCTCCTGAACACACCAGCTGCTTGGCAGACAGGATCACCAACACTGGCGCACGCGGCAGGAGGAGGCAGTGGGCAGAAGAGCTGGCCTCACACAAGCCAGGAAGTCTTCGTCTGCCCTTAGAACTGCTCTGTATCGCCTATCTTCTCATCAGGGTTTGTGCCATCCGTGTCTCCTGGACCATGTTGTTGCCGGCAAGTACCACCATCCTTTTGCCGCCATCTTTTCCCTTTGTCTCCCCACACAGAGTCGCCTGCAGCAGGCACCATCCCAAAAAAGACATTTCCAGCACTTTGGGTTTCTCTTGGTTCTCAGGGAGTATGTTTTGGAAATTTTGTATCTAGTGTATCTTACTGGTTTTTGCCTGTTACAGTTTCATTTGTTAGCAAACTGTCATTTTTTTCCACTAACACTTGCTCTTCTTTGTTTTCTCTTTATTTGTGGAAAGGGATTGGTTAAACCTAAAGGGGATTTATTTAGAGTGTTCCCCTTTAGACTGTCTTAAACCAAGACACATGCTCTTGTAAATAGCTGCTCTCCATTTTTCTTGTAGGTTCCCCTCAGGTACTGGAAGGCCACAATTAGGTAGCCCTGAAGTCTTTTGTCCTCCAGATTGAATAAACTCAATTCTCTCAGCCTTTCAACTCAGTAGAGGTGCTGCAGCCCTCTAAACCAATTGGTGTCCCTCCTCTGGGCTGACTCCAGCAGGTCCCTGTCCCTCCCGTGCTGGCAGCCCAGCTCTGGATGCAGTGCTCCAGGTGGGTCTCAGCAGAGCAGAGCAGAGGGGCAGAATCCCCTCCCTGCCCTGCTGCCCACGGGGCTCTGGGTGCAGCCCGGGACACGTTTGGCTCTCTGGGCTGTGAGTGCCATGGCAGGGCATGTGCAGCCTCTCAGCCACAGCACCCCCGAGTCCTTCTGGGCAGGGCTGCTCTGGGGCTGCTCATGCCCAGCCTGTGCTGGTACCAGGGGCTGTCCCAGCCCAGCTGCAGCACCAGCACTTGGCCTTGTTAAACCTAATCAGATTCCCATAGGCCCATTCCTCCAGCTCCAGGTATCTGGATGACATCCTGTCCTTCAGGTGTGTCAAATCACCTCAGTTTGGTGTCATCTGCAAACTTGCTGAGGATTCACTCAATCCCTTTCTATGTAATTAATGAAGACATTAAATTATATGAAATTAAATTAAATTAAACCCTTGCCCCAGTATAGACCCCTGAGGGACACCACTTTTCACTGATGTCTATCAGTTGACCACTGGATGTAACTGTAAAACCCATTCCTTACCTACCAAACAGTCCACACCTCAATTCCATGTCTCTCCAATTTCAAGAGAAGGATGTATGGGGGATCGTGTCAAAGGCTTTACAAAAGTGCAGAAAAATGAAATCTGCAATCCATCCCTCATCCACTGATGTTGTCACTCTGTCATGGAAAGTCAACAGTTTCGTCAGGCAGGACTTACCTTTGGTGACTCTGCGCTGGCTGTCCCAAATCACTTCCCTTGTCCTCCAAATGCCTCAGCACAATTGCTAGGAGAATCTGTTCCACGACCTTCCCAGGCACAGAGGTGAGGCTTATAGGTTAGCAGTTTCCAGGATTGTTCTTTCTTCTCTTTTTAAAAATATGTACGTTTCCCTTTTTCCAGTTGCTTGGAACATCAACTGACTGCCATAACCTTTCAAATATCATGGAGAGCAGCTTGGGAACTTCATCAGTCAATACCTTCAGGACTCTGGGATGGACATCATCAGGTCCAATGGACTATGAAGACTTCATTCATACCCAGTGGGATTCCTAGGCTTCTTGTCATCTCTTCATCTCTTTTCAATCTTCCCCCATGACCAGCAAAAACATGTGAGAAACTTGTTCATCCCGCTGAACTTAAGTCTTGAAACTAAACTCTGAATGAGACTCTTGGTTAGACTTTTTTCATTGAAAATACTAATAAAAGACTGAGGATGGGGGAAAATTATATATTGTAGTAGGGAGGAAACACAAGTGTTAATATCAACACACTTTTATTGTTTATGTGTGAGAGTCTTCAAAGAAAACAGAAGCTAGAAAGAGCAGCTCAAATGAGAATTTTAAAAATCACTGCTAAGCAATGGCCTGATTATTCAGCTTTCCTTAGTCTATTTCTTACAACATATTTTCTTGTGGGATCTGGGACCTTAGTACGAATATTAAGGAAATAAAAACTGTGAGTGTATCTACACTTCATTCCCTACTGGAAGGCAATCTAGTTTTGATGACAATTTTTATTAATAATTTTTGGCAATTTCCATGTTCTGTTCAATTTTACTTCTCTAATAACATTCATAACCTGGCATATGGAATGCACACAACTGCTGATGAAACAGCAGCCCTGTTGTTATTATCTGGAGGCTGAATAAAGACAAGACAGTCTGTATGTTCATGTTTACTAGTATTTGCTAATTGTAACCAAGTAAAATAAATTCTAGTAGCAAGCACACAATATACTGACACATGTTTATCATATGTAAAAAAAAAAAAAAAAAAGAAAGCTTTTTCTTCTAATCACAGTATTTCAGATTTTTACTACATTAAAAAATCATATTATTAAGTAAACTGTTTACTACAAAATGGCATACATCATACCTTCCATAATTTAAATATTAGTTAAGCTTTGTTCATTCATTTAATATTCCTAACATCCTTTCATTTATATGTGGAAAAGAGCATGCAGTTTTAACTTCCCTTGTCAATCAGGCCAAGGTCAGGGACCTATATATTCATGAAATTAAACAGATGAGGGAGCAAGGGAAAAACGAAGTATTTACAATTTTAAATCCAAGAAGTGATGAGAGCAATGCTCTTTTTTTCTGAGAAATTCTTGTAATTACTTTGCTTTCAACAGAAGACCAATTTCCTTACTCTAGATAGGGTACAATTTTTGTGAGAGATGGACAAATTGAATATGCTGGCAGACTGTCTGAATTTTGCTTTCTGAAGTGCTTTTGAAGAGAAATGATGGCTTTTTCATTATGGCAATGACATAGAGGCTTTTTTGAGTATGTGTAATTACAAAAATTCAAGAGCTTGTAATTATACATCTATTTATACTGAAAATTCTTCTAATTTGATTTTTTTTCTATTTCTGTCATGATCTAATGTCTTGTTTTGATGTTTATTCCTGTTACTAAACAGACCAAAAATGCAATCAAAACTCCTTCTCTGAATGCCCTTGCCTTTGAACTGAATATAAAAAGCAAATCAAAATTATTTCCAGGAGGCTGTAGCCAAAGAGTCCAACATAAAAGGAAACTTCCTGCTTGAAGGTGATGGAAAAGGAGAGTTTAATGCATCCAGAACTGGGCTAAAATCTAGGTTGTCTTCCAAGATATTCTAAGTTTGAAACAACAAAACAGTAATGTGTGTGGTTGGTTCATAATTACTTGAAATCTGAAGTATTGTCAAGCATGAAAAAGAAGACTGAGAATGAAAAATACTGTAGCATTTAATGCAAAAAATCTGTCTCAATGAAAATGGCTTCTACAATACCTAGAAAATTAGAGAAGATTTAAAGTAGGAAATTAATAAATGTTTATAAAACAAAACAATCCTGCCACTTCCTCCAACATTTCGTATAGATATTTTATTATTTTGTACTGGAAATGCTATCACTTCATAATCTTCTCAGTCTCTTGAAAGTGTCTCTTGAACAGTGACTCAAGATACCAAGAAAAAAATGTAGACTCATGTATGATCTATTGTATAAGTGCATTTCTTATTGCACCTAAAAAAATAATTTGTCCCTACTACTATGTATGATGAAAATTGCAACCTCCTCCCACAAAATATATATCAATCCATAAACATGTCATATTTATACCTATGTGGCTTTCTACTCAGACTCCGGAATTCAGATTTAATTGCTTCTCTTTAACTTTCCCATTGCACTTTTTAAATCTCATTGTCATCAAGTATGGTGTATATACTTTTTAGACATACTCAATTTTAAGACAGTAATATCATAAAGTTTATATTGTACTGGTGGAAATGATGGGCAAATAAAGAAGTTAAGAGCAATAGAAATTACTTCCTTGTATTGTTTTGCAGATATAGGAGGGGATTCAGTTTATTGGTTGATTAAGAGTAGAGTTGCACTTAAACATGGCGTGGTAACTCAAAAAAATACTACCAAACATATGAAAACATATAGAAAGCACACTACAAGAAATGCAAAGTGATAAGCAAAATGGCTGGGTATAAATTACTTTAATAACATAGGAAACATAAAAACGTGGTGAAAGAAAATAATAAATTAAAAGCTTAAAAACACAGAAAAACTGCTTGCTGCAACAGAGGAGCAGTGTTAAACACTAAAATGCCTGAATGAAATCAGATAAACTAGTTCACTGGATTAATAAGGAAAATAGGATCAGTATGGATTGGGATTTCTCACCTAAGTAGGAAAGCACAGGATTTTTAAGACTATAATACTGACAGGGAACCTAGGATGGTGAATGTGCCTGTGACACAATGTGGCAGACCAGGAAACCTAAAAGCAAGAAGCAAACAATGATGTAAACCAGGGTTGCATTGTGAGGTAAAAGTTTACAATTTTAAAATGGATTATTTCAGAGACTCCAGTCAGGAAACCGACAGGCAGATAAAAAACTCATGAGTCAGTCCTCAGCAAAGTACAGGACATGAGCCAAATTTATGTCATTAAGGGACTAATCTGCAACTGTGTCCATCATATTCTTTTCTTCATGTCCAACAAAAAAAAACCAAAAAAACCCCCCCAAAAACCCCAAACAAACAAACAAACAAACAAACAAACCTACCAATCTAGGGTTTCATTTTAAGAAAAAAATTATTCAAATGAGTGACCTTGTTAAAATATGAGTGTCATGAGTACTTTTCAGTAGCACCATGAGAGGTTGTCAGGAAAAAAAAAAACAAACAGAAAGAGTTTTCCTTACAGAAGATATATTGGAAAATCTGTTTCAAATGCATGTAGCAGTAGAAAATCTGGAACAGAATAACAAAATTAACTATTGCAAATTGCCAAAATTAAATGAAAAAGACTCAGTAGTTTTGAAGAGACATATCTCCAAAGTCACTAAATTATTAGTATTGATGTGCAACCCATCTCAATTGTGGCATTTTCTAAAGCAGGTGTACATGCCCATGTTCTCCTCCTTTAGCCCTAAATGTAAGATAAGTACTAGCTCTTTTTCGCACTCATTTGCAGTCTGACAACATTGCAAATTAGTTCAGTTCACCGTGGGAAAAGCTGCGGAACAGAACAGCCACAGCAACACAAGATAAGCGAATATTAAATGCCAACTAAACAGACAATTCATTAAAATTATTTCGGCAGTATCTTAGAAAAGTAACAAATGATACAAAAAGAAGAACCTCCGAATCAGTGGCATCCTGAGATTTAGTTCTCACATTCTCTCTCAACTACTGCTTTTGCTACTGTTTTAACTGGTACAAGTCAATGAACTTAAAGGTTGTTTCCAATGAAAATGAGTGTAGGAATCTATGACTCTAACACTGTGCCCCTTGCTTAACTATTAGAATCAATTCAATAGCATTGTTTTTTGTTTTAGCATCAATACCAAATTTGAATTGTATCACCCATGCCTAGATTTCTAAGAGGGACAGTTTAACAAGTAATTTATACATGTGAAGTAATCTACGGAATAGAATGCAAAGAATTTAAGAGAGATAAGGAAGATGATCACAAGAAAATGCAAGTATTTTTTAATTATGGAAAAGAATGAAAAAAATCTGATAAATATACTTGAACAAAGAATACAGAATTATTCTTTAAAGATGCTATCAAGAAGCCACAGTAATAACTAAGTAATAATATATTTGCAAAAAGCTATTCTACTAAAAGAGGTTTTTCATACCAGAGAAAACTACTTTATATTTAAACATCTTCCAAAAATAGACATACTTTTTGTAAAGTTTTTTCTTCTTTTTTTAAACCCGACGGGGCAATTGGCTGCACTGTTTCAAAGTGACTTATGAAGATTTTAAACAGATGAAAATTCAGACTTACAAATTTAGACTATCTTCTAATAATACTCCCAGTTAGGAAAAAAAAGGAATGAAAGTCAATACACAGAAGGAGCAGAACTTATGTACAAATTTTACACTCAGTGATCCTGGTATCCTGGTAATTTTGGTAATTCTTCCATTAATAGTAGAGGTTTCAGTCATATCCTTTCAAGACCCATAGAGTTACTCAAAAAACAAGGCCACAAACCTGAAGTCTTACCAACTCTATTGCTTCAGAAAAAATAAAATTCACTGCATATTTAAATAATACTTGGTAAAAATTGGTTATATTAGATCCTATGGAAACTTCAAACTGTCAGTAAAGACTACAATTAGAAAGGGACAGCAAATCAGTGTGATCAGGAGATGGTTTATGCTTAGAAAAATCCCAAAATCCAAAAGAACAGATTTCATGGCAAGGGAACCACTGGAGAGTCCTAAGAACAGGAATCAGTTTTGAATATCTTGATGGGCTGGATGGGTGTACTCAATGAATTATAATCAATGTCTTGATGCCCAAGGGGAGACCAGTGACAAGTGGTGACCCTCAGGGGTCAGTGCTGGGAGCAGCACTCTTCAACACCTTTGTTGGAGACAGGGACGGGGGGATTGAGGCACGCCACCAAGTTCACTGCTGACACCAAGCTGTGTGCTGTGGTCCCCTCTGGAAGGGAGGGAGCCATCCAGAGGGACTGGATGTGTAAGACAGGCTTGAGAGGTGAGTCTGTGTGAGCAACCTTGTGAAGTTCAACAAGGCCAAATGTAAGGTCCTGCACCTGGGTCATGGTGATTCCCCAGCACAAACACAGGCTGGGAGGAGAATGTATTGGGACCAAAGCTATGGAGGAGGACATGGCACTGTAAGTGGATGAGGAGTTCAACATAACCCAGTGACATGTGCTAGCAAGCCCAGAAAGTCAGCTGTGTCTGTTGAAGAATGATGTGGCCAGAAGACCAAGGAAAGTGGTCCTCCTCCTCTGCTCTGGTCTTGTGGGACTCCACCTGGAATGGTGCATCAAGCTCTACAGCATAAGGACACAGATCTATTGGAGCCAAGCTGGGAGAGCTGGGGACATTCAGCCTGGAAAAGAGAAGGCTCTGAGGAGTCCTTAGAGCAAGCTTCCAATACATAAAAGGTGAGAAGATGGAGAGGGACTTTTTACCTGGGCATATAGTGACAGGACAAGGGGGAGTGTCATTAAACTGAAAGTGTGTACATTTATATTACACATTAGGGAGAAATTCTTTACTGGGAGGGTCATCAGGCATTGGAACAGTTTGCCCAGAGAAGCTGTGGATGCCCCGTCCCTGAAGCTGTTCAAGGCTAGGTTGGAAGAGACTTTGAGAAACCTGGTCTAGTGAAAAGGATCCCCACCCATGACAGGGGGGTTGGAACTAGGTGATATTTAAGGTGCCTTCCAAAACAAACTGTTCTATGATTCTGCGATAATCAGGTTGACCAGATCATTGTATGTCCCTTCCGACTGAGCTATTCAATCACAAAATTGCAGAACTTGAAACATAGTTCTGTTTACATTTTTGACCTTGAAACGCAATTCTGTTTACATTTTTGGCAAATATTTGCACTAGCATCCTACCTAATTCCTTTCACCAAGGTAGTGTATAGGAGACATCTACTGCAGAAATACTGCAGAAAAGAAATTTAGAAGGAATTTTTACTGAAATTTAGTAATCAAAGACATTAATACTGCTGCATGGGAAAGCTGAGTTAAACACTACTATGGAAAAAAATTGCAGCATTATAAAACAGATTAGAATATTTATTTTACAATATCCTGCCAGACCTGTTTCTGGAATTGTCAAAATGCCAGTGAATAGATGGGAAATTTAAACAGAACCTTGTTAAGAAAATGTGATGCAGCAGAGTCATGTACATATGCCAGATTATATTAAAGGTTTATGAGTGGCTCATATAGTCAGTAAAACAGGAGCTTATGTATCTAATATCTTTCATTTCCAGCAGACCTAATACTTATTATAAACAGCCTAAGTTTCTGCCTTAGCCAAAATTGAAGTCTGATATTTGAAAGGAGTTTTAGAGGAAAAAGCATGTGTTTGACTTGCAGAAATAGGGTAAGTATCACTTGTGTCTAGTACACTGCAAAACATGCATGTAATTAGTTTTTTTCTGCTGTGTTCTGCTGAAACTTGCATACTATATTTTCAGAAGATTCAAAGGTTACATAATTTGAAAATTCTTGGACACAGTTCCAGGGTGACATTTACCTTGTGCTCAGAGTACATTACCTATAAAATACACCTAGTATCATATGCTAAGGAATTTAGTAGGCTTGAAACCCACAATCCTGAACACTTAAGATCACATCAGATACCTGACTAAAGGGATGAATGGATGAAAAGTATCTGCTTGCCTAACTGTGATTCTGGCTGTCCAAACACCACATCAGTCTGTTAAATAGGGTGTTTGTAACCTCAACTCTTAGAAGTTGTATTACCTCAAAGAGGAATCCCCTGGGAGAAACAAATAATACTGAGATAACAGCAAGAACCTCTAGTCCAATCTCACAAGCACCAGTGTATAAGACATGCAAGTTGACTGTAGTTTGTATCTGAGCTCTGTTCTATAACCAAGAGAAAACTCACAGATTTCATTTCCACTTTGAAAATCACATTAGCATATACAATTTTCTTGGTAACTACATACTCAGTGGACAATGAAAGAAAAAAACACAACTATTTGTACCTAATGAAGATGAAACCAAATGCATGTACTAAGAAAGAAATCTACTAACAAAAAATCCCTCTCTTTAATACAAATCCTGTAAGAATTAGAATGGAGGACAGTTATACCAGTGGACTATATGGACTACAGAAATCCAAGATGTATCTATATTAGTATTACTGATTTCAGTTTAAAAAACACTCTACCAAATACAAAACAAAAACCCAAAAAAACCCAAACAAAAACCAAACCAAACAAAAAAAACACCCCAAAAAACCAAGAAGAATACAAAAATAACAGAAGGAATTCACTCAGAAATTTTAATACAACGTTAAAAATACAAGGAAAGGTGTAGGAAAAAAACAGCATACAAAAGAGAAAAAAAATCCTGGATTCCATAACTTAGAAAGGAGATAACAATGTGGGCTTACAAAACAAAAAACAATGCAGTGAAACTATACTGGGCTGCTATGACTCAGAAACTGTAAATATCAAAGTGCAAAAAGAAATGCTAGAAGTCAGCATTGCAGTGCTGGTCTTGTTTACTATCAGGCTGAACATGGAGCTTTTCAGATACCTCATATCAGAACTCTTATGACTGTGACCTAACCTGTGTATCAGGACATGCAATTAATATCACTCGATATCCTAAAAGCCTCATGCTTTCCCTTACAATATATCCAAGGTTCTCACTATGTTCTCAACAGATGCAATCATATCCTCTCCCTAAAATTCTATCCTGAATTTATTTTTTGTATTTGCTCAGGAAATATCCATCAAATACTGACTATTCAGAAGACACTGTCAGCTACTTGTGTCACTGTCAATCTATAGGCCTCCCTGTATTTTTTTCCTTCCTGTTCCCCTTTACTGAGAGTAACGTTCACCTTTTCTTCATTTTCTCCACTACCCTCAACTGAGCAGAGTCTCTGCATGTAAATCAAGTCTCACAAGCAGCAAGAACCTAACATGAAATTTTCTTTATTAAGATGATTATTCTGTAAATGCAATATTCTTGCCTTTTTCTCTGTAGAATGCATTATGAACCCCAACCACAGGCTGAATACAGGAAAAATGAACAGCTTTGATCCAGTGCAGCCATTTCTGTGTTTTTGTGCCTTAAAGGAATTAAATACCTTTTCCTAAGGAAGCCGAACATTTTTATGTTAGCAACCATGAGCCTCAATAGAAATCCTAAGCAACAAGCACAGAAATAATCACCTTCTTGGACATGGGCCTGTTAATACCCTTTAAAAACAGAACTGGCAATCCAAATTACCCTGTGTGTTTTTCTCTGGCTGGAGAAGGCTGAATATTATTACTTCTGAAGAACATACTATCTCTCAGAGGAAGCATCACCAGTATTTACTCAGTTTTACTAAATTGCAGTCTTGAAACGGGGACAGCAAAGAACATTGGCAAATCGGTTGCATTTTTCTCATTTTTTCTATTAATAATTTTCTGGACTTGATTCGATCACTTCTGAAACATTAAACTGAAACCAGTGCTTCAAATTATAGTAATAGTGGAAAACTTGCATGCTTTATATTGTTTCAATCAATAATCTGCAAAAGCACACAACACTTAGCAAGAGATCAAAAAGCCCAACAGGCATTGAGGCTCCCAAACATCTCCTTTTTAAACTATCTGAAAATAAAATTATAAGGTAGCATGCCATGCATTGCTGGCAAGTATTACCAGCTTTAACAGGTAATTAGACCAAGCTACTTTGATTCTGAAATGAAAAACCTTCCCTATTTATAGACAGAGGACAGCTGTGAGTGCCACACCTCACTTTCCTTCAGTGCAGAGCTACAACTGCACAGTTTTGTACATCTGCAGCAGTTTCCTTGCTCCCTGAGCTAGGATGTGGACAGGCTTTGGAGGAGGCATTTTGCTACTGCTCCTTGCTTGAAGTAATTTGTTGTCTCCTGAAAGATGAAGCGAGCCATAAGGGAGCACCCTTAAGCACTGTCTAGCTTGCATGCTGCTTTTGGATCACAGTAAGCTTCAAGGCAACATGATTAACCAGTGCTGCTGTGTCTTAGGTTGGAAATGCAAGATGTGGCCAGGGATGTGTATTCTATTGCCATCTGATAAAGGTGGGGCAGTTGTCTTCTGTTAATTGGGCCACCTGTTAAAACCAGGTGGGGCAGTTTTCTTTATCTCTTCCACAACCACTCCTCCCTCCGGGAGGTATCTTCTGTTCACGGCCCATTGAGTCTCACAGCATGACTGATGAAATTACATCATTCCATTGGGAGATGCCCCACCCAGGGGGAGGAGCCAAGCATTCCTACCCGGATATAATCTGAGCCTTGGAACACCACAGGCAGCCTTTTCCCAGTGGATTCTCAGAGGAGCAGCTTTCTTTTCTAATGGATTCCCAGAGGAAGACCAGGCCCATCTACACCACCACTGGACCTTCAGAGGAAAACTACAACCTTCTACAGCATCACTGCTTCAACAGAGCCACGTTTGTCACTCCAGGACGACTGCAGCCACCATTTAATCAGACTACTACCAGCACCCTGACCAACAGGGTGTCAGGTCATATTCTGACTCTGTCAGTGTTGTTTTCTATTACTACATTTTTCTTTTTCCTAATAAGGAACTGTTACTCCTACTCCCATACCTTTGCCTCAGAGCCCCTTAATAATTCAGTGGGAGGGGGTTTACATTTTCGACTTTAAGAGAGGGTCCTGTCTTCCTTAGCAGAGACCTGTATTTTCAAACCAAGATATGCTATGAAACAGCTTCACTTGAAGGAGGACATGAACTCAAAGATAGTGATAACAGTCTTACAATTGAAGTTTTAGGTTGACTCTACATCAAAATTTAAACTGGGTTGTAAATTGAAAATCAATATGTAAACCACACATACTTACATAAAAAATACCCACAGTGAGCTGATTTTAAAGAATATCCATAGACATTAAAGCCTATGGCTATTTTTCTATTCGTTTATTTTTTGTATACAAAACACAAATAAAATAAATACTAATGCAGTAAATGATAGAAAATACAGTCAAGTATGCAGAGGAATACGAGTATGTTGATATAAACATTCTGTATCATTTTCCATAGGAAAAAACAGGGGAAGCAATTTGCAAAAGAATGAGATACTCTTGGTTAGTTGTTAGTGTCTTTGATTTCTGTTAGGATTACCTATCTCTTGCTACTTATTTCTGCAGTGACACAAAGATATCTCCTACAAATACATTCAGTTGTTCACATATAGCTGCTGTGGTTGACAGTCTTTGACTTAAAACTGATGGGCAACAACATATTGCTGTATGTCCTTTTTAAAGGAAACCACACATCAGTTAATTAATATACCCACCACAGCATCTGTATTTCATAACCTGAGTGTGTTCCAAGGCTGTTTCACTCATCCAAACCTATTCAGAAAGTGATATATGGCAAGTTACCATTATAAGAAATTTAACTCTAAAACATGTAGATCAGAAGTCTAAAGGTAAATTACAAAAAAAATGCATAGAAAAAGAAAGCATCCAGATTTAAATATTTAAAGCATACAGATTTAAATATCTGTCTAATGTACAGTACTCCAAATTCAAAATATTACAATGCTGCGCAGAAATAATCAATACAAACTATTCCAATAAACACATAATCTTGTAATAGCAATGGAATTAATGTTCCATAATCTATGGGGATATAATTCACAAGAATTTAATTTGAGAAGGTCACTGGACTAACTTAGAGGTTGGACGTTATGCTTTTATTTATTTCAGTTAAAACTACAGTTCTCTTTTGACAACAACTTGAACACCTGAGGTCTTCCATAACCTCATTTTTTTCCTGGGGTTTTGTTGTCAATATATGAAAAATGTCAACATTTTGATTTTGTAAACTGTTCTTGTATTTTACAGCACTGTCAATAGCTATACAAGATGAAAGAGGAAGAAAAATCAGACATGATTAGAGTATTGTAAGTCTAGTTCTGGTGTCCCCCCTATTTATACTTTAAAATTAAACTGACTTCACATTAATATTTTTCCAATGACTGCTTCTGAATTCATGACTGGATTTGATCAAACAAATTAGAAGTCCATAGTACATTGTATTTAGAATAGATGGACCAAAGTTACACCACTAATTTAAAAGGGAATGAGAAAAAATGGAAAATGTTCTTCCAGCATTTCATATGGAAGAACAGATATCTACCAAACAAGTTGGAACACCTGGACAGGTGGCTGTGGGCCATGCACAGATGGCCTGCTGTAAATCAACAGCTTCAGAAATATCTTAGACTTGTTATGCACTCATGGATCAATTGCACAGCACATGCACAGGGAGGATGACATGTCCTGGATTCACCTAATGCACTCCATGAGCCAGGAAAGGCTGATCTGCCTCTTTGTCCACAAACAAAACAACTGGGGAGGCTGCTGCTGCTATCACAATTGTTCAGGACTGCAGATTATCCAAAAAAACAGCAGGGTAGTAGATAATCTGCAGTAATTTATCGGAACATTGTTAAACTAGTTAAAGAAAGGTTTAAAGTAAAGGGAAAAAAGTTGGATTCTACTTATTGTTTTCTGAATTAGTCATTACTGATTACTTACCTTAGTCAAGGTCATTCATATTAGTGAGCTCTAACAGAGGGCGGACCAAGAGAAAATAAGGACAGATTTACTTGCCAAAGTTAGGAAAAATGGAAGAAGGGAAAAAAATTTTAGATGTAGATAATATATTAAGAAAAGTATTCAGTTCTGTACCTGACATGAAAACTAAAAGTAAAAAATTAATAATAAAAGAAGGAATGCGAAAGGTACATTTCCTAATTCTTTTACTTTGCAAATTAATGTTCTGTTTTTCATCACAGTGCATTTTTCTCCCAGAACTTATGCTAGAGTCTTTTGAGTCAACTTCTGCACGTATTCTAAAAACTTTGATGTTGTTCTGTTCTTAAATATGTAAGCATTAAATATTCAAAGTATTGAATAGGCTCTCATCTCTAACTTTTCTATTGCGCATTTTACATAGTTAAGAAGGCTGACATCATATTGAACTCATGGAAGCAGCCAAGTCTTCACTGTCCTCTTGCTTCATTTATTCCTCTGATGTTCTGATAGAAATATCTTATTAGGAAAGTGACTACTCTCATAAGTGAAGCAATGAAATCAGGTCCATTTCAAGATTTCTAAAATGGCTTTAAACTTGCTTTGATAAGAGGTATCTTATACACAGAAATTTTTGGTAACTCTGAAGAAATGGTAAAGACAATAATTTTGAGAAAACCACCCAGTTATTTTAAACAATCAAATATAAAAAATAATGAAATGCAGGAGCACTGATAAAAAAGACTGGGATGGCAGGAAAGAATAATCAGAATTAACAAAATCCGCTGGCTTTGGCCAGAGATTTAGATTAACCTAAAGGTAAAAACAAAGCACTAAGAAAGAAAATGTATCACAAGGTAATGTTAGAAATCAAGCCATTTTCATAATCGGACATCTCATTTCACGCTTTGTGTCAGATGCTCCGTTCTCAGCACAAGACATGGGACAAGTATCAGTATTAAAAAAGGTTCATCAGGCATTGTCTGTGCATCCGCAGATAAACTAACACTAATTTTAATTTTTTTTTTTATAATGGACGTGTAATGCAAGAGATACTTAAAAAATATAATGGTTGATACATGCAGATTAATTATTAAAACTTAGGGCTAATTAAGAAAGACATTAAATCACATTTGATGTTACACAACAATACAAGAAAAAAAAGAACAATAAACTCCAGAGACTCTGCCAAACCACATCATATGTAGTTGCTCCTTCATTCTTATTTTTTATGAAAATTTATCTAACATGTAACATTCTATTTTGTGTTAGAAAAAGCAAAAATAATTTAAGCAGAAAAAGTTTAACTTTTTTAATACAAAAAACTGGAATGAAATAATATGTACATATTGGAGGTTTACTTTAGTAACACAGGCATCAATATTTACTACTAAAGAAGAACACTGTGCTGAAAACTGTTGGCAACTACTCCACACCCCAGAGTGCTATAAACTTTGTTTCTTATCTCTGTGACTTTAATGCACTTTTATATTGGTATACTTTTGTGTGAATTTTCAACAAAGATAAAAGAGACTCCAGAGTTCATAGTAATTTAATTATCTCTTCCACATTCACAGCTCACACAAAAACTTTTCTATCATTTAGTTTATAAAGATTTTACTTACACAAACGGAGTCTTTTAATCCATCTAATTGAGAAATGCATTCACTTCTTAGAATACTCCAAGTCTGATATTTATACCAGGCATACTGCAGGTATGCTTTTACTTGTGCATATCTCCCTCACTCTTGAGGGACACTTGCAAAGTGAAGAACTGTCAGATCTTGATCCTGCTAAGGTCACAGGGACTTAGCTATATTATAGCTTCGCTTAATCCTCATTGGTTTTGCCTACTGAGCACAAGGCTGTTTCCCTGACAACACAACAGCAGTTACCACAGTATCCAGAAACACATATGATGTCCAGGTTTAAGGTATATCCCACCTGTAAATATATTATTGAATGCTGTTCTCTATAGGTCATTGTAGGGAAAAAAATAAAAGCTGAGAAGATCTTCCAGACACTCTTCTGTTAAGCTTGTTACCATTACTTACTTCAAGGACATTCCCTAAGTAGGTTGAACATTTCTGAAACTCAGTTCTTGAATTAGTGAGTACATGGAGCAATAGTCACAGTAAGAAGCCACGGACTGTAAGGGAACTACTGAATGTTTATATAAATTCTTATCAAGTGTGAAACACAACATGAGAGAAAGCAAAAAATACCACTTCAAAATTTAAGAAGAGGGCAATAATTTCTAGTTTAGAAAGGGAAGGACTACCTGGGGTCTAAAGTGAGAAGTTGGGTAACAAGTTTAAAAGTGGATATAGAAATGAGATGGTGAGAAACTACACATTGCAGCAATACTTTACATAAATACATATGGACGATGGCTACATTTTTCAGTTTGAGAAGAGGATTTTAGCATAATTAAGATAAAGTGTGAACCAAGAGAAAACAAAATGCATCAGATCTGTAGCTGAATATGGAAGGTGTGATTCTAGAAATATTCTTCGGTGACTAGTAGAAAAAAAATCCCCACTGAGACAGTAAATCTAGCCAGATAATTACTTGCACTTCACCAAAAGCATGCAGTACTACAACGCATAGAATAGATCCCATATAAAATTATCTCATTGATTTAAATTTGTTCAAACAATGTTGACAGGCTAAGTTTCTGATGGTAGATTACTTACCTGACCACATATCAACTAATTTAATATGAAAGCAAAATGCTTTTTTTTCTTTTCTTGTGTGTGCACTGGCTAATGTAACAGAAATGCACTATGTGATCATGTGTGCTCTAACTCAACTTGTACCAGGTAAATTCAGTCCTATTACATGAAACTTTATGTAAGAAATGCTCACTGACAGGTGTCTGAGTGATTTTAGCTGAGATGTAGTGAGACTGAAGAAAGGAAAGAAACAGACAGTAGCTTGACCTCATGGTTAATTGAGGAATGTCGGAGACTGAGTCAGGCATTGCAATGGACTTTCCAGTAAAAAACAATTAGAAGACAAGGATTTAATCAATTGCCAAAACAGCAGTTTGTCTCTAAGCAACACAGGTCACCAAGAATACATCACTCCACTCATATAATTGTCTTCCTATTGAATATAGTTGTACATTTAAATTTTCTTTTTCAAATACCTCAAGTATACAAGCTTACGTGACAAAAAAGATCAGGCTAGCACAACTACGAGGACAATTTCCCATGACACTGACCTTCTATCTTGAGGAACAGTGGCTTAAAATGTGAAGAAAATTATTGTAAGGTTTGAGGGGTCTTTTTGGCTTTGCTTAGTTAGTTTTGTTTTTAAACTCCCAACAAACAATGATGGAGAGTTCAATCTGACTGGCCCATATTTGTCAATTTAGCCTGGGAAGTTGGAAAAACTATGAATTCTATTGCTTTCAGAAAAAAAGTAGAATGTATAATTTATTTTCCTACAGACTACATACTAAATAAATACATAACCAGAAAAGTAAACCAGAACCATTGAAAGAATGCAGTAAGAAATACAATATCAATTTTCTTAAATGCTAAGATAGTACAATGATCAGCAAGATATAGCAGGCATAGTTGCGTAACCAAAGTTATTCAAAGTAAGAGCATTTGTTGAATACCATTTGTACTTTAGTTTTCTCGTGGCTCATGTTTTTGAGTAAAATTGTGAAACGCTATTTTGAATAAAATAATGCTTATACAAAATTGTTAGTTATTATTCGCTCATATCAGTTCTGAGAAAGCTGCTATTTATACAGGTGACTGAAGCACACAAAATGGGCACATTGAAAATATAATAAAATGAAACTAAGGGGCTTTTGGAAAACGACAGACTGTTTGAATTATTTTTTAAAAGAGTGTTCAGTCTGTAAAGACTATGAGCAGCTTGCATTATCCATGCCCTGTGAAATCACCGTATAAAATATTTTACACATTTAAAAAAAAATATTAATATACAACCAAACCATTAATTAGGCATTTTAAGTCCTAATGATGAAGAAGTTTCAGGTAAGAGTTAGACTTTTACAAGAAATACAACTACATTTAGAAAGAAAACTAACAGTATTAGAAAAAGTACTTACAGCAATCCCCCAGAGTTAATTCTCACAAAGTTCTTTGAAACAGGTGACAGTTGCAAACACAGCTGTGCTGACATCATGTATTTTACATCTGTACAAAAGAAAAGAAAAGGACTGTAGTTAGGAAAGGAAGCTAACTTTCACAACTACCTTAAAACGTAATTATTTACTTAATTTTCATATGTACCTTTTCAGCTGCAAAGCACAGAAAAAAAGAACTATAAATGCTTAAAAAAGTATAATGACTGATGTGACAAATCTAAACCTAAAATTATTTTAAAAGAATTACTAATGAATAAACAATGAAGATTTCAAGTTCATTCCTTTTGGAGGAATACTGGCAGGATAAAAGCGAAGCTAAAACAATAAAGGCCTTCCTGCAACAGAAGAAGGAATATAAAATAGGAAAAGAAAGTGATCAAAAAGAACACAAGCACACTCAAGGTTACTTCATGACTAAAAGCAAGATTCCCACATGGTAGTTCATGCTCACACCCACTCTAGAGGAGCTCATGCCCACACCTACTCCCTGAGTCCTTATGTTCTTACAACAGTCCTGTAACAATGAAGATAGAAATCATGTTAAAATATATCTGTACTAATACTAATGTATAGAAAACAACCAAAGTTACACTAAAAACCAAGTTCCAAATAACATATTGATCAGAATTGATACTTTATTACAGTGAATGGCTTTTCTAGCACATATGGAGGTAACACTTGTCTTGTCAGTTAACTGAGAATCATTAGAACTATGACCTCTTCCTTCAAATGCAGGCTACTCAGGATTCCAAATCCCCACTTCTTGTTCTTAAACAACTTATTTATTTCCTCCTTTTTGCAGAGGGGGTTTCACCAATCTAGGTAGCCAAGAAATTCCTCTAAAAACTCCATTATCTATTTCCTTAAGTTACTATGGAGGTATGTTAATCATGCTGAAACACAGATCAGTTGAAAGATTGGATTTGTGAGATAGATTCTGTGCTAATACTGGATACTGAACTGAAATTTGTCAGACTTTTCTGATTTATACAGAGAATTTAATGTTTCTTTTCTTCTAAGGACTCTGATATCTCTCCATATTCTCTATAACATATATCAGAATTTGTTAATTTCTTTCCTACAAGATCACTTCTTTTCCTGGATCCACTAGTGATTAGATCCTTCCAGACCATTGGGACTTAAGCACTGAAATATGAATTTGACAACTCCAAAAGGATTAAATTATTTAAACAACACAACAAGATTACAGAAATTCAGCCAACAAGAACATTTATTTTCTAAATGCTCAAAGTATTGTAAAAGCACAAACTAACAATGCAAAGAAAGTAACAATAAGCAGTCACACATACCTAAAGGTTAGGTCAGCTGGAATAATTTGTCAAAGTATTACAAATCTAATTAATTTTTAGCTGAAAAAGTAATGAAGTAAGCTTTCAATTGATATTTTTTTTCCAAAACACCTTTTATGGCTTTTAACATTTTTTGTGTCTACTAAATTAAAATAAATTTTAAAATTAAATTTTCACCATGATTGTTAAAGATTTTAATCAAAACTAAGCATTATTAAACATACAGAAAATAGTATGTTTCATTATCTACAAAGGAAAAAAAAGAGAAAAATGGTTAAATAACTTACATCATATTGCACAACTGGGGGCCTGAGCAGGAGAAGGATTTGTTTCACACTTCTTGTTTCAAAACCTCTATGTATTCTTTCAGGCTCCTTTTCCTGAAAGGAAAGTTAAGCACAGGTTAAAAAGGGACTACTAGACACAGACACTGAAATCAGACATAAAATTTTCAATTTCCTAGAAAATGATGTAGCTTTCAGCATTAGAGAATGTAATCTTTAATGTTATGATGATAGATTTTTCTTTTTGTCATACTTAAAGATGCCTTTTCAAGTGTGCTGAGGTAATTATCAGAAGTAATAGCAAACTGAAACAACCCAAATTGCCAGCATGCCCGTGTATCTGCCATTCAAGTTTTCAATCACTGCAGTTCCAATTTGTATTTTTCTATCATAATTACTGTTCATTACTGCAACTACTTTAAGACATGCAAGAAATCTGCACTAATCTTAACAGTTTTACAGTAGTAATTTATGTTTAACTACTTGCTTGTCTATGTATTTGTTGTTTATACTTTTCCTACAAGAGAATATTTTTTGGATTGCAGAGCTAGAAAGGCATGGCATACTTTGCCCCGTTTCAACAAAGGCATGAAGTTGATTTTGTGGTCAGTACATCAGTACAAGGAGTGTCAGTACAAGGAAGCATGGACATATTTTTCCCCTCACCTTTCTTCCAGGTAAGCCTTATAAAATCACTTTTGTTTTAAAATCAGTCTTAGCAGAATCTCAAACGCTTCATCAAAGGTTTTCAAAATTTCATCACCTTTCTAGATGCAAGTAGAGAAATATAATCTACAGAGTCTTACACAGCCTGTAAAATGTGTGTAAAGATCAAGTGATTGTCTCTAGTTGATGAAATTAACCATTTCACATTAAAAAATCAATTTTAGCAACTGAATAAAACAAACTATCTAAGACTTTGTGTAGACTTCATTTCTCTAATTGCATTGAGAAGGCTGCTAAATTGTTACAAATTTTAAATGGCATATTCCATCACTGAAGAGTTTGAGACTCTTCTAGAGTTGTTTATAAAACAAAATATTGTTTATACAATGAACATATTTCAAAACAGTGCAACATATTATTACATTTACAATAATTTATTACATTTTCATATTAAGAGAAAGTTTAAACAGTATTAAACTATTAAACAGTATTTTATCTTTTTTCACTTTTATACTCAAATAACACAATAAACTTCATGCCAGGAATTTTATACTTATAGCAGTTCCAGTGCTGTTAACTTGAAAACAAAATAGGTTATATTGAGATTATTAATTACCCAGTAGTCAATGTCTGGAAAACTCAGAAATGTAGTGTTCTATGATCGGAAATTAAAAGACCTCCTAATGAAATATAAAATGAATGACTACAAGAACCTCCAAAATAACCAACCCACAAACAGTTTTTTCCATTTTGCTGGCTGTGTATACACTGATTTTTTGACATTCTTACTATCTGTAAAATAGTGACAGAACCAGAAAGACTTGAGCTAATATATAATCCAAGAATGTATTTGTTTCTTATGTCAGTCTTCTGAATGTTATTAGGGAAGTCATCTCTTCCTAAGCAGAGGGGTAAATATATTTACAGCTGGTCAGTAGCCATCTCATCTGTAAGATGCTGGCTGCACCTAAAGGCAAGACACACAGTGATAAAGCATTTGAGTTAGTAAGAAATAAAGGATTCTCAACTGAAGAAAAAAATTGAATTGTAGTGATAGGTAAGAAACTCTTGTTACTTGCACAAGTTAATCACAAGAACGATCACAAAGAAATACAGTACTTTCAAGTTTGCTTTGCTTAGGCTGTTCTATTTCAATCTCCAGAACACTACAAATCTGTCTCTTATGTTCCTTTCTGTTATCATACCTCAATTATTGTTGCCTATTCCTTTCACTCTGACTAGCAAGCTGCATTCTTCCAACTTCTGTCACTACTGCCACCGCCTCAAGCCAAGTGACACTCTATCATCCACTGTCTTCCTTTTTTCTTGTCCCTTGAATGACTCCCAATGCTACACTCCTCATTCACTCCATTCTTAAACTCATCATCTCAGTTGCATGGAATCTGTTTCTGAGACAGAAATGCTACAGTTGTAATAGAAAGTGGCTTAACTTCACCTTTTTGAATATGAAGCAGCAGATATCTCCTGCCTCGCATATTAGCTTTCATATATGCAATACATATACTATACCCTTGCAGTACGAGTCCTTTTCATATTAGTTCTTCTTTATTTAACAGTAAGAAGTTGTTAAGATTTCAGCAGACCTGAATTTTGCAAAGGTTTGCAAAGTCCAACTTTGTAGCAAAGTCCAACTCAACAAAACTGCACTTCCAGAGGCAGTAGCTTCCCTTTCATGAGGATATTTTACTGGATTTAGCACTCACTATCTTGGAGAAGATGCACTAATGGAAAAACCCAAGGAAGGAAAAAATGAGCAAGCTGCTCTTTAGATCTCTTTCTGTGAAAGGCACAAAAAAAGCATATTTGCCATCCCTGGATGGCACAAGAAAGTATTTAATAATTTATCATATCAGCTGCCTAGAACATACCTTGGGATTTCTATTCCCTGGGGAAAGAAAATTTTGATTCAATTTGCTTCAAGACTGATCACATTAGTTAAGCCATGTCATTATGATGGCTAACAGCCAAATTTCTGTCCCATTGCACTTGGAAGTGTATTATGATGGATCTGCTGTGTAATTCACCCACAAACTATTTATCTGTTGTGATAATTATGAATGCAAATAATATTATCCGCAAAGACAGAGATGCATAGTTTTTCTCACCACTGTCTCAAAGACTAGAGATCACTCAATGACCAATAAATAATGAAAGATTGTATGTTTACATGTACAAAACTTTTTATAACTCTGCCCAATGCAGAAAAATTCTGTTGCATGTTTTAAATGGCATATTACCAGAGACAAGGAAATGATGAAGCTGTTTTTTTCACAAACAAATCTATAATTAAATGCAATTGAGGATTTAAACTAGTATGAATTATCTCTAATATTAACTACCACAAAGCCATAGCCCATTTGATGTCTGAAGAGCAACTGGCATTATCTACAGATCACTATTGACGTGATAAACATAGCAATAACGAGTTTTAATATTGTTAGAGAGGATTAGTTAAATGACACAATTGTTTAATGTTCCTCTTTTGGTTCTACTGTTACTCCAAGATGACTTAAATAAAATGAAAAAAAAAAGATTAATTTAGGAAAAAAAGCAACAGTTATAGAAAGTAAACCTCATCTGTAATATAAAAAGTGCATCATATATACCAAAATCACTGTTGATTTTACAAACACCTCTTCAGCTTTCAGTGTTCACAAAATAACTCTTCTTGAGGAGATCCAGTTCATCATAGTAATCATACTCCAAAAATGCTCCTCAGTATTAAGAGGAAGCTGCCTAGGACATAGTCCACTCAAACATTGATACACCTCTTCAAAATCAAGACCAAATACTTCATGGATTGAGATTTGTCATCATTATGTTATCCAATTTGGTTTTGACTCCAGAATTGTAAACATTTCTTCAGATTCCAAGAAGAAATTGACTCATCACATATGGGGGACAGTCTGAGGTACAGCAGCAAAACTCCTCTTACCAGTGTACACTTTATTCATATACACCCAGACCTGGCTACAGATGTTCTTTTACCAGCTCAGAAACAGTGGGTCTCCATCCTGACCACAGTTTGCACTTTAACTCACCTTATGGGCAACCAAGTGTTCTATTAATAAAACATTACTCAAAGCCAATTAGTGTTGTTATTATATTGCAAAGCTCTCATGCCTTCTCAGTGATTTCTCATCAGCAGCTCCTCACAGCACTGACTCCTTCACAGCCAACAACTCTAACTCTCTTCTTCACAGCACAGTCAACAAACGCCATCTCTCTTCTCAACTAGCTAACCCACTCTTTTGTAGCACTCTTCTTAATGGACACAGCTGTAGCCCATTAAGGGCAGGCCTGTTCCTAATCTTCGGTGATGAGTACAGCTGCAACTCCTCAGGTGTGAGACTACCTTCTGCACTACCCTTATCTTCTTACATTCTATCCCTCCACAATTTAGACTTGACCATTAGAATATAAAATCACTATCTACTTTGTTCATGCAAATAAAGAGTAAAGGAAGTCAATGAAAATTCATTTGTATTGACTTATATTTCTGTATCTAATTATTTATCTGATAATTTTGGGACTGCATGGCTGTGTAGGCCTGATAGGAATAATAATTCCAGTGACTGGGAGAGAATGCACGGAGGGCAGGAAATACATTTTGCTTGGTGTTTAGCACATACTACTTCTGCTTCTTGTGTTTCATGTTTTTAAAAAGCAAACTTAGTAGTCTTACAGGTATATGATTCCTTATTAATTTAGAAAATAATCACTTTTTATGTGCCTACATCAAGTTTTCCCTTGATTTAAAAAATCATGTACCTCACTTCAGGAAGAAATAATTAACAGACAGTCCATCATCTCTTAGAGCAGGTTATTCTCCTCAAACACAGTTAAATTACACAGTACCAAGTCATTCTTGTACCAGTTTAATGACTTAAAAAATTTAAAAGACAGTATAAGCCATTATTTCTTTCCCAATATCAATATAGTATTATTTAAAAAAAACCCTCAGCAAGTTTGAAAAGAAGCAGATTCTTATGCCAGTTCAAAATTAATTTTTCCTTTCCAATATTATTGTTCTTTCCCCTTTCAACAGTGACTACTGTTAAAATGACTACTGTCATTCCATTTTCATTTTTTAAAATGTATCTTTTAAAATATGTCTAATGCAGTAAGTAAAAAGCATTGATTAAGTGTGGTGGTGCATTCCCCCTGGCTGCACTGTGATCTCAGAAATGTTCATTAGGCCTCAGCCTTGACAAACAACACCAGGACTAAGCTCTTGAGCTTATTAGAAATACTGCCTGCTCCCAAGAACTTGTGCTGTGTAGCACAAACCACTCTGGAAACTAATTTTTCTTGTCTGAATAACAACTTCAGTGGAACAACATTTTTGTAACTGAAGTTACTACCTGAATTGTGGCCAAGATTGAAGATTATTATGACTTAAGCCAATTCTCTTATGACTCTAGAAACAGTGGTCCCGGGCAGACCTGTTCTTTCAGAAGGAATTCTTCTCAGAACAGATTGTTAGACTGGAATTCATTGGAATGAACTGTCCAGGGTGTCGGTGGAGTCACCATCCCTGAAGGTGTTAAAGAAACAACCTGATGAGGCAGTAAGTACCATGCAACAAGGATGTGACCAGTCAAAGGTTGAAGGTGATGATCTTAGAGGTCTTTTGCAACCTCATAAATAATTCTGAGCTCTTCTGGCCTGCAGTGGTCTGTGATCAGCAAATTCCACTGAGTGGGGCACCTCTCAGCAAGTCTGCTGTACTTGGAGGATAATGGATCCTGGGCTGATAACCCCACTCCTGGAGGCTCAGCCTGTTGAGAAGTTGCAAAAGCATCCAATGTGAGTATTTTCCTGACCTTGAGGGAAATTTTTCACAAGTGATCACCTTGTACATACACCTTCAGGTCTGCATGTGTGCAAGTGTGAATAAGCTAAAGCAAATATACTACGAATGTTCTCTTTTAGATTGTTAAGTAATTTAGGTTTTAAGGAAGCTAGGCCTGAGGTCAATTATTGTTGTGCTTACAGTAAGCTATACAGAATTTTTTGATAGATTATTTAAAAATCAATTAAATGTGCTATTAAGTTTAAATGCTGTTAAAACATTTAAGCCTAAATAACTGGTCAAGTCAGGGCCAAGTGGTCTAGTCTGAATCTTGTGACCCTACAGGACTGTCTCTCTTACTCATTTTTATCCTTAATCCTTTCCTATCCTTGCCCTTTTTCCATCTCCAGCCTACACATAGATAATTTTTGTTTGGTTTTAGTTTTAGGTAGATTGATTTTAGGTTCTAGTCCTATTTAGTTCCAATTTTTCCCGTTTGTGCTTTAACCATTGAATAAGTAGAATGAATCTTGCTGACAAACTTTGTTGCACAGTCACTTAAATATTAAACCTGCCTTGGCCACCACCTTTGCTGGTGATTCTTTGAGAGACCTAAAATAATCATTTGCAACAGTAAACTGGTAATGGTAAGTATTTTCTCATAACTAACCTACAGATTTATAATGAGACAGCTTAACATAAAAGGTATGTATAGACATAATATGTATGTATATACATATGTTACATATGTTTACATAGATATAGAAACATATACACATAAAAATAGATGTATTCACTAAAATTTATTCTGAAATATTGAAAACATTTACACATATGAGCTACCACTGTTAAAAAAAAATCCCACCACAATGCAAATAAGCATCTGCCTTTATAGTCACATCATCTGCTTCCAAAATCTATTTGCATGTGTGCAAAAAATCCCATATTCCTGAAAAAAACCCAGGGAGTTCATGTACTTTCCATTAGAGAAAAGTAAACAAAAAGCAACCAAGAAAAAACACCCAAAAAATATGTAAAACCATGTCTATTCATAATAAAATTTAATTTAGCATTTCATATATAAACATTCAAAGGAAATTTAGAAGCTAAGGTATATTATATTACAAAAAGTAATATAACAGCAAAAGCATAGGTAAAATTTTAAAGACTAAAAGGTAAAAATATTCTTTCATAATGACCAAAATGGGATCAAAGTGAGAAACAGACAATACACAAAAAGTGACAGGAGAGAGAGCATTAGACCGATGATTCTTTTATAGTTTAACTTGTTTTATGAAAACATCTTACAGTCTAACTTAAAATTAAAGATGGTAACAGCATATCCACTTCCAACGATGTAAAACAATTCAGTTGCAGGGGGTTGGAACTAGATGGTCTTTAAAGTCCCTTCCACCCCAAACCATTCTATGGTGCTATGAAATTGTAAAAAACATATTAAACTTAAGATCAATGAAAAGGCTTTAGGGCAAGATCACGAAAGCAGCACAGTTCAGGCAGCAACAAATATATGGTCCCTGTCTGCTACAACTGCTAGTTTAAAACATGATTTCAGAGATTGTCCCTCAGTTGAAAAATAGGCTACACCCTATTTTTGTAGGGACAATCAAATAAATGGACAGCTCAGTATCCAGCTGTACATAGCACACTGAGAATTACTCCCAAGTTACATCAACTAATGAGCTGCTACTAAATAATACATGCTAAAAGTCAAATGCTAAACTAAGAAAAAACAACAAATTAGAAAATATGGTTTAACCTTCACCTCACACGTGTTCTCAGGCATCAGCATCTTCTGTATTTAACTCCTATCACAAATGGATTTCTGAGTCATGGCAATGGAATAAACAGTAATTACTAGCAACAACTATAAATTACAACATATAATTTTTTACTTCATTAAAACACATAATCTGCCTATACGAGCAACAAAAGGACCACACCTGTCACAAATGAGATCCAGCATATTGATCATAATGTCAAGTCAAACTGGTTCCTAGTGATTTAGCTGCCGTCATTTTGTTGCAAGGACTACTGTTTTGTGTCCCAGCATTTGATTATATTTTCTTTAAAAAAGAGCATGAAATGGGTTAAATAATGAACAAGCTCCCAAATTAGGGGGAAAAAGCCCCATAATCCACAAAGACAGAATTTCATATTATACCCAGTTTAAAATTGTAAATAAAAAAAAATACTAAGCTGTATAAGAACAGAAATAAAACTGTTCACATATGTGAAAAAAATTCCCAACTTTACAACTTGACTGAAAGCAAATCTTCACACAGTGTTACAGTACTGTAGCCAAAATATTAGAAGAAAATAGAAATGCTTTTAAGCAGATTACATTGTTTCTCAACAAGTAACTACTATAGATCTGTTCCGCTCAGGAGCCATAACAGTATAAACAGGTTATATTACTGGAATATGAAAAACAAGGTCACTTTAAGCCTCTAAGTCTGTGTGACTGGGATATGGATATGGCACATGTGGTCATTTTCCCATTAAAATAATTCATCATTATAATCCTTTCTTACATTTTTAGGTTACTGACATTTTAAGGACTGAGCAAGGAAATATATCAATGTTCTCCAGCTAAACAAATAGATCTCACCTCCTTTAATTTTTTTTTGTCTCTCAAAACACTTTATTTTTTATTGCTTATGAATGGAGTCTGAACTATAAGGCCTGTGCTTCATCTATTTTATTATTTTACTGATTTTTTTTTCCACACAGCTTCACACCTAAGAGTCTAGAAAAAAAATGATGATTTTTTTTTCCCCCAAAGAAAATTAATGAGAACCTCTTGCTCCAGTTTGCTCACGTTCAGGGTTACTACTCATTGCTGGCATGCTCTGGGAAAGTGGAATTCCTGTTCTGTGAGGCACCTCATAGCCAGAAAAACCGCTTTAATGAGAATTACTTCACAAATGGTTGTGTAATCTCTATCCTGAACTTCATTATTAATGATTTTATCTTCCTGCTTTACATACTTGCTGGCTTGAAGGTGGTGAAATGTTTCCAAGCTTTCACTGTGCCAGCAATACAAAATGTATGTGTTTCATATTACATAATGAAAATGCTTATCATACCTTGGTAGTTTTTGAGAACACTGTGATAAATCCAGGTCCATTAAGCAGTTTGCTAGCAGATTTCTGTTTATCTTAACAAAATTGTAATGGTCATATACCTGCATTTTTAAGCTGTCAGTAATGACAATACTTCATAAAATCTTAAGCACGGCACTTTAGGACCTTAGGCTTAACTTCTTTCATGTTAATAATTAAAATAATTTGTAATATTTAACTAAGTTAAATATTATGCAACTTTTTTGTTGCAATTTTTTTTTTCCTGGCTGCTGTAGATCAGCAGATTGTTAAAGAGCTAGTGATAGGATTTGCTAGACTGTAATTGGAAGGCAGAAGTATTTCTCCTAAACTCACACATTGTCTTCTTTCTTTTGTGGAGGTATCCTGTACATTTAGATTAGGACTTCTGCTAACATTGCCAAGACTGAATTTTACATCCAGTCTCACAGAATCATTAGGGTTGGAAGAGACCTTCAAGATCATCCAGTCTAACTGTCAACAGAGAACCACCATTTGCACCCTAAGTGCCATATCCAGGCACCTGTAATACAAAACCTTTGTGGGAAAACAAACTAGTTTTACAGACTGCTTAATATTTGTAAGAATTTTTGGTCTTCTAGTATTTCTGAGATATGAAATACACAGGAAAAGAAATGGAATCTCAACTGAGTGAAGGAGAAAAAAAAGTCCTCTCTTCAGTGAGGAAATAGACAATTTAGAAAGAGAAGGGATAGCAGAAAGAAATGTGAAGGACAATAAGCAGGTCTTGCATAAGAGAAAACAAAAGCTGGTAGAAATTAAGCTAGTATGCTTTCTGAGTAAGCTCACAGGAACAGTGGTCAGTTAAAATTATAGTAATATCAGTTGAGTAAGGAGCAGGAAGACAGGATCATAACAAAGCAGAGGCTGGAGAAATATTAGTAAGATTCAGCTAGGGTCTGAAATGGAACTTATGTAAGAATAACAGAGGGTCTTCTACTACTTTTTATGTTTAGTAGTTTTACTCTTTCTCACCACAGGCTTTGAATTAATACTCTATTTATTTCTGAAACACTATTCCAGAGAACTACAATTACAGCATTAAAAATGTAAAGAGACTATATGTGGAATGCACACTACACCTGATTATCTAAAACACAAGGATAAATAAGGCTTGCAAAAGGAATAATATGGCATAGTATCTAGAGTTGTCTTAAAAACTTCTTGACTCATACAAGGACAATGCATACAAAATAAGAAATTAAATAATTTACATTTTTGCTCTCTCTTGCTCCATTTTTCCCTTTTAAGGCTTTATGCTTCAACTCTGAAAACAAGCTTAGAAACTGAGACAAGTCTTTCAACTACATGGAAATAGTTCAGAGTCTAAATGGTGACAAGACATCAGCCAGAGAGGGTCAGCATCACATTGAAGATGAAGAGAACAACTGTAACTTTCTCATCAGGGTAATTGGAAAGCATTGTCTTATCACAGGATTAACTTTTGAAAAAGTAAAATATGGATCACCATTACAAGTTAGCATAAACTTCTAAATGGCATGCTTAGAGGTTATGGCCACTACACCTTAGCCCAGACTGTTAAAAAGTGGACAAGTGAACTCAACAGATTAACAGAATCCTGTAAGAATTTTTCCTAAGCATTATCATTCATCTTAGGTCTCTATAATATGCATTTTACTGATTATGACTGGATTTGGATTAAAACCAAAATTTAAAACCTCAAAATTAAAACCTCAACTCCAAACTGTTTTCTCCTTTAAGTAACAGAAATATCTCCAAATATCTCTTGCTAAACCAAACTGTAATTACAATTAACTAACTACTTTTACAGATTTGACACCTCCATTATTTAGTAATTACATCATTTATTCTTCCATTATTTGTCCTGAATTTCCTGAATTGTCCTGAATATCACCTTGCAAACATGTGGTTTTTTTTCTGCCTGTTAAATTCCACATTACAATTTATGGCATCATAAGCCATGGCTGAATCACACCTGCATACTTTGAACAGTCTGAAGGATCCTACCTGAAAACAAATTATCAACAATAAAGTCTTCTTCACTAATGCGGATATGTTCATCATAGAGAAAACAAACGCTATAAAGATGAATGGGAAAAAGGTACCATTTTTAAAAGTTTGTTGTGTAATTCAAACAGAGTATAATAAATTACAAGGTTCAACAAAGCAAGAAGTTACTATTACTGAAAAACTGTACTCCAAGGAGATGTTCTAATGCTGACATGTTATACACAGGATGGAAGTACCTACTTTAATGTTACAAAAAGGCTGGAAGTAGTAACTCACAAAAACAGACGTGAAGGGGACAACAGAAACAAACTATCTAAGTGTCAAAAACTCTCATGAGGAAAGCAAGGTTGCTTCCTCTATTTCAAGAGAAGTAAGCTAGTGATATTTAATGAAAATGCTATAGTCATTCTCTTCCTTTTGAACAAACAAATCCAAATAATACATAGCATTGGACAACAGAAAAGAAGATAATAGAATATTTGAGTTAGAAGGGACCCAGAAAATGTTTAAAGAAGGTGTATTTCTGTAGTTACTTAAATTTCAACAATGTCATGTTGAAATAAAAAGATCATTACAACTGTGAGTCACATATAAAATTCAGGGGGGAAAATGTAATTATTTTACTTTCTATTGTAATGAGTAACTTTATGGGAAAGAAACTACACTGCAGCAGTAAGAAAGATATCACAATTTTTTTGTTTATTTATCATTTGAAACACTGAACACTGTGTTTGCAAAAGAGCTTTCAAAATCACTGTATGTTTTAAAAAAATTATTTAAAAGCATATACACATGTGCTTGCACACCCATACACAATCTATACCTATTTTTTGTTAGAAATCTTCATTTGTATTTTAGTAATATCTGACATTCTATATCTAGTTCTTTTATCATGGAATCAAACTGTTAAAAACACTCATTAAAAAGGATTGTTGAACAGAGGTTCCCTAGGCAGCTAATTACAAGCAGCAGCTGTGTAACTCCATAAACAGAATTATGTGCCTCTTAGGTTCCATGTCTCATATTATACAGTATACTATTAAATTGTATTTACATAACCTATATACAAAGGTGGGATTAATTTGATGCTGTATCAGCTGTAAAATCTGTCACATACACTTATTTCTTGTTTCAAAATTATAAGCAGTTTTTTGTGCTTTACCTGGCCCATTTAATCAACATCAGGCATTAATCCATTAAAAATATATTCAAACCAAACCACAGAATTGAACTGATTTCAAATAAATTTAGTTGTGCTTGCCTTTTCTAGCTTTGCATCTTTTCTTATTCCAAATACAATGATAAAGAATTATATGCTCATAGAAAACAAAAATGTACACCTAAATCTTGGCAAGACACTTTTCTCAAAGTGGAGGACCAGGGTTATTCTGTTATAACCAGGAGGGTTATTCTGTTCCAGTAAGATTCTTCTGATTTGTGCAGCATGTATTGGTCATGTATCTGCAAGGTATCAGCTTTAACAAAAGAAATTTTTGCTGCTATCCAATAGTATATGGACCAAAAGATAGATTAAATTGACTTCACTTATATATCTTATTAATTAACATGCAAGAGAATTCTTGCCACAGAAAATGTGAAAAAATTTTAAACTGGAAAAGAAAGAAGAATTTATTAAATTGTTATGAACATTAGGAATTCTACTCAAGGCTATAGTAAATTTCAAATCTTCCACTGAACAGAATTACAAAGAAACAAGAAATTCTACTAGTAACCTGTTAGTGTTTGTATAAGAAAACATCTAATACCAGTAGGTACCCACTATTGTAACTGCAGCTGAAAAAGCTGTCTTGAATAGTGCAGCCTGAGCATCTGTATCTGTTACTGCCAAAGAGAAGCAACAGTATGGTGAGAGGTATAAAAATACAAAGGGCAGAATGAGCTTTGATGTCAGTAACTACCACCAAAAAGAACAAAGAGTCACCTCTTTACTGACAATGAAGATGGATCTACCTGAGTATATGCCCAGATTAAGGATACTTCAAATTCAGTAAGGTTTCCAGAAGAGGCAGGAAGAAAAGAGTGCATTCCGACTATTGTTAATGATTCATACTGACAAATGCTGCTCCTCTGCTGGTAAAAAAGAACTTGTAATTGATACAATTTCTTTGGGAGCATTCATTCTGCATAAAAGGATAAACACACTGACAACTAGCTGATCCTAACGTAAAAAACAGCTTCTGAAACCCAAGGGCAAAACAAAATGTGCTAGACTTCAAATATAAACTGGGTGCAATGAGTTAGAGCATATGTTTGGAATAAGGCACAACCTACATATGAACATGGGCATAATTATGCAAATTTGAAGGTAGATGATCAATGGTTTTCCAAGGTATTTAGCAAACAGATAAAGTTTTTTTCCAGTCATAAGATTTTTTAAAGCTGATGTATTCACCAACTGCTTTTGTGTGTGCTTGACAGCCTAACCATGATTTTCTTCAGTTTTAATTTCAAATCTCATTCATATAACATTTCTCTGGGATGAAGCAGGACATCTATCATCCCTCAGGGGAAGGAATTTCAAAACTGTAATCTGCAAAGATACTGTTCTGTCCAGATGGCAGGTGCCAAACATCCATATTTGAATTAAAGAGCTTACAAAGTATGTCCAAGAAAGGTACTGAAGGGGCTTTGGGCCTCCCACTCTCCACATGCCTCAAATGGACAAAACGGATAAATTTTTGCCATTGAACCTAAAGAACAATTCTAATAGTTTTTACCATCACTCTGGAGAATGAAAAGAGAATGGCTAGTGTTGCTACTTTAGAAATCTGACATAACACATAATTCAGAATGTAAAAACACATAATTCAGAATATAAAAACAAAATGCATGTAATAAGTCTTGGCAGGACAGAAGGGCTGGGGCAGTAGATGAAAAAGAGAAGAAAAACACATAATCAGATGTGAAGACCTGAGGAATATGAAGTAGGAAATAAACAAATATATGGGTAAGAATAATTCCGATTGCAGGAGACAATAAGAATGAACTAAAAGAACTGGAAATGGGAATAAGTTAGACAGCTGGGGAAAATCAGAGGCAGAGTTGCACACTTTTAGAGGCTTACTACTGGTTTAATCACAGAATTTTCTGCACTGTTTCATGATTTGAAATGATCCATCAGTTACAGTAAGGCAGCAATGCTTCCCCACACAAGTTGTTAAATTTTTGTCATTTGTTTAAAATGCTTATCTGTAACACAACTCAAAACATGAACAATTGGATGGCTTTTTTTTTCATCTTTCACTACAAACTGTGTTCAGTCATTCTATATTAAATCAAACCTTTAAACAGAATTCTACTTATTTTAAGGCAGACTGTTTATTCCTGTTTAAATCTTCTAGTCAGAGCACATGTAATCAAATAAGAAACTGCTTATGAATAATTCAAAGTTTTTTTAAAATTGCATTTCCATAGCCATTAAGCAGAGGCAAAATACTATCCCTGTCATTATCAGCAACTCCTACACTCAAGAAGAAAAGAAAACATCTATTGGATCAAGAAGAGAAGAAAACATCTATTGGAATCAGCCTGAGAGCAAAATTAATACTGGCATAAGAGGAGAGAAATGAGCGACTTGAAAGATAAATCATTATTGTAGAAAAGAAGTTATATTCTGTGTACTAGCATTACCGTGCCATGATGTACCACTAATTTTTTATTAAAAGAAGGAACTGGGCATATTAGCCCATAGTCTTTCCTTTGTCTAGATACATCAAAATCACTTTGATTTTAACTATTTACATCATCAGTTCTACCCTAATTAGCTAAGTACTGTTGATTAAAGAACAATGTTGAAAACCTGATGTTTTACCAGGAATACTTCCAATGTAGAGCATGCTTGACCAATGTTCCCTTTCAACATAACCAGAAAGAGCTATCCAAGGCTTTTAAGTGCTGGCATTTGTTCCTAGAATTCTAGCCAAATTCCAGATCACTTGGTTACATTATGCTTACTTGAATTCCTTCTCTACTTCAAAAACAGACACACTATTCTTATTTTTATACTCTAAAAACATAACTGAACAGAATTGTTAGTACACAATAGCCATACTATTTCTGAAAGAAAAAGCAGTTGCATTTCAGTAACCTCCAAGAGGATTCTAGTTACATTTCACACATTCTTTAATAATGCTGGAAAAAACCACAGTAAAAGAATGTAGGACAAATGTGCACAGTTAACGAGCATTTATTGAATAACAAAGATAAAATACTAGCTGATGAGGCCTTGAGAGTATTGAAGTACTACTCAAAAATATTTCAGACCATTGTTTATAAAGCAATCCATCCATAAAATTATATTCTTACAATTTAGCAGCCTAGAAAAATCTGATTTATTAACTGGATTTTTATCTTGCAGAAACACTATGCCAAAAAATGAATTAAACTGTGCATGACAAAAACGAACAATCTGAACTTTACTGCCTTCTTTTTTCTAAAAAAAGCCAGCTGGAGAGAGCTTTCATTCATCTACACCAAGCACACAACTATTCTATACATAAAAGAATGACTACAAGAAAAATGTTCACAGAATTTTAGTTCTGACTGTATTGTGACACAGATGTGAGTGGATATGTGTAATTACTGGGGTTGACTAAAACCATCTTCTGACAGTATGTTTTACATACAATTTCCTGAGGCAGAGAAATAGTGACTCAGAATTTCAACTCTGTTTAAGCCATAGAACTAATGGAATTTGTGTTGCCTTGATCCTCTTTGTTCCATCTCTAATGGAACCCTCTTAGCTAGCTACCTGTACCAGTCACGTTGCTCAATGAATCTTTGTTCAGTTCCAGTCTCTAATCATCAATTTTTTCTATCCCTTGCCTACTGCTTTCCCCTACTACTACTACTACTCCTATTATCCTTCCTATAAGGAAGCACAGAATCCTCAACCCAAAATGCCCAACTTTCTGATAGATAAAAGTAACTATAAAGGAAAGTGGTGATAAACCCAAAACCAAACTACTAAGAAGAAGGAGATACTTAGAAATGGGTAATGAAATTCAGTGAAACCACAGTAACGTCTCCAAAATAAAAATGTCCTTAATTCCTCATTCCTTTGTTTTGCGCACTTGTTTAAAGCTGTATCAACATGCCAGTCTCTACCTCTCTTGTAATTTACTGTGTCCTTAAGATATCTATGTACTTATTATTCAGAGAGGTTCTAATAAGCTTCTTACTTCCTTTCGTTTTGCTTATGTGAATTTTTAATCTGTCAGGCAGCTTGGTTCTTTCTTTTTTTCCACCATTTATACTCAGCTTTTGCTGTTCTGATGCTTTCTTTTACCCTTTGATGCTTGAAATGGTTAAGAAGCATTGTCTACCTCAAAGCTGTAAAATCTCTCCAAAAACTTTCGATCAAAGTCATTAGTGGCCTTTTGAAAAAACAACCAAACTAACTAACAAACAAAAAACAAACCAAACCCCTTTAGTAAGTCTCTGAGTAGTCTCATAAATTAAGCCAAACAGCATCAATATTTGAAATGCTATTCCACTCATATTCCTCTCTCCACCATAGTGGATTGTAATTCCTGCCAAGCATGTCACACTGGAGATAACAAATTGTCACTTTAAACTGAAAAATCCTTCAGTCCTTGATTTAAACATGCAATTGCTATAACTAAACTAAATGGAACCACGTTGTCTCAGATGCAGCCAGAAAGACTTTGCTTAAGAATATTAAATTATCTTCTTCCTTACTTAGTTATCAGTACAAAAAGGAATCACAACAGTCAGCCAGAGAACTCCACTTGCTCCTCACACTGGAAGCACTTTGCCCTGTCTCTTAAAAGCGTCAGAACTTCTCTGCACTTCTCTTGCCTTAATCTTGCTCAGTAATTTACTGTGACTTACTCAAGGTGAACCTACACACTAATAATCCATTTTTCAGTACAGAAAACAATGCACCCAGTCACAATACTTTCCTGCACACAGCATAGCTGTAACTTTCCAAGCCTCATTATATATTATCAGTATTGAACACACTTTGTAAATATAAAGCAATTATTTAACCAGTGAATGCAGATCTTGCATATGTATTGTATGCAGACCCATTAGTATTGCTAAGTGTTAGCTCTGCAACTGCTTGAAGTGGAGGACTTTGTTTTGCAGGACTGGTACAGCAGTCTCACACCCCAGTGTTCTTTGTGCGGATAATTAAAAGATTAGAATATTGAAGCATTGGTTCAACCTGAAAGTCAGAGGGCTAATGTTCTTGTTTAAAAATAACAGAACAGCTAGAGAGCTGGAAAAAAAAAAAGAGCAGATGATCAAACTCAAAATACACAAAACAATGCAATTGTTTGCATAATGAAGGGTAATCTAATTCTTTCACACAAAACCAGGTTAAGTTATGGAATCCCTTACCACAAACCACCATCAACATCAAACATTTACAGAGACTCAGAATTGTCTGCATGTGTTCATGGAAGGAAAGGTTAATTGTATTAGCTTATGTCAATGCATAAAGACCTTCACCACATTCAATGGTGGCAGGAAGAAAATTCTGTATGGCAATGGAGTTGCTAACAGATCTTAGTATATGATTTCTTTCCATTTCTTCCTCAAAATGTTTTTTTGATTATTGTTAGAGACAGGAGACCAGACTAGACGTACACGGGTTGTGACTCAATATAACTGTTGTCTTGTGGCAACAGAGAAAACCAAGTTAGAAGTCAGGACAAGCTTCCATGGTGTTGTTCTAAGAGCCAGTAGGGGCCATGGAGCTGAGAAATACACCGAGCAATCACCTGTGGAAACTTGGTAAGCACAAACCTCATGATCATGATTTTTTTGTTTAGAGCTTATTCCTTTCCTGTCCTCAGTACAGACATGAGGACCCACAGAGAGTACATGTAAAGGACGAATAAATTCAAAACTAAGTTTTAAAGAGGACATGATCATTCAGTCATTGTCAGAGGGGATAAATACCCTGAGATTAGCTCAGGTGGTTAGAGCATAGTGCTAATAATGCCAAGGTTGCAGATTGAAACCCAGTACAGCCTATTTGCTTAAGAGTTGGACTTGATGATCCTTGTGGATCCAACTTCCAACACAGACAATTCTGTATTCTGTGATTCAAATACCATAAAGTAAAATTAATAATAAACTGGGAGGGAAGAGTGAAAAGAAGGCCTAGGAGAAGTGAAGGCTACATAGCCTCTTTGTAACTTCGCAGGAAAGAGAAAATCCAAGCAAATAATATAAACCATAACATTACAAGTTTAAAAAAAAAATAAATATACAAAAAATTTTTTTTAAAGTGCGTTTATAAACAATCCTGTTGATACCAGAAAAAGCACATTTTGGTGCACAAAAGGAAACTCCTTAACACAGACTCTTCAATTACTCCATTTTAGTTTATTGCTATTACTGGTGGCACAGCTTCCCTCTAAATGCAATTTAATTCAAGAATTCAGGTACAGTTTAATTTTCCTTTTCTTAATCTTAGTTGTATTAAATTGCAGAATTAATTCCCCCAACAATTAATTGTCTTGAAGATTTAGAAGTATTTTTATTGTCCTTTTGTGATAAAGTTTATTGATATTCATCTTTAAAACTGGATTTTGCCATTTTATTCTTTATGCACACCACTACTGTGCCCATGTCATTCAAAATTTATGTCCAAGAAACCTATAGGCTTGGTCACATCATTTTTTGCTCCTCATGTCTGCAGTTTCTTTCAGATAGGCAAAAGGAATGAAATGTAACAGACGATCCCTGACACTTCAATTTCTGCTCAGCAGGTTCCTGTCTGATGTCTTCTATTCCTTAGACGATTATAAATTCAGCCTGTAAACAATCCTCACCTTTTTCAAAGCAAGTCCACAATAAGATGCATGAAGTTTAAAATAAAGACAGAGCCTTAGGTGAATAATTCATATGCATTCCACAACCCCGTATTACTGACTAAAACCTACATCATTCAAAGTACAGAGTCCTGTGAAAAAACAGTTTGGAATGCCCAATGGTATTCCTAGCAGAGAAGAGCACAGGAAGTATACAATGTTATTATTTAAAACACTGGTTTCAACAAGAGTAGAATGAGAGAAACACTTACTTTGTTTGTTTTCTGCAATTATTTTCCTTTAAATGGTCTTTGGGCTCAGCTTTCACAGGGCAGAACACAGACATCTTTCCAAGTTCTTAAATTCAGGGAAAGAATGAAGTAAAATTTATCAATACATTATGTCATCACTTCTCAGAATAAAGAAAGCTATGTTCATTTGTTAAAACAGATATAGATGAAACAGCAAGCCACTACTGAGTTAAAACATGCAATTCCACTTCTTTCTCATAGTTCTAGCTTATCTGAGTAAGATTTTACTACGTTATCTCAACAGACAGAAAAACTCCTGCTAATTTTCAATAAAATCAGGTGTTTAGAAATGCACTGAATATGATAATGAACTTGAAGGAATAAATTCCATTTAAAAAATAAATCTAAAGACACAGGAAATACCAGCCTTTCAAAGTCAGAGGTGATATGGAAAGAAGTTCTATACTTAATATATATCAATTCTGGTTTGCATGTTTTAAATTAACGTAAGCTTCTGATAATGACTACTTGCAGCAACCCCTAACTGTACATCAACATAAATACATATACATAGATTTCTGGAGCCATGGGAAAAATTCCATGGTGAAGGTAAAATTTGTTTGTTCTTTCCTCCCTGAAACACCAGAAAAACCCTCTGATGATAGATTCACCCTACAAATACAATCATAAAAATACTAAAAATTTGAACATTTTTCTTCCCCTAAAGTGTGTTTATTTTTATAAATTCAGATGTATGCAAAACTTTCAATCTTTAAAAGAATACAAATATCAATTTAAACATCTGTCCTAAAAGTACTTCCTCTCTCTTGAAGTTTTCTGTTACTTCACTCATTCATGCCACTGACTTTACTCTGACCTTTTCAAAATTTATAAATACCTGGGCAGTTATACATTTATATTCTTATTTTCAAGGATTTAATTTGATTTAAAGCACACCCTCGGTCAAAGCACACAGATTTAATCTGAGGAATTCTGTTTGTTCTCAAGGAGCAGAATCTGTAACATTCCAAGTTAATTGTCACTTTTGAAAATTATCATTAGCTTGTTGTCTGTCATTAGCCACTAGATCACCTTGTTCCTGCCCTTAAAATAATTCTTCACAATTCCGTATTGTTCCGAGAGGCACTTGAAAACTTGAGCAGTTAAAATAACTTTTCCAAGAAAAAAAAAAAAATGGCCATTTTAAATACCCACTATATGCAGTGCATTTTCCAGATGCAGCTCTCTTCCCTGTTGCTTCGGCGTTTTATTACACACGCTTCAACTAGGAGCACTGGAACCAGTGCATGGCTGTTTCGGTGTGATTCTAAAACAGAGATGACTTAATGCAAACAAGAGCTGAGCGAAGCCAGTCTCGGCGGGGCTCGCCCGGAGCGGGCTGCGCTCCCGCCCGAGCAGCTGTCTGGCGCAGGGACGCTGCCGAGCCCGCTCCGCCCTGCCTGTGCGGCGCGTCCCGGGCTCCTCTCGGCACTCCCTCCCCCTTTCCACACGGCGCCAGCACAGTAATAACGTGTGCTCTTATGAGAACGGATTTGGGAAAATCACCCTGGATTAATTCCCTTTCTCCCGACAGGCTGCGCTTTGCAGAATCACAAGAATCATTCAGTTGAAAAAGGTCTTTGAGGTTGAGCTAGTCCAACCTGTGAGCAAGCACCACCGTGGTCAACCAGACCACGGCACTGAGTGCCACATCCAGTCTTTCCTTGGACGCCTCCAGGGACATGACTCCACCACCTCCCTGGGCAGCCCATTACAGTGCCTAATCATCCCTTCTGCGAAGACTGATTCCCAGCCTTTCGATCTTTGCCCTGCACCACCCTCACCAGCTCACGAGCAAACACGGCGGGCGCCGGGCTTGGGGCGGAACGGGGAAGTGGCTGTTTAAACAAACACACGTGGAAGGCGCAGCCGGGGCAGGCAGCGCTCCCGGAGCAGCTCCGCGCCGGCAGCCCCGTAGGACTCCGAGGCAGCGGGAAGAGCTCGCAGCGACCCGCAGAAACCCGCCGCACTCCCCGCTGCGCAGGGCTCGGCCGGGCCCGGCCCCGCCGCGCCGACCCCGCCTCAGCCCCCGCCCGCCCAGCGCCTCCCCCGGGGCCGCCCCGCCCCGCCGCGCGCTCACCTTGCTCCGCGCCCGGGGACACCCGCGTGCCCGCCCGCCCGCCGCGCCTGCGCGCCCACGCCACCCGCGCCCCGCCTCCGCCGCGCAGGCGCCGCCCGCGGTCGCCGAGGCAACGGGACGCGGAGCCGGGCGGCGGCGGCGGCCGCGGGCGCCTCACGCCATGTCCCAGATCCTGTGCGAGTGGCTCAACCGGGACGTGAAGCTCTCCCGGCGCATCGGTGAGTGGGGCCCTGCTGCGCGGGGACGGGCGGAGCCTGGCCGCGGGGACAGTGCGGGTTAACGGGGTCAGGGTCGGGCCGTCGTGGGGTCCCCCCGCGGCCACCCCCCTGAGGGGCCCGCCCCCTTCCCGCCAGCACGTGCCTCCGCAGGTACGTTTTGAGTCTTCGTGTGAAAGGCAGGGACTACAAGATTGTAGATCCTGAGAGCTAGAGAAGACCTTCAGGACCACCCAGTCCAACCAAGCAGCCAGCAGTGCCCCTGTAACCCCTGAACCACTAAACCACATCACCCAGTGCCAGATCCAGACACCTCTTGAACACCTCCAGGGATGGTGGCTCCTTCACCTTCCTGGACAATATATTGCAATGCCTGAAAATTTTCAAGCCGAAGTTAATTCTCCTCAAGGGACTGGTGCTGCTCTCAAGAGATGGAAGGTGCTCAAACTTAAAGTGCTAATAAGGACTCTAGAGAATAAAAATGAGTTTAATATGTTTGGAAAGTAGTGCTTTGTTTTGAATGGCAGCTGTTGTGCTGGCATTGGAAAAGCATTTGTTCTGCAAGGAAGGAACAAAACCCTCAGAAAAATTAGAGAAATGGGCAATCACCAGCTGCATGAAGTTTCATAAGATCCCACATTCTGCACTTGGGATGGGGCAACCCTTGTTGTGTGTATAGACTTGAGGAAGGAGAGGCTGGAGAGCAGTGCCATGGAGAGGCACCTGGGGCTCCTGGTCAGTGCTGAGTTGAACAGGAGCCAGCAGTGCCCTGGCAGCCAGGAGGGCCAACCCTATCCTGGGGACATCAGGGACAGCATCACCAGCCAGGCAAGGGAGGGGATTGTCCTGCTCTGCTCTGAGCTGGGGCAGCCTCACCTCGAGTGCTGGGAGCAGTTTTGGGTGCCACAGTGTAAGAAAGACATGAAACCATTAGAGTGTCCAAAGGAGGGCAAGGAGGATGGTGAAGGGTCTGGATAGAAAGCCATACAAGGAGTGGCCAAGGTCACTTGCTTTGTTCAGCCTGGACAAGAGGAGACTGAGGGGAGACCTCAGTGCAGTTACAATTCCCTCATGAGGGGAAGAGGAGGGGCAGAGACTGAATTCTGCTCTGCGGTGGCAGCACCCAAGGGAATGGCCTGAAGTTGTGTCAGGGGAGGTTTAGGTTGAGTGTTAGAAAAACGATCTTTCCCAGAGGATGGCTGGGCACTGGAACAGCTTCCCCAGGGCAGTGGTCACAGCACCAGCCTGACAAGCTAAAGAAGTGTGTGGAAAATGCTCTCAGGCATGTGGTGTTCGGCGCCTGGGGTTTGCTGTGAAGGGCCAAGAGTTAGACCCAATTCTAATGGGTCCTTTCCAAATCAGTGTATTCTGTGATTCTGTGATTGTATAAGAGGAGCACATTAGAGCTAGCTTTTTTTTTTTTTCACCTGCATTTTGTATGGAAAATCTAGCAATTATAGCTTATATTTTTACAATCTCAGTGGCAATTATGACAATGTTTGCATTTTAACACTGAAAATTGGAAATTACTATGTAAAGCTGATGTTGCAAAATGACTACACAGAAAGTATATTTATTTGTGATTTGAAAACTATTACTGTTAGACCAATCTCCTAAAATTTCCTTGAATTATTTGCTAAGCTCTGGATTTAGTTTTGTTATAAACATGATAACAAGTTTTATTAAAATTAACATTTTGATTCTTTTAATTATTTTATCTAAAAAACTCCAAACAATAATGAAACCCACAAACTTAGTTCCAGGATCATTTCCAGAAGAATTTTCTACTGGCTACCTCCTAGGAGAACTTCTACACAAATATGGTCTTCAGGATGACTTTAAACAATTTTCACAGAACAGGTTAGTACATATGGATAACATTTGGTCTCCTGTATAAAGTAACAAGTCTCTTACACAAAGTAGACAAAATATGTATTTCCTCAGCTGGGATTTGCTAATGCACTGTAGAGTTTATTGAGATTTAAAATATTTTTCTGTAATTCAAAAGCTAAGTATATTTGAGGCATTTTGTGTTTCTAGAGAGATTGATCATACTTCTTCAAGAAAATTATGCATTTTAATTGTAATTACAAAAGTACCAGGTTAGACCAGAGGTTCAAAAAGCCTTTCAAGGATGTCTTTAAGATTGGAAAAAGTGGAACTCTGCCCATGATCTGTGTAGAGTAAGGAATACAGTGTTGTGTTGTGTTGTGTTGTGTTGTGTTGTGTTGTGTTGTGTTGTGTTGTGTTGGTGACCGTAACATCTTCGCTAAAATGAAAATGTTGGAGAAACATTATGAGGCTTTGAGTGGAGCTCTGGCAGAAGATCATATAAGAATTTATAAGTTTACAAGTAATCTGCTGTAATATCTATAATCAAGAAGAACTGTAAAATGGGAAGTTGAAAAGTCTTGTGCAGATTTGTGAGCTTTTATACCTTGATGATGCAATTCATGAGGTTGGCTTATGCTGTGTTTTGTCAGACCATGGTGCACATGAACATCAAGGGTTCCAGGCTGTACAAAAATCCTGTTTCTCCTGAACCTCTGCTTTTATGTTCTTTGAACTTCTAGTGTAATCACACCCTTTCTTATCACAAGTCCCACCAAATTTTAGGAGAGCAGGTTGAGCACAGCTAATAGAGGCAGCCAACAAAAAGCAGTTTCACACAGCAGTTCTTGAATTCTATTTCTAGGACTTCTAGATTTCTTAGGAATTTCTGGGATCATTGGAAAACCCCAGGTAATTCTTAGAGTGCCTGCTGTTGCTGGGAAAAATAGCTTCAGGAGGCTTTTATTTCTCCTAGTAAGCTCTAGTAAGCTCTAGCATCTTCTCAGAAGTTTTCTCAATTTTTCCTAGTAAAAACGTGCTTTGGGCTCTTGTCCCCAGGTGATTAGAGAGGTGCATTTAGTGAAGATGCCCTTCAGCAGGTGCAAGAAGTGATTGGAAACTCTGTGGAGATGGTTTATGTGTCCTCAAAAAAGATGGGGATGCATGACAGGGCATGATACTCAGTACCCACTGGAACAGCTAATCAGAGTGTCAGAGGCCTCAACTTGAATTTCTCTCTAGTGAAAGGAGTGAATTCTCCTGTCTCAGACTGATGGGAGTGCCTTCATCAGGGGGAGGTGGTGACTTTCCCTGCAGAGGTGTGTGCTCATGGAGGAGCTGTCTTATCAACTCAAGCTACTGCAGAATGAGTTCAGTACACTGGGTCTTCTCTGAGACACTGCAGATACAGGAACCTGGACCTGCAGCTGTGCTGAGGGAGAGGCAGGCAGAATTGTTGTGTTAGGAAAAGGAGGTGACTGGCAGCTGGTGACTTCTGTGAGGAAAAGGAAGCTGTCTGCTCTTCCTGCTGAATCACAGCTGTGGAACAGGTTCATTGCAGTGGTAGCAGGTGAGTGCTGGTGGCACTGTGTGATGGAACGTCTGAGCAGGTGAAGCATAAACCACCCCAGCACACCAGGGGGAGCAGGTGTGGATAGCAGTGGGAGAATTTCTCCTGCAGGAGATGGAAGTGCCATCAGCTGACATCACATGCCAGCCAGGGAGGTTTGCTGCATGCCGGAGGTTCAGTCCGGAGCTGCAGAGACTTGTCCAGCCCTTGCACTAATATCCCTGCTATTCCTCTCTGTGAACACCAAAGACAGTGCCAGAGACCTTGAGGCAAAAGCATGAGTGCCCAAGTATTTATTTTCCTCTCTTCTGCTGGTGGATGGGCTTGATGAGGAATGGATAGGTTCTACAGGTTAACAAGTGGTTGTGCAGCTGCTGCCCGCCACAGGGATTTGCTTTTCTCTAGTCATAGGATCGTCTTTTGAGAGGGAAGACTGCTAGGAAGAGATGGGATCCACCTGACCAAGCTGGACAAGAAACACATTGCCAATACCCTGGCAAACTTGGTGAGGATAGCTTTAAACTAGGAATTAGTATTGATGGAGAGGTTAAATTTCAAACAAGAGAAGAAGTGCTGGCCGAGACTGGCAAGCAAGGGGAAGCTGATGTGAATAAGAGCAGGACAACAGTGCAGAGGGCTGCTCACCCTAATGTATGCATGGAGTTAAGGACGTGCTAAGACAGGATTATGGGAGAAGCAGTCACACCTTTTCTAAATTACTCTACAATTTTTTTAAATCACACAACTGACTGTTTTTCTGAAGTGCCTATATAGTAATGCATGCAGCATGGGGATCAAACAGAAGAAATTAGAGACCTGTGAGCAGTTGCTGGGTAATCATTGCCATCACAGAAAGGCAGTAGGATAGCTCCCAGGACTGGTGTGCTGCCATGGCTTGATTAGGCTCTTAAGGATGGACAGGCTGGGAGGATGGGGACGAAGAGGAGCTTCCCTCTGTGTGAGGGAGCAGGAAGGTCAGGACCTGCCTCTGTAGTGGTCATTCTTAGTTGTCTTCCTGCGTCGAAAAGATGGCAGAGTATGGCTTCATTCACCAGCTTCTCAAATGAATATCTGCCATGCTGAGGCTAAAATGCTTAATGTCTTTTCTATCTTAGTCTATTAATTAAAACTCACATTCAGAAACCCCAAGTCCTTGAAACTAACAGGAAGGTCTGGTCTGCAGCAGTTGTTTACCCTGTGTGATCTGGAAAACCTCTAAGGATGAAGACTACACTACCTCTCCAGGCAATTTATTTAAATATGAAATTTGTATGTATTTTATACATGGTTGCCCTCAGTGAAAAAAGGTCTTGTCTTATGTCTAGGCAGAAGGGCAACAAGAAGGGCTTTTACAGGTATGTCCACAGCAAAAGGAAGGCTGGGGAAAAGGCGGGCCTGCTGGGATATGCAAAAGACTAAGGTATCCCAAGGCCCTGAGACATACAGGCAAGTCTGTAGGAAGAAGGTTTTAACCATGGAGAAGGAACAGTTTAAGGAACATTTAAGTAAATTAAAATGTGCAGGTCGACAGGACCTGATGGCACATACTCAGGCTATGTGATCTGGCCAATGTCATTGCTGGGCCACTCTCAATAATCTTTGAAAATTTGTGATGATGGGGGAGTCCCTAGGAACAGGAGACTGCAACTGCTGCTTTTCTCTTCAAGTAGTGCAAGGAGGGAGAAGTAGAGATGTACAAGCCAGTCAGCCTCACAGAATAAAAAGTTAAGAACTTCTCAGTGTATGTCAGGTGATTGCTGGCAAGAAGGCTCATCTTAACCTTGAATCAATGGCAGAAAAATGCTCAATACTTGTAAACTTCAGGTCAGTGTGTAAGAAATAAAGCATGGACTGTTACAGTCAGAATAATGAGCTGCTGGACAGTTTAATCTAGAAATAAGATGAATACTGTGGTACCAGAAGGTTAGGCCTTTCTGTAGAATTATGCTGGATCTTGGCTGACCTCAAAAGCTAGTTGCTCCATGTGAAGGAACTATTGTGAACACAAGCAATAGAGCAGTATAGAAAGCATGATCTTCTGACTCAGACTGAAGTTATGGATATGTCGGATAAAATTCAATATGCTCGTTGTTATAAACTGACAATTTATTGTTACTTGGTTTTGCCCTGTATATCTGTGGGTCTTGAGTGCTTTTTCATGACAACATACATATCAAAAGAAATATTAGCCTGCAAGCCACTATCTTAGTTTCATATGTAAATTTCACATTTAGAGCATTTCAGCACTGCTTTAACCTGCGTGTCTCTTTGTTTTTCTTGGAGAAAAAATATGTTGTAAAAGTAAGTAAATAGTACAGACACTTTTTTTTTTGTAATTTCTTACATTTTAACTGGTGAGAATTTGAGAGATTGATACAGTTAATGTAGAAACTTCATTCAAACTCCTTGTGTGTTTTGTGGATGGTATACCATTAGCTGCAATTGCAGATTAGCTTTTGCTATTAGATTTACTTTGTGTGCATGCATATCAGAATTTATATAATCCAATGTGGTCTTTATCCTTTCAAAAAGTTATGCATACTAATCCATGCAGTTACCTGTACAGCAGTACAAAACTTAAGCCAAAGTGTGTATCACATTATTTAAGAAAATCCTCTGTGGGTTGTTTTTTTTCTGCTCCTGTCATCTTATGAGGTAAGTGTCATGACCATGCTTAAAGCAGCAACTTGGAATCGAAAAGAAGTTTAAGTTCTGGGTTTTTTTGTTGTTGTTTTTAATCATACAGAGGTGCAGATGCAAAAATTAACAATTTTTCTCGCCTGGAACCCACACTTCACCTCCTTGGTGTGCAATTTAATCAGAATATGGCCCAAGACATCATGACAAGACAGCATGGGGCTGCAACAAAGCTTTTATATGAATTGTATATTGCTTTAGAAAAAAAGAGGGACAGGAGGAAGGCAAAGCTCACTGGAGTAGGTGTGGGAGCAATGAGACCTGCAGCAACTGCAAAGCTTACATCTACTGAAACTGGAAATCAAGAGGTAACTAACTATGTCTGTTTTGTATAAATACAAAAATATAGCATATTTACACCTACCTTTCAAGCATGTTATGTGCTTTCCCTCTTTACTTTGTAAATCTCCTATTCAAAACCCAATACTTATAAGGAAAAGAAGCAGTTCTTTGAAATGTCTTATACAGTGGGTTTGCACAGTTTATCAGGAACTCAATAGGGTATTGATCTTCTCTGTTCTGTGTTTCTTTGTTTTGATTCATTCTTTGTTACCTGCTCTGTTTTCAAGCTTTCTACAGACTTAAAATATTATAACAACAAAAGCTAGTAGTTGTTCAGCAGCTGCCTTTTTACTTGTTTGATTGCAGACTGCATTGCGGTCTAGGTATCAACTCAGACTAATTTCCACTCCAGGAAACCTATTTATAACTGTGTTCAGCTCTGTGCCACAGTGGTTTGATTCATTCTGTTGCATGTCTCTCCATATATTTGTACTGCACTCCATTCTGCAGCAACCATATGCTGAGAAATATAAAGAGAGAAAAATAAAGGGAAATGAGAACATCTAAGAGGAAGTCAGTGTTGATGTGGTAGGTTCTGTTAAAGACTTCCTTCTTGTTTTCAGTAGTAATTTTCAGTATATACAGACCATTATTTGTTATCAGGATGAGGCGTTTTTAAGATGGTATATATCATGCATTAAATTCAGCTGGAAGGCTATTTCTGAAAAATAGCCTTCAAGCAGAAGTTTGCCAACAAGTACAAAGATAGTACCAGAAAGTCAACATATTACTTCACCTGTAGAGGGATAGCTTTAAGGAATTGAGCAACTGAGAGTAGGTTCTGTCTTTAGGCAAGTTCAGAATGACATTTGAATCATGGAATAGGAAGGTTGAGAAATAGAGAGAGAAACAGAGGTTAGAAAGAGCCTCTGGAACTCAGTTTATTCCTGCTGCACCAAGCAAAGCCAGCCAACCTATAGTAGGTTCCTCAGGACCTTGTTCAGTGTGGTTTTGAATATCTACAAAGCTGGAGACTTTCAGTAAAAAAATGCTTCCTTACCTCCCTTGGTGCAGCATGGGACAAATCCTGTGACTGAAGTGCGACTGGATGGCTGCAGACTGTTCAGAAACGACTGGAGGGTAACAAGAGGCTGAGGGTTTGCCTTCTATATCAAGAGGTGGTTTGGATGTGAAGAGTTGTCTCTGAGGGATAGACATGAGCAGGCTGAAAGCCTGTGGATAGAAATCAGATGCCAAGGCAAAAAATTGAACCTTGTGGCTGGTGTTTACTATAGTCTTCTTGACTAAGGCAGGCCTATTTGACAAAGTCTTCTCCAGCTACAGGAGACATACTGCTCGCAGGCTCTTGTCCTGCTGGAGGTCTTCAACCTTCCCAACATCTGCTGGGAAAGTAGCACAGGGAGTCGTAGGCAATCCAGGAAACTCCTGGAGTGAAAAATAACTTCTTGAGCCGGGTAATAGCCCTACCAGAGGGGATGTGTTATTGGATCTGATGGTCACCAATACAAACAAGTTAATTGGGACATCAAGACTGGAGGCAGCCTGGGCTGCGGTGATGGGGTTGGCACATGGGTTCATGGTGTTTTAGTCCTGAGGTATCAGATAAGGAGTAAAGGTAGATCCCTGAACTTCAGGAAAGCAGACTTTCAGCTCTTTAGGGTGATCACCTGAGAGGCTGCCCTCAGGGACAAGGGAGGAGAACAGAGGTGGCAGATCTTTAAGGAATTCTTCCATAGTGAGCAAGAGCTAGCAATTCCCAGGAGCAAGAAATCAGACAAGGAAGACAACAGACTGGCTGAGTTAGGGAACTGCTGGGAAAACACACACAGGCAGCTGAAGCTGGGGCAGTGAGCTGGTAAGAGTATAGAGATGAAGTATTATTGTAGGGATGGAGTGATGAAGGCCAAGGCAGAGCTGGAACTGAACTTGGGAAGGGACACAAAAAATAACAGGAAGAGCTTCTACAGGTATGTTAAGCAGAAAGGAAGATCGATAAACAATGCTGGAAAACTGGTAACAGCAAGAAGATGAGAAGACAGAGATACTCAACTGTTTTTGCCTCATTCTTCACTTCTCAGTCCACAACCTCTTGAGTGGAGGGACAGGAGGATGGGAATTGGGGGACAGGCTCATTAAGTGGGCCCATGGAAACATGATGAGATTTACAAAGGCCAAGTGCTGGTGCTGCACCTTGGTAGGAACCACCTCTGGCACCAGCACAGGCTGGGCATGAGCAGCCCCAGAGCAGCCCTGCCCAGAAGGACTCGGGGGTGCTGTGGCTGAGAGGCTGCACATGCCCTGCCATGGCACTCACAGCCCAGAGAGCCAAACGTGTCCTGGGCTGCAGCCAGAGCCCCGTGGGCAGCAGGGCAGGGAGGGGATTCTGCCCCTCTGCTCTGCTCTGCTGAGACCCACCTGGAGCACTGCATCCAGAGCTGGGCTCCCAGCACGGGAGGGACAGGGACCTGCTGGAGTCAGCCCAGAGGAGGGCACTGAGAGTGATCAGAGGGCTGGAGCACTTCTGCTATGAGGAAAAGCTGAGACAATCAGGATTGTTCAGCCTGGAAAAAAGAAGGCTTCAGAGTGACCTAATTGCAGCCTTTCAGTACCTGACATAACTGAAGGGAGCCTACAAGAAAGATACAGAAAGACTGTATCTTGGGGCATGGCACAACAGGAAATGAGCGACTGCCTTCATACTGGAAGAAGGTAGGTGGTGGTGGTAGTAGTAGTAGTATCTAGTAGACTAGATATTAGGAAAAACTCTACTGTGAAGGTGGTGAAGCACTGGCACAGGTTTCCCAGAAAAGTTGTGGATGACCCACCCCTGGAAGTGCTAAAGGCCAGGCTGGATGGGACTTTAAATAACCTGGTGTAGCTGAAGCTGTCCCTGCCCAGAGCAGGAGGCTTGAAACTAGGTGATCTTTAAAGTCCCTTCCAACGCAAACCATTCTGTAATTCTATTCCACATGTCCTCTTACTGGATACCAGGGACAAGAGTACAGCACCTCCCTCTGCGCTTCCCCTCCAGAGGAAGCTGTACAGAGCAGTGAGGTGTCCTTTTCTGGCAACTAAACAAAGTTTGGCATCATTCAAGTTCAAATTTCTAAGTTCTTTTCTACAGAACTGGTCCTGATTTTTGGTTTGGACATGTTTGTATGCTTTTCTGTGTACATTAACACAGAAAAACACAGTTGGAAGCAATGGTCTCAACTTAATATGTTTACTGCTGTTTCTGACTCTTCACTGCTGGATGTTTAGCAACTGAAAACTCTAGTGCCATATCAGAATGAAACAAAATCCAAGATGGTAACAGATAAGAGAGCTTGTGTGCATGTTGCAGTGCAGCTGAGAGCTCGGAACCTCCAAGAAGAGCAAAGAGCCCAAGACACTGAAAAAGTGACTAGTTATTTTTATACAGTTCTGAAGAAGTATTTTCTGAAGGTTATGTGCTTAATGAATTAATTAAAAGCAGTGTGAAGGCTTTCTGATTCTGTGCTACGTGTTCATGTCTATAGAAGAACACAGAAAAGAGGTGTGCATGGAAATAAAACCAATGTACTCTTATGAGACCTTAAAAACATTCCTAGTTAAAAATCACTTCATGTTGAGCGTATTTGCATATTGTGAAGCCAGGAAAATATTTATAGATTTGAAGACAAAGTGTACATATCCCAACTTGTATGCATTTGTGATGTCCTTGTAAAAGAGTTTTGTGTCATTCTTCTTTTGTGAAGAAAAGATGGAGCATTGTACTAAAGCAGGAAAATGACAGGAGAAGGGCATCTGTAGTGGGTTTGGCCTCAGAACATCTTGTACTTCTGTGTAGCTATTCTGATGATGTAAAAAAGGAAGACATTACTTTAGACATGGGAACACTCATCCAAAGCAGAGTTTATAGTTTATGTAGAGGAACTGGCCAGGTTTCAGGGTACTGAACCACACTGATGAAGTCATTGACTAATTTGATTTATATTTTATGTGGCTAATGATGGGAGAGAGTCTTGCTGTGGTGATTTAGCTGTTCTATTGCCACTACATCAACAAGAATGGCAAAAAAAAATGCCCCTTCATGTATCAGACATGAAAATGCAAGCGATAAACAAAATATTCTAAATAGCATTCTAAAAGAAAATTTTGTAATACCTCTTATGATATGTTATACATTTTAAACTATCTTTGACTTCTTTGTATAAAAAGTATTTTTTCTTCTTTTTTCCAGCTTTACCTGCCTGCTTGTCTGGTGCACTTTAAATGAGTGTAATTTATATGTTTGTTACTTCTTGATCATCTGTGTTACCTAATGTGTTACCTAATGGTATTCTCAGTTTCTGTTCCAGGAAACTGGTATTCTCATTTTCTGTGCTATATTCAGACCTGAAACAGGTACCTTACTAGAACTAGAATTCAATGAAAGCTCTTAAAAGTCTATAAAGCACCGCTCATCTGCTCAAGCCTGGAGCCTGATAATCTCTTTTAGTTTCTTCCCGGAAGATAATTTTCGGCTTAATTATATTTGCTTCATATCAGCATTACCTAGGAAGGAGACAAAATGAAATAATGGCCAGGATTCAAACAGGTGTTGTACAGATTCAAAAACAACCATCAAGACCCACCATAAAATCTTTTGAAGCCAAAAGACTCTTAAAGAAGAAAAGGGAAGCAGAGGTAATTGTCATCTATATTGTTTTAATGCTAATTACATTAACTCAAACACCACAATTTCTGGGAAAATTTATGGTTGCAAATACTGTACTTGCACCATCCAAAAGCTACAGACTGTCAAAATGATAACAATTCAACCAATGAAAATTGGGCTGAATTTTTACACAATTATGATTTTGCAGGTTTTTTAAAATAAGAAGTGTTTTGATGTAAGAGAAATAGAGAAATGTTTTGATGTAAGAGAAATAGATAGGTAGTAATTTTATTGCCGAGAGTAGCTATGAATCTACTAGAAAGAATACATTAAAATGAAAACATTAATGTTCCATTTTGATTTGTGCATGATAACATTTTGCACCATAATGTTTCAACTGTTCTATAACACACTATGAAACCGTCTCCTTATTAAATGCTATTTACCACTGAAATTCACAATAACCTTAAATCAAACCAAGAGAGATGCAGTAATAAAAAAAAATCTGCATTATGTAGTACCAAAAAATTCATGGATTGTAATTCAAGTTCATGGATTGTATTGTTATTAGGGGTGCAGCTATTACTGCTTTTTACAACTGGGCAACAGTAACAGGTGTCTTTAAATTCAGAGTTTAGTAACCTTTAGTAAAACAGTTACTTGAATAACTTTTAGGAATACATTCAAGCTACTAAATCAAGAGCAGATCGTATTCCGGAGTATCTTGTTTCAAATCCCTATATGGTGAGAATTACATACTCTGCTAGAGCCCTATGCAAAATCAGAATTATCCTGCAGAAAGAACAGCTGCAAAATTCTAGGATTTTCTGGCTGGTGGAAGTAGGTGTAGCTAGAAAAGGGGAAGAGGGGAAGGAAGTGAAAGGTGAAAGATGGAAATCATCTTACCTTTATTCTTGGTGTAACTGATGCTTAAAATATTTTCAGTGTAAGCATTTCTGTTGTACTAACATGACATGAAAGTAATTCCCCAGTACTTGTTCTGTTGAACCTTCTTTATGTTGCTTTGTGAAGAGAAAAGGAACATAAAATTCTGTGTTACTTCTTCAGAACGTATACAAGGAGATAGAAAAGTTTGAGAAGTCTATGACAGGAAATGTCTCTGCAGTACATGGCCATGTGACTGACAGGTAACATTTGGATGTTAAATTGTTAAGAATAGACAGGGATCTGCCACGTGTCTGCTATGTAGACAGCTACTTGAAGAAAGAATAATGTTTCATTTAGTTTAAACTGTGATTATCCTTTGAATGGATGCCACATCAGCACTGATTTCAGGTCCAACACAGTTGCAGTGTCTTGAAATTACCTTTAGTTGTAGTAGGGACAGCTTAAGCTTCCTTCACTACTTTTTGCCATGTGTGCAACAAGGAAAGACACAAAATGCATCTTTTCTCTGTTAATTTCAGTCATTGGGTCTGTAAGGTAAGTTACCCTTGCAGCAAGATAGGAATGGTTGTGAATGTGCATATCCAGTAACACATTTCAAAGGGAAAAGAAGTAATTTTTATCCTGAAACTTATCTGTATGTTGATTTATTTGTGATTGAAAATTGCAAGTAATTTTCATTCTGCCACCCCTGGTGATATGCATGCCCTACTCAGAAGATGTAACACTCTTGCATACTGCTGTGGATATTTCTGTGTGTAAACCTGTGATTAATAGCTGCAAAACTACTCAGAGTGTATGGCTATATTGAGGAGTAACCCAACTTTCTTTGGCATTCTATGAGCCATCCTAATTTCCTGTTTCTGTGGATTTTGGCTTTTTATTGACAAAGAAATGAATGATTAGTTGGCCCAAGTCAGTGCTGAAAACTTCCTTTGGACCTCATGGACATTGTCAAGAAGTAGCCACAGAGCCCAGAGAGTGATGTTCTACATTTGTTAGACTTGCACATAACTATACAGGCGTCTGTGTGAAAAGACCCTTAAGAATGGTAATTCCAATCTTTCTTTTTTTCGCTCAGTCATATGCAAGAATTACTGCAAACACAGAAGTTCCAAGAAGCAAGTGTAGAAACTATACAAGAGACAAGAACTGAGCTGTTAAATATTTATTCAGATGATGAATATTTAAGGAAAATTCAAAAACGTGCACAGGAAGATGCATTCGCTAGAGAGCAACGAGCAAAGAGACGACGAAAAATGCTAGTGGATCAGTTAGCAGCACATGAGGCTCAAGAGGTGGGAAATTGTATGCTGAAGTACACAGTCCATGTGCATTTAATTAATAATCAAAAATGTGCTTACAAATATGAAACAAGTACTTCTAGAAGGCTGAATAAAATTTGAAGGGGATAAAGGGACTTGTACACACTTATGTCTGAGTATCTTTTATGTTAGCCCTTGAAAAATATGGGAGGTTGGCTATTCTTCATCACCACCCTTATGGCATACACCATACCTATAAACTCAAAAGAATAAAGTTAAGGTAGCAGAAAAAAGATTATTAAAAATCTACTGCAGACCTGCCTTCTATTCCCTGCCTCCCTCCCCAAAAGTTGAACAGCCTATGCTATCAAAATGTATACTGGTTCTAAAGAAGATTCTTGTTTAAAAACAACAAAACATGGCATTCCTTGTTTGAAAACCTGTATTTACAAATGTGTCATATGAAGGTTTTGATCTGGACTGATGAATTCTGAAATGGTTGTGCTGGGTCATATAAAGAATCAAAATTTTATTTGCAGGTCAGAGATTTGGTGTTTGATGTGTTATGAAATACCAAGATATGTCACTGGAGAATGTGTCTTGTGTCTAAAAAGGATTGTTGCAAATCATTACATTTGATCCTGTCCCATAAAGCACAAGGCTTTTAAGGTTTTTCTTCATACAGTCCTCCTTTAAAAAGCAGCTTTTAGATTACTAATTTCACTAGATTAGTAATTTTAGATTACTAATTGTCTCATTTATAATGATTCTATTGAAACACAGCCTTGTAACTTCCCTGTTTTTTTTGATTTCTCATTATTTTTTATTTCAGTGTTTCCCTGTGAGTCCTTGTATGTTTTGAACATATATAGTTGAGCTCATCTCTACTGCTAATACTAATAATACTAGTAATAATAATATCTCAAAATAGTAGCATTTCAGATGTGTAGTATCTCGAAAATATGACTTATTGCACATATATATATATATTTTAAGCCTTGATACATAATGTCTGGAGATTTTTTGGAAATGTTAAGAAAAAGTTTGTTGGGGTAAACATTTAGAAGTTAGATGCTGCTCAATGTCTGTCTCAGACCTATATTCTTGAAAAACACCAGTAGTGACTTCTAAGTCCATCTCTGCATATAGCCTGTCTCCAAGTTCTTATTCAAAGAGATTTATATCATCTTGTTGATACGCATAGGCCATGAAGAAGTTTTGCAACCCACTTGCCTGAAATCACTGCAGTCCCAAAGTTTGCTCTGTGAGTACTCTCAGCTCTTGCCGGCCCAGCAGCATGGACCACTGATTCTAAAAGTCATGGCTACTGGTCTCCAGAGCACTTGGTGGATACAGCTGATCAGACTGGCTCCAGAGAGGCTCCAAATCAAGGGAAAACTAGCAGTAGTGTTCCTAGCTTCCCAGGAAAAAGAATCAGCTTTGCTATACGAACAGTTGAAATCATAGACTACAGGGACTACAAGGAAATACAAATTAGCATTTGACTGAAACAGTAATCTGACCATATCAGAAAATATATTTAGTAGTAATTTAGTTCTAAATTAACAGAGGAAAAACTGTTTTGTTGGAACTTTGTGAGATTTCAGATGCTAGGTGTTACTTAAGAGGAGTGGGAAGCAAACAGAGGTATTTTCTTTTAAAAATGAATGGGTATAGAAAATAGTTCAAGATTGCTTTTCCATCTGTTAAGTGTTGAACCAGAAAGGGTGTATTGACTGAAATTGTAGCTTTTTATATGCATTCAGGTCTGAGTTTTACCTCCACTGCATAAATCTTGAACATGGAGTGGGATCATTTAGAGTGAAAGGAATTTCATCCCAGCGCTGTAATGTGTTTCAATGTTTATAAAAGTTTGTTTTAATAATCTTGTTCAATTTTCTTTTTTTGGTATGCTGCAAGGTGGAGCTTTGGAGAGAAAATACTTTACAATTACATGACAGTACTCTAGGTGGAGCACAGCATGATGCCAGTCAGGTCTTCATAGGCAGGTGTCGAAAGTATTTGATAGTTGTATGTCTTCATCCCAACTGAACATTTATCTCCACATTTCAACAAATTTTTGGTGATTTGTACTTGCTGGTTTTAACTCTCTGTTCAGTTTCTATGCCTCTGATTTAAACAGTTATCAGACATAATTTACTCTCAGCAGTAAATTGAGAACGTGAAAATGGGAGGAGAAACAAATGGTTACTAGCTTATTACTTGTCAATCAAATAGATTTTTGTGTGCTAAGGTCCAAGTTTTGGTCAAAAATGGTCATTTATGATTGCACAACAGCACAGAAATGTCTCACAAATCAAACAAGGAAATAGAAAAATAGAAAGACATGATATAGTAACTATGTATGAACAACATGAAATGTAAACACGTTAACGTTTGGCCACTGGATGCCACTGTTGTCTTAAGTAGGTAAACTGAAAAAAGCGTCTATTTTGCTTTCTTAAAAGTAATTTTTCAAAGTATTAATAAGTTGTCCCATTTGTGATGTTTATGATTTCTTCAAGCACTTCACAGTTCTCTGTGAAGTTGTTGATACAAAATGTTAGGTCAAAAACTTTTTCTACAATTTTTATTTTGTGTCCTTGTATGTTCAGAAGTTTCAAAACTTGCCAGCCCTTGGCTTGAGTACTTTCTGCATTCCTGTTTGTGTAAAAGATAGCTACCAATGCTGCACTCCTCCATCCAATGAGGATCCTTTTTGAAACTATGAGTTTGGAGTTTGGTGTTCTGAATCCTTATTTGTCTGTTGTATAGTTTTGAGTTAAATGCCTTTTTTGTTTTTCTTGTTCCTGAAGAATTTCCTACTGGCTCTCTTTAGGCCTAGTGACAATGCCGAAGTATTTGATCACTTAAAATATTGAAGTTCTCTACTGAAAATCTGTTTTGTCTGCTGTGAAGTGTTCTAAGGGAGCATCTTCCAGTTTCCTTTATGAAGAAGAAATTCACCTACAAGAAGGTGTTTTAATTTCTCACTGGACCAACTGTTTGCAATATTCAATTGATTGTTTGAGTATGACAAATGACCACTCTGTTAGGGTGGCTCCTTCAATTTCCTGCCAATGAGGATTTTAACATCCGTTTTCTACTGGTGAAGGCTTATAACTGCTGTAATAATTTGTGGTTGAGGGAAAGCAGCAACTAATGAAAAAAATTAAGGATAATAAAAAAATTTACTTGCAATAGGAAGTAAATTGTGTAACCTCTGCTCTTATTTGAAATCTTAATTGAAATACTAAGTACCATGAAACAGTGGACAGAATTAAGGCAGAAAAGGGCACTGTACCCCCTGTTATTGCCTTGAGCTCATGAAGGTAAGAGAAAATGGACAGATTAACTCTTCAGGAGGCAGCACTATTGGAAAATTTTGTCACCTGAGCTGTATTAAGTGACGCATAGAGTGAAGTTGTTATGACTGCATTGTTTTCCGTTTCAGTTGGATGTACGATGACAATTCCCTCCATAGATAAACAATTTACAAGTAGTACACTACAGATAAAAACAAAACAAGACACATTTGAAATTAGATCTTCATTTAGTGAAAAGCTTAATAGAGAAATAATATAGCATCCTGGTGAAAGACTCTATGATTAAGGCCTGAGATGAGTGCACATTTGTCATGGGGACTGTCTTGAGACTCAGTACTAGGAAACCAGAGGGCAAAGCGCACATTTTGGCTAAAATAAGGAAAATATTAAAATGTTTTTATAGTAGCTTAATATTTTCAAGTCACCAGAATTTAATTAGAATGTACTTATTTCCAGCAATTGTGAAGGGAAAGGAACTTTAAAAATATAAAGAGATTTGCTTGCGTGTTTGTTTGGCTTTTCCCCAACATCAACATTAAATATCTAAATTATTTAGAAAGTTCTTCTCTTATTATTGCAACTGCAATTGTCATGTTTTGCATTAGAATTCTATTACAGGTATCCTGGCTTCATTGTGTAGGACAGATATAGACCTCTTCATAGAATTTTTTCATAAATAATGTCATATGCAATCAAGTTGGATTTTTCATTTATAGGTGAAGTTACATAAGGTGTTTTGCCCCACACAGCTGATGAAAAAATCAGATTGTAAGAAAATTGAAGTGGCACTTTATTTTGGTGTGTTTTGGTTTTTTGTTTTTTGGGTGTTTTTTTAATTACTACTCACTGACTTTACTTATGCCCCTGTTTTTAGGAAAATGAATTTGAGATCTTCAAATCAGATCCCAATTTAAGTCCTTAAATTTGAATACATTTCATAGCAGTTTTGATGCATCAGAAGCAAATATTCAGCAAATCAGAAATTTCCTCTAGAATTCTGCTGTAGCATTGGTATTTGGCAATGATGCTTATAAGGCAAGATGATGTTTTTGTTCAGACTCAAAAGGAATTTTGGACTGTGATAGTCAGGCAAAACTTGATGTTAGATTAAGCATTAGTTTAGATACCAAGAAAAGTCTGGAGAAGTATAGCAGTGAGAAGATACTATTATGTTTCAAGAATACTTTGAAAAATAACAACTCACAGCCCTCAAAGTGTCTGTGTATATAGACCACATCTCCAGCAAGAGTTCAAAATTATTTTCCTTTAGTACTGCATAGTATATTATATTCATGTCCCAGTAAGGACACTGGAACTGTTGCCCAGAAGTCTTGTATTTTGCTTGGTTTTGAATTCTTTCTCATAGTCCCAGTCTGCTGAATAAGGAGGAATGGAGAATATAATTACCCAATTCCCCCAAAAGAAGAAAAAATTTCAAATCTGTAGAAAATAGATTGCTCAAGGAGGCTGAAGATTATGGCTGAGAATAGGACTGGTGAATAACAGGGTTAAATAAATAATTTGAAGAAAGGGTATATATTCAGATAAGAAGCTGTTATTTGAAATATGCTGCAGTTTCTTTCCACATGGGAAATAAGCACATTAAAATGGAGTTAGTCTGACCAGATGTGTTTTTACCAGATATCTCAGTTAAGACGTATTTTGAATTCTTACATAGTTGGTGCAAATTGTACCAATAAATAGATATTAATGTTGTTCTGAATTTATGTCCCATGTAAGCAGATGAATGTCATCATATGATGGCATTCCTATTTCTCATATTAGACACTGATGAATTTTCTAGGAAATAGTTTATCAACTGTGCTTAGTACTATTTTTTTTTATCTTTTAGAAGGTTTACCGGGAGGAGCAGCTCATTTACAGACTAATGAAACAATCTCAGCATGAGCGAAGGATTGCTACTCAACTCATGCACGTTCGACAGGAAAAAGAGGTGATAAGACAAAACAGAATTTTCAGGGAAAAGCAATATGAAGAAAGACGACAAAAGGAGTTCCAGGAAGCTCTTGACAGAGAAGCGGTAAAAGATTGATCTTTGAATTGCTGCAGGAATGCTAGAGTACCTTCCTGTTACAAAATGGAATTTGTGTTGTCTACTGTTAGTCTTCAGGACTTTTCTAGGGACGTGATGATTTAGTGATAAATATATTCTTTTGCCTTTGTTCAAATCACAGTGATAAGCAATAAGGATGTAACTGTAACTGTGGAACCGAGTGCATTTTGTACTGTTAAAAGTCTGGGGGAATTTTGCAGGGAGAAAGAACAGCTAATCTACCTGATCCAGTGAAAGGTGGGCTTGCCCATGGCAGCAGGTTTGAACTAGTTGGCCTCTAAAATTCCCTTCCTACCCAAACCATCCTATTGTTCCATGATCCTGTAATAAGGGATAAAGCTGAGTAACTGAAAGTCTAATTTTTGTTCCATACTGATTTTAACTTCATGGGAAGATCAATCTCTGTGCTGAGTTTTAAAAGGCACAGTCTCACAGAGACAACAGGATAATAACCTAAGGTCCTGTTTCAGCAATCATGTTCTTAATTTCATCTAGATATAATCTGTTAAAGTCTGTTTTTGAAAAGTGCTGGAGTAGTTTCACTCATGAGTGCTAATTTCTGCTTTGAAGCTTTAAGTTGATTAAAAGGACTTATAATTCTGTGGAAAACTGCCAAGTGCTATGTTCATAGTAGGCCATAATGTAATACTAGATTTTTTTTCTCCTGTCAAAAATGATCAGCAACTCCAAATCCTCCAACACAGCTGGAATCCTATGTAATCAGCAGCTATAGCTATTGATTACATCATCTCTTTAAGTATGCTTTCAGCCACCACCACAGGAGGTGGTGATGGAGCACACCACTACAGGAACTACTACTAATTTTCTGCCATGACCAGAAATCTTTCAAAGATGGAACAACACCAATAATATGAAATTATTTAAAGATCAGAATCTAGTAAGATAAATTAAACATGTTCTAAACAGGTTTTTACCCTGAAGGCTGCAATTTCACCGCTCTCAAGGACTGAGTATGTCTTAATCTGTTTGTCAAAAAAGAAGTAATGGACTTCTCCTTTATTTTATTCTATTTTAGAAAGCAAACAAATGAGAATTTGTAGAGGGAATAAAAATGCTTAGATTCATTTATGTGTTAGTTTGCCTGCTGGCTATGCAACTCTGGTGAGAATCAAGCTGTTCTTGTTTCTTAAGTTAGTCTTCATTTTCGGGACTGTATACCTCTGCACTTTCAGTTTCATTGCAGTCTCAAATTTTTTCCTTAAAAACAATTCTAGGCTCTTGCAAAACAAGAAACTATTGATAATGAAGAACAAATAGCCAGAGAAAGAGAACACCATGAGAAAATTGCTGCCGAAAGAGCTCAGGGACGCTATAAAAAGCATTATTCTATGTGTTGGGAAATGATAGGCCAAATCATTGATATCGCGACAAAAGTAGTAGAATATCGTCAACTGACGAACAAGTGAGTATGTAGCTGCTAGGCAAAAATAACAGCTGTTTGATAGCTTTCAGGCTGCATTAATCAGACTGGTTTAAGCATTATAGAAAATGATGTAGTTTCTCAGATATTTTACATGGCAGCTGCACTTAGTTTGAATGTGAGAATGGTAACCTTATTTTTGTATGACGATTGACTGGTGTGTAATACAGAGTGAACTAATGCTACTGCCTTAGCATAATTTCTTGAAAACTCAACTGACTTGAATTTGTAGGAGACCAAAATCCACTAGTGCCACAGTTTGTGGAACTGCTGATTTCCTTTGTTATTAACAAATTCCTTAGTTAAAAGTTAAAACTGAATGGTGCTCATCTCATCCTAGTTTGCTTCACATGGTGAACACTTCCTCAGAATAATACAGAAGGGATGAATTTCCCAAGTTATATAGACTGCCTGGAGTGTCCAATGTATGTCACCTGAGCCCAGATTCTTCTGAGTCCTCCATGCTGTGATTCCTTCTTCTGACATGCTCTCATTGTACAGTGTTTCTGAGAAGGTCCTACAAAGGCAGTAATGTCCAAGTGCCTGTGCCATGGAAGTGTTTCAAATATCATGGAGTGGGGCATTATTGCTGTGGTTCTTTCATTAATATTCAGTGATTTGATTGTGGGTTTAGATTTACAGTATTAGAAAGTATGCCAAAATTTTATTGCTTTTAGTGTAATTTTATGTTAAAATAATAAAAGAGTAACCATACAAAATACACATGATTATTTAATAGAAATTATATAAATTTAGGCTTATTTAGAATGTGTAAAATACTAGCCTAGGCACACAGTTTAGTGAAATTACTAACTAAAGAAAAAATTTAATTCATATAATTCTGAATTAATTTTGACTTTGAGGAAAAAATATTCTATAGATTTTTTTGGCAAGAAAAGGCTTTATAGCATGAAAGAAAAGAATATTTTGGGGCAGGGAAAAGTGGTGATAGCAAAACTGTTACTACACAGCTCTGTTAGCCAAATATTCTGTGATGACACATTTGTGAAAACACTGAAGCCTACAAGTGCCTACAGCTGTCATAAAAGCAAACAAACACTTAGAGGCTGTAATAATTACAGGATGCATTATAAACTATAACTAGTTTAGCATGTGCTTGTTTCATGAATGGAATTCTTGTAAATTTGGATACACTATTGTCAAATATCCAACCCTCTAATTTTTGATTTTAAACTTTTTTGGGTTTTTTTTTTCCTTTTCCTTTTTTCATTTTTATGCAGCTGTGTTCCACAAAAACTGATGCTGGATTGGAAGGAACTCTTTTTAAATGGAAAACCTGTATATGAACAAGCCTCAATTCAACCTTTGTCAGATGAACCTAGCCCAGAACAACTTGTAGAGCTGAGTAAAATGAGTCTGTTAGATGAAAAAGATTATGGTGAATACAAGGTACACCAAACTGATAAAGCATAATGGAAGATAATACACATTGCTTTTTCATAATCATAAACTTCATGTTGTGATCTTGCATTTTGTTCTATTACTGGTTTCTATCGCCAAGTTTAGACAAGCACTTTCTTTTCATTGCCTGATGTTTTGTATGAAAACTGTATTTGATGTTAGTAGCAGTTATAATTCCATTCTTATATATAATCTTGATTACAGTTCTTGAGTTGTAGGACCAACATGTTAATTACAATGCAGTGAATTTTCAGCTAATTTGAATTTAAAGGTATAATTAATATTACCAGATTGGAAAATGCAAGAGAATGTAGCCAGTAAAAGCAGTAAAATTAAATATTAGACACCTTACAAAACCTGAACTCTTAATTTCAGCAATTTTGAGTGAAAGCTCTCTAGCAAGATTTATTGGTTTGAGTGAACTATTTTTTTTAATACTGTAACCTTTTTGGGAAATTATTAAAAATGGCTGACATTTTTATTAATCTTCTGTTAGAATACAAGTAAATATTTTTCAGGGTATGTCATCAGCTTTTCAATACATCAGTGTTATTTAAAAATTGAAAGATTAAGGGTTTATGGTTCCTTGTTAAAATGTATTGTACAGTTTTTTAAAAATTATATTCATGGTTATATTAATTAAATCTCACTACATATTTAGACTTTTCAAGTAGCTTGGTAAGTAGAATGTGACAAAATTATGGCAAATACCAAGTCTTTTTCTTATTGGGGATTTATAACTACAATATATGTCTGATTTTCGTCCACATCCTGAGCCACTTGGTACATTTTTGTTTTGCAGTGAGTATAAATGTTCATTATGAGTTTCTGTGATGAATGCCTGAAAGCTCAATCTACTGTAGCTTCATTTTTAACATATGCTTTTCTGATTTATCTCTCTATAAGGTCCTAATTCACAACATACCAACTCATGTAGGAATTTTGTGATTATTTTCTTTGGTGAAAAAAGGGCTATATACAACATCAGCAAGGAGGACATAAAAGATAGGCAGGAAACAGAGAGCACTAATGAAAAATTAAGTTTCTCAGTCATAGTTTTGTTTACATTATGAAGTCTCAGTAATCTTCTACAAGTGTAACATCACTGAATGTCAGAAAAATTTATTGACGCATTTAAGGCCACTTTTTTCCTGCCAGGCTATTTCAAATTATTTTGCAATTAATTTACTCCCAGATGTTGTTAGTCTTATGCCTTTCTGAATCATTATTCATCAAAAACTGGCATCATATGACATGTGAAATTGTTGGCACCAGTTCATACTTATGTCTTCTAAAAACCTAAGTAAACAGCTAATTCTTTCAAAGTCTTGCTTCTAGATAAAAATTTGTTGGCAGGTCATTCACACAACGTTTTTAAAGAATTTCCTAACATTTGTGAAAAAAGCCCAGGACAGGCAGTTTGGCATCTCTCAAGAATACCTTGCCTACATTAGGTGTACCAACTAAAAGTGTCAGATGTATTTAATAAAATACAAGAAAATGCAGTGCCATCAGTTCATATTGCACAGTTTTGCACATATTGCACATATTTCACAGTTGCACAGTACATATTATATTTCATTGTGAGAATATTTTTTGAAACTACCATGTTATAAGTTCTGGCTAATCACTTAATAAATTAATACAATAACCAAAAACCAAGCATAACATTAGATACTGCTCAAATAATTGCTGGTTTAATTCAAAAGTATTGCCTGAAAACTGGTTTCTGAAAAGTAAACTATTTTACCTTATGAGAGGTACCCCCTAGCAATCTTCTGGTTAAAAGGGTAAGATAACTGAAAAGTGGGGGAACCCATTCCACTGGGAATTAATTTTTTCTAGAGGTCTGATGGAATTTAAAGAATTGGTCCATCTCTACCTATAGGTTTAAGAAAAATTATTCAGATAGTGCAAGTATTTGGGTTTTTTTAAGGGTGTCCTTTCAATTACACATGAAGAGAAGTATGTTTTCTGAGATGATATAGAGAGGATATGGTGTAACCCAAGAATATTTACTTTATTTGTTTATAAATAAGTGACTTCTAATTGTGACTTTAAATAAGTTTAAAAATAAGTGACTTCTAATTTAAATTTATTTTAGACTGATAATTAAATTGGTTTTTTCTGTAGTAGATGTGTTCCAAGTCAGCATTGATCATGTCCTGCTAGTAGAATATATGCTATGGCAATACATGGTAAAGATGGTAAATTCAGGAAAATGTTGCATATTCTACCTAGAACATGAGTTCAAAACCTTATCTTTGAGTAGAACTTTAGCATTGTTCACTCCTATTTATTGTGGTGAAATATTTAATTTATAGAATAACACAATTGTTTGGATTAAAGGTTTGCTTAAAGCAGGGATAACTTCTGAGTTGGGTAAGGTTGCTTAGCATCATTTGGTTAACTATCAGTTATTCCAAGGATAGAGATTTCACAGACTCTCTATGCAATTCCTTACCATGCTTTACTAGTCTCATTGTGAACCAGTTTTTTCTTCCTTTTTTCCTGCTTGGAAGGTTCCTGGTGGAAACCTTTGACTTTGCCTTCAAAGCTTTGTAGTGCACCCAAAAGGAAGTGACAAACTAGAATCTAATTGGAAGTATTATTAGCCTACACATTTCCAAACAGCTGTTTAATGTCCTCTGACCAAATGAATATTAATACAGGTCTAGTATTATTCTGCATACTAAAATGTCTTTTAGCTTCTCACAGCATAAACTGCAGGACAGCTGGACTTTCCTAGTGCTACAAGATGCAAAACTGGTAGAGTAAAAGTACAGTTGTATTCCATTCTTTGGACTACATTCTTTCATTCTTCCAGTGTGATTGTCAGTAAAATGATCTTTGCTAGTAAAACCTAGTAAGTCATACAACTGATAAATTTCTATTTATCTCAGGGTAGATGAACTGGAAGTTTCTACTTGGTATTTCCTTTCCTTAATGATGTTTGAGTTTGTTTGAGTTGTTGGCTTTGGTTTAATTTTTCTTCTCTCTATTGAATGTGTGTTAGACAAATACATATATTTGAAATCTTTATTCATGAAATTTTCAGAGATTTAAAAGTGACACTGGGCAGTAATGCTGCCCAATTTTAGAATGCAGAATATTAGGATAGTGGATTTCTAATACAAAAATCTGCTACTGATTAATTCGATAGTATTGGTGAAATTATTTTTCATGTTTTTGGAATGAAAAAAGTGATATAGGAATCTATATTAAATTTGCACAGCAAAGTTCTGGTAGTGGAGGGCTGCAGGGGTTGCTTCTCTGAGAATCTGCTGGAAGCTTCCCCCATGTTCAGCTGAGTCAATGCCAGCACCGACTCCAAGGTGGAGCCATCACTGGCCCAGGCTAAGCCAACCAGGGATAGCAGTGACACCTTTGTGTTAAAAAATTTAAGAAGAAAATGAAGGTTTTGTGCAGATGTCAAAGAAGAGAGGAGTGAGAAGATGTGAGAGGAACAACTCTGCAGACACTGAGGTCAGTGGTAAATGATGAGGAGGAAGCGCTCCATGCGCTGTTTATGCAATTCTACTCTAACCCATGGAAGCTCATGGTGGTGTAGAGATCCATCTGCAGCCCCTGGAGGACCCCACACTGGAGCAGGTGGATGTGCATGAAGGAGGTTCTGACTCCACGGGAAGCCCATGCTGGAGCAGGCTCCTGCCAGGACCTGTGGCCCATGGAGAGAGCAGCCCAACTGGAGCAGGTTTGCTGGCAGGACCTGTGACCCCATGGGGCACCTATGTTGGAGCAGCGTGTTCATGGAAGGCTGTACCCCATGGAAAGGACCAAGCTGGAGCTGTTTGTGAACTGTAGTCCCCATGAGAAGGACTCATACATTGGTGGAGAACTGGCTCCTGTGGGAAGGACTGCATGCTGGTGCAGATGAAGGTTCCACTCTGAGGAGAAACAGCAGCAGATGCGACATAATGAATTGAACATAACCCCCATTCCCTGTTCTCCTGCTCTGCTGGGCAGGAGGAGCTACAAAATTTGGAATAAAGTTTAGCCTGGGAAGGGGGGAGGGCTGGGGGGATGGTGTTTGTAGGATTTGTTTTAGCGCTCACTATCCTGCTCTGATTTTGATTCATAGTAAATTGAAGCAGTTTCCCCAGGCTGAGTCTATTCTGCCCATAATGGTAACTGGTGAGTGATCTCTTCCTGTCCTTAACTCATGAGCCTTTTGTTGTATTTTCTCTATGGCATCCATCCAGAGGCAGAATCACAGAATCTATGAAAATGTTTATATAAGTACTTGTCTCTCAACTAGTTATTAGTGACTTTCGATAAATATTTAATGATTATGACATACTTATGGGTTTTAATGAAGTTCTATTCTAGAAAACTATGTTATTATTGAGTACTATTCAAGTTTTTTTTAATTTATGTATTTTTTATGTGAATAAGTACATATATTAAAGGCAATAGCAATATTGAGATTTGCTAATTTGTCATTTATACAGAGTATGACAGGGGAATGGAGCCCAACTGAAGAGACCAGTGAAAACAAACCTCCTCGTAATAATGACATATTGGGTCATGTGCTTCGTAGACTGATGGAAATGTTCTATCCTCCAAAACCCAAATCTTCACGTGACTTTCCTTCATTTCCCGTCAAGGGATGTGTTTTGGGAAAAATATTTAGTGGAAAAACTACCTGTGCAAAGTTTGTTGGAAAAGGTAGAGGTTGTTTGTTTGTTTGTTTGCCTAAAATTCTTTAAAATGTTTGTGTTAAAATCCTACTCTAAAATTAAAATTGTTTTGGAGAATCCTTGCATTAATAATTCTTGAACCTCAGATGCATCTGTATTTTGCTGGGGTTGGTTGCATGTCATTCCTTTGTTATATTCCAAAATAAACTTAGAAGCACTGGATCTTGAAAGTAGTATTAATATTGTACTGTAATGTTAGTACTTCTTCATTGAGAATTGGAAAGTGCTTTTGGTAAACTTCTTTGGAGAAGTTTTAGAAGAGACTGGTTTTAGAAGGGACTAGCAAGAGACTACTGGTTTTAGAAGAGACTAGCAAGATACCTATGTGATTGTCGATAGATACTGTGAAGTAGTTACAGAGAAGAAAGAATGAAAACAATTTGAATTAGAAGCCCAAATTTCAATAATTGAACTGCTTGTAATAGTTTCTCTGTGTGTGTACTCAACTCATACTGTAGCTGTCTAATATTTTTGTGTATTAGTTTGCAATATTCAGGTACTATCTGTTGGTACTCTGGTTCAGGAGGCCATTGAAGCTTTTCTTAATAATGAAATGAAAAGTGAATCCAGCATAATTTCACAGGAAGCAGAAAGTTCTGGAGAGCAAGATGAGGTAAGTATATTCCCTAGTTTTGGTATTGGCCCTAACAGGTAGATGGAAACGAGATGTGTAAGGAAAAAAGCATGTTTGAATTTTTTTACTCAATTTCAAACTTAATTCTAAGTTTTGACAGGTGTAAGACTGGAAGAATCAGTTTGAATTTACAGGCTTGTTTTTTCTGTAAGATGTAATTTTCATTCTAATTAATTTCCTGTCATATTTGATACAAGGCCCAGGAGAGTTTACCAAATTCACCACAAAATCTTCTAGAGGAGCTCCAAACAGAACCCACACCTGAACTTACCACAGGTAAGTATTTCTTGTTGCACAGATTTTCCTGTGTGTCTCAGGGCCTTGGGATACCTCAGTGATTTGTATGTCCCAGCAGACATTTTCCCCAGCCCTCCTTTTGTGGAGAGATCTGCAAAAGCCCTTTTTGTTACCCTACTGCCTAGACATAAGACAACGCCTTTTCCCCATGAGGAAAGCCAAATACTGAAACAAATTTCCTGGAGAGGTAGTGTAGTCTCCAACTTTGTAGGTTTTCCACATCACATGGGGTAAACATCTGAGAAAGCCGGCCTGACCTTATAACTGAAGCCATTTTGAGCAGAACGTTGTATTTGAACTCGGTGACATTGATAAGTTGTTCCAACCTGAATTTCTCAATGCTCCTATGATTCTAACAATTTTAGAATACCTTTGGTATTGATTAGTTCAAAGAATGATAACAAGCCATGTACTTTTATTCTTTATCTGTGATAATGAATTTGATAGTAATAGTATCATCAAACTTTATTTTAGAACCTATTTTAGACAATTATCCTGTTGAAAAGGATCCATCCCAGGATGAAATCCAGGAAGAATTTGAATTCGATAACAGTCAGGATGGCCTGTCCAAGGTTAGTAGTCCAATTTTAGTTTCTGCTTTATAAAAAGACATTAATTAAAATGGTTAAGTTAATTAAATGGTGACACCTTTTCATTATTCTGAATTACTGACATCAGTTCAAGTATTTTCTGTATTTTGAAAAGGATCCATCCCAAGATGAAATCCAGGAAGAATTTGAATTCGATAGCAGTCGGGATGGCCTATCCAAGGTTAGTAGTCCAATTTTAGTTTCTATTTTATAAAAAGACATTAATTAAAATGGTTAAGTTAATTAAATGGTGACACCTTTTCATCATCCTGAATTACTGACATCAGTTCAAGTATTTTCTGTATTTTCTGAAATATAAAAAGGGCTTTTTATGAAAATTTGTTCCTCTGTGTGTTGTTTAGAGTTGTACATCTTGTTAAAATTCTGTGTCTTCTTGTGAAATCTCACATTTACATAAGATGTAGTATTTTCTATGGCATTTATGATTTAGCAAAAATGTATTTCTGCTTGCTGCTGCCAAGTAGATAATTCATCCCATTACAAGGTTTCTTTTCTTTATGTTAAAAATGCTTAATTCTACAGTGACTTCTTTGGCCTTCTGCTCATTCAAAATTACTTCCAGAGCTATGATATAAAAGAATACCTGTAAAACTAATGAATTTATGTGCTGCTGTATGAAATAATCAGTGGCAATAGAAATCAGAATAAGCTGAGAACCAAAACGCCTAATGTTAATTTCTTGGCCTTCATATCCTTGGTTTCTCTATCTTGTTTTTATAAGCATTTTTTTGGATTTAGTCATGGAAATCAGCTGGAGGTTTCAATTAAACTAGGCATTTTTTACAATTAAAAATGGTTTATTCTCATTAATAGACCTGCCCCAAACTGTTATTGATAAATAACAGCCACCATCTGCAATATAAATAAATAAATAAATAGTATATTAAATAAAAAGTGGAGTCATACTCTTTTCAATGACTGTTACAGACATTCTGAGCATATGTTGCACTCTTCCACAGCTATCTGCGCGTGCCCAGCTAGGTGCTGCATCACAAGAATGGCTGAAGAACGGAAAAAGTGTTCCCGATGAATTACTAGTTGAGATCCTATTGGAAGCCATTGCGTATGAAATTGTATAGATACTTGGTTTTATCTACTCTTGTTTGACAGAAAATTGTCTCAACTACCCTGGAATGCATTTAGCACTTAAGTTCCTACATGAATATCATTTAAGTTGTATTACTCCCATTAGTATCCTGTAAATTATAAAATAGATTTTCCTATTTACTACTTCAGTAAAAGTTATTTGAGAAAACTTAAATTATACCTCTGAGCAGTCTCTATACAGTGGTTTTGAAATCTTTATTTATCAAGACAGCAAAAATTGTTTTGTTTTTGATTTTTTCACTTTAATTAGACTTCATGTTATTTTCTTCTGATTTAAAATCCATTACTTTACAGTCTAATAATATCTGTCATATTCTGTATGCATCAGGAAATTTAACATACTGAATTAAGAAAGGATGATGGCTAGAGCAAGCTGTTCTTTCAGTTTTATTATTAAGCTATCATTTCACTGTGTAATTCTGGTTCTTCATTTCCTTTTAGCCAAATACCACCGGAGAAGGGGTGGATCGTGGAGGGGTTTCCAATGACAATTAATCAGGCAAAGCTATTTGAAAAGTCCTATACAGGGATTGATGTAGAAGCAAAAGATCCAATTTCTGAAAAGCTGTCCCTTGCTATAGATCCCAGAGCCCTTAACCAGCCTCCTCCTACCTCACCTGCATTTGATGTTTCTATATTGTTGGATATTTCAGATAGTCTGGTACTGAAACGTGCAGCTAATGTGAAGTGTAAGTTTCCAACTCGTATTAACAAAGTAAAATGACAAGCAGATATCTATAAGTTGTAGTTATTAATGCAAAATAGCATTACTGGACAATTTCTATGTATCTCACTGTATCACTTTTGTTAATCATGCCTTGAATACAGGTTATTTCAGATGCTTCTGTTTGTTTCAGTCGAAGGCAGATCAGAAGTGTGCAAGTCCATGTGTATATGTTTTTTGTATTTGTACTCTCTTTTGTATTCAAACTCTCACTGCAGCTGAAATAGCACAGTGGGTGGTGTTAGATATCACATAAAACAGCAGCAGGAAAAAAACACAAGTTAGAGTAGATGCAGAATATACTGCATTACAAGTGAGTGTCTGTAAATAGTGTTTTTCTTATGAAGACACACTTATAAAGGGAAAAGGGAAATTATAAACAGAGGGATGTGCCAATATTCATTCCCTGAGAATGCCAGAATAAATTCCCTATTGATTACCGCCTTTGTCTTGTCTTCAGTTAGTCAGTGAATGATCAGAAATCAAAGTCAATTCTGGCCAACCAAGGCAAATGCATCAAAGGCTTTTTGAGAGCTGTTTCACTTCCAGACCGCACGTTTTAAGACCTTGTTGAAACAGTAGTTTTTCTAATGAGTATGTTGTGTATTATCCAAATTAGGAGGGGATTCTTCTTCTTGTTTTCATTGCAGTGCATAGATGGCAAATAGCTTGAATTAAAGCACCATTTACATTTAGCTCTTATGTATGGGTAGGAGTGAGGATGGGACAAAATCTTTAGATGCTAAAAATCTGGTGAGGATAAATGAACAGACACTTGAAAATTGCTAATTTTAAGAACTTTTGCTGCCAAAACACTTGTAGCGTGGTTATATTTAATATAATCTCAGAAATACACATATAATTTATTTCATAAGATGTAAATGTGATGATAGAAAGAGTCAAAAGAACAATTAAAAATCTAATAAATTAAAGGCTTTTTAAAATTTAAAGAAGACTCAGAAAGAGAGAATAATTTGTCTTTTATTGAAGTGGGACGTCTGTTCAATGTGAAAAGTAGGTACTTTGGATGAAATTGGGAAAATACCTTCTAACTGATTGAGTAGATAAGCCTGAAATAGTCACCCAGGAATGCTCCATCTCTTCAACTGGAGATTTTTATGGCTGAAAAGCATCCATTAGGAAATGTTAGTGCTATAATTGGCTATGTACTTGAGCAGAGGAAGAGGCAGGACACCCCTGCTGGTGTTGGCTGGTACCCAACTTTTAAGTTAAGAAACATAAGATCAAGGAATACAGAATTTGTTCTTATAATGATTATCTTAGTTTGGGTGAATAACTGTCTGAATAATTGCCTTTTCAATATATTGGTTTTCCACACAGTAGATGAAAGAAAGGCATCTCAGGCTGAACAGAGCAGCAGTCCGAATTCAGATGCCGAAATCCTAGAAGAAAAGATTGACTTGGCTAGGGAGCAGGTGCTACACAGGTAAGTTATATGAAGTACAAAAATATTACTTCAGCCAGACGTTTAGGTGTGTAACGGATCTGAATCTCATATGTGATCCAGGACAATACTTACATGCTTAATGTTAAGAATTTACTTAGACCTTTCCATAATGTGGACTCTAAAGTGTATTTTCATTTTCTGAAGAATATAAATCCTCCTGGAAAATAAGAATTCTTGTGTTTTGATTTTCCAGGGTATTGTTCCCAGGAGAATTTAGTTTTCAGGTATATATTGCATGAACTGTGTATACATTCTGTATATATATATGGATCCCTATGTGTGCACTTATGTCTGAGGTCTGTCACACATGTGACTACCCTTAAGTGAAACACGCTTGATTTGAGTTTGAGATTTTGTAAAATGTTATTTTCCACTTCTGCATTTACAAAAACTACTTAGTTTTCTAATTCTAATTGAATCACTAGATGTTTAATTTTACACAAAGAGGAAAATAAAGAACAATTCTTTCTTCTGAATATTTGATACTGTAAACTGTTTCAGACTATTATAGTATGCATTACTATTGGTTTAATTGTGATATTAGAAAGTAATATAGCTTGTAACATGAAAGAGTAAGAAATATATTATTAGTTATCAATAGAATTTTGAAAACTTTCTTGTGTTTAAAATGATGGGATTGAAGTGGGTGGAGTTGTTTTAGTGGTAAATTAGATGCTTTTTCTTTTAGTTATCAATTTTAGAGATTGTTTTGTTTTCCATTAGTTAGGTTTTAATTTCATACCTTGATATGATTTTTTGTAGGATTTCAGGCTTCCTTAAGACATGGCCAAAATTAGAGAAATGGTTTTCAGTCCATCAAAACAATCTAGTGAAAGTAAATGCAGAGACAGAAGAAAGTCTCGTGTGTGAAACAGTGAAGGAAATTATAACAGAAGAAATTGTGAAAAATCAGAATAGAAGTAAGTTTTCTTAGTCTTACTTTCTAGAATTCAGTAACAAAAGGCTTTGTCTTTTATAATGAACACTAATAATTACTATGTAAAATTATATGTCAACCTATATTTTTGCTGCCCCTGAAAAAATCTGAGGATTTGCCAGTTTGTGATAACTGCACCTGTTCAGAAGCCTGAACTTTTCTGTTGTGTTTTCACCTTTTTGGAGTACATGGACCAGTTTCACATAAAAATTAAAGCATTAAATTCAGTCCTTTCTTCCTGGTTTAAAAATTACAGCCAGCATCTCCATCTATGGGATAGCATAATTGTATAAGAAAGTCTAACTTGCTATTATGAATGTATAGTCAGTATCTCATATCATATATCAGTAGCAGCATAAAAATATGGTAAGTAGAAGTGGTTTTGACATTTACTTTTGGTACATCTTGGTTTCATTTTTCCTCCTTATTATCCAGAAAGAAGGAATAATTTTAAATTATATTAAAAAAAATAAAAAATGAAGAATCCAAGGGGACGGGACAAATGCATGATGTAAACCAGCAATAGTGATCTCTAAATAGCCAGAGGTTTTTTCACAACTATTATGAGAAAATCTTCATGTGTCTTCTACCACCAAAAGAAAAAGAAACTAACTTGAAAAGCACTTGTAACAGTAAAAATTTATGCGATTATTCCTGGGCAAGGTTTCTAGTTTGTAGTTTTTTTTATATGCTTGGTATATAATTAATGGCCCTGCTAGAATCAACTGCAAAATTCCTATTGTTGCAAATGGAGTGAAGATTTTCTAGTTAGAATCCAGCTGTTCTATATAAGTATTTAAGTGCTATTTACTCTCTAAGGAAAAATTATACCTGGGGTCAATTAATAAAGTTTAATTCCATATCTAGGTTCATAGCTTTCAAGCTGTCCTTCACCATTAGGTTCATATAACCAGAATAGAGTATCAGGTTAGTCAAGCATGTTTTCCCTTTAGTGAATCCATGCTGACTACTCCTAATCAGCTTCTTGTTTTCCATGTGGATAGAGATGATCTCCAGAATGGTGTGCTTCATCACCTTTCCAGGGATTGAAGTGAAGCTGACTGACTGGTAGTTCCTTCTTGCCTGATATGAAGACCAGGGTGACATTTGCTCTCTTCCAGTCCTCATGCACCTCTCCTGATCTCCATGGCCTCTCAAAGATGATCATGGGCTGGGAGCTCATGTCTGCCAGCTAGCTATTATGTCTGCCAGCTCCCTCAGCACTAGGGGATGCATCCTGATAGGGCCCTTGGATGTTGGGTTTGTTTAGGTGTTAACTGATCCAATCTTCCTTGAGAATTCCTGATTTCATGAGTTTATTTTCAATAAAACACTGAATCTGTTCATTATTTTGAACCTGTGAGAGTAGCAGAGATGTCTAATTCTGTTTATTGATACATAATATACATTTGGAAGTACTATTTGCGCATTCATATCCAGGGCTTGCTGAAGAAATACCACCAGAAGAAGAGGTTTTACCAGTTACAGATGAAGAAGAGGTTTTACCAGTCACAGAGGAAGAGGTTTTATCAGTTACAGATCAGCCTTCTCCCTTGTCTGAGGCACCACCAGTGATTGAACCAGGATCAGATGAATGGATTTATGTGGATGAACCACTTCCTAAGGTACACTAATTTCCAACTGAAAATCTTAAATATCAAAGTATATATTTTTATTAGTGTTTTATGTATATCCTACCTAAAGCTTTTGCATCATTGCATGTTGTTTTTTTCAATATTTTTCAATAAAAGGTATGCTATTACTTTGTGATAGATATACAAAAACAGTTGCTACTGAAATACTTAAAATAAGGAATCATACTTTCAAATTTAGTTTTGTTTTTTAATTCCTTGCAGTTATCATGAAGACACAACTGCCAAAACAGTAATGTTTTTTACTATTATGAAGTACTACTACTGCACAAACTTACTAGATCACTTTTCTTTCTCTGACAAGGGTAAGCTGTGGGGCTCATACAAAGAGTAAGAATGAGGAGAGTGCGCTAATCTTTCCCCTAGTATATTTTTTCCTAATATTTTCTCCCCAAGGACATCTGCTCAGATTCTAGTGATCTGAAATTTAGGGGTTTTCTGAAATGATTGTATATCTGCATCTTGTGCTTGGTAGCTCTCAATGGACTTTTCTTCCATGATTATGTTTTTTAGTTAGTTTAGTAGCTTTTTTGAAGCCATTTACTTTTTCTTCTCTGTGACATAGCTTGTATAATTATGTCAATTCTGAAAAAAATATTTCTGTTTCTTCACTTTAAACCATGATCTTTGCTTGGATCATTTGGTGACCCTAATTCCTGGTGACACTAATTCACATATTGAGAGATACAATGAAAAATAATTCTATAATTGACCTCTGAGGGCTTTTAAGATATGACAAGCATCTCTTAAGTGTTCATTTTGCTGAAAGTTGCTTTTGTTCTCCAATCCAGTTATAATCTGTTCTAGTTCTTCTGTAAATTTTTTGAGAGGAGCGGCTGGGACTGCATGCAGTTTTTGAGATGCTGATTTTTCAAGGATGGACAATAATGATTTGAAATTTGTTCAGCAATTGTTTTCCTAATGTTTACCAGTTTTCCCTGTAAACTGCAATCAGCTCACATATGCTGGGTTTCCTCTGACCATGGCCTTTATTTACATTTCATAACAGTCAGTCAAACTTTTGAAACACTAGGCAGTTAGCTTAGATTTTTATGAGCTCAAAAGTTGTGAATTTTCTTATCCAGTGATAATTCAGTATCATCACTTATTTTGTGAGCATATTCAAAACAGATACGGAAATATTCTGCGGGAATTTCCCATTCTTTTGGAGACCTACCACTTTTTCCCAAAGAAATTCACAGGATAAAAGTATATGTTGGTACAATGACTGTAATCAGCTGTAAACCAAAAGAAATACATAGTGAAAAAAATCAATAATATGATTTCATGAAATAATATTTTTGTGTATTTGCAAATGCTACAGATAAATTAATTACCAATAAATAAATAAATAAATTCATTTTGATGTTTTTAAAAATTCACAGGAAATAATTGATTTTTTAGTACCTTACTGGGAAGTGGTTGAAAATACTTATATGAATACGATCAAAACTGTACTTAGACATCTAAGAGATGAACAGTACACTATAATTCATTACATAGCAGACATTAGGTAAGTAGGAATAGTATCTTATTACATTAATATTAGCATTTTTTATTTTTCATGGGCCATTCTGTAACCCAGAAGTTATTTTTATCATAATTTACAGAAAAAATTTTCAAGAGTTTTTGAGACGTCCACATTTTAAGCAGAAGTTTGTATCTCAGTGGCAAGCAGATTTTAATTCAATTGCTGATGAGCTGCGAGACGATGAGGAAACAAAAGCTGAACTACACCAAAGGGTTACTGTAAGTAAATGACAGAAATTACAATATAACCTAGACTATTATTTCCTTGAAAGCTTGATATAACATCAGCTTGATGAATCATATTATTTACTTCTTTCTTCCTCTTTACAGTTCTTTTTAAACTATATCTTTTCCTCTTGTGCATAATCTGTCCTTTAAAATTATTCCTGTGTTCTTTGCCTGTAATTTTCTTACATCTTGCTGTGGTATTGTGGTACACTGTAAAATAAATATTTCCCTGCTCTCTTTTGTTTTAACATTTTGTGGTTTTCAGAGATTTTGCAAATTGAGTATTTCTATCACAATCAAAAAAATCTTGGCAGTGTTTTATTTTTTCTGTAAATTATATATGATAGTTTCTGCTTTCTAAAACTCAAAGTACATTCATTCAAAGTACATAGAATTTCTTGGGATGTTTTGATTCAGGTAGATCTTTTCTACGTCATATCCTGAGAATTCTTTTTCACAAAAATAGATAACTAAATGTCCTAAGAAGTTCAGAGCCAGATTTAGTATAAGCGAAAAGTAGAGCTATCTTTGAATTCACCAGATTCCATTTCAAAACGGACATGATTTTTAGTTAAGCACTATCAGAAATGCTCCCCAAAAAGGAGAAAAGGAATACTTTTGGTTGAAGGGAATATTTGAGGAATAATGGATTAATTCATCTGAGATGGAAAAAGCATTGGATCTCCTTTTCCATAGAAATATTCCAAGAGAATGGAAGATGGAAAAATCATCATCCATATTCCTAATTTCTACTGAATGGCATTATAAAAAGACTGGAATCACTCTGTCCTATATTTTAAAAAGATAAAATATTTGGCCTTTTTTTCATAGCAGAAACCCATGTTTGACATTATCCAGTTCAAATTATGTGAAGAGGAGGTTATACTTCCATATGATGCAGTGAAACTCAGATACTGTGATAAGCCTAAGCATTTTGGAGTGAATATATGATTTTCAGAATTTTTTTTTAAAGAACCCATTCACCTATTGTGAATCCCAAACCTGTGGGTGATTGTGAAGATGATCTTCCTCTATGCTGTTAAAGCCATATTTATTGTATCTCCCTGAATGTATGAACTCCAACAGCTAACCTTCCTTGCTGTTAGAAAGAGAAAATTAAAAGAGTGACAATCTTTATGATGTTTTTCCTCAAACTCACAGACTCCTCAACACTGTCATCTCAGCTGGACCCTTCCTAAAACACTGGAAAATACCAACTGTAATATCTGAAAAATAAATTTCTCTGATATCAACCAGGAAATGTAAAAACCCACCCCATTTTGTGATGTATGTAAAATTCCTTAAAGGCCTAAAGCCCAGAGGCAGCCAAGACTTTGACCTGATGTTGTGGTTTAACCCCAGCTTGCACTCAAGCCTCATGCAGCCATTGACCCACCACCAGTGGGATGGGAGAGAGAATTGTAAAAGTGAGAAAGCTCCTGGGCTGAGCTTTCAGGCAAAGCAAAAGCTGTGCACAGAAGCAAAGCAAACAAGGAATTCATCCACTACTCCCCATGGGAGGCAGGTGTTTGGCCATCCCCAGGAAAGCCGGGTCCAATAGTGGTGACTTGGGAAGACAAACACAACCACCCCCAGTGTCCCCTCTGCTTCCTTCTTCACCTCTGCTTTATATATTGAGCATGGTGCCATGTGGAATGGAATGCCCCTTTGGTTGTCTGGGGACAGCTCTCCTATCTGTGTCCCTTCCCAGCTCCCTGGTACCCACAGCCCCCTTGCTGGTGGGTTGGGACAAGGAGCAGAAAAGATCTTGGCTCTGTGCACGTGCTGCTGAGCAATAAGGAAATCATCCCGGTGTTATCAGCACTGTTTCCAGCAAGAGTCCAAACCATAACGCATAGTCACTGCTCTGAAGAAAACTAACTCTTCCCCAGCCAAAACCAGTGCACATCCTAAATATTCAAACACAAAATTGCCATGGATAAAACACACTTCAGCAGCACATCTCTATCTGTTTTCCAGCAATTTCTCCAAATTCTCTCCCATTGCATTGCTAGCAATGACTATGATCAGTTGCTTGCTGTCACCACTTCTCTTTTTCCAAATAGGAGAGCAAATGCATCCTTTCTTAGTTTTTTCACTGCCTTACTACAAGAAAAGAAGGAGAGAGAAGCTGCTTCACTGTGAAAACAGAAGATACTCATAAAACATGCTTTTAGCTTCTGCCAGAGGACTATAACTCACTGTATTCCTCTGCAGTTTTCTCCACTCCTTACAGTAAATCAAAACTGTGATTTAAATAATATGAGGACAAAAATCCTTCATGCTACATGTTTAAGAAAGATACTGGAAAAAGTTATACATCAGTTGTACAAAACATTAGTGTGTTTTTATGTGTGGTATTGCATTTATATTAAAGTTTTTTTTGTGGCAGAGGTGGCTTCTGTAAGAAAGCTTGGCAGATGTGAGACATGAGTGAGAAAATGTGAGAAACAGCCCTACGGTCACCAAGGACAGTGAAGAAGAAGGAAGAGGAGGTCCTCCAGGCACCAGAGCAGAGATTCCCCTGTGGCCTTTGGAGAAGGCCATGGTGATGCAGGTTGTTCCACAGAAGCCCATGGAGGACTGCAGGGAAGCAGATCTCCATCCTGCAGTCCTTGCAGTCCACCCAGGTTGTATTAGCTAATCATGCTGTGAAGGAGCAGCAGCCTGGGGAGAGCCCAACCAGAGCAGGTTCATGGCAGGAGCTGTGGCCTATGGAATACACACACACTGGAGCAGTACAGTCCTAAAGGGCTGCACACACAGAAAGGATCCACACTGGAGTGGTTGTTGAAGAACTGAAGCCTGTGGGAAGGACTTGCGTCAGAAAATTCTATGGAGGACCGTGGGGGGAACTTCACCCTGGAGCAGGGAAAGAATGTGAGAGAAAGGAGTGGCAGATAAAAATGCATCATTAACTCACCCTAATTATTCATTCCCCATTTTCTCTGTGCCATTTAAGAAGGAGAAAAGTCAGGAGTGAAATTAAGCCTGGGAAGAAGAATGGATGGGGGAAAGGTGTTTTTAGGTTTGTTTTATTTCTCATTATTCTGCAGTGTTCTTAATTGTCATTAAATTAAATTAATTGCCCCAAATCAAGTCTGTTTTACGTATGATGGTGATAGGTTAGTGATCTCCTCATCATTATCTTGATGCATGAACTTCTCTATCATATTTTCTCCCTGTTTCCTGTGGGTAAGAGTGATAGAGCAGTTTGGTGGACAGCTGGCAGCCAGTCAAGGGCAACTCACCACTGCCAATAGATACAGCATACACTTAAATATTTTTCATCCAGCAGCATAATTTTATGTGCATATTCTACAGTGTGAACAGCCATGATTATCTGATTGCCTGTGCCTTGACCACCTTCTAGCCATCATTGATGTGTTAGGTAGCCCAGGTACTTCCTTGTGGCTTTTGTCCAAATGAGGGCAAGTAGATTTATCTGAAGTCTTCAGACAGGGGGAGAGATACAGAATCTGACATAATAGGTTGCAACCAAGACCTGATGAATATGGAATCATTTCACCAGAAGCCTAAGCTTCTCCTTTTTCTTCTGCCCCAGAATGGGTCAGTTAGGGTAGAAATGCCTGGAGCTGGAGACATCTCATCTTGTCCTACTTGGCACTGTATTTAACAGCACTCTTCTCCTCCCATAACCTCTTATACATAGTGGCCTGTCGCACTGAATCCATACAGAGATGACAATAGGGAACAAACAAGTTGCATAATGTTTTGTGCTTAGTAGGGCCTCAGTGCTTTCAGTGAGCCCCATAGTGCTAGTTGACATAGTCACTAGCTGAAGAGCCCTTAATTAAAAGAACATTAGAGAAAACTGGTGTGGAAGTGACTCAAGTTTGAAAATCACTTGAAATCTGACACAGTTTTCTCAGTATTTTGCATATTGCCCATCCCCTGGGAGTACTATTCTTAGCATATTAATTAGCAAACCATTCAAGTGCAAAGTTGTTGGTGCAATTGGGAACTTAGCTATTCATAGTCTCATATTTGTCTAGCTTAGGTAGATTATCTCTGCCTGAGGAAAGCAAGGCTGCCTGCACACCGAACTCATATCTTTGTGTTCTTCTCTCTGGCACACTTGTAAAGGAATTTTCTGTCAGCCCACTGTAGGCATGTGACCTGACCAGGTGTTGATATTTAGAACAATAAAGGAAAAGCCCCAGATAGAAAGAAAAAAAAAAGTTTTCTTTCATAATTAATTACCATATCTGATTTTTTGTTTTAGGACCTAAGAGATCTTCTCTGGGATATCTGTAACAGCAGATGGGAAGAAGCAGAGCTGGAACGTTTTAATATCATGAATGCAGGGTGGTTACCAGATCGTAGGGGGATTGCAATGAACCATTTCTTTACACTTATGCAGGTATGGACTGCTACACTAAGCCCCAGAGAAATTTCATATGGTTGGCTCAAAATATGTGAAAGATTAAAAATTACTTAAGCAAATATTCATGTGTTTTCTGAATTTACAGACTAAGTTAAGAGACAAATTCCATACATTTAACTTTGGAATACAGGAAAGATTAAGAAAAATACTATTCTTGTTGTTCAACTTCCAAAACTTTCAATCTCTATTATGTATACACTGCTACTTTTAGCAATTTTTGAACTCCAGTTAATCATCTTGAGTTTTGTGACGTAAATGTTACAGCTCTTTATCCTTCTGTGATCATATTGACATTTCCTTTTCATTTACAAATTACATCATTCAAAGCTTGATGTTTCCCATATCTCAATTTTATTTCACTGATGTGTCTTGAAATTTTATCTGCTGACCAACAAAAATCCCTAAAGAATCAAGTTATGTTTTGAGATTGAGGTGTCATTTGCTGCTGTTTTTCAAATATGACCAAGCTTTGATGTATGTAACTTCAAAGAGTCCATTAAGTCCTGAAGTAAAGTAAGATTTCCCTGTTACTGCTGTTCTATGTGCATAAAATTAGTTTAGAACTGGATTGGAGTATTCTTGACTAGACTGGCTAGACAGGCTTTTGTGCAAACTGAAGTGACCATTCTGTGAAAGTTTTGGCAAACTTAAAGACAATGAAAACAGTGTTGCAAGCACCTGCCTTGTGATGCTAATTTAGCTGAAAAAGCCAGGCCTAAGCAGTTTAGGGTGAGGTTTCAGCCCTTTAATTCTCTCTGCTATTTTTATATGTTTAATAAAAAAGGGATCTACTCTCTTACCTCATGTGAGTGTTGTGGTAATTCAAGAAATAGTTTGCGAAATAGTCAGTGCTATAGTAAGCAAATTGTTAACTTTGTTTTCAAAGAGTCTACATAATGCCCTAAATAAAGACTTTGGGCCACTGACAAAAGAGAAGTCAAAATATCAAATAACTGTTGACTATCTGAACCTCATCAGTCCTGTAACTAGGATATTTATAGTCCTGAATATTTTAAAAAAATCCATCTTGAACTATATGCATAAAGGAGACAAAATTATACTACAGAGCTTATGTACTTTATTATTCTCCTAATTATATCTTTGCAATCCTAGTTCTAACAGAATTTCGTGGGCATGTATAATGGAGTTCAGTGGAGATTCACTATGAATCTAATTTGATCTGTCTTTTGTGGACATGCACAATAACTATTTAAAATTACTAACACATAATAGCCATATGTAAGCTTTTGTTTTCATAAAGAAAAATTTAATAGAAAACGTTACTCCTTGCTTTACTTAGTACATATTCCCCCAAATAAATGAATTGTTAATCCTAAAACTAGAGGACTAAAAATATAATAACTATAACTTCATGTAATAACTATTCTTTTTAGAAACAGCCAAAAATAGGCTTCTTTTTCATTGAGTTCTCCATTTCTGGGGTTTTCTGTTGGAGGTTACATATATTCCCCAGGTGGCTCTGTAACTGTGTAAACACATATATTGTTATAAATGCTGTTTATCAGATTTCATTCCTTTCTATGCACACAGATATACTAGAAGATATTTCCTCCGTAACTTATGGATAAGTGCTGGTTTACACCACAAAGGTTTTATCCTTTGTTTTGTGAATGTGGTTTTGTACATTTTCCCATGAATATTTAATACAGTTTTGTCAGTTAGAAACTAACACCATACTGAATCAATAAATCAAAACATGACAGGTGTTAAATGTTTCTTGAATCTTACTTGATTTCTTCTGAGATGATTCACACAAAAAGATCACGACACTTAGGTGTTCAAAGTCTGTTGATTACTTATGTCCAGAAAAACTCTATGACTTTAAACATTTTCTCCATCATATAACCCTTTTTATTTTATGCTTTTAAGTCTTTATTTCTTCTGAACAAGAAGATCCATGTAATTTGTCAGCACTAGCATACTTGCTACTGAGAAATATATATATTCATCATAATATATTGTAATTAAATTGAATGCATTGAACATTATTTATTGTAAATAGCTTTTCCTATTTTAATAATTAAGTTTCTTATTACTGCCTAGACATGACAGTGTGAATACATTATAGATGTAAATGGAAGTATGCATTCAGTATATTATAAATTTTAAACCAAATATGACTGTGTTTCTTGCTCTCCCTCAAACTGTTAAGATTTAGAATTACTTCTGTTAACATGTGATAATAAAAATTTGTTCTGTGGTATGTCAAATTGCAATCTCTTTGTCCTTTTTCAGGTTGAACTGGATCGTTTCCAAGATACGAAGAGACTTCTTCATGACTATTATAGGGCAATGGAAGGAAAAATCCCAACAGAAGGCAATCAAGATTTTACTAGAATCCCATTGTTAGATATTATTAACGGAGAGCAGAAGGAAGATCAAGATGAATCAATAAGGTAGAAATGCAGTGTAAAATTGAACAAATAGAGCACATAAAATGAACAAAAAGAATGTGCTGATAGATTTTTGGAATATATGGAATTAGATGTGTGTATATTTCAAAGGATGGAGAAATAAGAAATTTTTAACCAGGGATTATAGTCAAATGATGAATCTCAAATAATTTCAGAGGTTACATTTATCCCTCATTTTTGCTTATTTACCTGTATCATATTCACCAATGCATAACTGAATTGCAAAACATTTTAAAAGCTGCCTCAGGGGGAAATCTACTGTTATAGAAATGTTTCTTTCTTTCCTTTATATTGCTGATGGCTTACAGCACAATCCTCACATATGTAAAGTATTGTTGTGGAACATTAGTTGGTTTAAAATTTGTTTCAATAAGTAAAATTAAATGTTATCAATTTTATGTAAATGTAAATATAATTAAGTGTTATGTAATAACAGATGTAAATCAAAGCAACCTACAAAGATGTCCCAAACTGAATGTCATATTAAAAGATGAGGGATACCACCTGATACTTTCACAATATAGAAAATGCCATCAGCAATAACACCTGATTTTTTAACTTAATTAGAGTGAATTAAGAAATTATCTGAGTAAAGTGTCTGAATGTGGAATTCACCAGCAGATCACACAGTCATTTGAAGTAGTTCTATCCATCTGTTATTATTTTTTAGCTGTTACACTTAAACTGGACCTTTTTCTGGCCATGCACACACCTCATCACTTTTGGTCATAAGGAAAGTTCCTCCCTTTTTTTTGCTATTGCAAATTTTGAAAATACCAATTCCATTCTTTCAGTGCTTTCTCCTATGTAGATATTGACACTTTTTATAAAGCGGTATCTAAATTATTCCTTATATTTTATTTTTGAGGATTCCTCTAGTTTCTTGGAAACCACATTCACGTGGGAATACAGAGTCAGAAAAGAGTGGAACTAAGACGAAGGGTCTTAAGGATAATAGGTCTGAAGTGACCATTTGCAGGGATGATAAAAATCTTGTTATTGATGCATGGAGAACAGCAGTAACAGCAGTATCAGATATGGTATGGAATGTTTTATTTACTTAAAGATTTCTGGATTGTACAGTCTAAGCCCCCCCATTCAGTAGGCAATCTAAACTCATCATCTTTGCACTGTTTATCTCAGTTTCATATGTCTTGCTCCACCACTGATATTTCCATTTAATATGTTTGTAGTTCTATGAGGAAAATGTTGGAGTGTTTGTTTTCAGCACCTCCATATTTATAACTGAGCCTTTCATTCCATTACTGAGAAATATTTCAAATGTTGCCTCTATATATCTTCTTCCACGATAAACTCTTCTCTTATCCCTCAATAGAAGTGTGAGAAGATGGATTAAGTTTAATCCTGTGATGCAGTGTTTGCTCAAACCTTTCACATGTTCAGACCCTATGGTTACATTCTTTTTTCTATATAGCTTAAAGTAAATTAGGTAAGATTTTCAAATGGTTGGTTTCTAGGTTAGATTTTTGTTTTCTCTTTGATCATTTAAAATAAATTAATTTCTGCCCCCTTATCATGTAGCTCTAGGCTTGCTTTGTGTACTGTTGATTCTCGCTTTTCAAACATTTTCCTCAAGCACAGACAGTGACTGCAAGATTTAAATCCTGGCTCTGTCTTGCGGTTTTGCTGCAGAATTTTATTTTTGATAAATAATCAAAATTTAGTCAATTAGTTAAAATATTTCCTGTGGTTTTTTTTAATGTGTCTACTTCTCATGAAGTACTTTCAGCAAGCATAAGCTATTTAAAACAGTAGTTGCACAGAGCTGATACTATGTACTGTACTATGTGTGTCTGTGGTGTCAAGGTAATAGCTGAAACAGAGTTTAGAGAAATGGAGGAAGAAAATGAACGTCAGCTAAAACAGAAATCTTCGAAAGCTGCACCCAAACAATCAGGCAAAGCGGCTGGGAAAGAGAGCAAAAATTCCAAAAATGCACCTTCCAAAACACCTGCTAAAAAAAAAGGTATTTAAAATGCAGACTTTGTTTTAGCAGTGCTTGAAATAACTGAAATGTAAATATATGAATAATACAGAAATTAATAACCCAACACATTTAATTTGGGTACAATTTCTCTTTTAAAATGTGACATCAGCATAAAAACCTGGTAGTGATAAAGGAGGGGAAAGGCATTTGAATGGCAATTGCATTTATTCAAACATGTGTAGTTGTTATATGTAGAAATAAATATTCTAAATGGGACGTGAATATTATTTTTTCTTCATGTTCTGTGTTGGAATGGAACAGTAAAAGCTAATTTATCGAGTAAAATAAATTAGGCCTACTTGGCAGCTGAAGTCCTAAAAAAGAGCAGATTCCTATTGAGGTAGGTCTTGCACTTAGGCCTGGCAATAATCTGTCCCACCAGGTGAAAATACAAGATTTATTTCCAAGAGAGAAAAAGCAGGCAGTATGCTGGAAGAAATTGGGGCATACAAGGCTGTTTATACATTTTCTGACAGCTATTTCCTTGGGCAGATAGTAGGTTATGTAATCTTCACCTTTTGTCTGCAATATGTCATAACTTCATTAGGAAGCAAGGCCTGTAGCCTAAACTTTTGTGTCTTTTGTTTAGATATTCTACATAGCAAGAGAGAAGTTTGGGCCCTGAAATTCTTATACTCCAAATGAGAAAGCTGTAACTGCAAAGTTATTGTGCATAACACAGTTGACTTTTTTTCTTTGAGAGAAGTTTCTTTTGCATTGTGCTCAGTTCTTTCTCTCTCTGGTTATTTGTGCCTATACAGAGTGAACAGAAGCTTAGCCTTGCAAATACTTAGCCAATTGTGAGCCCCAGGGAGCCTTAGGCTTCGTTTAGCATCTCAATTTAGCCAAGAGAGTAGCAGATTTTCAGTCTTCTAGAAGTTTCGTGATAAAACTCAGCAGCTGTTGCATGCTAGTTTGAAGTTTGTGGATTGTTTATTGGAACCAAATTTTTGTTCAGACCTGGTACAAGATTACCGGAAATTAGAAAACCAGAAATGCAGCTAGAAAGCTGTGCATTCTTCCTAGTAGGAGATGAGGTATGAACTGATGGATTTGTGACTAAAGTATTGACTTTGATTTCATCTCAAATGCAGTGTTACTGTAGTGTTCCTAGAACAGAGCTGTGGGCTGGTAACAGAGTGATACAACTTACCACATATAGTTTTATCACTTCTAGAATTGACCATTTGTTTTGTGTTGACCTTATGTATCATGCAGATATCATTATATTTTTTCTGTAACATCTCTGTCTGCTTTTCTTCTAGGATAAAGTAATCACAAATATTGTAATAATGTTAAGTAATAGTAAAAGTTGTGTGGCTACAGAATTCCATGCAATCTCTAAAAACATGATAAAATACCTTTACAATATCTGTTCATAGATAAGTAAGTCAAAACAAGGTGGAAGTGCAGGTCTGAAGGGGCATGAAATAACACATCTCCGTTTTCTTTCTGTTTGGTGTTTTGTTTTGTTGTTTTGTTTTTGTTTTTTTTAAGTAGTAGCATAATTCTTTTCACTTCTTTGATGGTAATTACTACCATAGCATATTTACTATAGTTTGCTAAACTTGAATTTATTCCAGAAGAAAAAAGGTATTATTCAAAAGACATTTATTTATATTCTGGTTGCAATAGGTAAATACTTGGGTAAAACAGGGCATTCTGACCATCTAGGATCAAATGAGAGGCACACTTATTCAGTCATGATTTTCCATATCATATGGAAATACATTTTAGGATGTTGTTTAACCAACTTTAGTGCAGTTGTAGGTGCTGAGGTATTTATATGCAGTGTTAACCTTAGCATGACTTGCAGATTTGAATCACATTTGGCAGCTGAGTATCCACTTTTGCATTGTCATAAATGGTCACATCAAGTAAGGTGAAAAATGTAATTTTTCATGATACACAAATTTTTCATGATACACGCAAATCCGAAGACTGAGAGGTCTGTTTTCCTGCAGGAGCAAAAGCCACTCCAGCTCCTATAGATCCAGAAGAATTAAGGAAAGAAGAACTGGCAGTTAAAATAAAGCAAGAATATTTCAGTGCCTTGAAACAGGAGGGTATGTTGCAATTTGTTTACTTATATTAGTAGATGATTTTTATTCCTAATTTGACTAGTATGCTAGTCAATACTAACCAGAGACAGTAGGCAAAATGGATGGATAAGAAGGAAAAAGAAGGAGAGTCAGTCATGTCTGGAGAAATCAGGAAATAATTTTAGTGTAGTAATCATCAGTCATTCTGTTGTGAATATACTAAAGGTAGTAATATGATTTTCATTCCTTTTGTCTTCTTTTTCATTTAATCTAATTTAATTTGTCATGACTAAGCAAATATTCATTCTGAGAGAAAAGATTTTGCATAAGTTGTTACTCACACTTCAATATTCAATTGAATTGGATTCAGTATTTGAAATGTTTTGTTCTGGTAAAGAATTTTTTGGCATATTTCATTGATTTTTTCTCTGATTCCCTCCTCTTCAACCAACATGGGATTCAAGCTGTAGGGCATAGATTTTGTTTGTTCTTCCAAACTGCTTTTTGGACAGACTCTTCCAAAACTTGCATATTGTTCGGTCATTCTGTCTTATCTTCTGTCTTATCTAGTAACGTTCAAACAAAATGTCTCGTTTCAGCCAAAAAGAGATGTCTGAAGAAAGGAAGGCCCAAATTAAAAATGGTTTGAGAATTTTTTTTAAAGATAGGTTTAGACTAGAAGAAAGACTGTTTTGTCATAAAAGGGAAGATGGAACACAGCTTTTATTGATTCTATTTGGCAACAGTTGGCAAGCCCATCATCATATGGTACCTCTTTGGTGGGCTAGCTATTGCATAGTATTTTATTATGAAAAATAGAGGGCAAACAGCAGTTATTGAACAAACCACAAACTCATAAGGCTTCTTTAGATCCAGTCAGACCAAATGCTTGTACACCTATGTCTTTGATCATGGTTTAATACGAAAGCAGTATTAAACTTTTCTTTTATTCAAGAATAAAAATTCCAAGATCTTGGGATAATGAGAATAGTAATAACGTTGAAGATCCTAATTGCATGAAGATGAATTTTAGTATTTCATTAACGTTTGTTTTCCTTGACATTGCTTCATTTTCATCCTATATTTAAGAAAAAACCCCAAGAACCTAAGGATGGCTGAACGTGTTGACCTATATTTCCTATTTGCACAGGCACATAGCTGGCATTTGAGAATCGTAGTTTTGTTTGCAGCTTTGTTATCCAGTTACCTTTCAGAAACTCGTGATTTTCATTTATATAGATACATAGAGTCTAGCAAAGGCAAAGATACATAGAGTCTAGCAAACTATACTTGTGTATAGTTGCTAAGTTTGTAACATTGATTTAATATTTAATTTCTCTGTTGCATCAATGTACCTTGCCTTTTATTCTGTTAGTGTTAAGAGAGCAGTTTTATCAGTCATCTGAGCAGTACCTACCTCTGAAAATACAGGGAGACAAAAATTGTCATGCACTTACCTCTGTAACATACCGATAGCAGCTGCTCAAAGAACTTGTACAGAAGCCACAATTTTATCAGCCTTAACTGTACTACAGAAAAGTGACTAGCCAGGCAGCAAGTATCCTCTAAGGTACTTTTAGTAAAAGCAGTTAAATATGCTGAACTTTAGGTGCTTAGACTGAGAACATTCCTCACATTTTATAAATATTATTCATTATGATTTTACCATTTAAACAGAGGAAGCCACAAAATCTCGGCTAGAACTTATAAAAGAAAAAGCTTTAGCATTTCTTGAGGATCTAAAATTCAAAGCAGAAGAGGCTTATAAAGATATGGAAGATTGGCTTGGATCCATCTTCTTGGAGGAAAAATCAAGGTAACATGTATCAATTTTAAACAGGATTTTTCTTTCTTTTTTTAAAGTCTTGATTAAGGTAGTAAATTTAGTTGTGTCTGAGACGGAAGTAATTTAGAAAAAAATGTAGAAAATAATAATTTCATGTAGTTTTATCTTAGAAACCTGAATGGTAGTAACTCATTTCTTGGCTGATTAAAAAGTTCTTCTTGTAGCTGTAAATGTAATTATCATGCTATGCTATTTTTCTTGACTACAGATTTAGCAGATCGCTAAGCAGACAATCAATTATTCCACTCATTAGAAAGCTCTGTATCATTTCAGTATCTTCTTTCCTGGTTTTTACGCACCCTGGAAAATTCCATCTGTTGCTCTTATCACCACATACTACATTTCTCAAAATTATTTCATGGACCGTAAAAAAAAGTTCTCCTTCACAGTTTTTTTCTGTCCTAGTGAATAAAATGTACCTGGGTATATCACATTAGACTATCTGGCACAGAATGACCAATGTCTGTATCATTAAAGGGCTTTTCTTCTCTAAAAGAAAGGAGTGACTGCCTTTTGCAAAGTATTTCTGGCCTGTACTAACTTTTGAATCATACCTGGGAAAGTGCTGCTTGATCCATGTCAGGGCATGACCAAGAAGAGAGGCATAAATGGAGGATGTGAAGCCTTTAACAGGCAATAGCTCAAAGAGGCAAAGCTTCTTCCTTCCATCCAGTTTTATTTGCTCTCCTGACATGTGCTAACAAAGACACAGTGTTAAGGAATATCATATCCTTTGACCTGACACTCCAAGCCAAGTCTGTGTTCAACATTATAGACAGCTTTCCCCGTATAAATTGTACTCATTGTGCTTGAAAGAGGAGATCATGTGCCTCTCCAGTATGCTAGCCTAGGAAGTGCTTTCATGTTTTTCCATCAGGTCTCTTCTGTGTCTTAGATCTGACTTGGTATAAATTTCTGACTAGTCAAAAGATTTCTTGCAGCCAGAGGAAGAGCAGACTTCATAGTGATTTTGGTAGTTACAGAATCCACACAGAGAGTTTGAAATTCTTACTTTAGGAAAACTTTAAAAGCATAAGCATATTAAAATTTATAGCTACATTATTAACACTATGTATTAAGCTCATGAGTTTCTGCATTTTTGTTTTCAGTGTTGAAAAACTGGTAGAGGTTGCACGACATCATATTGAGAGTTCTAGCAAAATCCTATATGAAATGACTTTAGAAGGAACAGATTTTTTCATCAATAGCGATGTAAAAATGGTTCCTGACCCTGTTCCTGACCCTGATCCTCCACCAGAATTTCAACGCATAGAAACCTCTGAAAGCAGTACTCTAACTATTTCACAACTTACTACCCTTCATAAGCAGTTTCTACAGCTGGCACCTAAAGGTAAGAAATTTTTCCTTATAATTCCTGAAGGACTGTTGGTTATCTACTTAAAATCTAGAGTAATTGGGAGGTTAGTCAGTTGTCTGTATTGTTAAACATAACATTAGTTAAACATAACCTGTTAAACATAACCTGTATTGTTAAAGATTTTACTACAGTTAAAGATCCTGCTACATAAAAAACAAAGTTGTAGTGGGAGGATATTGAAAATGTGAAATAACAGATGATTTGAAAGCTTTTAAAGGGTTTTTATTGTCAAGACCACATGTTTAGTATTCCTCTAACAGGTGTCTCTGTTATAGGTTTTCAGTACATTGTGTGTTGTGCTTGCTTTACTTAAATATACACATTTTAAACTTTTTTACTGGTTGAGAGCTCAGTGAACTCAGGCTATATTATTTTAAAACACAATTTTAAAATTATCAGTATTTTCATGGAACTATTATAGAGGGTCTATTATAAATATTAACCATTGTATTCTTCAAGACAATGTGTGCCTGTTGTTTGGGTAATTTGCAAGCATTAGGTCAAACATGTAATTTTTTTTTCCCTTTAAACATGGATTTTTTGTATGTCTATCCCCTAATTATGGGAACTTAAGGCTTAGGATGCCTAAAAAGACTTGGAATAGTTTCTGGGACTGTATAAAAGTTACAAAGTAATTTAGGTAAGGCAGCTTTAACTGAGATGGAAAGTAGTTACACATGTATTTGAGAGTGTTTCATTACCAGCGTTTCATATTAAAATTATTATTTTAGTATTGTTGCCACTAAGACTTTGAAATACAATGTGTAAACAAGTGCTTACAATTCAGGATCTAACTCTTTCAGTGTAATAAGGCCACAAAGGCACAATGAAGTCGAGTTTAATTCTTTATTGGGAAATTATTTTCATGTATATTTATAGAGCAATTCCAATTTCCTTTTGCATATAAAACTACTTTAGGGAGAAAGATACTTACCGTCTTCCCATAGAGAGATGCATATTATCTTATCTCTAGGGTAGGAATGTAGATGTGTGTGTAAGCATTTCAAAATCTTCTGTAGAGACCTATTCTGCAGATATAGTAGTGAATATATAATATGACAGAAAACTAAAAATCTTTGTGTTTGTAATCATTTACAGTACTATAGAAGTGAAACACAGAAACCAGTTTAATTGGTATTTCCATTAAAAAGGGTTTTTTTCAGTTTTAGATCAGTCATGATTAAGATACTTAAAACAAAAAAATTTTGTCTATTACAAGCTTTAATATTCTTGACATATTTAGGAGAGAACAACCATTTTCTTTGTAAATTTGTTATAATTAGCAAGAAAACAATTGAAGTCTTTATCATTCTACAGTACTTCCCTTTTGATAGTATTATATTCACTTAAATGACCCAACATGACTTGTGTGACTATCTGAAAAAGGGAATTTTTTGCCTTAGCAAAAATTTGCCTTAGCAGTCCTGAGACTGTAAAAAAATGCTGTTGCTTATTCTCTGAGACAATGGGGAAGAATTATTGTTTAAAATAAAGTCCCCCATGTATTTATCTTCTGTTTGGTGACTATTACTTTTTTTAGATAGCTGAATTAGGATGGAAAGCACAAGCTGTGCAAGTCATCTTTAAAATACTTCCTCCCAGTCTCTTACACATTTTTAAGACACACTTTTAAGGCAGCATAAATCACATCCTAGGTTTCCTAAGGTGACCACTTCACTTCATTATAGACTCCTTTCTTTCCTAAAACATCAGGAAAATTTTTCATAGGCTTCTGTCTCCCCTTTTTCAATAGAATGGTCAACAGAAAATACACATCTCAGTAGTTAGTCTCTCACTGAACAAAAGAGGAAAAAACACTAAAGCACCCAGCACAGCAGCAGTGAAATTGTTGAACAGCATCTCTAAAGGAGATACTAAACGGTAACAAACAAGCCCCTGCCTTGGAGAACCTCCAAACAAATCTAGATTTGCTACCAAACATGTTATTTTTTCTTATTCTTACCCACCCCAGCATATCTCTCAGCATAGTGGAAATTCACATAAGAAAGCACATGGGGCATAGGCTATTGAGCAAGTCTAAATAGAATAAACCTAGCAATCTGCTTGTACTAGAACAGAAGTAGTGGTGAATAATAACTTTCCTGAAGTTGTTCTGAAAATTGGAAATTAGGCTTTTCTAAAGCATCATGGAGATTACATGAAGCATATTTTTACCTAGAAATGGAAGGAAACAAAGAGCAACAAAGGAGGGGTGATTATATTAGAAGAAATTAACATGTAAACAGGTTTGTCACAAGATATTTGATAATTGTCAAAAGGAAATATTTTGAAAATATGTTTAATAAATTTCCAAAATTAAAGCTGAAAGTAGAAGTGCCAGTATACTTTAAAAATGTTTGCTATTCATTGAAGAATTCTTATGAAACAGTTTTGTGTTTCCTAGGAATCTAAAGTTTTAAAGAACTGCCGATTCTTCACAGACAACTTTGTGCTGTCCTGCACACTTGGCTCTCCATGGAAGCAAATTATTCTCCATTCTAAGCACCAACGGACAAAAAACCAGCCTGTGCTGGACCTTCCTACCTGCTGACAGTCTTTCATTTGAGAAAAAAGTTTATTTCTTGTTTTATTATCCTAAGTGCTATTGCCCAAAGTCAACATAAATCTGCACTAATTTATTTCACTAACTCATTCATCAGGTTTTTAACAGTGCTTTAATACATTACCTTCAGAGGGCTTTTTCGTAGGAAGAGCTGTGATGACTCTTAAATGGAGCTAATAACTTTCACCTTTTTTATTTTCTCTCTTACAGTCTTTTGAATGCATGCTTTTCTTATCAACAAAATCAAAATATCCATTAGATCTCATCCCCTTTGATTCCCTTGAGCACTATGATCTTCTATAACCACATCTTATCATTTCAATTAGCGCAAATATGGAATGTCTCTGTTTTCTTCTAAAGATGTTTTGCATTACCAAGCAGATCAAAGTAGATTCTATGCCAGATTTGTTCTCTATCTTATGACTGAATCACACAAGAGCATTTTAATTTTTTTTCTTTTTCACAGGCATGATCCTTATGAACCTTCAGTTTAATTATAGAAGTGATTCTATAATTAGATAGAATAGAGACCAGTCAGGTTTAAAAAAAATCTATATGCAATAACCAAAAATGTTTAAAATGCTTTTTTACAAAACTATCAAATAGTCTGCTAAGATGTAAACATAACAGACAAGAATGGCCATATTGCATTGCTGTTTGTTTTCAAATTGTGAACTTATGAATTGAATTTTACTGTATTGGTAGATTTGGAGCAGACAGTTATATTAAAGTGTGCATGTAGCTCAGCTGAAATGTTAGCTTTTCAATGTTATATTTTACTAAGTCAGGATTACATGATGACCCTGGATAATATCTACAGATTATGCTTTCTTTCCCCAAGCATTGTTGTAGAAACAATTGAAGAATAGTAGTTGCCTGACTTTGATGCAAATAAGAGACTGAAGTCCATATGAGAGCATAGGAATAGTTTCATCATCTCTAACTTATATCTTTTAAAGACTATTTATCTTCAATGTGTTTTTTTAAGACTTGAAAATATGAAAGTTTTAAGTTTCTGGACAGAGGAAGTATCTCTTTCTAGGTGAAAACTTAGTAATTCTATCAATAGTTTAATTTATAGCTCCTGTTATGTCTCTTACTAAGTCATGTATTTTATTTAATTTCAGAAATTTGTGGAACATATTTAACATGTTTGTATATGTTTTGATGTGTTTGAATACATAAATATATATATTTAAGATTTCAGTCAGCATGACAGAGGACCTCACCCCTCAGTACATCTGTGCAGCAACAAAAATACCTTAATTCTCAGTGCTTCTAATTTTAAAATCCCAATTCTTGCTATTCAATGAAGATTGGACATATAGCAGTACCACTAATTAGTGAATAAATTATGCAAATATTTACAGTGAAATTGACTGTAAGGAGTGATGAGTATATGAACAACTTGGATGAAAAGTATCATGTTTTTGAAACTCCCTCCTATCTTTTTCATCTAAGGGTAAAAATATCCCATATTACTAACTTTTAGAGTCCAGAAGTTAAAAGAATATAATTCAGCCCCAAGGGTTTATTTCACTCATTCATCCTTATAAAATTGCTACAGAGTCTGGTGTGTAATTTGCAAGGGATTATTATTGAAAGCTCTAGTCAGGAACTGCTATGGAAACATTTTTCTCAGTGAAAATGGAAGGGAATATTAATCTGTTCAAATGTTTTGATAAAATTTGATGATGAGGGAATAAATGGTAACATAATTCTCATCTCTAGCATAAGTTTACAATCTCTTAGTATTTTTTTGCCTGTGTAAGTGTATAATCTGAATGTTTAATAGATATTTACTACTTCATCACTTTATGGGAATATTTTTATACAGTGCGTATAGAAAATACTATACTGACTGGTGTATCATCAAATAGTCTCTTTTGTATATCTGCCTTAATAACTGAGGCATAGTGATTGCTCTTTAAATGTCACAGGTTCCATTTAAAATGTCACAGTCCTGGTTGACAGGGTGTAGTGTAAACTTACACTGCTGTCATTCATAATGTTCTTTTTTAAATGTTTTTTTTTTCTGTTTTCAGTTTCGCGAGTGATCATAATATCTTCACTAAATAATTTTTTTGCTTTTTTTTGAAGTTCTGCACTGTTTATTGAAACATGTGAAAGCTTGCCAGTCACTGTGTGTATCAGGGAATGATACTGCCTTTTAAGAAGATTTTAATGAAAAATAATTCTACCTAAGATAGCTTTTCTCACATTGCTTTTCTTCTTGATCTCATTTGATAACAAACTTAATGTGAAGAAGTTGTGTCATTAGTTGCTTCATATGTAGTAAAGGCTGGCTTCCTTTTGTATCCTCTATTCTTTCCATTGCATCACTGCAACAGATCCCACCTTTTCCTATATTCCCAGTTTCTCCATGTCAATTAAAAAAAAAAAAGTTGGAAATACTGAAGGCCAACCTTACAGGGAATATTATCCCTGATAGTGTATCACAGGTCTACTTTGATCCCTACTTCCCTAATCACCAGCATATTTCTACAGGTTTCCTTATGCCTAAAGAAGCAGGAGTCATTCCAGAGGTGTTAAAATGTTTCTGTCCCTTCTACCCTTTTTTACTTCTCAAGTTGCAGGTCCAGGTTCCCAGCCCTCCACCTCTTTTTCACCTTACCTTGTGGTTTTGTGTCTGTCTAATGAAGTTTTTTAATCTTTACTGTGTGTTAGGAATATTTCTCTTCTTCTTTTCGGTTCTGTTTATGGTATCTGGGCACATGTCAGAAAAACCTCCTGAGACAGTTCATTTTGCTGTCCATGTGGACCACAGCTGCTACCTCAGAGTTTTCTTTACAAGAATTATTCACAATGTAAATGTATTTAAATTGCATGTTTCTTACTTCTTTTATTTATATTATGGTCTTTCAGGATGCTTAGAGTAGAATGGAACAAACTGTCACTTTTTTCGACAACGGGAACCATCAGTTCCCACAAATTATATAGTATATGTATATATAAAAATTTGCTCTTTCTTCTAAAGCAGAAGAGAGTGGCATACAAAAACTTTTTCTCAAGACCTTTTAAAGCACTAGAAATAGCATTACTCTCTGTGATTAGCTTAATGTACTCATTAATTTTGGTTCTTGACGTACACATCACAATAAGGAGGGAGAGTCAGCTTTTAGGTCATCTGCAGAGTGTTACTTTTGTTATTTCCCAGTGCACAAATAGATTTCCCATTTTATTGCTTCCATCCTGCCTGCATTTTCTCTTGCTTATTTATTGCTTTCTTTTTGAAGTCCTAAAATTATGGCAATGGTATACTAAAGAATCATTAAATTACTGGCCAAAAGTAAGAGATAAATGGGATCTAGAAATATAATTTTTAAAATGTCAGCCTATGGGATTTGCTCCTGCAAAATACAAGGGTGACCATCTTCAGAACAATTTGGGGAAAGTTCAGAACAATCTCAGTGCATTAAGAATGCATATACAGTTCTGAAAGCAGTAATAATATCATTTGCAGGCAAACACATTTTAAGAAGATCATGTCAGCTACTACATAAGCATGTTAGGCATTCTGTGTCAGGTTTTTGATTATGTATTTGCAGGCTTGCTCCAAGTTAACATTTCTGCTAATGCCAGGTATGATGGACATTATAATAAGTTTGTGACTTCAGCAGTATTTTCTGAAGACATTTTGCCTAAAAGACCATTCTGAATTCCTCTTCATAACTTTGCTCTTCCCTGTTTCAAATCAGGCATTGATGCTGCTGCACTTCATGGGTTGCATACTCTGACAAACTTCAAAATCAAAACTGACCATTTCTTATAAGTATCCTTGGTAGCCTTCAATTAATTTAAGAGTAGGTCTGCTTTACTTGTTCTCTTTCATGGTTATTCATTTCAAGTCACACTCTAGTCTCAAATTAACAAGATAAAAATGGACAAAAAAAGAAAAGCTACAACTGATAGTTTATAAAATAAAAATTAATTTATATTTAGTTATTTCTTTTTAAATTATAGCCATAAAAGCACTGAAGCAATTTAAAAGCAAGACTAATTCTTCTAGCAACAGAGAAGTTGGTGACAGAGGGAAAGAGAAGAAAGATTTGGAACGTCAGAAAACAAAGCGGAATCACCAGTTTCCAAAAATATGGTTAACAAAATACTCCTGGTTAAAATACGATGATGAAAGAGGAATAATGTTTTGTGTACCATGTCGTAAACATAATATAGATTTGGGGGAAAATATTCATAATTTTTGTTCTGGCACTGATGACTTCAAACTTGAATTTATAAACACACACCAGAGTAGTGAAGCTCATGCTTGGGCTACCTGCATGGAAGCTGCCAGTTCTGCTTCACCAGATACAGCTTCTGCTGAGCAGATGTTGAAGAGCATGAACTCTATAACATTGAGGGGAGTAGAAAATATTTTTAGAAGATACCATGCTATTGCTAAATCTGGCTCTCCCTACACAGACCCTAAAGGAATGGGCAAACTGGATAAACTTTAACAGGACCTTTCTCAGGCATGTCCTTCTGAAGACTTCCATACAGAGGCAGAACAGATCCGTCTTCCCATTCCTGATTATTAATTGCACAAATTAGTCTTCCCATAACAAATACTCTTACAGACAGGATGTGATTAATACACCTCACAGTTCAAACTACTTTTTATTTCCCTGTAAGAATATTTATTTGTAAGGGTTGCAATAAGATTACTGTATCTTGATTTTTAATCTAGGAGCTGAGAATGAGTATAGTTTAGAGAATATATATTTTCATAATCCTACATATTCTAAATGCACCTTTCTACTTGATAATTTCAAAAGGTAAAGCATACCAGCAGAATTTATTTCTACCATCAAGGAAATAGTAATGATTTATATAAAAAGGTAGCTAAAATTACATCATTAAAGACCCTTCTTGGTTCCTCCAACAGCAAATGAAGATTTACTACAGGTAATTTGGGAGAAATGAATATGAGGTCATTCACCTTTGAATCAATCATCTGCTAAATCAAGATAACTCTACTTTCAATATAGAATGTATGTAGTAATACAATACCCCACTACCTACTGTACTCCTCAGCTCTGCTCTGTACTGTGCTATGCTATACCACACAAACACACACATATATACACATACAGTCTCTTTGGTGTTTTGCTTAGATGTTCATCCTCTTCTGGATATAAACAATGTGTCAGTAATGGAGTGGGTTTTGAAGAAATGCCTCATTAAATCATATTGGTCCACTCCAGTAGAGGTAATCTGTGTCAGAAATAGAGATCAGTACTGTGCATTGTATAAAATATCTGAACTTGTGATTTTGCAGTCAAAAAAAAAAAAGTTTAGATATACTTTGCCTCATAAGTAACAGGATATATATTTCATGGATGACCTTATTAAATATGTGGCTTGTTATATATTAGAATTGTGAATTCAAGTGTTTTCTTTTAAATCACATAATACCAAGAGGGTTCCTTTCCCTCAAAGTTTTCAAATGGAGATTTCTAACTATGCTGAGATTAGAAAAAGTTTGAAAATGCATTCCAAGGATGTCCTACAGGTGAAAACAGAGAAAGAAAGAAAAACCAAAAAATGGTGGTTCTGTATCTGTAACACTGAAATCACCTCCATAATGCAGGGTGGGGGCATGTTTTTTCATACTCTTCATCCATGAAACTAGCAGAATTCCTTCAGCCTTACATCTCAGGAAATATATTCTAAACCTGTGATGATTCTTGCTGCTTTCTTTTGGTCAGTCTTTAGTTTACATCCATCCTTCTTGATCTAGAGTTTCCAAAGTTGTATTATAGCAGAAGTCTTAACATCTAGGAGAAAAATAAAAAAGGATTATTTCCAATGACTTCCCATTCTTGTATTTTTGTAATCTGCTATAATCCTTAGAGACTCTTCTGTAGAAATCTTACTTTGGTAGTAAGACTCCCTTTGGAACATTTACTCAGTTCATTATGTCAGCCCAATGGGGCACTTGACATTTATCTTTGTTGGATGGTATCCTTTTATTCTAGACTTTAACTCCAATTTTTAAAGTTCACTTTGAATTCTAATCCTGTTCTCCAATGTGCTAGAAGTCTGTTCCTGAATTCTTTTATGTACGGTGTAATAAATGTATCAATTTGTGCAGTCCATTTCCAAAAAGTATTTTGTTCTGTTTCTGATGAAACTTATCTACTGACCCTGACCATCTCTCGAGTTTTTCAAAATCTTCATGAATACTGATTCTCTTTACAAGATGCCTGCTGCTCCTTCTAATTAAAAATGTTTAATTTTCTATTCAGTCTCCTACATTATTCAACTAAAACTTATTAGGTTTGGTTTCTTTTATTTTGTGCTTATAAAAGGATTTTGTAAAGAGCATACCTGTTTTGAAATGAGTCTTTCTAAGTGGAAAAAGCCAGTTCTGGGAATTGTCTTACTTTTTCCTTCCTAGGGGACATTATTTTCTTTCACTGCTTGCAGAGTACCATTTGCTGACACCAGTATTCTTTTCTGGGTAGCATCTGTGTTGCTGCCCACTCTCAGCATCTCTCCATGATTATGGAGCACTGACAGCCCTTGAGCTGAAATGATGAGTCACCTATTGTTTGATATTATAATCAGATGCTCAAAACCAGTTCTGTGCTCTGTAATATATACCCAAAACACTAAGTCTAGACAAAGATCCTAAAAACACAGTGAGGAACATATTTCATCCCTCATGTTTATGTGGGATTTCCTCTGTTTCTCTGAGACTCCTTCCTTTCTCCTACATATGTCAGTAGGAGGAATTAAGTCACAATCCATTCGAAGATTTTGAACTACTATAGCTTTGGAATTATTCCTCATCAAATGTTTCAGGAGGAGGTAGTAAAGTCAAAGAAATTGCCCTACAGCACATCAGTAATTCTATAGTTAATATCAACAATTACATAGTTTATGTAAATTCTGATTTGGATTGCAATCCTTTAATCCCATCTCAGACATTAGTTTTGATGCAAGTTCTTTAAATTCCATGTCCCTCAGATTCTTTCAATGTATGTTTCTGAAGTCATGTAGCTTTACAAAAAGTGATATGAGGATATTAGTATCCTTTTAGAATCTGTGAAGAAAATAAAAATTAAATTTCATTTCAGGAAGTCCGAAAATCATAAATACAGGAACTACAACTTTTATTTTCAGGTAGGGAGATCATAGTGGGAGTTGAACAGTTTAAAACATAAGATGGTATGACAAAAAGGTAAGTTAGACTGCCAGTGATCAAATGGAAAGGGAAATGTTTAGCAAAAACCAAAAATTATTAGCTGGGCTTTTTATGATAAAGTACTAGAAAATCTGATAGTGCAAAGAAGATGTAAAAATTTTCCCTGCCCTTTCTTGTTGTTCACTAGCTTCTTCATGCACCATAGCCTGTTTTCCCCACTAATCACTAAAACGTTACCTGGTTTATGGAATCTTAGAGGAAGTGTCCCCGTAATGATACTCCTGTGATGCAGGCTTCATTGTGCTATATGGAAATAATCTGATTCTGGAGGATTGAAGATTTCATGAAAAAACCAAATTTATGTTTACGTTAAAATGATTATATTAGCAATCCAAGGTGCTTCAGGAAACATCACATGATGTGCTATACTTCTAAAAACATCTTTTTAGAAAATTTTCTTTCTCAATGCAGATAACTCAAAAACTTTCAAGACAACAGAACACTTACCAGTCTGGTAGTATTTTTTCCCCAGCTTTTGCTTTCATTCCTGAAATTTGGGGGAGGATATGAAGACTTCAAGTCCAGGTGTTTCTCCCTTCCTTTTTCCTGTCCCAACAGACTGAGCTTCCCAAATCTGTTTTTGTCCTCTTCTCTCCAAGTTTATATATGTATAGGATTTCCCCACTGTATTAAGATGTGTTGAGGGCATTAATCCTGGTTTTCCTGATTGGAGATAAACAGGTCTACAGAGATGCAGACTATTCATTCAAATTGGCAACTTCATTTTGAATAATGACACAATGAAGTTAATAATCAAACATATTATTTATAATCCTATCACATATCTTTTTCATAAACCTAAATTTCACTTCAAACAAAGTGTCTTAGCCATAGAATTTGCACAGCTTTGCCTTTTCAAACAGACAAGAAGTTTGACTGGAAAAAGGAAAAAAATGAGTAAGTCTTCCCAGCATTTCACTGATTGTGTTTGGTTTTAAAGGTAATCTGAAAACTCCTGTTTTGATGCCATGAATTGATCACAACCTGACCAAATCAGCTTTATCTCTCAAAATTTAAATAACTTGAAACTTACTTTACATTTTTTGTTGTTGCTGCAGAGGTTTTGCAGCGAACTCTCACTGACCCAGAAAGTCCATTTCTGAAATAAAAGACTCATATCTGTTTTTAAATTTTTTTATACATAATTTTGTGCTTTGATACCATACATGAAGTTTGAATTTTCTGTTTGCTCATAAGCAAATCTATTCCTGCTGCACTTAATTGATTTTTTTCCTTAGGATTTCTTTAAAAATAAAATTAATGGAGCTATTTCTAACTCCCACATGCGAGTTCTGAGAAGCTTTTCAAACAGTTAAATTTTGTTTCAGAATTCAACAGACAACAGTGTATGTTTTCTCCCCTACTCTCTAGATTATGCTTGCTTTAAAGAGCGAAGATAGATTTATGATTGATTAAAATAAAGCAGAGTGGAAGAAAATGTTTGTAGGTATTCGATACACAGAACTCTGAGAGATTGGTGTCTGTGAATGCTCATTAACTGTCAGTGCAGACCATGTGAGAATAGAGTAGTGATCTTAATGCAGATAAGGACAAGTACCAGAAGAATTGCAGTGCAGTGAAATATTTGAAATTTTGCTATTAGATGGGTCATATAGGATTAATTTTAAATAAGGAGATTTTATGTTTGGTTGAAAAATATTAGCATTATCAATAGTGCATAATAGGAAAATAAATAACTTTCTCATATGGCCATTAAAATTTAATTTTTTTTAATAGAAGAGGTCTATTTAAAGTCTAAACATATTTCTATATTGATTTTTTATTAGGTTTTATATCAAAGAAAGTATTTATTGAAACTGTTAGTGGCTTGGTTAATTTGAATCTTGGAATAAATTGCTACCCTGATGCATGGAAGAACTTAACTCTTGCAGATGTAAGTGAACCCCTATATTCTCTTCAACTAGAGTATTGGTTTGTGTAGAAGATGCAGCATTGTCCTAATTATGAAAAAATGAAGATAATAACATTATAGTATATTATCAGTTTATCTTTAAAATTCTTGTTTCACTAGGGAAGGATCGTGGAAGTCCCTGTGCCAGACATTTTGTCAGCACTTTATTTATTTACAATATGCAAATTATATGAGTTCTTAAGACACCATCCAAAGTTTTCAGATTTAGAAAAATGAAAACTTTCAAATCTTCTATACTGAATTCATTTCTCTTTCAGATTCAAACATCAGATGTTACTGGTAAACCTACAGAATAAAAATATTTACTTGTGTTAGCATGTTTTAATAACTATTTCTGACAGTAAACCATGATTCACATTACGATTTTAATTGGATTTCACATGATTTCATCACTTTATTAATATATTCTTTACACAGATGAAGTGCATGAGTAAACATTTTAATATTAAAGTGGTGTAGTTGCAGTGAGTTTAGTGAAAACTAATCACATCTGTCATCTTGAGTATATAAAACCTAATCTCAGCACAGGATATTAATTAACCAAGGAAAGCTATCAGTCAAATATTGTCTATTAATAGACCAAATGTGCATGTATCCCACGTTCTGTGTTCTTTGAGAACTTTTAGTGTTTATAAATCCTATCTTTATTTTATTAATAGAATTTTCTTTCCTTAAAAGAATCAGTTTTTAATGAGACTTTCAAGTTTATCATGGCAGCAAGAACTTAGTTACAAAAGGAAATTCTCAAGCTAAGGTATCTGTAAATGCCTATTTGGCTATCAGAGTGTTTATCTAGAGCGATATCAACTGCACACGGCAGTCGGCATTCAGTGGCCTGTGGCCTGTTTTGTTTTGTGGAACCTCACTGCAGAACCTTGTTCATCCTGTCCAGGAAATACCTAAGGATACATAGGATATTGAAAGACTGTTTATTTTGCAGTTAGAAAATCTGGCATCTGAATTCACAGTGAACTCACAACTTACTGACTGGCGCAGATTTTTGCTGGCAGCAGCACAGCCTTGGCCAATGCCGTCTGTGACACAACTCCTCCAAACAGTGCATGTCTTCAAGTCTTTTGATGTCACTGGATCAGGCTTCGTTACACAGGAACACTATTTACAGGTTATCATCCTTTTAATTTTTCAATCAAATTTTATTTTGTTAAACTCCCTGCATTGAACGATATGTAGTTTGGTTTATTCGCCTTGAGAAACTCAGTCTGAATTTTAAGTGCTTTAGGTCTGAGTGTTTTCACAAATTGATGGCCCAATATGTAGCTTGTCCATAGTTCCACAAATCAGGCTAATTAAACATACTTTAAACTTGATTTTTCTACTTTGCCCATTAATTAATCTCAAGTGAAAGTCCTTTCTGCTTTAAAGAAACCATTCTATGTGCACTTTGATGACTATTAACTTACTTGACACTGAATAAGATAATTTGCTCCAAGCAAAAATAAGGATTTCAGTTTCATCTCATCAGCTGCATTTTAATTAAATGTTTCTAGATTTTTTCCAATAATTAATTTTGTCAAGATCATTTCTCAAGCCTTGAATAGATGGAAAATTATAAAATTCTTTGATCATTTTTCTGAAGACAACTTCTGTTTGAATTGTCACATAGTTCAGCAAGGTTTTTCAGAAAGAGTATTATGAGTACATTTTTGTTCTTTCAACAAAATTCTGCTCATTTTCACTAACTTTTACTTTGCATTTTAATCATACTTAGAATGATACTTGCTGGTTCACTCTCTTGGGCTATACTAGGTGTAAGTATCATATACACATATAGGTGTCTGTAGATACTCCAGTCTTGCCAGTTCCTGTATTTTTTTTTGTGATATTAAATACAATTTTCCAACTGTTTTGAATAAATTGCATAGAAGCTTTATGGTAATTTGTTTTCCACTGACCTGGCATTGGTTTTTAAAGAATAAATGAAGGCTGTGTTAGTCTAGAGGCCTGTAATTTTCAGAACTTCTTTGATTAATTTAAAACTTCCAGGAGCACCTGCCAATCCCTGCCTACCACAAACTTTCTAAGAAACAAACTCTGCAAAGCCAGAAAACCCACAAAAAATGCAGGTCTACATGCATTTATTTTTTCTATTGTTGTAAGTTTTGCTGAAGAGTTTGCAAATAACCTAGCAGTTACAAGACATGCAGACCGAGAACATACATTTTAATCACAGGATCCTATTTCAAATATAATATTAACCGAGCAATTAATTTAATCACTTCAGTATTACAAGGTAGTAAATATTCAATAAACAACTGGTGTGAATAACCTTCCACTGGGAATTTGAGCTGCTTCACCTGTCCTCTCTCTCTGCACCTACACTGTTAAACTACACAGTACTGGGACCTATCTCCAGGTAATGGTGGTGGGTTGTCCCTGCTGTAATGCTTGTACAACCTGGTGTGGTTTCACACAAGTGAATTTTTCTGTAGAAAGTTTGTTCATGCCTATCCAGATCTAGCTGATCATTCCTGTGTCAAGAGTCTAGTACTACAGAATTGGTTCTGAGCACTTTTAATTTACAGTTGTAGCTCTGGCTCTGTAGGACTCCTGGTCATCTTGTTGGGAGCAGGCAAGCATGGGGAGAGCCGTGGCACCATCCTTCATCGTACTAAATTGTATTGACAGTTTCTTCTAAAAGTACAGTATGGGAAAAAACTGTAGGGGTTAGCAAAGGATATCCTAAAAGGAAGAAACCAGAACTTGCATAGAAACTCCATATCATATTCTGCTTCTTCAGCAGCATAGATTTACAACTACATAGTTAATTTTCACTTTTTTCAAAAGCATGCATTTACTTCTATCCTATTTGATTTTCAAAAACTTCTCAAATATCTATAACAACATACAAACAACAAATTATAATTATTCTCATCATTGTATATTAATAACAAATTCAGTTTGATTAAGTCCAGAAATTAGACTTTTAGTAACCTGTGTGTTGAACAGGTAGAGTGTAAAGACCACCTTATTTCAATGTGTGAAAATAAACAAACATTTATTTATTTATTTTTTAAATCAGGTCGGCTTATGGTTTAATGGAAATGAAGATCTAAGCATAACAGAAAGTTGTGAAGAACCTGTGTCTTTAGAAAGGCTAAAGCACCTCATAGAGGTAACTGAAAACATAGGTATTTTCATGAAATCACTACTCAAACATGATAGGTCTCATTTCAGAGGTTTTTGGGTCTCTTTTTTTCAATAAGTGCTGCATTTTTTTGATTTTTTTTCAGGTCAAGTGGTGCTTCAGAATAATGTAGAGAGGAATCCAAGAGTCAGCCTTGAGCATTCTAAATCATAGTCTGCTCAGAAAGACTTAATTACTCCTATTCTTGGTTGAATGACATTAATTTTGCTACACGGCAACCAGCTTTGTAGAGAATGGGAGGCAAATGATCACTGCATCTGAGCTCATAGATTTTTCCATGAAAGAGGGGGCTAATAATAATCTGAATACAAAAAATGCTTTGAACATATTTGTGATGATACAAGGTTTTATTAATTTCTATCTTTTCTGTGAAACTCAATTTCTGTTTCCTTGAATTACTTAACACATATTTATGATTTATCACAGCCTTGATTTGTACAGTCTCAACATGCTCTTAAGTATAGTAGCTCTTATTAGCAGTAATTACTGTATTTCATGCTTTTCTCTGCAGTCCTTGATTTGTATTTCATTTAAGTACACTTATAGAAATTAATTTGCTTATTTTTGCCCTTTTATAGTTTTTCTTCCATTTATTTGTGGATACCAAAAAAGACCCTGCTCTGCTGGACTATATAGAGATGCTGCTTTATTTCGCCTCCCACTCTGATCCAGTTGAAGGTGTATACAGAGCACTTAGCGTTGTTACTGGAGCATATATTCACAGAAAAAAGAAAGCTTCCCTTCCATGTGTGGTAAAATATTACAGAAAAATACTAGAGAATAGTAGTAGTACTTTCAAATTTTAAATTACCTAGGTTTCTCTATATTTGCTTATCCTGGCTAGCTCCAATACTTACAAATAGTCTCACTGTATTCATGGGAACATTGCATTGGTAATAATACTCAGAAGGAGTCTTTCAAAAGTCTGGAAATTTGCTTGCTATTAATGAAAGTTTAAGATATTTACTAGTGATTACTCCTTGTGCATATGAATGGAATTCTTTTGCTTAATTGACCAGCTGTCAGTCCCCTGGAACTAGACTGCAGTGTGACTTACAGAAATGTTATCTCAAGATGTACAACCTGGTGTTATTGCTGGTCTTACTTTTTTTCCACTATGTTTCTTTGGGATATTCAGACATATATTTGTTGTGTTATTTCCAAGTGTTTAGGTTTATCTTAAAACTAGAAGGTATAATAATAATTTGTTTCATACAAAAAAAATTTTAAATTATTTTTTCAGCCATGATGAATGCATTGTTAAATCAAATGAAACTCGTCATTTGAACATTATTAGTATTTCTGAAGTATTTTTTTATTATTAAAGTCTTAAAAAACTGGTATTAGTCCACTGCAAGCATCAGTTACTTATTGGTGAATACTTATATTTATTGAAGTATAAATCATTTTTTGAGACATAAATTGTTTATCTGTACATATCTTGGAAAGAGGTTGCTGCTCATGATAATAAAATTATTCACTGCCCTGTCGCAACCGCAGTGACTCCAGCAATTGCCCAGAACTTAAAGTATAATTGAGATCTCTAGAAACAGCATAGAAAAGGCATTTTACTACACAGGGTCATAATATACATTTGCAAAATAATTTTGTAATTTCAAATGACAGAAGTTACAATACTTCCCTGTGATTTGTTTGGCACAACAGAGTTTTTGCACACTGGAGAGACTGAATGAGACAATAAGACAGTACGACTTTCCACATTTCATATGAAGAAAGAGAGCACAGAATGCTCCCAATTAGATATTGTGGTATTATTTTCCCATATTTTGGTGAAAAGTTCTAACTTGCACGTCATTGGATATAAAGCTACACAACTTGTTCTCCTCTGCCATTTTCTGCTTGGTTTCTTCTGTTTGGTTGGAAGTTTGGTTGTATATAAGATACTGGCATTATCACCTATATGTCAACAACTTCTTAAGGCTGTGAGTCACAAGTGAAGGGGAGCATTTGCCTTCAGCCCAGAATTAACTGGATCTCTGAGGAGAAAGAGATGTCCCATTTAACTTGAGCATTTCCTCATGCCTGCTTTCTCACTCAAGGCACTGGCTCTGTGAATCTGTGCTATGTCTGGTGTATATCCCACAGTGTAATAAACAGACAAATTGTGTGCCTAATTCACCTTGGAGAGTCCCTCAGAAACCTAGGAATATCCAAGAAGTAGATGTTAAACAAATCTTGCTTCTATGGATTCTCTTTGACTTTATAGTTGTCTAGGCTGGTGCACAGAATCACTGGACAAATTTTAAAACATCATTTTAATATTTTATTTTTAATATTTTCATTTAAAAAATATTTTTCTTATGCATTGTGTTCCATGCCTATGCACTTAAATGATAATGTTGAGCATGGACAGAAGGCAACAAAAGAAATCCCATACCACTGAAGTAAATGAGTTTTCTCTATAGGCTTTAGTAGAGCCAGAATTTCATGAAGGTTATTCCACAAACACAAGGGGGCAAAAAGGAAATGGTGCATTGACATTGTGTCAGGCTTGAGCCAAGCTCCATCAAATGCACAGAGTACTGAAGACATCCCAAGCGGTTTCAGCATCAAATTAAGACTTTAAACCTTTGTTTCCCTGTGGCTGTTTACATGTGATCTAAATTTCCCAATTCTCTCTCCAGGTACTGGAAATTTAGTAACTATTATCAGTGGAACATTCATCAGTGAAATATAAAGAGCCATCTAGCTCATCTCTAAGAAGTTTTATACCTTAGGTAGCTGGCTCATACATAGGCACTTAGAGGACTTTACCTAATTTGCCTCTTCTCTTTTTCTTGTTCTGTGCTGGTAATTGTAATGTCTTCTCCTTGGTATCTACATGCAGAAATACATCTGAGGCCTTCATGTTGTTAAGAGAAGCTCAGACTAACATATTCTTGAGGCTTCTTTTACCAATTTTATTTTAAGTCTAAATAATGTTACTATTAGTCATGTAGGTCTCACAGCCGAGTGTAAGCAATGCAATGACAGACCAAAAATCTTCAGTCCTGATATTTCTGTAATCTTGATTACTGTGTGTAAAAAGGACTGTAAATGACTCTACTCGTCCTGTGCTCAAAATGAAATGTATTAAGGCTCAAGGCACATAGCACAAGTGTGACTGAACATCAGCAGTCTCTCCCTCCTAATGAGGAACGAAATGGTTTGTTCAATTACATGCAATTTCCTGTTGCTAGTGGTTAGTCTACATTGTGACGTAATCTAGCAAAAGCACTGTTCACCTATGTGAGGTCCTTTCTCATCTTTGTGTTCAAAAATCTCTACAGCAGGCTTTTTTGTTTAGTTTTGAGGGTTTTCCCTCTTAGCTGTAAAATTACCTAATTGATTCCTTAAAGTAAACTTAATTTTTCTGCATAAACTAGAAAATACCTATTTCTGTGGAGAGCTGGTTAACTGTTGGCCAAAATGGTTCTTGCAGTGACTAGATTGGGACTAGAAAATTCATACTGGTTTTTTTAATGTGAACATACAAAATTACGAAGCTTACTCCTTAAATAAACACAAATTTCTTGGTATTGTAGTTTGTAACTATGAAATATTTTTATGTTTTGTTGCTCTGAGAAATGCTAGTTTTTCTGTGCAATGTTGGCCACATTCCTGGGAAAAAGCTGTCTATTAAATTTCTGGTAATGCCAACAATATGGATATTTCTGGACTGCTAGGATTTATACCTCTGTCCTATGGTTCAGTATATAATTTTGTGTGATTTGATGACTTTTGTTTTGTAAGAACTGAAGTTTGGAATTGTAATCCATTGGTTCTTAATGGGTGTTTAACTGAAACAGATTATCTACTGACAGACTGTTTATCTCCAAGAATGATACCTGTGCCTAAATTTTTAGGATTCTTCAAGCCCCAGCATAATGTCAAATGAAAAGACTTTAATCGAGGATGAAAAAGAAGTCTTGAATTGCACAGGTGAAGGAATTATTTCAGTGGCATCTCTACTCAAGGTGTTTCATACTGGAGGAAGTAAAGATGACAATTATCATAGATTTAGCTGTCTGGAGAAGCCAGACAGCTATGATAAGGTAGGCAGATTGATTCAAGGATGATTGTGTAGCTTGCATCATATGTTAAAAAAATATGCTGTGATCTTTGCTCTTCCCCTTTTTCTTTTTCTTTTTCTTTTTCTTTTTCTTTTTCTTTTTCTTTTTCTTTTTCTTTTTCTTTTTCTTTTTCTTTTTCTTTTTCTTTTTCTTTTTCTTTTTCTTTTTCTTTTTCTTTTTCTTTTCCTTTTCCTTTTCCTTTTCCTTTTCCTTTTCCTTTTTCATACAATAATTGACCACAGATTATTTTTACTTAAAACAGTTCATCAAGATGTACCAAGAATTAGGTGCTGAAGATCTGGCACCCATTGCATTTGAACTCCTTTTGAAGCATCCTTTCATGGAAGATTTGATTAACACATGCCAAGAATACAAACTTCCTGTAAGTATTCCTGTCTGGGACCAAACACTTTGCAAGCACACAGCCATACAGCCCAGCAGCTGTACAGTGGATCAGGTTTTTTGTTTTCTGTGAAAATTCCATCCATCAAAGACTGGGCCACTTTCAGACCTATTTATTGTGCAAGTCTTGCTGGCCTGGAACTGCCTAATGAGGTTTTGCCTTTCTCCTCATTCATAGAAAGGAATCTGGTTGAAATATCCTCCCAACAGGATCATACTGCAGGACGCTGTAGGATATGTGGTAGATCCCATTCCACCCCAGGCCAACCAGGAAACAGAAAAGTGCGTGCTGAGGCAGTACAAGTCCCAGTGTTCTTCCCTGCCGTTGTCTAGAGCTTCCCTGCTGCATCTATATTTAAACATGCATTAAAATAGTTGCACAGAAGGCAAGTTTTGGCCAGAGTCTCACCCTATTTAAGGTATCAAACTATGGCAAAAATACTTGATACACAGGGTGTGAGAAAACAGCATAAGATGAGAGGATGCCTGCATGTGCATGTCCCACATCAAATGGGACAATAAACAGTCTTCAGAAGTTTTAGATATCACCCCCATAGTGTCCCTCAAAATGTAAATCTGAATAAAATACCTGATAGCTTCGGAGTAACTTGCTATTTCTTAATTATATTCCTCACTTGTAGGATGTGAATCGCCCAGCATTTATTGTATCACTCATAATCATTGTCAGTAAAAGATAAAATATAAGAATAAAATATTTATTCAGTTAAAGTGAGGGTTAAAAATACATTTGCTACAGTAGAAAGTGATAGAAAATGTAAGACAAAGACAAGACAATAAAATTGAGGATTATAACTATCCATGGGTGTCCATCCTGCCTATGTTGATGTCTCAGCCAATTTGGGAAGACAGATGCCATGCAATGTTAGGTCATTCCTCCCTTCCCCATTCTTTCTTCCTGATTCTTTTTATTTAATTGAATACTGCATTTTCTAATTTGATTTTTTTTCTAACGTCACTGAATTTCTTGTAGACCAAAGTATTTTTTAAACCAGCTCTCTAGATGTGTTCCACCTCAAGAACTCTTGTTTACACACTCACTGATTTTGTAGCATTTAATGTAATGCAGCTTCTTCATAAAGACCAACTGTGATGAAACCTAAACTAAAACTCAATTAAGGTGTAAACTGAGTAAAGCCTTATCTGTATGCTAGGCAATTTACAAAGACTTACTGTTAAAATGTTTTCCCACTGGCTAATAGCTGAAAATCAAATGCAACACATTTATTCTCTACTAAAATTTCTGATTTTCCTTTACCATTTTTAGGGGGTGCTTTGTTAAATAGCTTAAAGAATAGATTGTAGAGCATGTTTAAATGGTATTAGCTACCATCAATTACCTGTGTTGTTTCTGGCTGGTAGGATATATTCAGGGCAGTTCAGGTATAAAAATTGTCAGTCTATGAGAAAAGCTTCAGGATAGTGTACATGAATCTTGTCAGTAACTGAGGGTTTCACTGCGCATATTCTAGCCCTAAGATGTTCCCACATCTTGTTTATATATTGGTGTCACACCACTTAAATGAAACATTTTTCTGCTTATTTGGCAGGTTCTGTTAATTCTTGTATCTCCTGACTCAGAGTCAGATACATGCAGAACTTCAGCTATCATTTTTAATACTTGAAATTTCCTCTTGAAAATGCTTATACTGACTGTATCTCAAATATAGTACTCCATGGTTTCTGAACTTGAACCCAAACTATTTCATTCCTTGACTATACTGTTAAATACAGACTTTTGTTTTATGCATGAAATCTACACTCAGGTTTACCAAAAAAGTTTTATAGTCACCAGCAAACAGGCAGAGAAATCCAGGGGCTATTGTTTTAAGTATGTTGCAATTTTGGTCTATTACATACAGAATCCAGGAAGATTTTTCCTGTATCAATTCCCTATTTGGGGAACAGGTGAACTTTTTTCTTTCCAAGACAATATTTTTAACATCAATTTTTTTTGCAGAAATTCTCCTCAGAGATGTCTATAAAAATGAAAGTCAACCACAGTGCTGTTATTTTGAGATCTTTTACAAGATAAATATAGCAAGTCAGGGTGTGGTTTCTAAAAGTTAAAATGTTTGTACTAATGCAGTCATAAACAGCAGAAAGTAAAATGTTTTGCTGAAAACTATAAAGGGAACATGTAGCTTACAAATTTTCAAATTTAAGTTAGGATATCTGATTCTTCTGGATCTTGATGACCTGTTCAATTTCAACCATTATTGTCTGTCATATCTCAAAAAATATTTTTTTTCTGTGTGAGATGTATTGTCTTTTGCAGGCATTTTGTTTTCTGTGCTAGTGGGCTGCCACCATCCTACATGATGGTGACCTTTCTGTCAGCCTTAGTACAAATTAATATGCCCAGAAATTCTATTACTTTTTCGTCTTGTATTTCCTGACCCGATTACAAAGTTTTCTGGTCCTAACTAGAACTTTCAAGTGTTTGCCATTATCAACACATTTTTTTCACTTATCAGATAAAATTTATTCCATGAGAATAGGCAGATGACACATGTATGTTTATGAAGGAACTGCATTACGTGCTCAATTAAATTTTCTTTAAATAAATTTAATAATGAAGGAGAGAAGATTTTTATTAGACCAGCTGATTCAAATGGGAGAAGCAAGCAATCTGCTTTTTGCACTGCCTGTGTTCATCTATTTAATTTGGTCAATTAAGGGATTTTCTTTAGAGCTCATTATTTATTGTTATAAATTTTACCATCTGTCCCGAGACTGTCACAGATATACAGAAACAGGCACATATTTTAGTATTTCTGCATTTTGATTGTGCTAAATTTAAAGAAAGAGTCTGGGATATATTCTACTTCTATAATTCTTAATGTTTAATGTAGTATTTGTTACTTTGAGTAAACTACATTCTTATAATTACTGAAGATAAGATAGGTTGATAATTAGCATTCAGTTCATTAATATCGAAAATATTAGGCATTGGATAAATTGCATTATATCTCTTATTCTGCTTTCAAATCCTGAATTGCCCTTTTAAAAAAGCTCTGTTTTTGAAGATAGGGATATCACATCATATTTCTGTGTGTTAATGTTTTGAATATGTTTAGCAGGCCCTTGCATTATGCTTGTTCCATCTAAATTATTTGTCATATGGTTACTGCTGTTAATGTTGTTCATTCTGTTAATCATTTCAGTAACATAATCTAGATATTCTTTCAGATAGGAGTTCCACTGAAGCAGGATTTCTATTAATCTATACATGGCTTTTTGAAAAAATGTTTATTAGCATATTGAAGAACTATTACAAAACCTGTTTATACTCACAGCAGCCATTTAATATTGCACAAGAAACATTCAAAACTCCATGTATCATTTCCCAAAGTAAAAGAGCTTCTTGTCATAGAGAGAGTTCATACAGATTATATTAAATACATCTTATGAACTGGACATGTATCAAGGTTTTGACAAAAAAAAAAAGTACTGGTGAATCACTGTTTAGTCATAAGCTGTAGCTGTAACACTTATGAAACTTGAGAAGCTTTTTTCATGTGGTGTTTTAAATGTCCCAGTGTGCAAGAAAATGAAAATCTAACTCAGTGTTTAAGTACCTCTTTGAAAAAAGTGACCTATGTTATGCTTCTCTTGATGTATCCCATCCCTAAATAATCTTAGAAAATTTAATGTACATAAAAGATGTTGTTTGTTATATTAAAGAAGTATAAATAATACATGTTCATCTTAAAAAGAAAAGTTTCCTTCATTGAAGATAGACATAGTAAAACTGTTGCAGCACTCTTATCTCCAGTTTTCTGACAGCATTTAGTGCTACATTTTTTTTTTTAATCTAACCTGGATTGAAACTACTTTTTCTGACTCAATTTGCTGGAAAATGCCTCCTTATAGTGAAGTGTTTCCTAGAATCAAATATAAATATTAGTGCAACCCTCTAAAACCAAGGATTGGTAATACTTTCTTTTAACATATCTCTCTATTCACTGAAATGCTTCTGGTAGGTTGTATCTTCAAAATATGCACAAAATATATATTGCACTACATTTATATAAAAATAATACATATAAATAAAAAAATCTGATAGGTAATTGTTCTCCTAAAAATGGAGAATAATTTCCTAAAAGGATAAAATGTGTATTCTGACAGTATCAGGAGATGCTAGAAAGTTAAATATTTATCTTTGTATTGAATGTTCAGCATGTTACTATTTTAAAACAGAAATTCCTTCTTCATCCTAGTTACACATCCTACAATGGATAGTATTGCTGAAATGGGAAATGGAGAAGTTCTGCTAATACAAAATTATTGAAAATTAACGAATCAGACAATATGTTATAAAGAACTAAGCATAAAATTAACCTACTGAGGGTGTATGTTATTCAAAGTATTAGTTACTTTTTTTTTAAAATATCCATTCCCTGGAATTGTTGTTAAAGTTCAGTCTGAAATATGACATACTAAAAAAACCCACTTAATTGAAGAATTTGTCTTTGTAGGTTCTGAATAACATTTACTGGTTTAAATAACAGTCTTGATACCTCTCTTTACCAATAATATTTAACTGATGGTTAAGATCTCTGTTTAAAAACAGAGTTGCATTTTAATACAGTGTTGTTTTGTAAAACCACTAAAGGAAATTAAGTCCTGTGGATAATATTAAAACATCATCTCAGTGATATTATAGCACCTCAGCTGAATGAGTTCCAGTGCCCTGCTGGAAGACATTGTCTGTAATGTGGGGAATCTGTAATTTACCTCCACTGAAGTTAGTTTTTCACCATAATCTAGTCAGTGGAAAGCTCACCCCAAGGATAGACAGGTGTTATTACTGCAAGTTTTAAGGTGTTATTACTGCAGTTTTCAGGCTGCAACATGAAATTACTTCTAATATATTCTTTTTCCTTTTCATAGGATATAAAAGTCTTTCTCCAAAGATCCAAAGAAGCACAAACAACTGATGGGGAGCAAAACACATGTGAAGACATAAATGTATGAAAAATTACTGTTTATGAACATTAAGAAATCTTTTTTCTCAAAGTCTGTAAGAAATGTGTCTTACAGGTCCAGTCCTCTCTTCCATGAGGAAAGGTTTTTTGTTTATTGTTGCAAGAGCAAAATCCCATTCCGACCACACATTTTCTGTTACTTTAAAATTAAAAAAACAAAACAACAAAACCACAAAAAGGGAAACTTATGGTTTGCTCATCTTATATAGTCTGATAATATTTCTAAATAAAATTAAACCAATTTCTGAACTTAAATAGAGATGGTAGTGTTGTCATTAAGATTTGGTTAAAGAAAAGAATATGTCCAATTCTTCTAAATGTTCTAAGATATCTATTCAGATTTTGTTATATGTATAGTTTATTAATTAATTATTTATTGAGTTAAATGCTGTAGTCAATTAATCTTTAAAAGCCTGTTGCAATTTGTAGTTAATAAAATAAATGAAAACTGTTTTCTCTAAGACCAGGATAAACTGGGCATCATGTTCATAAAAGCGGAGTGTTGGTTGACAGTGGAGATGATGAATCTTTGCCATTAAACCTTTATATTTCTAACCTTGCAGTACATCTCAACTCTACCACCTGCTAAAGACCTGCCTGCTGTCCTTTTTGTATTGACACAGTGCGTTCAAGGGCACCACATACTCCAGACACGCTGCAGATTTTCATGTGTGATAGGTGCTTGTCTAAAAATATCTATGGCACACCATGACACCTAGAGAATGTTGACTTCTTTGGCAGATTAAGCAGAGTCTTGGTCAAACACTCTCCTTACAGCTTAAGCCTATTTTTCTATATGAAGTCTGAGTCCTACTGGTTTTCCTGGACAGTGGGATCTTTGTGTTTAAATGCAGTTTTATCCAATTTCTCCATTCTCTTGTGTCTAGTGATGGCTGACTATAAGTTGATAGGAACTATTTTTTCATGGACCTGTGTGACATACATTTCAGAATACTCTTTGTAAATAATTCCCCTGGATTTGAAAATGGAGATGCATAAAAAATTCTCTGTTTTCAGTGGTATTCTGATATTCTTTTGATCTACAGTGTCAATTTTTCTGAAGACTAAACATGTGAAACTGGTAACTGTGATTATCTGAACTCAGCATAGGGTCTAATTTTTAGTCTGTCAGCTGTGCAAGATATTAGCAAACTTTCAGCATTCTACACTGACTTAGTAGCTTGTATCAAAACACTGCTCCTTCATTCTGGAGTATATTTTTCCTGCATTCATCCCCTCATAAAAATTGCACAAAATGTTTAAATGTTCTTTTCCCTGTTTTGATTCAGCAAATTATTTGAATATATGATGCTCTTTAAGAATACAAATGATCTCATTGAAGTCATATAATCCATAGGGAACCACAAACCTTTACCCTTTGCTGAGAACGCTATCTGCATGGAATATTTTTTCATTTTAATATATCTTTATTACTTTTTAGCCAAGTATGCATGAGATAGTGTAGTGCCCACAAATGACGATGTTCCTTGTGAGGTCTCTAGATTGCATTTCTGAGTAATAAAACAATTCTGTATTGAAAAAGCAATAGCAGCATATAAAAAAAGAGGAACGCTTAGACAACAACTAAGAGACCAGATAAATAAATCTGGCAGTAAATATTTCTTCAGATTTTTAGAACCTGATGTCAATAATGGCAGGTTTATTTCTTTGATTAAAGACAGCACATTTTGAAAGGAATGTCTAGGGGTAGCAGATCAAAGCATCTATATGTGATATATGAGTCTCAGAATAGAACCCAGTCAGCTTATCACTTCAGGCAAAAAATGTTAATGTCTCTTCAGTCTACATTTTTTGTACTAACCACACCAGCACAGAAACAGATGTAACTTTGTTGTGCCCCCACAAACCATGCTAAAACCTCAACATCCTCATTTTACATGTAACAACAGACTTCATGATGTGCATACAAATTATTCTTTTTACCAGAATCATTTCTTCACATAACGTAGACAATTTGGTCAGTTTTATCCAAAATATTTTTTAAACATAAAGTGTATATATTCACACAAGAATTTGGCTTTTTAATCCATATTCAATTATTACATAGAAAAGAATTGCAGTTTAGTTCTCTGCCTCTTGCATATTTCATAACATTTAAATTTTTTCTTTAATTCCACATTTAATTTCTTATTAAAAACCAGCTTTAATTACTAAGTGTTTAATTCTGACTTTGCGCACTGGAGAGCTGCATTAGAAAATAAAAAAGATACTATTTTCAAAAAGCCTTCCCTACAGTTCATGAACCTGAGTGAAGGAAGATGAAGCTTCTCCTACTGAAAATCATAAATTTCTATTTAGGTAAGATTTTTCAAGTATTCCTCCTTTCTCATACACTGTTTGTAAATTTTACCTGCGACCCAGAATGGAACGTAAAATCATTACTGATAATGTTTGAAATTAAGTGCAGATTGCAGAGCAGTGTAAAATAGTAATAAGTGAGGTAGGTTGTGTGAAGTGTCAAGCTTCATGCAGTAAGCACGTACTCCTCTGTGGGAAAGTAAAGGTATAATTTACAAAGCAAAGAATGCATGGCCCGAAAATTGCAATGTATTTTTTCAACAGTTGCTACTTGAGTATAGCTGAGTATCACAAGAGTTATTGAAGAGATTTTGAGTTCCCAGCCCAGCTGTGACCCAGACATGAAAAAGGTCCTTGTTTTTTTAAGTGGGAATGTTGAGTAGTTTTGCATTCAAATGTAGCAGGAGAGTTACAGTTATATCATGTTCAGCTTTTATAGCTACACTTCAAGCAGGATAGTTGAAACTAGAAAGTATTCAGAGAATAATGTCAAGAATGGTAGGAAATCATGTATAAGATGTATAAGAAATATGAGGAACTCAGTCTCTTTACTTCACCAAAGGAAAATGTAATGGGGTTTCAAATATCATTTTTACAAGAATCCATCTTCATTCTGGTAGATACCATGTAGATTCAATTGCTGGAACCCTTGGCTTCAAAACAACAAGCAGGTTTTGAATAGGGGAATGGATGAACTGTTGAAGCAACAATTGGCTAAATGAGCCAATTTCATCAGAGAGTTGTAAAATCCAGATAAGTAATTCTTTTAGACACAGTTTGTGACAGGAACTAAAAGAAGAAATAACTGTCTATTTGATATTAACATACAGAGTTCAAAAACTGAACCTGAAAGACTAGTCTGGCTTTCAATTCATTGTATGCAACATGCTTAATCCTGTTTTCACAGTGTTCTGTCTTTTAATGTTTTATTTACTCCCTAATTTCACTTATATCAGATATTCTGGTCTATGCTGCATAGAAAATGCCTTGGATGGTTTGCTTTAGAAAAGATGCAACAAAGCTTATGTTATCAATACTTTCATAATAATTAAAATTTTTGTATTCTATCCCCGCAAAAATCTTCTTTCAAAAAAGCTACAAACCAAAAGGTGTTGCTGAATTAAGATGTTTTCTATACTTGTATTAATTTGCATAAAATCTCCCAGCATAAATGAATCTCAACATTTCATTCTGTACAGAACTCTGGCTCCCTATTAATCTTTTTCAGGGCTATGAGCAATTCTTTCATGTAAGTAGAATACCTCCAGATTTGTTCCTAAGAAAGCAGTCTGGTACAGGAAGATTCAAAATTTTGCAATAACCAGAACACTTTAAAAGACAGTTATGTTTTGTTTTGTTATTTTGCTTTAAAATGGCTGAATGATGTCACATCATTGCTATAATAGCAAGAAAAGTTCCTCCATCTGCTCTGTGGTCCTTACCTCAAAATTTCCACTGAGCATGAGGTTCAGACATGCTTTCTTTTTTTTATTCTTTGTAAGAATAAAAGCCAGCTGTTTTGTTAAAAGCCTCTTAGCTCCGCTGAAGTTTCTACGTGTGTAGACAGCTTAAGATAAGCTCTCCAAACCATTGAAAGAACAGAGTTTGAAATTTAACTCCCAGTTTTACAAAATATCCTTGGCAGTGGGAAAAAATCCCCACTATTTTCTTTAAAGTTTATTTTAAATAAACTGTGTCATGAAAATTCTGCAGGCCAACATCTCATCGTAGAAGATCCCTGGAAATTCAAGAATTGAGGTGCCAAAGGTTGCCCCTCTGGGAAGTGTAGCTACTCATAATGATAATTGCTGAATAGCAGCTGTGCTGAAAAGAACCTGGGGGTGTTGGTGGACAGCAAGCTAAACATGAGCCAGCTGTGTGCCCTGGCAGCAAGAGCAATTTTGGCATGTGTTAATAGAAGCACAGCTTGCAGTAGATGGAGAAAAGTCATTACCCTCAAGCAATTAACACTCATCACGTTTACAGTGATGGCTACAGTTCTGGGCTTCCCAATACCAGGAAGACATCAACACTCACATTTAGGGTGCTTCTCACTTGCATCAAGACTTCCTATTCAATACTTCTCAAATTCTTGGCCTCAGGGGCAATGCTTTGGACATCCTTACATTTCATAGTAGCAGAGTGTTGGTTTAGTAGTGTAAAGGCTTGATAAGCTTCCAGCTCATGACCCTGCTACATTAACATAACAAAAGTGGTTGTCTGTACTTCTTGAAAAATTTGTACTTATCTTTCGCTGTGAATGTTGTACTGTTAATTAAAAAGTAGCAGCAGTACCTATCAGGAAGAAGGAGTGTGCTTGCACATGATTAATGGTTTAAATTAGGCAAAACCTTCACTTTTCCTCACTTTTCTCATGATAGAGGTTCACCTTTTCTTTGTTTCCAATACATGTGTGTGTGTGTGTGTGTGTGTGTGTTTGTGTGTGTATGTGTGTATATATATATTCATATATGTATACCTGTACATATCTACACATACAGATGTCTATATATATGCATACACATATACATACATGTATACATAGAGAAAGCTAAATCTTTTCTTGCTTTATTAGAGATAGGATTGATGCTTTATGTTTTAGCTTTTATATTTCTCAGATTCTGTGCTGCTCTAGTGTGTAATTCTGAGCTTCATATTAGGGGATAGTAAGCTCTCTTCACAGACTAGGTAGACTAAACAATTCCTTCTTTAGCTAGGGACCAAGGACAACCCATACAAGTTTCAGGCCTAAGAGTATAAATGACGGTAGACTGAAGAGAGAAAAACAAGAAGGATGGGACTTCATAAGCTAAAGCCATAATTGGACAATTAACTCCAATATGCAAATGGACCAAAACTTATAAAAGTGAGAGACCTCATGGCCAGTCATCCATGTTGTGACATCTTGAGTATAGCCCTGGCTGGGCTCTTGTATTGCCCAAAGTGTATCCATTAAGGCCTTTTAATGAATACGTACTTCATTCTTAAACTGTCTAGCTTCTGTTCTAGGCCAGCCCTCTTAAGGCATCAGTTTGACATTTTCAAGTGAGGAAGTTTAACTTCATCCTGGTTGACCATTAATTGCTGTTTTTCCAGCAAATGACACCCAGTCCTTGAGATGCTTTTTAAAATTTTTTTTTTAATGTGCAAAGTTATAACTGTTGAACTCAAAATCTGATCCACTGCAGAACTTTACATATATTGTAGCTCTGATAAAGTTTAGGAGAAGTTCTTAATCATAGTTCATCCTGTGGAAAAGTTACTACTTTTAGATAAATAATATTTAGTTATGTCAGTGTAGGATTTTCACTGGGCATTGAAAATTTGTTAATAGAAATAACAGCATGTACAAAAATCAAATTAGTATTTCTAGTATTTTAAAAACTGCATGTGCTGAAATCTCTTGGAACTCAAGGTTCAATATACTCAAGCCTTGATTAAACATAAAAAATCCTTACAATACCATAATAGCTGACACTCAGATGGTATATGTTGCAATTGATTTAGATCACGTTTTCCTCTTTAACCTGATAATGATTACTAGTGGCACAATGAAACGAGAATGTTTTTAAACTGGACATGTTGTTTACATTGTTTGTAGGTGGAAGCCTGAAAGAGAAGATCTTGTGGTTAGAGCTCTGCAGTAAGGTTATGTCTAACAGAATCACAGAATCATAGAATATCCTGAATTGGAAGGGATTCACAGGAATCATTAAAGTCCAACACCTGGCTCTGCACAGGACACCCCAAGAGTCATCCCATGTGCCTGAGAACATTTTCCAAACGCTTCCTGAGCTCGGTCAGGCTGGTGCTGTGACCACAGCCCTGGGGAGCTGTTCCAGTGCCCAGCCATCCTCTGGTGAAGAACTTTCTCCTGTGTCCAGCCTAAACCTCTCCTGACACAACTTCAGGCTATTCCCTCAGTTCCTCTCACTTCACTGCAGAGCAGAGATCAGCGTCTGCTCCTCCTCTTCCCCTCATGAGGGAATTGTAACTGCACTGAGGTGTCCTGTCAGTCTCAGCCGCTCCTCACCCAGCTTCCCCTCCAGACCCTTCACCATCCTCTGGCTGTCATTTAGAGGCTCTCTAATGGTTTCATGTCCTTTTTATACTCTGGCACCCTATCACTCGAGGTGAGGCTGCCCCAGCTCAGAGCAGAGCAGGACAATCCCCTCCCTTGCCTGGCTGGTGATGCTGTCCCTGATGTCCCCAGGACAGGGTTGGCCCTCCTGGCTGCCAGGGCACTGCTGGCTCCTGTTCAACTCAGCACTGACCAGGAGCCCCAGGTCTCCTTCTGCAGCGCTGCTTTTCAACTTCTCATTCTCCAGTCTGTACACCCAGAGTTGCCCCATCCCAGATGCAGAATCCCACACTTTCCTTCGCTGAACTCCATGTGGTTGGTGGTTGCACATCTCTCTGATTTGTTGAGGTTTCTCTGCAAGGCCTCTCTGCCTTCGAGGGAGTCAGCAACTCCTCCCAGTTGTATCATTTGCAAACTTACTTAATATCCCTTTGAGTCCTGCATCCAAGTCATTTATGGAGATGTTGAAGAGAACTGGGCCTAAGATGGAGCCAATTCAAGGGAAATATAATATGGAGGTGTCACAACTGGCTGCACCTTATTGACTGTAATCTTGCTAAAACAATGAAAGGCTGGCAATTTTTCTGCAGTATACATACATTCTTAGGAGAAAAAAATACAGTTTTCAAAAAAAAAATGCCCTTTTTTTTCTGTGCCACTGGCAAATGGAGTAGAAAATATAGGGTTTTATCTCCTTTTTCAAAGGATCTCAAAGAATCTGTAGAAGCTTATTTTCCTAATTTTCAGAGAATAATATTAACTTCACATTTTCTGCTTAACACTTTTAGCAACAATTGGCTTTTTCTCTAAAAGAAATATATCTGCAGTACCTCAATCTATTTGGCTTTTTTTCTCCCCCACCACTTCCTTTAAAATTGGTTGAATTTAATGAGCACTCTGAGCTTGGCCCATGGCATATTTTCACCTCTGATTATCTGAATTATACAGGCTACTCAACAATCAGCACAGCTTTATTTTTTCCCTAAGCAAACTACTCCTGTTTTAATTGATCTTTCTTCAGTCTTGTTCTAAGGAAAAGAAGAAAAATCTCTGTTACTTCATTGTTCTCAGGCTCAATTGTAAACCCAAATGGTTAAAATGCAAGACTCCATAAAAGATCCAAAATTGAGTAAAGGAAGGGCTAGGGTGGCTTCTCAGAAACAGATGAATTACAAGTAAGAAACAGGTTTCCTCTTCTCTACCACTACCCACATCTGAACATACAAACAACAAAAACAATGGTAAGGTAAGGAACAAAATGAGGACAAACTCAAAAAGAGAAAAAAAAAGTGCTGGTACACAGATAAAATCAAAGACTGTTTCCTATCAAGAGTTTGTTTTGGAGTATTTATATTCATAAGTTGAATTTTTCTCTCTACTGAAATCAGTGAGCTGAAATCAGAAGTTTTATTCTGATTTCAAACTAAACTGAGTTTACATCTGGAGATTCACCTTTGACTGCAAGGAACTTCATCCCAAAACTCTCAACAAAAAGCCCACTCTTGGCAGTTTTTAGCAAAGTGTTAACTTACAATTGCAAGAGAATATGAGAAAGAGCACACAGAACATCAGATACTGATTTATTTTCACACTCCAATTCTAGAAAACCTTCCATTCTTGTTCAGGTTGAATTCTAACTCCACGGTCCAGTGACTTTGATGTACTTTTTGTTCTAAGCTGAAAGGCCTTCTTTCTTTTGGAAGCTAGATGAAATGACCACATGTTTTCTTAATTGTTATTAAGAATTGGTTTTTTTTTTTCCTCTATAATATAGAGGGAAAAAAAAAGTTTTGATGCCACTCCCCATATGTCTGTATGGATTTTTTCTCTGCATTAATGACTTCACATTCTGGAATCAGGCATCCCAGGTATCTGGTCAGACTTCGCAGTTTCAGTTCTGTTAAGCCCATATAGCTATTAGCAATTTTTCTCCCATCTTTTATTCTGCCTCCCCAGTAAGTTGCTAACGAAGATTTTTGATGTGTTTTTAAAGTAAAAAAGGCCAATTTCAAACAAATATGTTGCAAAGGTAAAAAAATGCCCTTAGAAAATTGGTAATTGCAGAATATGGATGCAATTTGCTTTGAAATATTCTCCTGGCAGCAGTTATCCTCTGCTTGGACTGAGGAGGATTCAGGGAAAGTGCTATTTTGGGTATTTATGTTGTACCATATGTTCCTTCATTGATTAATGCCTGTCTAATAATACAACTAGAATAAGATTGGCTAAGTATATTGCAGCTGCAGCTTAACTTCACTAATTCCCAATGGAGAGTTTTGATCCTGACACATACAAGTCTAGTTTATAAATACTAATGTATTTATAGGAATGTATTTTGAGATCATTATTCTTAGCACTTCACTACAGAACATTTGAAGGCAAACTATTTAATGTTTAATTCTTTGCTGATCAGTTTTACAGCTGATCTTGATCGCATTAATGCTCTTGGAAGCTTAGTTATGAAACAGAGCTCACATCTTTGTTAGATTATATATGTTTATAAGTAGTCTAAGAATTGTCAGAGTGTAACAACAGGCTAAGTGGTTAAATGGAGTTAGGCATTGTAAATTGGGTTTTCAGATTGATTCACTTGTCCTTTTCAATCTACAGGTAAGTGCCAATACCAGTTCTGAACAGTTACCTGCTCTATATTTAGAACTGCAAGCTCAACTCCCGTAACAAAGATTTACAAATCAATACATTAAATCAAGTAGATTTAGATTTTTTTTTTTTTTGCAGTAGTTGAACAGTATTTTCAAAATATTTTGTTAGAGATTTTCAAGATAACATTTTTGCATTGATGTTTAAATGGAGCTGGCGCTGTTAAACTACTGCTCTTGGAAAGGCTATTAAGCACAACTGAGAGTAGCATACACATTACAGAGGCCAGACAGGTGTTGGGATGACTAGTTTTGTCAATTTCTATTGCAATAAAAGGTTTTGCACATCAGATACTTTAGTTTCATGTAAGAAATGCCACATTTTCTGTAGTGAAGTGCATTCCTCTGTTTATAAGCTAAAGACTTGTATGTGTCAGCATTATTGATAGGGCATTAATACTGTCATGCAGCAGCTGTAAGATAATAAATCATTCTTATTCTAGTAGAATTGTATCATTAAAGAGGTAGTAATCAATGAAGGAATATAAATATCCAGTAAGCACAAACAGATTGCAAACAGATTATTTAAGGAAACAAAAGCATGTTTAAGGGTTTAGTGAGGGAAGAAACTGTATAACTAAAAGGAACATGTCAGTATATGTTATCTTAATATATGTTATCTTATTACTTCTCCTTAGCCAAAGAATGAATGAACATTAAAAAAAATAATAGAAAGACTGGAATACTTTTGTGGAATTAATTAAGAAGAAAATGCAAGTTTTTATTGCTGGGGTTTTTTCCTGTGCGGAGGATATTTTGTAGAATTTCCTCGACGACATTCACCTGTCTGCTAAAGCTATTGTACTCATACAGACATACAATTGAAATGAACAGGTAAATGGTATTGGAGGAGGAGATACATAATGACATTTCTGAGGAAAGACATTTGGCATATGTTTTCTCACTTCTGTTTATAAGAGCCAAATGTGGTATGCTGACCTGAAAGAGAAGATGATGTACTCCCACGTTGCTCTAGATTTCTCAGTTATTGTTTTGAGAAGTTTTACATCTCCTGCTCTAGAGCCACATTTCACTAAGCAGGACACTGTGAGCTGACCTAATTTGACTGAGTAGGCTGCACTTCTAACAAACTCACAAACATATGCTGACCTAATTTAAGTCCTCATGCCTTACTGTGGTTAAAAGGTCCCTGCACTAAATTGATTGTCATGTTTATTTAAAAGTGAAGGGCTTTGCAAACATTTCAGATAGACAAAACAAATGAAATTACTGTCCACTAATTGCTGTGGCAGCAGCAACTCAGATATAATCATTTACATATATGAGTTTAACCCATCTTTTAAACATTGAAACAGCGAATATCATCAGGAAAATCCATATCAGGTCAGTTTTCTTCCTCCTATCTGAATAGATGGCAAAGATACACATTGTCAAAGCAGTGCAGCACTGGAGGACTTCTTCATCCTCCTTGCCAAAGTCTTGCGTGGTTTTTAAATGCAGAATCAATGGCATTAATTAGTAACTTTCCTCATTTTTTCAACATAGATTCTTGTCTTTGTGTAGTTAGAAAGGGCAAGTATCTCTCTGTCTCTTCAGAGGGTCTGTGACTGTTGAGGATGAGAGATGGCCTGAAGTTGGTCCAGTTAACCTGTCAAAAATGTTTTTTTAAAAGTGGTGGTGGCATTGTAGAAGGAAGCTAGGATTTTCTTCTCCTCAGTTCTGGAGAAGAGCAAGGAAGGCTTAAGGAGGGGAAGGAATGAGTTAAGGGAAGGAATGGTTAAGGAAAGAAAGGGAAGGGCTATGGAAGGGACAGGAAGAGAAGGGTTAAGCAAGGGAAAGGAAAGGTTAAGGAAGGGGAAGGGAGAAGGACTGTGCATCTTGCCAAGCATTAGATTTTTCCATTATCACCTGTGAGAAGTGAAACTTCTTCAAAAGACAGAGATTTTTCTTATGCAATTAAGTAACTGCAGAGTGCTGATCTATGAGAAACATGCAGACCACAATCATTCATTCCCAACACGTACAGCCAGCAGCAGGTTGCTTGCATGCTAGTGGCTCATTAGATAAAACAGTTCTAGCACGTAGACCACAGGCAAAAGTGTCACGTCGCACCCACACCTATATGAACCACTTCTGCTTCTTTAGGGTAAATAAAAAAATATAGCTAGGCAAATGTTTCTTTTCAGAAGTACTTTTGTTTATTTTTACACAACAAAACACTCTATTAGGTAATGTGTTTAAATGAAGAAATGGAACAAAACATTCTAACAAGAGTTTCTGTATCTCTTTCAGGATGGGAAACCTAGTAAGAGATATGAGTTTCACTTAGGGTAAAAATCTGGAGCACACTGTCTAAAATAGCAGTCACAGACTGTCTTTTCAAAGGTAGTAAATTCTTGCAGCAAATTTGAAGGCACTAGATTTTTGTGGTTTTATGGTAGATGGAAGGCTTTCAGAGTAAATTGCATGACAAGCATTATTAGCAGAGCTATCAAATTCATCACTGTTTGTAGTTATTAAAATTATTATTTTCAAATATTTTTTGGAAAAAAAACAACACTTAGCTCCTTTCATCTTTGCTAGGCATTCATAAACTGATCCAGAGATGTGGCAATGTACTCATGACTCATAAACCTAATTTAGGTTTTGGAAGACGAATTTTAAGTTTGTATGTATCAGTCCTACATATTTTTAGTAATTTGCTTGGATAATGCAGTTCTTTTTAGCAACTAAATTAGACATAAATTTTCAAGTGCTTATATAAAAGTAAAATTCCTCCTAAAAGTATTTGTTAATAGTAGATGAAGACAGGTAGAAAGCTACATGGATTAGGTGCTGGAAGCTGTCTTTGCCTCACTGGTGTCTATGATAAAATCCCTTGCACAGGAAGTCACCCCCTTGCTGCTGTGTTCCCCTGCCTCTGAGCACAGGAAGAAACATTTATGGACATGGATCAACAGCAAATTAGATATCAAGAGTGTTTCTCTTTCCAAAATCTCTGTTATGTAGACTTCCAGCCCAACTAAATAATGAATTCAAACCAGACAAATTTGTTTCACTCTCCACAGTCCTCAGTGCTGTTATGTTTTCAGTTTCTAGCTGATGCTGAACCCTCTGTTTCATCAGCTGCCTAGTCTTACCTTGGAATAGAAAAATTCAGTTCACATGAAGGATTGGTAATTTTTATATTAGTAAGAACATTATAATAGTATTCAGGATTATAATAAGCTTTTCAAGCTCCAAGTATTGGCCCCACTACATAAACAGGAAAGCATAGTTTTTGATAACTTCCTACCTGAACACCATTTTCTCGTTTGTATGTGCATATGAGTCAATTGTCAGGAAACTTCTAGATTCTGCATTTGCTTTTAAAATACCACTTCTGTGACAGCGTATCTCTCTGTTAGATAGCAAAGGTGCCTGGGGCAGATGGAGTTCACCTATATAGGACCCAAAGCTGCATATTTGTGGCAGAGAAAGAATATGGCTAAGTGCTGTTTTGATTCACGGTACATTCTCCACACTACATCACCTTTTGCTGGGCTTGGGTACGCAGTGAAATCCAGAGTTCTCATCATGGTTTTACTTGTGTGAGCAATTTCGGAGAAAATAAAGTGAAACTGATATAAAAGCGCAAATGAAAAGTTCTCATGATCAAGAAAGCCCTTTTTTTTTTTTTTTTTTTTGGTATGGTCTTTCTGTGGTTTCAGAAAGGAGCAGAAGAAAGGATTTCTGATTGTTATTACTTTCTAAGTAATAGATTTTCCCAAATGCTGTTTGACAGCTACCATGACTTCACTGGAAATGCATATTCATTCATGTAGTGCCTCTGGCTACTAATTACTGTTAACAAGATTGTCATCATTAAGTCTCAATAACGCAGGAGTACAAAGTATTCCAAACCATGTGGCTCTCTTTAAATGCTGTGCCCTTTCCAATCTGCTTGCCTAACCAACAATGCTCAATTCCCCTTTCAAATTTCTAATCCTTTTCAGGTACTTGACTTTGATGGACAAGTGGATCAAAAAAAAAAAAAGGTTGCTAAAGGATCAGGATGCTGGCAGGATTCACAGTTCACATTGCAGAGTGTGTTTCCTCTCTGTGAAACAAAGTTTGTGTTTACTTATCTTAAAAACTAAGATTTTGCAGGGTTTGTTATCAGTAGCTCCAAATCACGGTGCTGTAAGTAGCCTGATTTCACTCTGTTTTTTTCAATGCCTACCTGTGATGGTGTCTACATCCTCTTTGCTGTGAGGCTGAAGGTAACTGCGTCAGACTGCAGAGAGAAATCAGTACTCCTTGTGCACAGTCTAAGCCATGAGTGAGTCAACATAAAATCACTCCCAATTCTGGGCATTTCTCAGAAATATTTTGCATACATTTTCCCTTAACTGCTGAATGATAATGCACAGTAATCAATAAAACTGCCCCATGTAGCCCCACAGTTCAGCAACAGGGCTGTGAAATAAAAGGAACATTATTCTGTGTAAGAAACCATGAGCAGTTCTTCTCAAAATAGTTCCTAAAATTCAGGGACAGAAAATCCATTTCTAGTTACTCAAACACATGGTCAACTACTGAGATGTAGTTATCAACTTGTAAGGTGTTGATCAGCTGTGAAAATCAAGATAAACTTTTGGTAACAAATATTTATCATGGGCATTGTGAAAGCTTGCCCATGAAAGCACAAATCCCACTGAAATTGCTTTTCCCCCACTTATTTATCTTATTAATTTAGAAATATTTTACTTGAGCAAGAGTTAAACTAGATAATACCGCTTGGAACTTTTTTTCCTTAATAATCAGAAAGCTGAGAAATGTAAATGTAACAGCTGAGAAAGTGCGAAGCTGTGATTCCAGTTCCATTTGCAACTTCCTTTTCCCTGCAAAGTTCACTTCACATAAGCATTCACAAATGGTGAGTGCTTTAGCATGCAAAAAAGGGTATTGACAGGAGAAACCAATTAGAGAAACATTGACAAGCATTAAAAATATTCACTGGAAAGTGAAATAGAGTTTCTATAGAGAATTACAGCATTACCCTGTAGAACTTAATGTATGGATGGATGATGTATCTGTGGTGGTGGAGGATCTCAGTACACACTCCTGATTCTCAATTCTTAGAGCAGTCAGCAGTTAAAATTTCTGGTTTTCCTCCAAGTGTGGTTGAGTCCATGGAGGATGGTTTATTAAAATTTACTGGATCTGAAATATTTAAGGAAGGGAATGCAAATGCTGAAGTTGACTTCAGTTTGCCCAAGTGAAGGTCTGGTTGACCAGTTTCTGATCTGAAACCCTGCACAGTTTCTGGGAAGAAGGGATGGCATTTTTCATTATGTACGCCTGGAGGTATTTAAGAGATGTAGATGTGGCTCGTAGTAATATGGTTTTGTAGTGGGATTGGCAGAGCTGCACTAGCTGCACTGGTTGCACTTGATCTTGAAGGCCTTCTCCAAACTTAAGCATTCTGGGATTCTGTAATTCTGTGGTTTTATGATTCTGTAACACGGGGAAATGTTTGAACACTGATATTGCACTCTAATTAGTTAGTTTAGTGCATTGCTACCAGAGCAGGCTGCAAGCCAGAAGGCACTCTATCACCCTGCCTTCTGGCTTGCCTTGGGTGAGGTAGCAATGCTGGGTGAAAAGGCCCTTTATTTCAGCATCCCTGTGTCTCACCTGGCCTTTCCTACTCCTCACAGGAGCAGGAACCTGCTCTCTTCTATGCCCAGATGCAGATGGCTTCCTTCACTGTGGCTGCTTGACTCCTCCATCCAGCTGAAGCTGTGGAGAGTGGAGAGCTGAGACCCCAGAGCATCAACTCTTCAACTCTTCCACAGTTTTCACCACTGTCTCCTTGAGAAAAGAGGTATGCACTTCATGATATCCTTTTCTACTTGATTGCAGGAAGAAAGAGGATATTAACACTATCACTGCCCCATCCCTAAATCAATGGTCAGGGCCATCCTTTCCTACTGTACCTGCACTCAGGACCTTGCTGATCACTTGAATCTTGGGTTCTAACAAGTGTGCATTTCAGTAGCGGCAGGCTAATGTGGCTTGGTTTTTCTCTTTGGCTGCTCAATATTTGAAATGTTACTTCACTCCCTAGATTTTCCCCCTTTTTTTTGCCTTTACAAGGTGAGCTGATTTGGTAGAGGCTTAGTTCAGCAGAAGAACATTTTGGCCATGAACAGACACCTTAACCTCATGGCTCCCAGGGCAGTCATGCAGCTGCTCTGAGGCTAGGCCTGTGTTCACCTTCAAAAGTGAAAGCAGGGGAGGTAGGTGTGTTTCCATGTTGAAACAAACAAACCTCAGGCCAAGGTCACCAAAAGGTGGGGCAGCCTGCATAACCTGCAAGCAATCCATGTTTATTGCTTTTACCAACATTGCTTCCTTTTCATGAGGGAACTGGCTTGTGACTGATCAATTTCTGGCTTAGTTTTGACATTTTCCTTGACTTTTAAGGCATTTAAACCACTGTGGAATGAAAATTAAGTTAAAAACTGTGTCACATACAAAACTCGGTGTCATTCCTGAAAGTCAGACGGTAGTATCTGATTTTAATTTGTGCTATGGTAGACAATAAGAACCAGCATATATTTTTGTCTTCCTTGCATGCATTATAGTGGAGAGAAATCAGCTTTGTATAGTGATAGAAAATAGTGGCTAATACTGTGAAAGAGAGAGTACCTGCTAGGATGGAAGGGGAACTGCCCGGCCCCTCTGAGGGTCTGCATGTGTGCTCTGCATGTGTGCTCCTCCTGCAGCACATGCACCTCTGATGACTGCAAACAGATATTGCCAGCAAAGTTAATATTTGCATCCAGTTGTGGGGCAAATATAAACCATTAGAGAGGTTTCCCAAGGCTCAGTACTAGGCCCAGGCCTGTTCAGTACCTTTAGATCTCAATGAGGGAATCAAGAGCACCCTCATCCAGTTTGCAGATGGCACCAAGCTGGGTGTGAGTGCTGATCTGCTGGAGGGCAGGGGGGCTCTGCAGAGGGATCTGCACAGGCTGGATCCATGGGCCAGGGCCAGTTGTGTGAGTTCAGCCAGGCCAGGTGCTGGCTCCTGTCCCTGGCTCACAACAACCCCTGAGCTCCAGGCTGGGACAGCGTGGCTGGAAAGCTGCTGAGTGGGAAGGGGCCTGGGGGTGCTGGTCAGCAGTGGCTGGACACGAGCTGGATGTGCCCAGGTGGCCAAGAAGGCCAAGGACATCCTGAATGTATCAGCAGTGGTGTGGCCAGCAGGAGCAGGGCAGTGACTGCCCCTCTGTGCTGGGCTCTGGTGAGGCCACACATTGAACACTGCGTCCAGATGAGCCCCCCACAGCAAGGAAGACATTGAGGTGCTGGAGAAAGGTCTGGAGAACAAGTCCTGGGAGGAGCAGCTGAGGGAGCTGGGGATGTTTATCCTGGAGAAAAGGAGTCTCAGGGGAGATCTTATTGCTCTCTACAACTCCCTGAAAGGAGGATGTTGCCAGGTGGGGATCAGCCTCAGCAACTAGAGAAAATGGTCTCGAGCTGAGCCAGAGGAGGCTCAGGTTGGCTATCAGGAAGAATTTTTTCATGGAAAAGGTGGTTAAGCATTGGAATGGGTTGCCCAGGGTGGTGGTGGATTCAACATTGCTGGAGGTGCGCAAGAAACAAATCGATGGGGTGCTTGGTGCTATGGTTTAGCTGGCATGAGGGTGGTTCAGCCAAAGGTTGGGCTCAGTGACCTTGGGGGTCTTTTCCAATCTTAATGATTCAGTGATTCTATAATATTGCTCAGTAAGGTGAACAGCAAACAAAATGCTCCTTCTTGGCCTATGCTTTACCCTCTACCCAAGGAACAAGCCCTGTAATCTGCAGGTGGGATCATCCCTCAATTTACAAGAAGCTGTATCTTCAGGGCCGGTATATTCTGCGCCATGCTTGTGTGCAGAGACCCAAAAACTGGTCAGGCCTTTTGCCTTCCTTCTCTCTGGGACACACACATTCCTGTGATGCTGACACTGTGCAGCTCCTGACAGACGTCTCCACAAGCACCATGATGGTCCCCCAGAAGTTGTAAGATGGGTAGGACGTCAGCTTCTCCTACTTTTGCTGCACCTGCAGGCACTGAGAGCTGTTTTACACTACAACTTTTAACTCTCCTTTCAATTTTGTTCCTCCACTCTCTCTACACAGGCAAGATAGCTCTTAAACTATAGTGCTGGAATTATAAAGAATGATGACCCTTTCTTTGCTCATCAGAACCACTCTGGGTAATGTGTTCCTTAATGACACAATTTTGAACTGTTCAGCCCATGCTGGACACCCCAGATAGGCAGACTAAGCAGCTGGAAGGTTGACTGCAGCTTGAAGGGAAGGTATGTGAGCAGGCAATAACAGCCCCATGGAATTAAACAATTAGTGTCCTGAATGGATGGACCTGACTAAAATAGGTGTTCTAAGCAGCAGTCTCACATTCCCAGAAGTCAGATTTTGTATGCCATCTGATCAATGTCTGCACTCTCTCAGCCCTTTTATTAGATAAAGCTCTGAGTTCATGGTGCTAATGGTTCCAAAAATGAAGTTAGGAAAGGCTGTGGACACATAATTCAGCAGGTGTTACCAGTAAATGCAGAATGAGTGTACAAGCATTCGAATGTGGAGAACTGCAGTGGTGACAGTATCCCTCCGCACAAGGATTAGTGAGATTTTTACTGAGAGTATTGTGCCTGGCTCTGGGCACTTCAGCAAAAAGCTGAAAGAAAATTTGGTGTCAGGAAGACTTGCTTTACTGAGTAAGAAGTTTAAAGCCTTACAGTTTAGTTTATGTGTTCAAAAACATGATAAAATGATAATTTGATTGTTGACTACAATTAGCTGTGTGAGTAGGGATTTCTGGTAATTTATTTTTATAAGCCAAAACAGGCAAGGTCTGCTGTCTGAAAGTTGTTTGGACAATTTTACAGGTGTGCATTAATTCCTCTTTCACTTCAGATCTTGAGAAGAAGCAGAAGCAGTGTAATAACTCAGGTATCACAATTAGAACTGATAAAGAGAGGGTGATATTCTTTGGACAATGTTGTACTGCAGGGCAGACCACATCAGGGCAGTCTGTTCTCCCTTGAACAGCCTCAGGTTACATTCAGAGCCCCCAGTGGAGCACAGCTTGTCTGGACCCAGGCAGTGAACAGCAGTGGCGAAGCAGTTGTGCTGACACCGGGTGCTCTGAGCCCACCTCTCAGCACAGTAAACTGGAGCCATCAGAGCTGTGTGCTAATAATGCTGTTTAGCAACCAGCTTTTATATCTGCAGGTGTACAGAACCTGAGGTGCTGCCTGTACCACCAACCTTCCCTGGACTAAGAATATTGCTGGGCCAGTTTGCACATTGCATTAAAAGCTCAGCATATTTGGGAGCAGGTTTTTTGGTTTTACCATTCACTCAGTTCTTCCATTCAGATAATATGAAATTCTCACTGAATAAGATTATATTCTTTCTTACATTTTCTACATTGCTGTGGTGAAATTCCTTGTATATCTTTCAACATTTTTCTGATATACTTTAGTGTGAAGCAAAGGAGAGCTGGAAAGTCTTGTTAGTCCCACATGACAACACAATAGAGACTTGCTGTCACAGCAATCACTCATAAAGAATTGCCACGTAGATGGTAATAATAATAATAGTGAGAATAAGAATAATAATGATAAGAATGATGATGATGACAATTATGATGATGGTAATACTATTAATAATAATAAAATGTCAAACAGTGTCCTGCTGTGCTACGTAGATCTGTTGGACCCCACAGCTGAAGATCTCTGAGCAGACACTGTGCTCTAGACTTCAGTCCTAGGTAATTTTTCATTTTTTTTCACATCATTAACATAGACCAATTTAATCCCCTAGAGAAAGAAAGACTAATCATCCTTGCTTTGGGGGTTTTGCCTGCTTTGATCCGCATGGGGGAGGCGACAATTAAAAATGAAACAAGAAATATGAAGCAATTAAGAATGTGACCCTGGAGATTAGGGAGGTATCCAGCAGGTCTACATTTTCCCTGAGACTCATCACTTTTTTTTCAGTGGTTGAATGAAATTCTTTGTTCTCTGCCCTGACAGAAGCAGGGCAAAGCATTGCCTCTTGGCCTTGTGGTGGTGGTTGTGACACCCTGCCTTGGGGGACGTGGGAAGAGCAGTTCTGTCCCTGAGCTTGACTGAAGAGAAATGTGGTGGATGAGGAGCAGAGAGGGATGGAAGGAGTGGGAGCGAGACAGTGAATGGGTATTTTGCAGCAGGAATGCAGACAGCCAAAAGTAGTCAGGAGCAGGCTTTAACAGAGACTAAAAGAAAGAGGCTTCCCAAAGAGCACAGATGGAAGAGTGGAGGCCGTTGCTGGTGGCTGGGCTGAGAGCCAGCCTGGAGAACCTTCCTATGTTATCCTGCACAGCAGTGAAATCTGATGGAATTTGTGCATTTCCAAACATGAAACCATCTCTCTGTGGTTTTTGAATGCTCTCTGTTATGACAGGATGGCAACAGATCCTCATGCCAGCTCTGCCAGATGGGGTCCTGTCACAACCCTCTGAAATCAATGCCTTTTCTGCATATTTATTCTTCTCCTCGCTAATCTGGCATCATGAATGGGGAGAAAATGTGTAATTGTATTTCCCTGTTATGGAGATTTTCCTACCCCCATATTCATGTTTTAAAAGGAGGATAGTCCTTCAGGCAGATCACATATATTTTCCCGTGATTTAGAGACATCAATCTAATGATATCTCAAACATTATTTCTATATAATTTGTACAACATAGATGTAATTAATTTTGAACATCTAAAAATCTCAGTGCATAAAACTTGGGCTAAACCAAGTCGCATTAAATACATACCTTTTTGTTATCTTTGATAATATCTGTTTGCAATCAGTTGTAATTTCACTTTCTTCTCTGACTTTCTCTGTTCCTCTACTTTTAAGTTGGTTTTATATCAGGGGAGAGATTTTTAAACATATTCAAATGTAAAAGCATTTGAATTATTGTTCTCCCCTGTGACCTTTTGGTATCTAGTATTTATCTAGTGCTCATTTGCTTAAGATATATGCTTTATTAAAAAAAAAAATTCTTCAAAATACTTTAGTGACTCTAGCCTTACCAGTAAGGCTACATTAAATCATGGTATATTTAACCAGTAAATTCTGTTATCCCTGTAGTTAACAGGGAGAATGGCTGTAGCTGCCTCTTCAGTCTGCTTGCTGAGCAGAAGACTGGGATGTGCTGAGATGGGCGAGGAGAAGCAAAGGGAGCCTGTGCAGATATTCAAGGTTGTCTTTGGTAGCATGATCCACACAAGTTGGTAACCGAGCCCACATTCACCTAAACAGCACAAACCTTGGTTTAGAAACCCATCATCCTCCTCAGCCCGTCCCTGGAGGACTTGCCTCTCCCTGAGGGCTCTCTGGGAGCAGGGATGAGGACTGGGACATGCTGGGGGTTGGCATATGAGAGCTGCAGCACAAAACCCATGGGCACGGTGCGAGGGAAAAAACATCAGCAGGGCCAGCCTCTCAGCAGGGCACCCAGCTCAGAGCCGTGGTCCTTCCCACCCACCTGTCCCCAGCTCCCGGGGACCACGGGCATCCTGCCTTTGCCACAACACCTGCACTCGACCCCGGCTGTTTTCCCTGAAAACAGTTTTCAGTTCCTGCTGTCGCTCACCTCCACAACTGCAGGAGCCACTGCTGGCAGCGCTCACACACTGGACCGGGCCAGGCAGAACCTGCACCTGCCCAGGTGGGGAAGGGGAGATGGGAGAGTGGCAGCACCTCCAGAGCACAATAAACATAAATATTACAATCACTATTTCAGGTTCCTCTTGCCCTTTCCCACATGCCACCAGCCTCAGCTTCCTCAAGATTTTTTCTGTCCATCTGTTCTGCTTTTCAGGGACACGCCTCTGTTTGCTCCTTCCCTTTTTCCTCTTTGCTGAGGTCTACACCTGTTTTTCATCTGAAGCTTACAAAAGAGTTCAACTCTGAGTCATGTACTAGTCATATATTGGATTTGTGCCTCCTATATTCTCTTGGCTTTTATTTCTGGAATGGGGTCTGCATGCAGGAAGGCTGTGGTGAGATATTAAATATACAAAAGGAACCACAGCTGGTGTGGACAGATTCTTAAAGGAGGTATTCAGATGAAACCAAATCAGTTTTCAGTAATTCACATTTTGAAACTAGAGGGAATTCTAAAACCAAATTAATTTAAAAAAATGAAAATCTAAAACTTTAATTTAAAAGTTGCAGGGGTCAGAATAAAGCATTTTACAGAATTGATACATGCACAAAATGCCTCATTGTCATCAAAATGACAGGGGTTTGACCCAACATTGTGTCTGAAAAATGTATATGAGCAAGTACAGATGCTCTCCTACCAGATCTCAAAAGTGAGTAATAATACATCTTACAGATGTTCTTTGAGACCAAAAAACAAATAATGTGTAAACAATTTAAGCTTTCATGTCTTTATGCTTTAACTCTGGTTATTGTAGAGGACAGTTGAAAATAATATCCTGAGCAACCTGGAGACTTAAAAACTAGCAAGCAAATAAAAGAAATACAGACTTATTCATATGACTATTCTTGTTTCTTCTGTTGCTGTATCTGTTATGTAAGGAGAGGAGAAAAAAGTTCACTTTTTTAAGCCTGTCCTGTTGTTTTTTAGTCTGATCTCAGAATACTTAAATGCCTGACCAAAGTGCACATCAGTTCCTCCTTCTTTACACTTTAATCAGCATTGCTTTTCCCAGCTTATGTGTATTTCTCCATCAATATAACAGTCCTCCTTGTCATTATGGTGCTAATTTATGAGTCCTGAGGAAGTTCAAAGCAATTTTAAGTGGCAAAACCTCAAAGACAATTCAGAAAAAAATTCAAAATTTTCTTCTCTTTGTCACACAAGGGTTCATTCTTCAGGACCACATGGCGACCAACTGTGTATCTTCCACCCTGCATCGCTCTCGCACTTTGCAGACCAAAATAATTTGGTGATAAGGGAAACTCATGTTTCAGAGTAAATCCATTTAATCTCAGGGGTTTGTTCTTCACCCAAGGCTTCAATTATGCTCATGGTTATGTTGTCTTAAGCAAGACTGCTCCCACATGCTCCTGCTCCTGGGCCAGCAGAACATTTCTTAGAGCAGCCCGAGGTTTACCCACAGACCTTCAGCTGAGGAACTGTTGAGAGATGCCTCCGCCAGGGAGAAGGTACATGCAACAAAGTTTATGAAGCAGGTAAGGGTAAGAAATGCCAGGAAGCAACTGCAACAAAAAAGATTCTATGCAGATTCTATACCTTTTCTTCTTCTTCTTCTCTTTTTTTTTTTTTAATGAAGAAATCCAAAAGTCTTCCTCTTTACACCCGAAACTGGCTGGAAGATTTCTGGCTCCTGGTGTAACTGGTTAAAAAAATAAAAAAAGAAAAGCATGAAGTCTGAGCATTTACATAACACGAGTTCTAATGAGACTCTGTGATATAATGAGATAATTTATTAACAGCCCAGGGAGTAGAGCAGGCCCCTCCCTTAGAGAGGGCCAAGAAGCCCAAGAGCACCTGCCAGCTATGACCACCTTGAGAATAGCTCTCCACACACCCAGCCCCAAGCTGGACCGTGGGCACCCATGGGTATCTAACCAGGACACACCACTGAGTTCCTCAAACACAAGGATGTCTGTGTCCTCCATCCATAAGTGTACACATGTCCTGTCTCCAGTGCTGCACAGTGGGATGTGTCTGGAGGATCCACTCTACTCATCTCTCACAGAGGTTCACGGAATTCCTTGAACTGGAGCCTTTGAAAAGTGTCGTTGATAGAAGGAAGGGATTTATTCACTTTATCTTTCTAAACAGATACTGATAGCAGATTTAAATTTAGCACGTGTGCAGAAACCTTCTGCAGTTTTTGGAGCCAAAGCAGAATCAAAAAATACTTTTGTTTCCTAAGGAGGAAAAAAACCCAACAAACATGAGTGAACAAACAGTACAAGAAACAAAGATGGATGTTAACTTGTGGATGACTCGCCTGGTTAGAAAATAGCTGCAAGAGAAGTGATAATCCAAGAAAGCACTGGAGTATAAGTAGGGGTCAGCAGAAAAGTGCTGAGGAGCTGATACACAGTATGGACAGCCCACACTTATGCACCACAGGGCACTGAAAAACTTCCTTCTCATAGTCATGGAGGTTGTAACCTGGACATCACTAATGGCTAAAAATGTAAGAGGGCATACATTGACTCAGAATCTCCAAAGCAGACTGTTGGGACCCAAAGAGAGCTGGCATACCAAAGAAGCACAGGTACATCTTTGCTGGACCTTCAAAAGTTACCAGTTAAAACTGGAGGGGGTTTTGTTGTGAGTTGGTTTTGTTGGTGGTAGCTTGTTGGGGTTTTTTTCACGGAATCTTCAGTGAGGAGGCAGAAGCAGTGCAAATTTATTGCAAGGGAAAAGTAATCCATCTTTCTTGTAGCCTCTTCTGGGTACTAACCCTTCAGCTGTCCGAAGATTTAGACTCACAGATTTCATTTCCTGTGTCCCAGACATTAGAGAAAGGCAACAAGGTAAGACAGATAGACTCTAATATCTGCTAGAAATGAAACAGCTTCTGAGCAGAGGTATAGAACTAAAACAAAATGTACTTTTGCTTCAGGGTATTCTCAATACTAGTGTTTTGGTTTTTTTCTTTTCATTGTGGTCCCTCATTTCCCCACCCAGACAAAATGCAGCCATGACAACATGGAAATCCCCTGAGCAGCACAGCTCTGATAATAAGATTATTCATGTTCAACAAAAATATTATATCTGAAAAGACTTTTTCTTTTAGTTTGCTCAACTGAAACAGGAAAAAAGAAAAAAAAAGATCAAAGTGATAGCCCACTCAATTATAAACAAGACAAATTTAAAGTGAGAAGGTGTCATTTCTGCATAGTGACCAATTTGCACAGGAGAGCCTTTCTTTAATGACATTTCTGGCTGAAAATGAGATGGAAATTACTTTGAGGGTTTTTAGAATAATATGGTGAGGATTATTAAGAAAAGTGTTGAAATTCTCAACTAGTCTTTTCTAAAGCAAGCAAGGGCTCGGCCTTAGGTTTGAGAAATCACCAGGACTCAATCTCACTAATTCAAGTTTGGCAATGTACCTTGGTTGAGCACAGAAAACCTGAGCATGAGAGATGAGTCCAAGGAACTGCTGAAGTCCCCTCAGCTGAGAAGGGATTTATTGAAGGGATACTACGTCAGTTTAGCAGTGACACAAACAGATCTGTAAGAAGTCAAGCTCTTGAGTGAGGGTCAGTCAGCCCATGGTGGTGCCACCTCCAGTGGCTCTGTGGCCCCTGCACCATGTCCAGCTCCTGCTTTGTGTGGGTGGCCAGGCAGGTCCCTCTCCTGCTGGTGGGTGGGAGGTATTGTGGAGCTCTGCTGAGCAGATACCTAGCCTGCTTCACCCTGGGCTCTCTCTTAATTCAGTGGAGAGAAATAAATGCATTTAGGGGTTTAAATTTCATCTTTTTAATGTCTCTGTTAGGACAAGATGAACCGTGGTCCCCCCTGGCCAGACAGCAGCGAAGGGAGGTGAGTCCTGACTCAGCAATGCGCACGGTGGGTGCTGGCCAGGGAGCCCCACCTGTCCTTCCCAGCCTCGGTGCACCTCCAGGGAATGCTTTGGTGGGGAGCCCCAGGGAGGCTCCATAAAGGCAGGGCTGGATACAGATTTTGGAGATCTTCCCGTCAGCCTCACTGAACTCTTGTGGAAAGGGAGACATTTCTTCTTCTTCTTAAAATTGGGCAAGGGAGTCCAGAAACTGTGCCTTGGCTACCCAGTGCCCCTTGCCTCGGGCAGCGAGAGACACTACAGGACAGTGCCTGTTGTCCTGGAAAGAAGGAATCTTTTCAAGCTATGAGACCGGAGCTTTCTTCGCTTTTGTGAGCATTTTCAATTATTTCCTTGCAAACAAAAAAGCTGATGTGGTTCCCATGTTAAGCCTCCTTATTATAGTGTCATCATTTTTCTGTTTGCTTGGGCATTTTTACAAACTTTGCCCTCAGTTTCCTTTACACCTCCAACCTGAAGCTTTTTTTGGTGCAGCCAGGGCTGTGCCAGAGTTTGCTCTTCTGTTTCAGGCCCTCAGCTCACCTGTAGTTAGCCACATCAGTCAGACCTGTGCACGGCCCTGCTTTACACTCTGGTGTGCGTCGGTGGATTCAGCCACAGAAAGGGTGCAAAGGAAATATACAACACCTCTTTATCTTTCGCTTTCCACCATTGCTTTGTCCAAAGCCTGAAAAAATGTGAGATGTGCCACTTTGCTCTCAGAAGCCAGGTTTTGCAGAATTAACCTTTTAAACCACAGGCTCTTCTGGGTCAGCATTGCCTTATTCAGGGCTTCATAGAATCACTGAAGGTTTGGGGTTGAAAGGGACCTTTGAAGATTCCCTTGTTCCGACCCCCCTGCCAGGTACAGGGTCACCTTCCACTAGACCACGTTACTCAAAGCTGGCCTTGAACACTTCCAGTGATGGGGCAGACACAGCTTCTCTGGGCAATCTGTGCCAGAGCCTCACCACCCTCACAGGGAAGATTTTCTCCTGTATGCCCAATCTAAATCTACCCTCTTTTATTTAAAAAAAAATTTCTCTTTGTCCTCTCACTACAGGCCTTGGTAAATGATTTCTCCCCATCTTTCTTAAAAGCATCCTTTACATACTGAAAGACCATGATAAAATCTTCCCAGAGCCTTCTCTTCTGTGGGATGAACAACCCCAGCTCTCTCAGCCTGTCTGTGCAGCAAGTGTGTTCCAGCCCTCTCCTCATCTTGCTGTCTTCCTCTGGCCTTGATTCAACGTGTCTGTGTCCTTTTCATGTTGGGGCTGAATGGAGTGCTCCAGATAGGGTCTCACAAGACTAAAGAATCACCTGCTGGCAGTGCTGCTTTTGACCCTGGTAGTTAAAGAAAAAACAAAAGCAATCACACCTAATGTTTCATACCAGGAAGATTTTTCTCCCTTGGACCTACGTGCCTCTCGTGGGAGCAAAGTGTATGCCAGGACTAAACCCTGCTCTTAGGGAAACCAGCAGCACAAGTCCTACCAGCCGAGTCAGGAGCACTGTCCATGAAACGTGCTCCCAGGAGCACTGTCCATGAAACGTGCTCCCAGGAGCACTGTCCATGAAACGTGCTCCCAGGAGCACTGTCCATGAAACGTGCTCCCTTTCCCACCGGGCTTTACCCCCTTTGCCCAAACGCGTTGGCAGGCCTGATCCAGAAGGTGCTCAGTCCAGGAGCGGGAAGCTGTTTCACAGTAAAAGCTCGGCAGTTATCTCTGCTTTGGCTTCCTGCCCGCTGCCACCAGGCTGGCGGTGCGTAGGCATGTTTACATTTCCCCCGGCGGGGCGCAGGCAGGCTGCGGGCGCTGGGCTATAAAGGAGCGCGGGGCTCACACACGCACACACACCCCCAGTGCACACATGCAGCGTGCTCAGGATGACACAGCCCACCACCCTGCTGAGCATTTTCGCCATGTTCCTTCACACCACTTTTGGGGAAAGTGGTTGCACCTCAGCAGACGGTGATGGTGAGTCATTTCATCTTCATCTTTCCACTCACGTATGATCTTGAAAAACCTCGGTTAAGAGATCCAGAATGCAACTGTGTGATTAAATACATTCGTGTTTTAGCTTCCAGTCTCTCTTTAGTGCCAGTGCCTGAGGGGGAGCTGGGGGATACCTATTTAATTTAATCCCCAAATGTGCTGTCCTTATAACATTCAAATCCACATGAAAAAAGGGAGGCCGTAACTGCATGCACAGGGCATGCAGTGCCAGGCCTGTTAATCCTTGTTGTACCTAGTGCTTGTGTGGGGACTTACGCTTGGAAACAGGGATAACCTCACCCTTTTGCAGCCCATGGTAGCTCTGAGCTGCTCTTAGAGAGGGGTGAGGTTCTAGCTTTTTTTGCTCTTGCCAGTCTCCCCCAAATAAAACGTTTTGATGTAACTCAAGCTTGGCCCAAACTGTTCCACTTCAAAAGACAAACTTTTAAATTTTCTTTAAGCAGTTTCATCAGCTGTATCTGGGATATAGTGGCAGTCTCCCTTATAGCATGGCTGATGCAGCAACTCAGCCAGGGGGTTCTCATAGCACATCACTAACAGCATTCATGCCCTACTAAGCAAATAATTGTAAATTAACAACACTTTAAACTCAGCCTTATTGTAGACTTTATGATCTCATTTAGGGAAGTGAAAATTATTTAGCAGCATCAAGATGAAAAACATAAATGAGCAGAATATAAAAACAAAATAAGCAGAAATAAAGCCACTGTTTCAGGCTGCTATTCATTTTCTCAACAGGGAGATGAAAAATTTGATTTAGAGATTCAGTCCCAATCTACTAAACTCTCATTTGTCCGATACTAAACAAACAGCAATGACAAGAGTTTGTGCACTATGCCTGAAGGACATGGGCTATCACTCAGCTGTTGGTAGAGAGCTGCATTGTTTGGGAACAAAGGAGTTTTCATTTTTAGGAGGAGGATGGTTGTGTTTTTATGCTGTCTCTCAGTTAGAGAATCTCATTTTTCCCTGGGTATGTATTTTAAGACATGTATCTGGGCAGTTGTACATACACACGTATGTACATAGACAGGACATGCATGATAAGTTTTTTCATTAAAAGAAAACAGAGATTGGCTCAGAACAGCATCTAACCACCCTGGGGTTTTTATTTGCCATTTATTTGTATAACTGGCAGCTGTTTAGAGCCAGCTTTGGAAAGCAGCTATGGTGATGAATGTTCAGTGCTAGAGATTTATTGTTGGTTTCACTGAAATCTTTAGGGCTTCCCAAAATCAGATATTATCAGACCTTTTCTTGTTTTGACACTAACATGAGTAAATCATTATGTCCTTATACTTGAAGACAGATTCAGAATATCCCCACTGAGCAATTAGCAGCTTTTATGACTTTATGAATCTCCTGTGTTTGGCCAACAAACTAAGTAATCCAGGGCAAAATCACCCATGACAGATATTTGACTTTCACTCTTTGCCTCTCTGACTTTCCCTGCCTCCTTACAAAGCGCCAGTAGCCAGCTTAGGCATGAAGTTGCCCTTATGGGAACTCTTATGGGCAGAGGAGGGAAGAGCTAATTGCAGCACCTGCCTCCATCTCCTCCTCTCTTCCGAGCACCAGGCTGCCTCCCACCTGCAGTCCCCAGCCAGGAAGAAGTGGTGGAGACCCCACAGGAGCTCAGGGAGCTCCAGGCAGAGCCAAGGAGGGGCAGGCTGGGAGGGTGCAGGCGGCACGGGAGGCTCACGAGCAGGGCACCCTCAGTGGTGCTCCTACCCACGCTTGTAGGGTTTGTCCAACCCATCTAAATTGCTGTGACTAAAAGAGGTTCTGCCTGAACCCCATCAGTGCTAGGGATGTCACATTGCTCTGCCCACGGAGACAGCCAGCGCTTGGCTGTGCCCCTGGTGTCACGCATTGCTGTCAGTCCTGGCAGCTCTGAGCTGAAGGATGTCCTTAGCCTCTGCTAACAGCCTGCACTTCCTAAAGGCTCCTGAGATTCCTGCTGTGGTTTGGACCATCCTGCTGGATGCTGTCCAAACCCAAACCACTTCTGTGGAGGAGTGACCTGCCATGACTGTAGCTATGAGAGCAGTTTTTATCCCAGTTTAGAATCACTCCTTCTCAAGCCCTGCCTGATTTCAGCAGAGCCAGGTTCATGGCTCTGCCTGGTCTGCACTTCTCAAGGCAAACATTACAACAGTCTTGTAAATTTTTAATTCAGTGAAGAGTCCTTAGCAGTATGAGTCATGTCAGACTCACCAAAACCATTCATGTAGCAAACACATTTGTGCGTGGTGGTTCTGAGGTTTAGGGCAGAAGGGAGGCTGAGACTATGTGCATATATATGTCAGACAAAAAAATTAGTCAGCCCATGGAAAAACCATAGCAGAAACAGCATTTCAAGTTGCTTACTTAACACTGTTCCTGAGGTTTAATTATCATATAATCTATGGCTATTATGTTATTTCCATTAATAAGGAACTGTATAATCACAATGCGAATGTTCAGTGTCTAAGTGGTAAAGTCAGCTTTTCTTCCAGTGTGGCACCAAAGCTTCATTGCATTGGTTAAACCTTGAATGCCTGTTTGAACTGCAAGACTAAACCTTTTCTTCTTTTCATTTTGCAACCAAACTGATAGAGAATTAATTCAAATTTCTGTAACCTTTCAGCAAGTTAGTAGTGAATAGTTGAATTTTTTTTTGATAAGCCATTTATTGATAGGATGATTGTCAGGTTTTTAAGTTGATGCAAAATCTGGTGTGTATAGTTTGCATATACAGAGATCACCAAGCAGTCATACAGAAAGGCAGATTAGTCATCCTAACCTTTAAGTTTTAATATTGCCTTGAGTATAAAGCAGGTCTCCTGGCAGTTGCAAGTAAAATCATAAGAGAGGCTTAGAACATAACATATCTGTTCATGGCAGTTTTGGGTGTATATATCTGTATAAAATATTGTGCATTGTTTTCCATTTTAAACAGATTCATTTCAGCTTACTTGGTATCCCCCACATTTTGAATACACATGTTTTTATATACACACTTTTACCCACAAATATGCAACTGTATGTGTTACATATTCCTGCACAAGCATGTCTGCCCTTATGGCACAGGGCTGCACTGGACAAGACAGTCACCTCTGTGAAACTGCTGCAGAACTTGTTCCTGAGTTGGGCTAATCTCTGTGCCTGTGTCTTGACTGTGATGGTTAAATACAGCAGCTGTATTTCTGCATCACTCTGTGTCTGTGTCTGTGTGTGCCTGTGCCTGTGCTTGTGCCTGTGCTTGTGTCTGTGTCTGCGTTTCTGTCTCTGTCTCTGCCTCTGTGCTGCACAGGTTCTCCCCTCAAAGCAGCAACACTGCTAGAGAACACTGCATTTGTTGTCCTTCAGGGAGATCTGGGCTCCCTGAGCTGTAATAATTTCTTAGCACAGTTGCTCATGGTGACAAATGGCCACTAAATATTAGCTAATGGGGGAGAGATCTCCCTGTGGGTTCTGGATTAGTGCAGCATCAGATGCTCCCATCCCATCACAGATGCTGGTGGCAGCAGTCCCCTTCGCAGCCTCTGCCTGCACTGCTTTCATGTGTTTCTCTGCATTTCTGACTGACTTCTGGACTTCTCTTACTCAAAGTCTGACTGCAGATACAAGAGTTGACCATCATTTTCTCTGGGAGGGATTTTCTATTGGAAATTTTTCAACAGGCACTTCCCCACTCTGTTTGTGAGTCTGAGTCACTGATACCCCACAGCAGATAGCAATAGGACAAGGAGGAACAGTTTTAAACTGTCAGAAGAGAGAAGAGAGATTTAGATTAAATGATAGGAAGAAACTCTACTCATAGCAGGCAGCGAAGCTCTGGAATAAGCTGCCCCAAGGAGTTGTGGATGCCCCATCCCTGGAAGGGTTCAAGGCTAGCTTGGATGGGCCCCTGAGCAAACTGATCCAGTGGGAGTCATTCCTGCCCATGGGAGACGAAACTAAGTGATCTTTAAGATCCCTTCCAACCCAAACTTTTCTTTGATTCTGTGATTCTTTTTCTCACTGTATCAGGTGCTCCACGTGGCAAGGACCTGTCCGAGTAGCAGAGGATGGAGCAGGGGATCAAGCATAATCCCTTGACTCAGGAAAGAGGTTTATACATTGTGACAGCTACCCTTAACCATTGGTGAAAGGAGTCAGAGGCATTCCTGCCCCTGGAATCCATTCAAGGGTGATAACAATAACCCTTTCCCCGTCCACTTGGTAATAGTGGGTGAGATTTCATGAAATGAGGCTAAACTGGCATTTTCTGCCAGAGAGGACTTCTCTCAGAAGCGTCATTTTTTTGCATCACTGGCCTTTTACTCAAATCATGATTGTGTTATTAGTCATTGAAGCAAATTTGCAGGAAGCCATGCATTCTGGCAGAAAGTCTAAGATTTCCCTCCTGAGCCCAAATTCGTGACATTTCAGAAAGCTTTCCAGTACAATCAAAATGTGGCTTAGCAGCCTCACGGCACCAAAATATTCTTGCATGTGGGTGGACTTGGCTGGCGTGAAGGGAGAGCAACCTTGAGAGGTGCAAATGGCTTTTAATTTCGTTTTGGACAAGGTTTCTCTGCTTCTTGCAAAACAGGTGGGTTCAGCCTCTTTCTTTCAGGCAACCACATGAAGAAACAACCTCCTATACAATGGAGCTGCAAATCAAATACACTCATGGGTTTACTTCAGTAACATCTTGTGAATATCTCCTTAGGGACTCTCGGGGATGATGAACCAGACAATTTTGACATTGATTGCTTCAGCCAGCTGGAAATTAAGGACTCCTTTAGCAGCCTGACCTGCAATTTCACTGAGCTGTCTCCTTACAACACTAACTACACCCTGTCTCTGTGGTAAGTGCTGTCAGTCTGTCCCCTGGTAAACAACATGCAGGGAAACAGGGGCAGCAAAGCTAGACAAAATCCTATTTTGCCAAGTTTGAGTACTGCATTCAGCAAAGAAGAGTTTACTGAAGCAGAACATAACTCCCTAATGAGAAAAAGAAAGAGCTGGAAGCATCTCTAAAGGGGATTATAGTGTCTCCAATAGGTCTAATCTTGCCTCTGTTGCTCTGAAATGCCTGTTACATGGATATAGCCCAGCATGAACTGAGAGTTTTTTACTTTAATTTAAATAGTATTTTTAAAAATGTGTTTGAAGACACAAATCCTTACCACACAAAATTCTTTAGCAGAAGGTTAATTTTCCACATCCGAGAAAATGCCTTCATCTAGGTTAAGACAAAAACTCAGCTATTGTCTTTGCACACAGAGACATACAAGAAATACACTAGAACAAGCACACAAACCTCCAACAGTTATCAAACACATCAGTCATCTCCACTTCCTATCGAGGCCTTGAAACTCTTTCCACCCTTTTTTTTTCACTGTTGCGCCAAGCTGAAGATCATATTTTTGTTTCTTGAGCATACAGATCCTTTTCCCATTTTCTGTTTTTCCTGAAACTGAGAGTTCTGTGGCAGCCAAAAAAAGAAGTGGATATTTTTTTGTAAATCTTTATATACTAGTCACTAATTATTTCCTTTTTTTTCTCATAGTTTATTAGAATTTTTCTATTTTCAAGGGACTTGTTATGGGTTTTGACTGAAGTTTTATGGCAGTTCTCAAACATGGGAACAACAGAAATGGAAAAAAGAGTTCTAAAACTGCCACGTGATTCCCTCAAGGACAGGCTGATTGTTGACCCTCTACGTGCTACCACCTAAGTCAACAAGAAATTTCTCTATATCTTCAGAAAGCATCAAAACACATTCCCCTATATTTAAAAATAGCAGTGGTAAGGTAATTTTTGAAGATGCGAAATTTTAACTCACGCGCCTCCAATTAAATAATCGCACTTTTTTCTCAAAAGCTCCATGAGGCTCAGTGGGATTCACATCGCTTTAGTACTGTGCTCAAGGACCACAAGGAAAAACATTATCAATCTCTATTTCTTATTTCACATGGAGTCTCACTTCAATGAGATAAGTGAAAGGAGCAAGCAGGATTCATCCCTTACAGTAAGTAGTTAAGTCATATTAAAACTAAGAAATTATTGTTGTGTCACTCTGGCCAACAGTACCAAGGAAGACAACAATTATGCCTGCTCCAACATGAAGAAACAGGAAGATGTATTCTTCTTACAGTTCATGGATATACTCTCCAACAGAGATGTTTGCATGTACTCTGAGACGAAGAGAAGGGTCTGCAGGAGCCTGGTTATAACTGACATAGGTGAGACAATTAATGTTTTGGACACTTTTACAGTTGTAGGGGTTACTGGGGGGAAAATAGCCCAGCACAAAACCTAAGGGCCAGTCTGGATGACATAAAGGCAGCATAAAACAGGCTCTTAGCAGGGCATGTAGCCTGGGTTGGGGTGTTTTTAGAGTGTGGTGTTTCCCGTTTCAAAGCCCAACATTATTAACTTCCATTCAAAGTGTGTAGCTGAATTCAGGCTGATTGTGACACTGCCCAGACCTGGACATAGACTGAATCCCTATCCAGGGCTGAACCAGCTGTTCCTGAGTGAGGATGAATGGCCAAGAAGGGACCCTGTGTTAATCTCTGACTAGGGATTAGGCAGTTTAGGGACTGGCCACCCCACGGATAGCAGGAGCCCAGCAGCACAGGGGGAGCACGAGGCTGCAAGATCTCACTTCACATCGCGGTGCATCCTGTAGCCTGAACAAGGTGCATTCTGCACTGGTAACTGTGAACAGGCTAAGACACACCAGGGACCTGCCTGAGCCAAGCAATAGGAAACTCAAGGGGAGGAGGGAATACACAGAATTTACTGTTCTTGGTAACCAGTGTCATTCAAGGGCGGCAGAGAAGCCCGTAGGACAGACTCTTCTCTGTTCTTCTCTGGTGCCACATTGCTTTGTCTCTGGTTGGCAGTAGGCACTGCAACATCCCTCTCTTGTGAAGCATTTCTGCCACAGTCCAACAGTTTTGTAATAATCTTGCATTACCTCTAAGTTTATGGGCCAGCCTGGACCATCTCTGGCAGTGCCTACTCTAAAAACTGTGGAAGATTTAAGTATCTGGGGGTTGTAGAAGGAGCAAGAACAATTTATGGCTATATGTGTTTTCCTGAGAGGAGAGAGGTGTGGGCTCTGTGTTGCTGTGAGAGCTGACGTACTTACCTAGGTGAATTCAGAAAGCCTCAGTGGTGCAGCCGCAAGTCCCTGCAGGTCTCAAGCCCATCCAGCTCAGGCTCAGCTTGAAGGGAGCCCTGAGGGCCACATTTCGGACTTGATGTACTTGCACAGATGTTTTTTGGCACAGTCTTCTGCAGACCAGGTCAGACGTGGGTTCATGGCAGGGGTCCGGAGCCACAGCCCACTCTGGTCTACCTAACGCTGTCAGACTTTGTAGCTCCCTCTGTCCCACTGCCCCGACAGACAGCCACTGGTTGCTGAGCACCTCCTCCCAGCTGGGTTTTGCCAGGGGGCCTCCATCTCAGAGCACTGGCTAGAGGGACTGAATTTCAGGGCTTCAAGCTGCCACAGGGGTGGGCATGCTCAGGTAGTGCTTTCCAAGACTAAAAGTCATATCCCTCCAAAGCCGCTCCCCTGAGGGTCGGTCCACTTCTCCAGCAGGTCAGAACCAAGCCAGGATCAGGGCATAAGGGTGGGCTGGGGCTCAGCATGAGGATTGCCTAACTCAGGACACCTCTTCCTCAAGATAGGTCGCCCTGCAGGGCTGTAACCCGAAGTGGACTTTTTTTACATTTCAAACCCTGTTTATTTTCTAGTAACATTATTCTGCTCCTGTGTTATCCTGGTTTGTTGTCATTTGCAGTTAAGCCCGAAGTGCCATTCGCTATAAACATCACATATGAAAGGGAGGCAAATGAATATCTTATTCGTTACTGTACACCACACTCGAGGAAGAAATACTTAAAGGACAAATTAGTGCACCAAGTAGCCTATCGGCAGAAAGAAGGTACTTGGAAGGTAAGTGGTGATGTATTGGTGTGCTTACACTAATTTCCAAAATTAAACAGTATCAAAATTACCTGTAGCATGTAAAAATGATCAAACCTGCATTTCTGCAGATCTCCATCTGAAAATTTTGAAAGGTGCAATATTTGGCACTTGAAAATGTCATCAGTCAAAAGAGGTTTCATTCACTTGGGCTTTGCAGTGGGAATAGAAGACACAATGTGTGGAACCATTCTAAGTTTGCTCTTTGCTGTGGTGGTTTTGCTGTTATTTTCTGCGCTCATCATTCAGTAAAACTTGTTGCCTCTTTACTTATTTTGCAAGTTTCTTCACATTTCCTTTTCCATTGAATCCTTTCAGGCTTCCAAGGCAGCCCTGCAGCTCTCCCACCCTCAGGCTGTCTGAGGCCACAGCTGCCTGTGAACTGGGTCTGGCTGGGGCTGCCCAGCTGCAGGGATCTCTGTGTCCCCTGTCACCAGGGTAGCCATGCAAAAGCTACTCACAACGTTTGAGAGCATGGACCACACCTGGGTTTTACAGAGGGAACACAGTGCTGTCCACCAAAATCAGATTTGTTACCTGGAGTGCAGCAAGGCAGTAATTACACCGTGGAGAGAGACCTTGACTGTTCCAGTGGCACAAGCCTGGGTGCTCGGTGGTATTCCACAAATCAAGCACACCAACTACCAAAACATTTCACTATTAATACATTTTAGCAAACACACTAATTAGTGCTCCCTGGCCGCAAGTTACATAGTTCTCTTATTAATTAGTGTTCCATCTTCTATAGGTTAATGATTCTCTCCCGTCTCTTGCTAATTAACCCTCAGGCTCTGTCTGCCTTCTCTTGAGTTGGTGGCCCCCTTGTCCAGGTGGGCTGTGAGTGAGTCAGCAGTCGTGATTTGCTCCTGCCAGAATTATCTTCTAGCCAGTTCAGAGCTGATTCAGCACACTCACTGAGCTGTCTTTATTAGTTTCTTCCTTATCTTGGGAGTTCTGCCAAATGTCCTCTCTTATGGCCCCAAAATTCTGCACTCTTTGTGTCCATTACCATCACTATGCCCTTCTTCCCAAGCTTCATTAACCTCCCCTCAGGTCTCACACCATCAAAGCATGTCAAGACCCAAACCTTAACAAGGCAATTCTACCCACTAGTAATTTGTTTTTCTAACATCTGGACATCATTTAGAGCTTGCTTATTAACTGCTCTCTGATTCATAGATTAAATCTCCCTCTTTGTTGATTAGGCTTGAAAATATATAAAGATCAAACATCAAACAACTTAAGGGAAAAAGAAAATGGATTCAGGCAGCAAAATACATTGAAATGGAGAGTACCAGAGTTACACTGCACATTTCAGCTTCTTCCCTGTAACTGTCCTCTCAGACATTGTCTTTTTATGCTGCAAAAATGTATTTTTTCCCCACCTCTCCTCTGAGAGTTTTCATGGAAGCATATATTTCCTACAGCAGTGTCAGCTGCCACAAAGCACAGTTAATACTCGCAGCTGTTTTCCTAAAAAGCTTTTACCCAGCATTTGTCTCTCTTCTCAAGACTGTCTGGACTACGCTCCTGTTCAACTAGGCTGATGCCCTGATAAGCACCTGTGTAATAGCTAGACAGATGGAGTAAACAGCACAGTGTTTCAGGGATGCACCTGATCTCATATTTTGCTGAACTCGAGGATAATTCTCCACTGTTGCTGGAAAAATAATTGTATTTTTTTTGTATGTGTGTGTGTTTAGACAATAGAGTCACCATACCTTCAGATAAAATTGCTGGGGAAAAACCTTGAAAATGAAGCATCGTATGAGGTGAAAGTACGTTCTCAGCCCAATGGAGATTATTTTAAGGGCACATGGAGTGAATGGAGCACTTCCAAGAGCTTCAAAACAGCAAGAGAGCAGCGCTCCACAGAAAGCTGTAAGAGCTGAAAACACTTTGGTCTCCTGGAGGAAAGCAGAGCTGGGGGTCTGTGCTCCTTGGCCAGCCTCAGCAGCAGCAGGGATGAGAGCATGGGGAGGGAAGAGCCCACACCACAGCAGGGTCAGCCCTCACAGACACAGGCACTCCAAGGAGGAGCAGCTGGACTGCTCTGGTCTGGGGCTGGCTCTCCATGAAGATTTAAATCTCACTCAGGGGCAATAAGGTCTGAGGGTGCTGCCATGAGAGTATGAGGGTGTGGGTGCAGAGGGAGATGAAGGCTGACTCACTGTTTGCTGCTGGCTGCCTTGCCAGGGGAAGGAAGAGCTTGCACCAGGCATTTTGGGTAAGGCACAAAGAGCTATGGAACATGACCCATTTCAGAACCCTGGGCTTGGGTGTGAACATGGCACTTGAATCACAAATGCAACACAGGATAAAATCTCATCGCTGCACATGAATAATCTTTGTGGTTCTTGGGTCCCTTCAGTCCCCAGGGGCACCTCGATATTGCAGGTGTTAGAAGTCATCTTTGTGCTGCAGTGAGGACAGAGTGAGTGCTGATTTCAATGCACAGAAGGTGACAGCCCACCTCAAACTGCTTTAATCCAGGCTGTGAACCCAGCTGGAAGCTCAGCCACGTGCTGATGCTGTGGCAGCCTATCATTCACCTCCTTCACTGAGGCAGGAGAAATGAGCCCAGCCCAGTGATGGGCATGGGCAATGCTTGGTGTTAATTCCTAATTTATCATCTGAAAAAACATCACTGTTACAGTGGCTTAGCAGCGAGACCTTTACATGCATTGGCTGACATTCTTTGTTTTCCTTTAGACAGCAGCGTGGTCATGGTTATACTCTCCATCCTGGGATTCATGCTGTCCGTTGTTATGATTGCACTGATCGTAGTTTTTTGGGAAAACAGGTAATCTCTTTGTATCAGAAAAGGTTTTGGAACCCAGTCCTGTTCTGACAGTCTTACTGCTTTCCCTGTTATACTTGTGAACTGTTCTCTCTCCATCTCTGGAACGCTGTATCAAGCTGATGGCAAGCAACGAGTAGAAATGAGCAATACAAGAGACAGCGTTGGCAGGCAGAAGATGACCTGCCTCTTGGACCAGATTTCAGTCCTGAGCTTAAAACACTGTGAACTTTGGTGAGCCAAAGTCACCATAAAACACTTACAGACTCAGCATCCCACTGGAGGCAAATTTGACTCACAAACTTCAAGCAAAATCCAGAAAAGAAAGGAACCTGCAGGTTTTAGTAAACTCTTAAGAAGTGTGGAAACAGCATGCCAGAGTGATGACCTCTTTCCCTTTCTCAGGCTGAGTCAGTGGGGTGTTTGCTCTGTGGTGCTTTCAGAAGCAGCAGGGCAGAGCCCTCTGCAACAGGGGCTGGATGGTGTCAGACACCAGCCTGGCCATGGCTCTTCCAGCCAAGATCAGCCCAAACTGGGACTAAGGCTGCATTAATTACCCAAGCAGTCCTTCATCTGCAGTGGAGTTTTTCATTTATCTGCTGCACAGCAGTAAATGGATGACTGTAGATATGTTTTTAATAATGTGGCTCACTAGAGTTGACAAGTTTAAGAAAATGAACAGCTATGTAGATAATGTTATGAAACTGGAATCTGGAGGGACAAAATCCAAGTTTATCTATAGAAGATGAACTCCTTGCAAGACAGAAAGCCCAGGACTCTTCAACAACACTCAGAGCAGTCTGTCCATGACACCCACCTCAAGAGAGGTAACTCTGTGTGAGCTGCTTTTTGGGACAACACTTGGGCTGTGCTAGCTCTGGAGTAACACATGGGGATTACCTGGACAATGCTAGCTGGCCTCAGCCATACCATGCCACAAACAATTTTAATAATTAAACATTTTACACGCTGGAGTTATCTGCCCTAGTGATACTTTATAGTGCCCTAGTGCACAAGTGTAGAGGGAGCTTGAGATTTCTCATTCTTGCATTTTACTGTTGCTGGGAACCTGCAGTTATCTAACTTTGCTACACGTCTTCCTTATATAAAACTGCAGCAAAAACAGGTGGGACTTTTTGATCCCGGATGCTTCCATTTTAGAAAGAAGAGTGTTTTATACATGTGCATATATACAGCCACACAGACACATAAATAAAATTAAATATATATTCAAATGCATGTATAGTTCTAACACTGCAGTGATTGAATATCAGTTGGACAACATTCTCTAGATGCATCATAGCTGACAGCATCAAGCAGCACAACATGAGGACTTTGCTGATCAAGGCAGTAAAAATGAGACCTCTGGGACAAGGATACAGGACAGATGTCTGAAGCTCAAATTGCTGGCCAAGGAATGGGACAATATGCCATTCTTTGATTTAATTGAACATACAGAAGCAAGTATCAGCAAATTTCCACTTTAACCACAGCATCTTCTTGCACTTAGAGAAAAACAGTTTCACCACAGAGAACCCTGTTCACACAGCTAGATGAAAACAAGCAACAAACTCTTTGCCAGCATAATTTGCTGCATTTCCAGCACTTAGTGAAGTGTTTTCTTTTAACTGTGACAATTTGTGCACTCCAAAGAACAATGACTTTTTGGTGACCTTTACAATTCCTTTTCTCTTGTCTGGTTTATTCTGAGGTTTCTCTGTCTTTACTCTGGATAATGTCAGCCAGCCCCAAGGCTTTGTGAGAACTAGTACAAAGGATGCAATATGAACCTCTGATACCTCCACATTGCCCTCTTATGCTGCTTTTTTTTCTACTGTTGCTGTTTCAGGATCAAGCCTGCTGTATGGCCAAATCTTCCTGATCATAAAAAAACGCTGGAGCAACTGTGCAAGAAGCCAAAAAACGTATGTTCTTCCACTCTTCTTTCCACCTGAGTATAGACTCTTGGGGACAAAACTAGCACTCATGAGATACAGAATGAGCATTTGCTGCATGAACTAAGACATCTTTCAGAAATTGCTTCTACATTTCACGGAAGAGAGCCCACATTTGCTCATGCAGATGTCAGCCAAGGGTATGGAAATAACACACAATTGACCTAGTGCCTGAGGTTGGGCTTGTGTAAAGTATCTGCAGAGGTTTTGGGAAGTTGATGTATGAAGAAAGGCTGAAGGAATTAAGTTTCCTTATAGAAGAAAAGGAAGTGGGTGGGGAATACTCTTTGCAACCTTCCAATATCTAAGGTATGTGTAGAGAGATGGGAAAGATACTCTCACCACACACTGTGTGGAGACAGGAAACACATGTCTCTGGTAACAGAGGCAACAAGCATGTGTTGTTTCAGGGCAAACTCCTTCCAAATACAAGGAAAGAATCTTCCTTGTGAAAATAATTAAACACTGTGTAGTCTGCCCAGAGACAAGGTAGGTTCTCCTTTGGGAATAGGTGTAAGGCTGGACAGGGCTCTGAACAGCCTAATCCAGGTCCTGCTTCTGGTAGAAAGTTGGATTCCACAGCTCCTTTTCAACCAAGATGCTTTGGTGATTCTACAAAACTGTGATCATGGGGCTGGATGGGGACATCTTGCAAACATCCCTGGTGGTGTCCATGTGCCCTGACATGGTCAGCAGCACTGCTCACCCATCGTGCAGTATATGAACTGCTTTGCCAGTTAAAAGCCAGATGGACAAGTAAGTCATTAGTGCTGTTCACTCCAGCTACATTATTAGCATGTTCTTAATTTCATAGGAGGCCTAGCACAGCTTCCCCAGCCCCTGTGCTGCCCAGTTGAGGGATTCCTAACGTTTTTCAGGAAGTCGTGGCAATTTTTTACTTCCCTTGCTGCAAAATTAGGAAGGCAAAACTGAAAGAAACCACCTGGGTGGGCACACTCCTTCCTGTGAAATGACAGGCAGGCAATAAATGTGTGTCTCACAAAAGTCTCTGAAACACTTGTATAGAGCATAAAACACTCTTCAGGGGTACTGCCCAGAGGAGGACACCGGATAAATGAAGTTAACAGGGAAAGGGATTTTCAGACATGTGATAGTTTATTCTGTGCTAACCTATTGTTCAGTCTGCTCAGGGTTACATCTGGAGTTAAATAATAAATACCCTTCTAAAATAAATTATTAAAATATTTTTTATCTTAAGCTACCACCCACTGTTGACTAACTGTGCTGTTCCCTTTGCCACACAGAATTTTGATATAAGCTTTAACCCAGAGAGTTTTGGTTATGTTCATATCCATAAAGTGGATGGCCTTTGGGCAAAAGCTGAACTGGAAAATTTTCTGCAGCCATCAACTGCTACAGAGACAAGCCTTCCAGAAAAATTCAGGAGTGGATCAGACCTGAAGATGATCCCTGTGATGGCAGACAGAAACAACCCAAACCTGCCGGTGTCTTACGAAGGAGTCTGGCCAGCTGAAGCCCTGCACAGGCTCCTGGGCCCCAGCCAGTTTGCAGTCACTGAGGGCAGCTGCAGCTCCAGCACCTACGAGGTTTGCCATGGCAACAGGGTGCCCCTGCCCAGTGATGGTTTCAACCTTTCCTCCTCTTGTCCCCTGGATCCTTCGGGCCAGCCCCATCCAGAGCCCCTCAGCGAGGACACCCGATCCCAGATGCTGCCTCACAGTGACATGAGATCCCCAAACAACGAGGAAGCCTATGTCACAATGTCCAACTTCTACAAAATTCAGTAAATCTCACAAGAGTTACAGCATGCCATTTTTTCTCTGACACACGCAGGATCCTGAAGCTTTCCGGTTCTGTTTTCCTGAGAGCTCCCCCCTCCCTGGGGCACTCTGCTCACGGTGCAAGGCTGCACCTGCAGGGAAGGGGCTTCTCCTACACGGCAGAGAGAAGCAGCCTATCTCAGCATTCAGTATGCTGCTAGCAGTCTGCATTGCAGCAGAAATTAAATTTAATTAAACCTGATTCTGATCTTCAAATCTGATTAATCCAGAGCAGTGACAATGCAGTCCCAGCTGAGGATCACAGCATGTCCTGTAGAAATGAATGAATATTTTTGTTACCCTCTTGGTTGCAAAGTTAAGCTCTTATTAATGCCTTAGCAAGAAATATGGCAATAAATTCCTTTTAAATAGAACCCAATCTCTTTTAAACACTGGTGGGTCAAGACTAGCCCCCCCCCAGTCAGTCAAAAGTCAGTAAAAAGACAAAAAGACAGGAAATTAGAGTTGTTATCAAGTATTAGATGTCTGACAATTCAGGAGCTTGAGCACCACAATGAGAGTTAGCAGAGTGCCCAGAAAAAATGTTACATGGACCCACCTGAGGAAGATGTTTCCTGAGATGGATTTAGTTTTTGGTTTGGTTGTTTTTAGCTTTGGGGGTTTTTTGGTAGTTTGTTGCTTTACTTTTTTTTTTTGGAGACTCAAATTAAAACAAAGCAAACCCTAAATGCCACTACTTTTTGTAATTGGCAAAGATCTGCCCTTAAGCCAGTTACAGCATGCACAGGTACTTCTGCTAATACTTTTGAGGTCTTCAACATTTCATGTACCACCTATGAGAAGCAAAGTCCTTTCTCTTTCTAGAAGCTGAATTAGGTCTGTAAATTCCACTATGCTGTCCTCTTCTGCAGCTCTTATGCAATTATTAGTGTAGCATAAGTGCTTTCCATTCCAGAGACTGGGCTGACCAGCATGTTTGTTTACTAGCATTATTTCCAATGCCTGTGACTGCACGCAAGTACTATGAATTTGGACAGGCAATGTTGTCATGTCATATCTGACATAGAAGATGGATAGAATGTCGTGGATCCTTGCCAGTGATCACAAGACCTAATTTGTTTGGTTTTTTAAATATCTTACTGTTTGCCAGGAGATGTTTTTTGTTTGTTGGTATTCTTTTATTTCTTTTTAAATTTTTTTTTCATTGCGACTTTTTTTCTTTATGGTATTACATTTATTATTTTCTTTTATATTATGGCTGAGCCACTTCACAGTCCTCCTTGGATGCTGCACATTCTGGAGCACACACTTGGAGATAAAGCTGCTACAGCCACATGGTTGCATGACAGCAAAGCAGTGTGGCCATGGGACATCCAAGCTGCTTTCTTGCACTCTGGACTTGGGGCTCGCCTCATTGTGCAGTCTCAGTTCCTCTAGCTCTTTGAAATTCTCCTTTACCTAGTTATATTCACATTCCCAGAGTCTAAAGGGTGAAGAGTCCTCTCTTATCCTCAGAGGGTGAGATGCTCATTTGTTCTGACTCATAATGGTCACAGAGATATCGCAAAACCTCAGCTGCTTCCATCTGCCTCTGCCAAGACAGCTTTGTGCCAGGAGAGCAGCAGAATGAATCAGATCGCTGAAAATCTCTTGTGGTCTTGTTTCAAGAATATATGGCAGAGAGTGAGGCTTGCATTAAACTCAGTTGCTTGAATTAGAATTTAATGCTGCAGGAGACAGTACAAACCAAACAGCAACTCTGGACACATCAAGCCAAAACCAGCCTTCCCAAGACAGCACTCCACCTCCTCCACCTCCACCCAGCGCAAGGGAAACTTTCAAGTGGGGAGAGCTTAACAGCTACTGTGTGCAAAGGGGCCTCGGATTTGGCTCAAGGCATTCCAGTGACATTTTACAGAATGGTTTTTATTGCTGTTTACTGCCAAATGAAGCATTAATTGATGCAGAAGAAAAAGACCAAAGCCCTGGGCATTCATTTGCTTTATAGTGCTTGTATTTCCTTTCAAACAGAGCTGCTGATAATGCTTATACTGTGAGAACTTGCACAGTGTGACTGTGGGTACAGACAGACTGTACTAGAATGATACCTTCTTCCAGTGACACAGTGACAAACAAAAAGGGGATAGAGGAAGAAGCAAAAGCACATCAGAAAAATCTTCTGCAGTATGTGCTATGCTTCCTTCAATTTTTGTAATTCTGTTGTTCTGTAACACATGTGTTGGATGTATGCAGATATAACCACTTCCAGCTTTGTTTCAGGAAAAAAAAAAATAAAGCCAAATATGCACCAAAGCCAGAAACACCACAAGCATTTCCTGTCTACAGCCAAGTTGCATACAGTCCATATAAGAGGACCATATGAGGATACAGCCACGGCTATGTCTGGACAATCTGTCAAGTAGTCTCCTTATTCTACACGACAACTTCTCCAGAGCTGTCCACAAATTCCCATCTGCCTCAGTAATCACACAGGAGTTGTGCTCAGCTTTCACATACCCCATGCACTTCCTTTAGCTCAGCATAACTTTCCTTCTCCCCCTTCTGCCTCCAGTGCTCTGACTCAGCTGCACACCCAGACCCAGCTTGCTGGCTCTGGTGTCTCTGTGGCAGCTGTGTGACACAGTGCCTGGAGCTGCCTGCTCCTCCCTGCCATGTGCTGCGGGGCTCCAGCCCCTCTCCTGCAGTCCTGGTGCCACGGAAACACCCTCCCATCTCTGCTTCTCCCCTTGCCTGTGTGCAGCCCATGCAGACACCTCCTAGCACTATGAGCACTCCTCTCCTGCACCGTGCAATGTCTCTTGGCTGTACACAAACAAACTTAGACTATTGTCAGTTATAACAATGAGTCATGGTCTAATTCTAATGATGCTGGAAAATGCTAATTACATCTCAAGGCAATAGTCATCCCTGGCTTAAAGCGTTAGTTTGTTTACCACATCTCCTCCCCTTGTGCATGTTCATTAGACAGGCTGAAAAAACACACACAAATGCTGTGTATGTCAGTGGGGCAGCAGATGACCATCTAGCTAAGTGTGGGGAGGCAGGAGGACTGCTTCTGCCAGGGTGGAGGGATGGCTAAATGCCTGTGAAGGGCAGGGAAATCTGGGCTACAAAATAAACATTGAAAGGGTAGCCTGGCAAGCACTGCTGCAGGGACATGTGGCTGAGTCCAGGGCAATTTTTGTCAGGCAGAAGCTGACTATGAAACCATCCCTTCTGGCACCAAAGGGTGTTTCTGCAGGGCAGGAGTGCAGCCCCTTCTCAGTTTCTTAGCAGTAGTGTTTATTGATTGGACGGCCTGTATTGGTACAGCAATACAGCCGTGCTGCAGCCTGGGGGGAGAAGCAGTTGGATTTTAGTCAATACACTTTTAAATCAAGCTAGTTATCTCTGTGGTTGTGGGGTTTCTGAAGCTATCATTTAAAAACAGATAAAATGTGATATAAAGGAGACTTACCACCTCTGTGAAGAATTACTGCGGAGTCAAACACCTCCTTATTACTGCGATCATGAAGCCACCCAAATTAGCACTCCTGTGTGTCACAGAGCATTGGCAAAACAAATCTAATATACAGACACACAAGAAAACATTTCTGATAATGCCAGAAAATGCAATTGTTAAATTATACCACCTCTGTCATCCCTTGCTCACGCGGCAGCTCCAGGTTTCAGTCAGGATGGCTTTTCCTCGGCTTCTAGGCGCCACCTGCTGAAACACGAAGCCCCGTGTCAGAGCCCGGCGCTGGGACACTCGCTGGTGCCATCGCATCGTGCAGCCCCAAAAGCATTGCTCAGATGGGACCTGGGGGGAAAATCAAGCCCACAACAAAATAAGCAGTATTTCACTTTATTGTAGTATATGGCGCTAAAGAAGATTGGGCAAATAAAAGCAAAAGGCAGAGTTTGCAGGATTTCTTCATCTTTAAAATTAAGTAGGCAGCAGTGTGCACAGAAGAACTAACTCCATTTCAGTAACTCAGAAATTCATCTTTTGTAGCCTAAGAATGAGAAAAACCGTGTTTACAAGGGGGATGGCTGTATTGTGGCTCAACAGACACTATATTTTGCAAAACTTCTTTTGCATTTCCCAGGGACTCCTGATTTTTACATGTATTGCTGTAGCACGCTCCAACACAGAATTTAGCTAAGGCCGATGGATTGAGATTCTTTCATTGGGAAACACAGCTGCAGCTGTGGGGTAGAAAAAAAAAATTCCCAGTTACTGTTAAATATTGATGGCATAACTTACATGTCACAGCAAAATTAGATTAGTCCAACATATCAGGACCATCAGTGAATGAATATAAAAAGCCCCAAATGTTTGTCAAACAACAGAAAAAATGAGACACAAAGAAGAAATTTATTGATGAAAATGTCTAAAGGAATAAATCTATGACACAAATTGGAGCTTCTCTAACACAGTCTGACAATTGTTTTTCCAGAAAATGTACATAAGCTGAAAGAAACCATGCCACCTTTTGAAAGCAAAAACACCTGCAGCTTTTGGAAAAAATACCATGTTTTAAATTAAAAAAGAAACAGATTTATCTCATGAAAATAAACACTTCTCACATTTTACCACAGTCTCTGCTGTTACACAGAAAACCAGACTTGATTCAACTTCCACAAAACCTTGTGCTTCCTTTCTTTCCAAGATATTTAACAAAGGCTGGATCCTGTCCCCAGTCTCCAGCTGCAGCTCCTGTTGGGATCAGTGGCAGTGCTGAGAGCTGGGGAGGAGCCTGGGTCCATCTTTTTGTGGAGGTGGGGCTGCTCTACCTGGGGTGGCTGCAAAGCTCCAGGCATGAGCATGGACGAGGTGCTAGAGCCAAAACCAAGCTTGCTTTAAAACCACAGGGGTTTCAGGCTCTGCTGAGGCACACCAGTGTGGCCAGGGGGCTGCTGCAAACAGAGGCAGCTTTCAGCCTCCTGAGGGCTTGGTGTGAAGCACAGGCTACGGGAATCCTGCTTTCTGCTCACCTACAAGGGAGGAAAGATAAAGAAACAGTGACAACAGACAGCAGGCAGCTGCTGGCAGTGCCAGGTTGCTCTTGACATTACCTCTTTACTGGGAAACCTCAGTGTGCTGCTGCTGCTGCGGCTGCTGCTGCTCCCAGTGTGGAGGACAGGAGCTGCAAGACAAAAATCAGCAAAATCACTGGTCTTGCTCCTTCTGCCAGTGACAGCTCTGTGATGGCAAAGCCATGCTCTGCCCACACGGCTGCAGAGGTTTGAGGTAGCACTGTGTGCAAGGAATTACATAAAGGCAAGTTGGCTTTCATACAGCAATGTGCACAGGTGATTTCATCATGCAAGACTTCTGCTGCTGCCGTCTGCTTCTGCCAAGACAGCTTTGTGTCACAAGAGCAGCAGAATGAATCAGATCACTGAAAATCTCCTGTGGTCTAATTTCAATAATTTATGGCAGAGAGTGGGGCTTGCATTAAACTCAAGTGCTTGAATCAGAATTTTGTTCTGTGGGAGGCAGTATAAAACAAAAAACATTTTGTATCACATCAAGCCAAAAATTTCCTCTCACAGACAGAAACATGAAGCCACAGAGAGCACAGGGAGGCCAGAATGAAAATGTAGTGAAGGAAGCTGCTGAAGTGCCATCTTTCCAAGAGGAAGACACCAGAAGAAAAGGCTGTCCCACACGTCTCTTTTCCCGTACCTTGTGCTCTTTTGGGGTAGTGGGGTGGTGTCACTGAGTGCTCTGATGGCTCATGCAGAGGCAAGGAGGGGGGCAGGGTTCTGGGAGAGTTATAGGGAGCCTTTTCTCTTGCTCCCTCAGGGCTCTACCGACATTTTTGGAGCAAACTTCAGTGCAGGCTATTGAGGAGGGTAGACCTTATTCCTGACAAGACAGGCAGCAGGCTGGAACTCAAGGTGCAGGCAAAACCTCCACCTCTGGGACTGCCCCCCTGCCCTGCAGAATCAGATGTTCCTGTGGTTTGTGCCATCCTGTTCAGCAGCTGTTGCACAATCAGAACGAAGAAATAGTGCCTCGAACATGAAGCACCGACCGAGATCTCCCATCTTGATGCAAGCACCAGATACAATGGTGTGCATTGCCACCTATCTCACAAAATCTGCTGTGTGTGCTGTGAGGCCGCAGGCTGGCAGGACAGCATCACCACTTATCTCCTGCATCTGCTGGGTCTGTAACAAGCACACTGCAGCTGCAGCTGAACAGGGGCCTTTCAGCTTCATTTTTGGGTCTCCCAGATCACAGAGAGGGAGAGAAAAGTGCTGAAGGGAGGGTCTGGGCACTTGCTGTTAGTCTTGAAAATACCTCTTGTCTAGGTCAAATCCCTTTAACTTTCCTTTAATCCCTGAAAAGTACTTCTTCTGAACATCCAGTGTGTGTCCAGTGTGCCATTATGGCTGCACGTTCCCCAGTAGATATTTTACTATCTAGCAGCTAATGCCAGTGTTTGTTCCATTAATTTGCACATGTGTTAATCAAACTACATTTTGTACAGGACAGATTGTACAGTGTCTGAGTTCTACAGTGTCTGTTTACTAGTGAAAAATCATGTGTTTTGTGTTCCCAGATTTTTTTTCCTCTGCAAGCACTATACCTTTTCTGAAGCTACTAGTTGTTATTCAGACTGCTCTAACAGCAGCTCTGCTCCCGCAGAAGTGAAAGGAAACTTTGCTCCTGACTTCCAAAGCATGTGAAACCAGGCCTTGGAAGCATGGATCTGTACAAATGAAATGACTCCACTGGGAACCATGTTCTCAGGAAACATATCCAGTGAGCAATGATGTCCACATGCAGGCAGACCTGAGCTGGGAACTGTTCTGAAAGCATCAGGGATACACCACCAAGGTGAGGGGGTTTAAGTTTTCCTGGATCACATCCTTCAACTTCCCCCACAAACCCCATTAGTCCAACTCAGTGCAGAAATCCTGTCCTGAAAAACAGGCCCAGCTGCCACAGCCTCAGCTAAGGCTCCCAGAACCCAGTGACAAAACTTCCACTGGTTCCCAAGAAGTACAGTTGCTTTCAGTACCAATCCTCCCTTCTGAAAATGTATATTGGTTTGGGATTAAATAAAATTGGAAGGTATTAATACCAAAGACAAACTGGCTGCAGTTACTAAAATTAAAACTGCTACTTCCCTCGAACAAATATCTGTCTGTCAGACCACTGCAGTGTGTGAAGACATGAGATAGCAAGTCAAAAGGAAATGTTTCTTTCATTTTGTGATTCCCACAATCCATCCACATCACTTTCTTTCTGTTTTAAAGAGAAGACAGATAGCATGGCACCATGTTGTGAAATCAATTAATAAAAGAGAAGTGAATGGATTGTATTCAAGTTGCCAGACCATATAGAGCCCCTATTTGATAGTAAGTTTGTTTTTCATATATATTGGCACTTCAGTAGCATTACAGTAAGTAAAGACTCCTCTTATGATGGCTGGCAATCATAAAGAGAGTTTCTCCACCAGTTTTCAGTGTCAGCCAGTATACAAGTTTCCAGAGTCTTACTGGTCAAGAAACTAATATAGCTTGCACAGTCTTCACTAAGGAATTGCAAGCAGCTATTGCTCATACTGAGATCATTGCAGGACAAAAGAAAAATAGGGTTTGTAGAGGATCAGTGCAGAAAGCACTCAGGACTTCAGTGTTTGAACTGTTAGCAACCCAGGCTAAGAGCTGCAACTTCATGAGAAAGGCTGTTTTGAAGTCCATTCTACAACCCTGTACTGCTTTTAGCTGGCTGCCAGGCTGAAATTGAGCAAATGCTGCCATGCACAATGCATTTACTCTCTGCTACAGCAGCAGCAGCTTCTCAGTCTGGGAGAGCAGCAAAATGATGAGAGAGGAGCAGAAGGTAGGAGAAAGAAAAAAAGGTATCAAAGCAAGAAAAGTTAGATACCACACACTCACACACTAGGTTTTCAGGAATTTTTTTACAGTTTCCTTTGTGTACCATTTCTGCCCTGTCTGTTTTGGACAAAGGACAAAAGATGAACTGAGACAGCCTCACTGATGTGACAAGAAGGATAGGTTTCCAGTCTTTATTCAGCATCAGAAACAGAAGACAACAAGATAAGAAAGTTACGAGTTCTTCATTTCTGGAAAGCTCTCTGAAGTCATATCTTGGTCACAGGACACCGCTAATACAAATAAACAGTAAACTTGCAGTGAAGGTATGTATAGGCAACAGCTCCCAGGTCAGCAAACATTCCAGGAACAGAGAGAAAAAACACGTGTATCCCCTCTGAAGAAAAATAGAAGTAAAATTATCTCAATCAAAATGATCCTGAGCCAGGAGAAGAAAAAGGCCAAATGCCAGATCTACTCTCTGCTCTGATCCCCTGAGGCTGAGCCTACTGAAGCCTCTGGGAATTAATTCTGCAGATTGAAAGAAATTGGCACAGTTACTGGAAACTGTTGCTATGGAACAGAAGGGTGGTTTTCTGCCTACACATTTGCCTACACCTATAAAAGGCGAAAGAAAAGTCTTGCTTCTTTAACTATATGATTAGATTTTCCAAGCATTCTTCATCATGATGATAAAGTAGACATCTGTGTCGATTGAAGCGCTGACTCCAGCATAGTAGTTCATGAATTCTTCTGTTGTGACCTGAGACAGAGAAATTAAGAATAAGAAAATGAACCTTGGCTTTTATTTAATGCTGTAAGTCAAAACAACACATTGAGAAGAACCTTTAATGAAATTGAACATCTGCTATTTCATGTTGTGGCTAACAAAAAGGAATCCAGCAGGAGGAATTAAGACACTTATAATTTCCTAATTTCACTTTGCTAGAAACAAGAGCTCTTGTCCTCCACAACACTTGGATGGAAATGAAACGTGAAGTTTAACTAACCTTACAAGAAACTGAAGTTATGATCACTGCTGCCTAAGAAAAATTTTTAATGTACTTTTTTCCAGGGATGCTATAATCTGGTTCTTTGCATAATTATTAATAAACTGGGTGAGGTTTCTGATTTAATTCAGAGACAGCTTGGAACTTTATAACCACCCCTAGAGAGAAAATATTATTGCTCTAAACAAGTTTCCCTCAATGAAGCAAATATTCTTTCAAATACCTAGGAGTTTTGAATAGCTTTCATGGGTATTTTGAGGTTTTAAAATGACCATAAAGAAATAAATAATCAAATCAACCAAGAGAAAAACTGTGCAAATCTCTTGTGATGCCTTAACTCTTGAATTGTGTTGGTAATTCTTTGAATAAACAAAGAAAAATTTGAAAAATACAAAACAATATTAAAAAGACATTTAGCTATTAGAGAGTGTCCAAAGAAGGGCCAGGAAGATGGTGAAGGGTCTAGAGGGGAAGCTGTGTGTGTCTGTTCAGCCTGGAGGAGATGGAGGAGAGACCTCACTGCAGCTACAACTCCCTCCTGAGGGGAAGAGGGGCAGGCACTGATCTCTGCTCTGTGGGGACAGTGACAGGAACCGAGGGAGTGGCCTGAAGTTGTGTCAGGTTTGGGCCAGGTATTAGGAAAAGGTTCTTCCCCAGAGGGTGGCTGGGCACTGGAATGGGGTCCCCAGGGCAGTGGTCACAGCAGCAGCCTGACAGAGGTCAAGAAGTGTTTGGACAATGCTCTCAGGCACATGGGGTGATTTCTGCGTGTGCTGGGCAGGTCCAGGAGTAGGACCTGATGATCCTGATGGGTTTCTTCTAACTCAGCATATTCTGTGATTCCATGATATCTGCTCTGATTGCATTGTGTGTTTGAGAACTTAGAAAAACATGACAATAGGGAGAAGTTCCACTTCAGACTGTCCTACCATCACAAGATGATTACAAGCCTCACTAAAACTGCCTATTTCAGAGGCACCCATCAAGAGCACAGTGAAGAGGGCCCTTCTAGCAAATGCTCAACCTGGTGGCATTTCTGCTAAAACATTTTAGGCATTCAGTATCATTAGTGTCTTCAGGAAAGCCACAGTCTGTTCTCAGAAGAAACAGTAATCATGTGAGCTAATATCAGGATTGCTGACCAAGAGGTGGATGCACAGAGTAACCTGGTACTGAACTCATCAAGGATCAGTTTGGGAACTCATTTAACGTGTTCCTTCATGTATGATCTCAGCATAAAAAGCAGGAACATTTTCCTTGAAATATTTGCTAGATGTCACCACTGGAAATGGAAAGGGATAGGTGGCTCTGAAATGGTATCTCTGAGGATGACCCTGCAGGAGAGGGGATGAAATTCAGCTCTACTAAGTGTAAAGTCATGCCTAAAGCAGATGAAACCCATCACCTCTACAGAGAGCCTGAGTGGTGGGAATAAAGCAAGTGAAGGATTTGGATGGAGCATTACACGAGTAGGAGTTACCAGTGCAATGCAGCCCTGGTGAGTGGGAAATGTTAAAGACATTCCACAAAGCACTGATAAAAACTTACAGCCTAGTTTGTTATTATTAACTGCTCAGATTGAGACTATCACCAAGTGAACCACAGAGATACAGGATTGCTCTGAGCTGGTCAACAGATGTAAGTTCAGACCAAACAAGTCTGCAGACACATAACAAGGGGAAAGAACATGCTTGGCTGAGAGATGGTTGCAGAGCAGATGTTTCAGTTGACCACAAAAGGTGCCCAGAGTTTGCACCTGAACCAGAGAGTTGAGCCAGAGTGCAGGAAGGGCTCCCAGCTCTGTCCCAGCTCATGGCTCCTCAGGGTACAAGCCCGTGGCAGTAGCCCCAGCCCCATTCTCCCTCCAACTCTCTGTAGCTAAATCTGTCTCTATTATGGACTGATTTCCAAGTCAAGTGTCTCAGTAATTACACTGGAGAAGAACTAACTGTAAAGTATTTAACAAAGCAAGAAGCCTGCTTTTGAACTGGATCATAGTATTTATTCTCCTAAAAAGTGAAAAATCCCCCAGTTTGTGCAGATCATGAAAGTCAGCAATTTTGTGGAGTAGTCTGAAGATGTACTTAGTGTAATCTATGAAATTCAGTTACTAAGACTACAGGCCTTAAGGCAATCTCACAACCAGCCTTGTACCTCCTGCAGAACTCCTTTGCTTCAGAATGTGCAAACCAGCTGTATATCAGGAGTGCTGTGCACAGGTTATGCTTTTCCATATAAATGTGATGCAAATGGATGTTTGGTACTGCAATTACTCCCCCACTTAATAACCTAAGTCAGACTCTGAGTCAGATGGTGATTTCATGGCTTGAAATCAGGTACTTCACTTACCTTCCCATCTTTGTCATAGGGTGAATCAAAGCTATCCAGAAAGGCTTTAAAAACTTGATCTTCTGTCCAGTCTCCATTCATGTATTTGGGATGATATTTTGCATTATACATCCCACGTAAGTCTTCAATTGTTATAACACCATCTCCAGTCTTGTCTAACTTCTGAAATGCCTGCATGACAATCTCTTTTCTTGCATTGGACATGGGAGGCTGTAAAGAAATATTAACAGATTAATTTTATTTTTGCCAACTACTTGCTCAGCTGCAAATTCAAGTACTTGTTGTTGCTAGTAGCAAAACTTTCAAGGTAGATGGGACAAGATACTGGTGAAAGATTACACTGTCCAGGAGCTAGAAAGGGTAATATGTCCTCAAAAGAGCAATATGGTTAAGCCTCTTCAGTGCCTACCCATACAATAGCAAATGGACAATATGAGAGAAAATACTACCTAGAACCCTTTTCTGATCTGCCCATTTTTAATATTTCCAAGAAGAAATTACTAATTACCCAAAGTACTAGTATTTTCTATCTTAATTGTTTAGGCTTCAGCAGAACAAACATACTTGAGACAAAATCAATCACTCAGGTGAATTAGAGAAAGTATCCCCTGAATAAGTTCATGTTATAAAGAGATGCATCATAAAATGGCTGACAAAGAAGTGAGAGTGATGGGTTGAACCACACAGGTATCCAGATTGCAGCACAGGAATTTCATGTATCTAAATCAAGGCCACAATTAATTGGAAAAAAAAAATCACAACTGTTTATTTGCAAATATTCCATTCTGCTTTGTTCTGTTCTGTTGTGCTATATTTTAATCCATTTAATGCAATAACAACATAAATTCCCAGACTTACTCTCAGTGAAACAAGAAATTCATCAAAATCAATTTTTCCATTGCCATCTTTATCAAATAACTGGAAAAGTTCTTGTGCCTCTTCTTTGTTGATCATCACAGCATAATGACGTAGTCCTCTCTGAAACTCATTGAAATCAAGGGTTCTTCTATTGTTACCATCAATAATCCTAAATGCTCTGTGGAAAATGCATAGGAAAATTTGAGGAAAATGCATAGGAAAACATAGAAAATGCTGCAGTGGTTAGTACAGTACTGGAGTAGAGAGTCACCTTACTGAGATCACATTTCCTCCTTGTTCTGTATTCTGAGGGGGGAAAATAATAAATAGAAAACCCCGACCAACAAACCTCCTACACTTATTGGCAGTAGAGATGACTTGTTTAGATAGGGTGTATAAATATTACACATCTGAAGTTAAATGAGGGAAAGGCTGCCATAGTATTCTGTTCATTATAGCCCTCTGCCCCTGCAAGTTACAGGTTTGGATGAAGTTCCAAATTTAGATGAAGTTCCAGTTGGTCACCATCTGGATCCATTTGTGGGGTATGGGGCCTGGGAGGCATCTCATAGTGTGATGCAACACCTGTTTCCTAGGGATGGGATGCTTGCAAAAAAGGTTTTAGGTGCTTCCCATAAAGTAGACAGCTAATAGACCATTACAACAAGGGCATCATACCCAAAAGGGAAGGAAACTTAAAATCTCCAGTGCTGAAATACTTAAGATAATTTTAGAAAACACCAAAGAGATAATTTTAGAAAACACCAAATGGTTAATGTTCCCTTCTTTCCTCTGGCAGGAGTTGTTCTGGAAGGACTTTCTCATGAGGGATTCACAGTCTTCAATCCTTCAAAAGGTGGTCAGGTCAGTCCTGTGTCCCAACACATAAGCCCCTATGGCAGGCTCTGTGGGTTGTGGCATTTGTGCTGAAATGAGAAAACTCAAGAAAACTTGAAAACTCAAGTTTTGGTCCCTATTTAGGGTGTGAGCCTCTTGCAGCTAAAACTGTTAGGCTGAATAATGGGTTTGCATACTCACCGGCCAAGTCCTTTGATGCCAGCAGATCCTTTTGCTAAACAGTGCAGGCGAAGTCTTTCTAAAGGGTTGGTGATTGTGGGCAGGCTTCTTTTTGCATTCATTGCCATCTCTCGGTCATGCCTTGCTGTGCCCATCTGAAAGACCAAAACACTGATGTGGCATGGATTCACATTCAGACACAGTGCTGAAACCTGGCCTACTATACAAAGCATCCCAAATTCCTAACTTGCAAACTGCTGGTAGCGACTCTTTCATGAGGACTCATTTTGACCTTCTATTTCCTTTTCCTCACATCCTTCTATCAGAAAGGGAAATTGCCAATATAGGTCACTGACCATGAAAGGAGGGCTCAGCCAACCACCCTGTGATTAATCCAGATGCAGACAGGAAACTGTGTGTAAGAAATTTCTGCTTACAGTGTGAGAGCACTGTGCCAACTAGTGAGTGTACTCAGGAGTGTGTGACTCCCTCTGTGTCCACAGCATCCTTGCCAAGCATCTTCCACCTGGCCAGATTTGCAGCTATCTTTTGACCACAGGAAGACAAAAATTACCCTGGCTGGGGACCTCTGCCTTTGATTCACTTTTGTTCCACTGAGGACCCGATTCTGCAGAGCAGAGATTTCTCCCATTGCATGTCTGAGCAGCAGCAGTCACCCACACATGACACCTACTGCTTTTTTAACACAACTGCAGAACAAATTAATACCTTACACTTTCATAGTATTCAGCAACCCAGGATTTCACATGCTGACAACAAAGGCCTTCCAGCTTCCTTCAGAGGAAAACAGTGGAATAAAAAGAAGGAAAACCAGCTTGTGACTCTGCAGTGCTGCAACAGCACCACCAAGAGAAACATGCCCAGGCTGGCAGAGACCCACTGCTTCTCCCACAGGGATTATTTGTGCCTAGTGCTAAGAAAAGTGGGACTGCCCATGCTGATATTTTAGGGCCGCAATGAATTCTGGGCACATGCTCAGTGCTGAGACTGCTGTTCCATAGCCTGGCTGATGGGTCTGCAGCAGACCATGAAGACTCCCAAAATATTTTCCAGCCTTTCAAGCATCATGGGATAAAGGCACACAAGAGTCACAGAAGTTACAGCAGAGTTCTAGACTCAGAGGGTGACTGGTGCTCTGCTGAGGCCATGCTGGGGTGAGGAGATAAAGCTGAGCAGCCCCATGAGACACTGTCAGCGCACGTGATACTTCCAATCCCATTGTCATTCCATGTGCAGAAATGTGAATTGAAATGATCAGACAAAACTTCTAAGAAACATGGAATTAAACTATTTCATCTTAACTGTCCATCCACTCCTGTTTACAGAGCATTCGCTATGGCTGCTGGTAATGTCAAATATGCTGAATTTTATAAGCACTTTAGATTACTCCAGCTGGGCTTGGAAAAACAGAAAAATAAAATGGTTTTGTACTCCCCAAATGGTTTCAGTACTAGCTTAATGCTGAAGTCTGGAGAAGTAAAATATAGAGCATTTTGGCCTTTGCTTCAGACAGAGCAAGCAAAGTTCTTCTGGGAACTCATTAACCAGTGACCAGGAAGATCTCACAGCTGTGTGAGATCAGCTGCCAAAAATGTTTTTTACAAACAATGACCTGTCCTTAAAGGGGAAATGTTTAGCTGGAAAGATTTTAAAATACAATGAGGTTACAGAAATACAGTGCAAACTATATTTACAGTACATAATAATGTACTATTGCTTATATATAATATATAGCAACTATACATCTACATACAGAGTACATGATGCGAGTGTATCATTGTGCAGTGTGATTCTCCCGAGTTTTCATATCACACAAAAGCCTCTTAAACAGGACCTGGCTTCCTGTGCCACATGGCAGTAAGCATTTGAGAACCCTTTTTATACATCCAGAAAATACAGAAAACCAGTTAAATATATAACCTGCTACGTGCAAGCCTGGTCCATAGTGACACTTACATCACTTTCCTATTTCTGTTGGCTGCAGGCTTAAGTTTGAGGTAAACCCTTCTTAGGCTATATTGTATGAAAAGAGATTCCAAACCAGTGGGAGGAGGGAGGAATCGCAGTTATTCACATGCTCTTTCTTCCCCTTTCATTTTGCTCTGGCTCCTTTTTGGATAATGTGACGTAATTAAAGATGCAGTCAGGGTTTGTTGAATATAACCGTTCTCTGCATAGTGTACAAATGTGTTTCATCTTAATACCATTAATAAAACAAGAACAGGTCATAAAAGTAATGCCAAATGGTTTTAATTTGTGTATCTCATCCCAGACTATCAGATGTCTCCCTCAGTGAAATTAACCAGCAGTGTTTATTTTAATTTTGAATGCTAGAGAGTTTTGTTTTATTTAGCAACCTAGGCTATGAGCAATTACCCCATGCTGTCAGCATTGTTTGTTTCTATAGCTGAGGTTGTGTTGTGCAGGCCAAACAGAAATGATTGCATTTATTCCTAACAAATACAAACCCTTAAATTTTGGATTGGATTTTTCCAGAAGAATCTTAGGCTGTTCAGCAACCAGATCCCTTTACATTCCTCTGTGCCTGAGGATTAAACCTGGAAAGAGTCAGATTCAGTCTAAGCTCTGCAATATTTGTTTAGACAAGCCTTCAGCTGAGCCCACCCAGGAGCCTCCCATGAAAATCCTAAAAGCCACTGCACTGTGACAGGCAGAGTCCCGTCTGGATTGCCCAGGCTCTGAAGGCCCCTGTCCTGGCCAAAGACACGAGTGGCACACCACCCACCCCAGAGCAGAAGATCTCAGGATCTAAGAATAAATTAAGTGGCCTAAACCAATTGCACACATTTAGTTTACTTGTAATTTCATTGAATCGTTAAAAGCACAAAACCTGCAGGAGTATTTGACAACTGTCTAAACACCTCCTTAAAAATTTGGCTTCCCAGCCTCACTGACCCCTCTGCAGCAGCCTCCCATGTCTCTCTCCATCATGACCAGCATCATCCAGCTTCAACCTTCTGACAGGTGGACATTACTGCAATTGCTCTTTGGCATATATACATTTATAAATATACATATAAATTTATATATCTAAATAAAAAACAGATTTAAAAAACAGATTAAAAATTAGATTTAATTGAAATTAATTAAGCTACTCTTGGCTGATCAGAGAATCTTACTGTGAGGTAGCAAACAGGAAAAAAAATCCTTTACCTGTAATCCTTTTCTGCACCTGGGGTTTCCACGCAGGACTGGAAGGTGTTCAGGAGGCTTGGATGGTGTTGTGCTTCCAGGCTCAAGCAAGAAGTTCAGGTGATAATGGACTGCAGCCTCGCTGCAACGCTTCTTTATGAATCTTGTTTCACCTGTTTACATTCAGGGCTGCCTTGGCCCCCCCTTTTTTGGGAGGCCTGGTCTCCAAGGTGACACTGTAGGCTGTGGCTGGCCCAACCTGCAATTACGCTGCTTTCCTAGACAATTGTTTTGGTGTTTTGAGAGCCTTTTCATTTTATTTCTTTTAAAGATCATGCCTTCTTATCTTTGCCCACATGGGCTGGAGAGCAGGGAAGAGTGGGAGACGCCTTGTGCTGTCCCTTGCTGAGGGATAAGACCAAGGGAAAGTGGCTGTGGCAAAGTCCTGCATTACACAGTTACGTTTCTATAACACGTTTCCCTGCTTTCATATGAAAAAACTCTCAATTGTTTGCTGAAACCATAGTAGAAGCATGCAAGTAAAAGACTGTCAGTTGTGGTTCACAAAGAAAAAACCCCTCACCAGCATATATTTTTTTCCTGATGATTAATTGCCACCTCGAAGGCCTGCTGGTGGTTAGAACCTCTGGGGAGATGCTGAGCTTGTGTTCATTTGTAGCAAGAAGAAAGCCGAAAAGGTTAAACACCCATATGACGAGGAAAAACTGCTCTCTGCCTAGACACAGCTGTTAGCAACTTGGTTTGCAGAAGGTCACAAACATTGTCAGTAAGACAATGTACCACTTTGGTAGGGAATCAGGGTGTTGATAGATTCCTTTGGGGTAGGAAATAGCCTGTGTGTGTTCCCTGGCCCTCTGGGGCAGCAGCAAGGTGAACATGTAAGATCAAGGCTGATAGCAAAGGCAGCATGTAGAAGTCAGTGTGAGAGCACGTAGGAAATGAAGGGAGAGTCCTGTCCTGGCCATGGATGAAACACTGAGCAAGAATGAAAAAGTGCATCGTTTCCTGGCAAAAGCAGAAAATTATTTTAGGCAATTGCTAGACTAATATCATTTGCATCCTGGCAGGCTGCTTATCTCTCATCGACAGGTACTTCCTGGTACTAAACCGAAGCTTGTGCAAGACTTAGAATATTTTTTTATATCTCTCATGTGGCAGCTGATTGCACATTAATGCACAAGCAGGGAACAAGGCTTATTTAATCATTCACTGATTCAGAAATACTGCCTTTGTGAAAATGTAACATCCTTCCATCCACTATCTTTGTTTTGTGAATTGATCTCCAGAGACCTTCTGGGAATGCAGAAGAGATAAAGGGCTATGAACGTTATCTGGGCTGCTGCCTGTTCACACGCTCTGCAAAGACAAAACAGAGACACTGAGGGGCAGAAAAATGGTTTCCACTAAACAAGTTGGTCCTTGGAATTCAGTCTCCCACCTGAATAAAAAAATTCTTCAAGTGCAGAATTTGCATTGACTTTCAGAGGTTTGCAGCAGATTGAAACAACAGGGATGGGCCCTTGGAAAAAAATGAGTTAATTCCATATCTGGATAATTAACTGGGTTCTGCTGCCTTTTCTTCCTTCTGCCAGCGAGCCCAAGGACACACAGACACACATGGATGTTAGTCTATACTCCTCTGGAAACTGGACTGTGCCATTTCTGAGATGGTTAATGATTTACCAATCTGAAAAATTATTAACAGGCTTTCAGGTGTCTCAAATTACATCAGGGTGTGATTAAAATTATTTGGTAGTACCTGCTCTGTTACTGTGCACAGAGCTGTAAGCAGAGTTCAGTGAATTCAGAATTTATCATAAAGGATATAGAGAATTCATCAGAACTCTGACATTTTTCCTCATCATCTTCTAACTAGCACTGAATATGTACATCCTAGTTGATTGTTGGTTTTTTCTGAACAGCCTGAGCTGTCTGCTCAGTTTGTAGTACAGCCTGGAACTGAATTAACTAAGAAAAATATACTATGAGACCTAACATGATCTATAAACTCATGACAGAGTCAACTTAAGTCAATTAAGTTTCTAAAAATTCAGATTTTGTGTTGAATTTAGGCAGGAAGGAAGGTATAAGCCCTTCCAAACTTTATAAGAAATGTCTCAAAAAAAACGTGGCCCTGGTTGTTTTGCAGTTTAGTTTACAAGTTTTAGCACTGTTTCTTAATCTGCCACCTGTGACCATTGTTGTGGAGAAGCTATAAACTACAAGAACAGATTGAGTATATCTGTTTGGTATGGATTTTCTTGGTAGGGAAATCAGTTGGGTTGTTTGTGTGGAATACAGATTAAAAAAATAGGAAGCATGAAGTCCCAGAACACTATGTAGCAGAGAAGATTAGTTTTACAGGATAAGGCTTTGTGTTTTTTTTCCTGCCATTAAAATTAAGAAAGTTTCACATACACTAAAAAAGAAACCCTCGTGGTAAGTACATTGTCAAGGGAAAAGTATTCTGATTTTAAACCAAGATGTAATCCAATTAAATTACAGAATCACAGAATGGTTTGTCTTGGAAGGGACCTTACAGATCATCTAGTTCCAAACAATTGAACTCTGACTCTAAATAAAATACTTTTATATCCAAAAATGCTGTCTCCCTGTGTGGTTTGTAGTTCTCCAGCTGAAATTAATTGTCTTCTCTCCAGAGCAGACACCAGCTGGCACATGCAGACTGCGCTCATGCTACTGAGCTCATTCCTAAGAGAGTGGTCACCACCAACCTGCCTGCTGGGTGCCTGCCCCAGTCCTGCTTTGTAATGGAGCCCCAGCCCAGTCCCCACGGAGTTCTGACCCCACACCAGTGACCCTCATCTCACCCCTCTGTTATGAGGAGCGTTTCCAGCACGAAGGGACACACTGCCAGCAGCGCCTGTGTGATGGATTGTTCTGCAGTCCTAACCTGTACCTTTACTTGCCTTTTTCCCTTGCTCTTGGGAAGCACAAAGAGGTTTTGTTTTATAATGCTATGTCAGCTGATAAATGCACTTGACAAGTTTTTTTAAGGTGATTTGAGATCAGGAGCATTCCAGAAAAAGAGGCAGTTATCTTTACAATTTTTCTTTTCTTAAAAATCTACCACAAATCTGTTTTCAGTTGGAGAATGGAAAATAAAAACACTAGATATTTCATTTTTTAAGAAGTTAAGCAACTACTGTTTACTAGAAATTGATTATTTTTATCCTGTGCCTTGAAATAATGGCAATTTAAGTTCTTGAATATTTCAGGCCAAATAGAAAAAACAATATTGTGGGTGTTATGGGTTGTTTTATTCTGCTGCATTTCTCAAAAATATTGGCAATTATCTGTCAACCACAGTGAAACAATGTGATGGAGGTCTGACATGCATGAGAAACTTCTGTGCTCAACCCTCTCTCTTTTGTCCACAGAAGAAAACAGTTAAATTGCCCCAGCATTTATTAGGATCAAATACTTTTTAATGCTGAAAAGCTGTCCTTAATCATTGCAAAGTGGGGGAAGTAACAAAGAATAGAACAAGAACAGTCTGCAGCTTGCTTCAACAACAACCAGAACAATCTGTCCTCACTGAAGGGGGCAAAGAGGAGGGAGCCAAAACCAGAGAGGAGAAGGTTTCAGCAAGCTGTTCCTCAGAGAGGCCTCCCTAAAGACAGTCACCGTGTGCTGGAATGTCCTGGGGAAAGGAGGTTGTGAAGTCTGCTCTTGGCACAGACATATGCCGAGAGGGGGAGTCTTGATCATTTCTTTACAACCCTGCCAGCCCTCTGAATTGTAGAATCTTACAGTTATCTATGATCATGCAAGCACCGTTAGGCAGGAAAGGAATCATGCACGTTGTACAGTAATGTCAGTAGTCATACAGGAGAGGGCAGAGCCAGGCCAAGCACTACTGCAGGAATATCTGGAGGGGGTGGTGAGAGGGGAGCTGTACTGGCTGCCAGGGCAGGAGACTCTGCGCTTGCCAGCCTGCGGAGCCAAACTGACTGCAGCTATGACTTCAGCCTGTGTGGTATCATTTCTTAAACAACCACAAATGGGATGTATTCTTTTCTTGTTATTCACTGGAGCTTCCTCTCGAAATTATCAGGAACTGTTTTGGTTCCTGACTCCAGAAATATACTGGCGGTATATGAGCTGAATGCTTTTCCCAACCAGGAACCAGGGCATGCTTGACATGGCAGCACAATTCAGCACTCAGCATGCTGGGGATACTCATCAGCACGGCTGGTAATACACAATCACTCTAGAGGGCTTTGTGATGTCCCAGAGCCCCTTCTCTCCATGGCCTCTGCATTTCAGAACTGACTTCTGCCACCCAGGGCATGAGCTATTGCCAGGCTCCTCAGCACAGCAGGCCTGTGCCAGGCTGCCACCCTGGCAGAGGAGCTGCTGTTGCCTCAGCAAAGGTCTCTTTTCTCTGTCTGTGAATAAGGGACTCAGGGATGAGTCAGCAGGCAGAACAGACAGTCAGGTCTCAAAACAGATGAATGCATCCTCACTCATAAATAGGGGCTGGAAGGAAAGAGTTGATGTGATTGTAAAAGTCCCACAAGAGTGTCTCTGCCAACAGGCTTGCCAACTTTGTGATGGGGGCTTTAATGCAGATTTGCTGGGACACATGACAAAAGCTTAAGAAGGAGGAGAGGTATGGGGTGGCCCTAACATTTTCCAGCACTGGAAGCAGCACTGCTGGCAACCAGGTCAAGTGCTTGCATAGCACAGATGCACATGCACAAGAAGAACAGGAGACAAAGGCCTTAACATGGTCCTCAGAGTAACAGAATCACACAATCATCAAGGTTGGAGGAAGCCTTCAAGATCGTTAAGTCCAGCTGCCAACCCAGCACCACAATAATAATCTCTAAACATATTCCCAAATGCCACATCCAGATGCCCCCTGAACACTTCCAAAGAAGATGACTCCACTGCCTCTCTGAGCAATTTATTCCAATGCCTGACCACTCTTTTAGAAAAAAATATTTTTCCTAATATCTACTATGAACTTTCCCTGGCATAGCTTAACACTATTTCTTCTCATCCTTTGGCTTGAGACATGGCAGAAGAGACTGACTCCCACCTGGCTATATCCTCCTTTAATGGAATTGTAAAGAATGATATGGTCTCCCTTGAGACTCCTTTTCTGCAAGCTAAACACACCCAGATCCCTCAGCTGTTCCTCATCAGATTTGTGCTCATGACCCTTTTCTGCTTCTGTTTCCCTTTCCTGAACTCTCTCCAGCACCTCAATGTCCTTTTTGAAGTGAGTGTCCCAGAACTGAAGCCAGGGTTCAAGGTTGAACAGAGCTCAGTACAGAAGAACAGTCACACCTGCTGTTCACACTGTTGTTGATCCAGGCCAGGGTGCTGTTGGGTTTCTTGGCCACCTAGGCACACACTGGCAAACTCCTCATTTCTTCCCATTTGCCCTGGTAGAGAAGTCAGATTTAAAGATTTGTAATTCCAGCCTAGGTCATTAGACTCTCTGAGCATGCTAATTTTCAGCTTTGGTGGAATTAAAATTGCTTAGAACCCCTTCCAGTTTCATAAGTCTCTAAAATTTAAATCTCTGGGTAAGCGTCCTCATAAAATGAGTGCATGCATTCCCTACCTGAACAGTGGACATGTGTAGGTGTCTTTGGCACATTCCAGGCAAGCCAAGGGAGTTTGGAGTCAATCTCCTCCAAAGCTTCCAAGGGAGCAAATGTCTCCCACAGACATTCACAATGCCCAGCAGAGGGATGGGGGACCTGCCCTCCCAGCATGGGGTACTGACATGAGCCCACAGCTCCCACGGGGCATTCATAGGGGATAACGATGAAGGCAGGCCCCTTCTCCACTACCTCTGGCCCTCTACAGTTTTGCTTGTGGATTGTTTTTTCCAGTAGCAACCTCCAGTATCCGGTCTGGACATGCTCTTCATAGATGAAGCAGACCACTGAGCCAGGGGACTCCAGCTAGAACTTGTGAACTGTGGCTTTGTCAGTGCTGACTGACAAAGAAGAAACAGGAGAAACAGCCAAATCCCCACACTGCAGTTTTTGGAATCCAATTACAGATGTCTTTCTATACTGTTCTGTCTCTTTCGACTACAATGACTTTAAAGGCTCCAGCAAAACAGATCTCACTATAAAAGTCCTTTTTTAAAAAGAATTCGCATGAATGGGCGAATGTAAACTAGTTCCATCTGCTTACTACCCCCCTGTGTATTACAAACCACTGAAATGAAAAAATCACAGCGCTGAGGGAATTATCTGGCAAGGAAGATTTTCTCATGCCTTTGACATAAACTTTTGATTCCAGTTAGGCAGTATGAATGGTAGGAAAGGTCCTGAAATGTGTGTTTGTGCACTAAAGGCTCAATTTGGAAATTAAAAATCAAAAAGAACAGCTCCTTGCTTTACTGTTTCATTCACAGCTATTGATCTCTAAAACTTCCAAAATTTGGATAATCTCTTTCATCAGTGAACATTCAACTAGAGACATATGGACTGGCACTGGATGTACTACTTCTACTACTTAAAATTTTAAAGGCCTTTTCCACACGGCAGCTTGCCCCTTCTGCTGAGAAGGCAGGCAAGAAGTGCAGCAGGGCAGACCTGCCCTGGCACTGCTATTGCTAGAAACAAACACCATGCTTCTGCAGAGCTTCAGGGTAAGGCTTGCTCTGTCTGAACTTTTCTTGATTTGCCCATAGATTTGTTTCACATTCTGTGACAGCAATTTCTCTAAGTGATGAGTTGTGGTAATTAATTTTAATTTTGTTTTTCTTTGTATTGTGCAGATTTATATAGGTAGAAATAACAAGTAGTACTTCTATGAGTAATGGAGATATTTACACCAGATACAGTACCAGGAGGGAGACACAGCATGGAGCTTAGAGCAGTACAGGGCATGAAGTGATGAAATCGGGGCACAGGCTTGGCAGTGGAGGCCTTGCAGGTCCACAGCAGTGGTCAGTTAGAGAAATATGGACTTTTAGCTGGACAAAGCTGGGTTTAGGAGTAACAAAGAGAACAAAAAAAAGAGCCTTTAGTGAGAATAAACCATATACAGTAAATTCAGCTGTAAAATGTAGCTGCAGAAAAATGCAGAAAATGCAGCTATGGGGAAAAAAAGGGCGTACTGTAATTGCATGTTAGGAAACAGACAAATGACCTTGATCAGATCCTAGAGCATCAATGTGATAATTTTTCAAGAATGGAAAGCTGAAGAATTACAGTTTTAAGTCTGCAGGCTGAAGATTCTGACTTGTTTAATGCATTCTTGTCTATGTCTTCAGCATGTGTGATGGACCAAGTGAGTCTCATGGCTTCATGAGGGGAAAGTCCTACTTTGTGGAACCTCTTTTCCTTCTACAACAGGGGAGCCTACCTAGCTGATCAAGGGAAGCCAACTGATATAACCTTTTCAGATTTCAGCAAAGCTTTTGATACTGTCTCTCACAGGATCCCTCTGGACAAAATGTCCAGTCCCCAGCTGGATAAACACATCCTGTGATGCGTGAGCAGCTGGCTCAGGGGTGGGGCACAAAGGGTTACAGTGACTGGGGTGACATCAGGCTGCTGACCTGTCACCAGGGGGTTCCACAGGGCTCCATCCTCTGCCCTGTGTTCTTCAACACCTTTATAAATTATTTGGAAACAGAACTGGAACGGATGCTAAGCAAGTTCACAAACGGTACAAAATGGGGAGGAGCTGTTGACTCCCTTGGGGGCAGAGAGGCCCTGGGCAATCACAGCGGCACGGAGCTCAGCAAGGGGCAGGGCTGGACTCTGCATCCGGGCCAGGGCAGCCCTGGATGTACAGACAGCCTGGGGAAGGAGAGGCTGGAGAGCAGTGCCATGGAGAGGCACCTGGGGCTCCTGGTCAGTGCTGAGTTGAACAGGAGCCAGCAGTGCCCTGGCAGCCAGGAGGGCCAACCCTGTCCTGGGGACATCAGGGACAGCATCACCAGCCGGGCAAGGGAGGGGATTGTCCTGCTCTGCTCTGAGCTGGGGCAGCCTCACCTCGAGTGCTGGGAGCAGTTTTGGGTGCCACAGTGTAAGAAAGACATGAAACCATTAGAGAATGTCCAAAGGAGGGCAAGGAGGATGGTGAAGGGTCTGGAGGAGAAGCGATATGAGGAGTGGCTGAAGTCTTTTGGGCTGTTCAACCTGGAAGAGACTGAGAGAGTTTAAACTCCCTCATGAGGGGAAGAGGAGGGGCAGACACTGAATTCTGCTCTGTGGTGACAGTGACGGGAACTGAGGGAATGGCCTGAAGTTGTGTCAGGGGAGGTTTAGGCCAGATATCAGGAAAAATATTTTCACCCTGAGGGTGATTGGGCACTGCAGCAGCTCCCCAGGACAGTGCTCACAGCAGCAGCCTGACAGAGGTCAAGAAGTGTTTGGACAATACTCTCAGGCCCGTGGTGTGACTTTTGGGATGTCCTGTAACAGGGCCAGGAGCTGGACTAGATGATCCTGACAGGTCCCTTCTAACTCATTGTATTGTGTTCTATGATTGTATGACTTTAAGGCATAGAAGAGCAATGGAAAGGTAAGCATAATCCTATAAAAAAAGGACAAAAAGTAAGTGTATTGTAATTGTATTATTAATATGACTATTGACACTTTTAACCATATTGCTGTTTTAACTGCCTTGTTATTCTTTATTTTTCTCTATCAGATTTGGATTAGAGATAGCATACTCTGCAGATCTCAATTAACTATAAAATCTTGGCTTTACTTGCACGTAAGGTGTTCTTTCTTTTTGCCCATAAACAAGACCTTGAACATAACACAATGTAGGAGAGAAGAGTATGAGGGCCTGTTCAAACTCAGCTCCTAGCAGAGGGCCAAAAGGCACTCTGTAGCATTTCTCCTGCTCTTTCTGAGGTAGGTGACATATTTTGCCAGCTGCAAACTGCTTTAATGGGAAGTTAGACTGTTATGTTGTGTGTCATTATTTTCACACCCACAGAGCTGAGGTCTGTCTCAGCAGTGAGATTGCTTTGCCCCTCCCTGTTACCGTTTCCTTTGAAATGGGATGGTGGTTTTCTTCTTAGCTGGGAAGTCAGACGGGTGATATCTCTCTCTCTCTATGGGCTGCAGGGTAATGATGTCCTTATGTAGGCCCCTTACTTAACCCTGTTTAGCAGATAATCAAGAATGATTTTAAATAGAGATGGTAATATGTCTTGGTGATGCCCAGAAGATTTTTGACATTGGTTATTTGGATCATCCACCCCAGACCCTCCAGTCCAACCTGTGAGGGAACATGTCCTATCTGTGACTTAGTCTTTCTTGCACACCAGCCAGAAAGCTTCTATCTGACCTCTAGTTTAGCAACTGCTGGGATCAATAAAATATAAGTTAAGTTCCCCAAATGCACCCAAGGCTTTCTTTTATAAATCAGTTGTTCTTGTCCTAGCAGCAGGTTGGGTGGGGGCCACCAGGAGCAGGAGAGCATTGTTCCCAGACCATCATTCATGGCTCCATCTTGTAAAGTGCAGTAGAAACCCGCGTGGTTTGTGTGGCAAGGGACCAAGGAGGATTTAACAGTGGCACAATGGCACATTCTACAGGGACATGCTGCAGAGGGCATCAAACAGGGAAATGCAGACAAGCAGGCACACTCCATGCTGCAGAAATGGTAGCAGTATTCCCCAAATGTTTCAAACTCCATTTGCCCAATTACAATGTGTTACAGACCCTGCTGTGGTTCATCTTTTCCACTGCTGAGGTCATAACTTTACTTCCTAGCAAAGTTCCTGGTGATTTTAGAAGTGTAGCATCTAACCTGTATGTTTAGGCCTGAGACAACAGAAAGTGCCTGGTATCTGTATTGCTCCTTAAAGTTAGTCACCCAGTCCCCAGCCCTTCACACATGTGAATATTCTTGCTCTGTGTCTTATTGTGCATCTCCATTACAGACACTGATATTGATGAGGCTCCTGCCACAGCACAAACCACTAGCAGCTACCAGGACACAATTATTGTAGGATACTGCCACAAGTCAGCATTTAAGTGTTCGCAAACTACTTTCTCTGTTTGAAGGCTTATCCTTTTAAAAAACAAATTAGTCATATTGTCTCAAATGGATTCATGCTAGTGAAAAATTTAGTTCAGACATGTGAACAAGAAACCAGACTAAACTACTGCCCTGTTTCTGATACACCATTTCTGCATTTGAGGCCAGATAATGCTATCAAGAATTTGCTAACATTATCTACCCAGAAATTGCATAATCTGGTATGTTTGTTATCTGCAGGGGCAAGTCACTATCTTCTCATGGATGAAACCTCACAAGTTTCTGTACAAACAGTCATACCACCCGGATGCCACCAAAGATGGTTGTTTCGATGATGCCAAGAAGAAAAAAAAAACAAAGTAAAACACCCACTCAAAAACAAAAAACTAGTTTACAAAAAGTAACAAAACATTTCTTAGAATAGACTATTACAAGACAAATGTTTATTCTAATTATACTACAAAAATTATGTAAGCTCTAAGACTGGCACATTCAGTCCACCACCAGTTGTCTCTGCCAAGGACAGAGGCTGCAGTGCTGAGCTGCAGTCCACGACATGCAGCTTCCTGTAGTGTAAGAGGCTCCTCTGAGCAGAAACTCCAGTGTGAGAGTCCAGCTTTTCTGCTGACATGGCTCCCTGTCTGCACTGACCTGGCACAGCCCTGTCCTGCCATCACCAAAAAGGCATTCAGCATCAAGAAAGAAGGGGGCTTTGGCTGCTTTCAGCAGTGCTTTGGCACAAATGTCAAGTAAATACTCCTAACTGCACTGTCACACCAGTCCCTTGTTGCCTATGAGGAACCAGACCTCATCTTAACAAAAAGAGAGGGCTCTGGACCTTCAGAAAATTTGCAGCTCCAGCGATATCTCGGAGGATTTGTCATTACATGACAAAAAACTGTGCTTGTTTCTTAGTTAGGGACAAAGGGTAAAATGGGAGGATGAGGACCAAGTGGCTTGCCCCCAGGCACTGGGTCTTTCTGAGAGGTTTGGTGCCTGACCTCTTCTCCTACAGACATTGTCACAAATGTGATTCAAATCACAACAAACTGTGAACTCTTTGCCTCCTTTTACCCCAAAGTGGTGGGAAAGCATGTGTTACCTATTCCCTCTTTGTGAAGAAAAGATTAATTTTAGCCTCTGAAGAATCCACAGGAAAAAGAAATGAAGGGTGAGATAAAGGCAGTATATGAAAATGTCTCCCACTTGAAAATATTGGAACAATAATGGGAGTTAAAGTGGGAGTACTTGAGCTCCTGGCAAGGTACTAACTACTCCGAGGGCCAGGACTGCGATGCGTATATAAAAAAGGGTTTGCATGCAGCACTGACAGGTTTGCGGAGGGCAGGTACACTGTCTTTGTCATTACTGTGAACAGTTCCTTAAGCAGCTTGGGTTATCTGCAAAGCCCATCTCTATTCCTCACAGTCCCAGACAGTGGCTTTTTAAATAATAAGCTTCAAATAATGAAGTAAGGCTGCACAAGTCATTAAGTGGAAGTTCTCTCCTCCTTCCCCATGCATGTCCAATTCTGTACCATATTACTCCTAATCAAAGCTAATGCTGCCAGATTAAACAGATTTTAGATAAACACATTCAGGGAGTTAAATTTCAAGTCCAGGTATATCCCTGGTGGATCTTGTACTTTGAATAAAATACAAAACATTTCTAGGTATGAAATCCAAGTGAGTGTAGTTTTTTATCTATCATCAACATTTCAGTTTACACCTGCTACCCAAAATGAGGCCTGTGGAAAGAAAAGGAAGCACAAAAAGCAATACATCTCTTCCTTGGGTAGCATAACATTTTTTCTCAAGGTTTTGGATTTTTGCTTGGCACATCCCTGGTCATCAGCGTGAGAACTCTTCTGTAGGTTGAAGGGATAAGGCATCAGTCCCCTGCCTTAGTATTTAACTCAGAAGCCAGGGAACACAGTGGAGCAGCCCTTGGAGGGTACGAGGCTTCTTTTGCAAAGTTTACAAAGCACTTAATTCATTGAATGTCTAGCCTAGGGACTCTCCTAGAAAAGCTTCCTGGAGGAAACTTTCCTGGAAAGGGATAATGTGTTAAGGGCTCCTGACATGGGAATTGTGAAATGCCACAGCTCAAATCCAAACCCACTGAACTCCTCCTGCCCATGCCAAGAATTCAGCTCTTCACTGTGGCAAGGAAGGGGAAGGAGATCCTCTTGAACAAATCTGCTCTAGACTTGCCCCATTCTTGTGGAGACTGCTCTGAAAGGGTTTTTTCAATTGATGAGGAAGATGAAAGGATCACTGCACTGAGCTTAGGGGTTTAGTGAGTCTTGTAGAATATTCAACAAGTTTCTCATTGAGCACCTGGTGTGGACAGCTAGCTAGCTGTACACATAGACAGATATTTAAATAGATCTTTGTCATTGGTACAATCTGTTGTGTAGAGTTTTTGAAGGCTGTCCATGGTTTTCTGGAAGGCAGGACTTTGCCTCACACGAATACCAAGGTTATTTCAAACACAGGGATACTTACCTTAACTGGGGTTTGTAGGAAAGCAGCCCACAGTTTCCTGTTGCAAGGAAAGCAGCAAGCAGTCTAGAGGAGTGTGTGGTGGTGTGGGATGGAAGTGGCAGCATTTGGTGGGAAAATCACACATGCAGCTGACAAAGGGGCTGCTGATATAAGGTATGTGCTCCTGCTCTAAGCAGACATGCTCTGAAAGAAATTTAATCTTACAAGTATGCATTGAAGTAGTAAAAGGAATAAAGGATATTTTCTATTCTTCAAGGATATTTTTTATTCTTTTCAAAAGGATTAATTGAGGAGTTAGCTAGCTTTGTTAACTTCTAAACTATTGAAATGTAAAGAATTCATAATTTATAGATTTGACCAGGAAGTAGCAATTAAAAGGTACAAAAGCAATAGAACCCAAGTAAAGAGTCTTGCTTTTCTTGCATTACAGATAGAAGCTCAACACTTATGTGAGTTTTATGAATCAACTGGCATACCACTATTATGCACAAACACCTCAGTTCCTTGAAAGAGAATTTTGGCATAACATGGGTGATGTTTTTAAATCCTTCCTGCTCTGCTGTAGAAAATTTAGGTGTGTGCTGTAGCAGAGTGCCCTACTGCAAGCAAGCCACAAGCTGGGATGGACACTCCTGTGTCTTGTGTCTCTGTAGTTCATCCCTACTTAGATGGGGACTTCTCAAGCCATCTGAAGAAAAGGTTTTTCCATCTTTCTAGGAATACAGCAAATTTGAAAATGTTGAAAATGAAAGAAAGAAAAATCATATCCAACAGAAACTTGACTCTGCATAGGTTAAGAGTTGCTATGGTGCTCTTCCTGATTTTCTGGCAGAAGCCAAGGTGGAAGATAGCAAAGAGTGTTGGAGTTCCTGATTTTAAAGCAACAGAGAAATGAAAAGTATCTTGAGTGTAAGCATCCAAGGAAACAACTTTTGAATCTAATACTATACTGTTGGAACACAAAAATAATTATTCTCTGCAAGTGCTAAAAGATTTCTGAGCAAAAAACAGAAGCTCAGATCTCTTCATTGTGACATTGGGCCAGCTATTCTGAGTCTTGTTTCTGAGCATACTTTTCTGGAGGAATACTGGTTTAGTATTTATCAGCATATCTACTCCAAAGTAAATGAAGTGTCATCTTGCCCTGTGGTAGATAACTCAAATTGCAACACTGAACATTATAGCTTGGATCCCTTTGAAGGATCAACAAGCTATGGGCTCCAATGGATAGAATCTATAGCTAATGTAATGACTGGTTTAATATCTGTTCTTTGTTCAATATACTAATGAGCTCAGTCAAGCCCATTAACAGTTCCCAGAGAAATAACCACCTAAGACATAGTTTGCTACTGCTGCTGACAAAGGCCTTCATTTCAATGAGAGTAGGATCAAGCTTGTTAATTCTTATAGCTCATTAGTAATTATGGCTCCTGGCAATTCCTAGAGCTCATTAGTGTTATTGTTCCCAGTAAATTGTGATTGAATATCTGATTATATTTCGACAGCCTTTCAACAGGAAACAAGTTCATCCCATTTTCTCGAAGTGTTTTTAAGGTTTTTATTTATTTCTAGCTCTAAATTAATTCCAAATCATTCAGAACCAACAAAAGAAGTACACTCACCATAACTCATGCTGTCATTCCCTCTAGCAGAGGGCTTCCATCTCTGTGGGTACCTGGGACAGACCCTGCCTAGACACTTGCTGCCCTGAGCCTGCAGATCCCAGTCCTGCTGTTCTGTACTTGCTTGGCTACTGCTTTACACTCCATCAGTGTTCTTTAACTGCAGTCTCTGCAATATTTATTGCTCAGAGAAAACAAGTTTCTGGTGATCTGTGAAGCCCTTCTAAGCATTAGTTCAGAAGTTCTTCCCAGCCTACCACTGAATTGTCTGAGAGGGAAAGCCACAAATATTTTATTTTGGTGCTCTGAATTGCACGATTGCTCAGACTCCCAAATCACTTCCTCGATTTCCCTGTACCAGGAAATCCCTAACTTCAAGCCACGAACTGTGCTTGGGTTTAATACCAGAAATGAAAGGCAAAATCTACCAGAAATAAAAGACAAAAAGGTGGTGGCACAGTACTAAGCCCAACACAAGCTTTTATCACTCCTCTGCAGTCAAAGCTACATATTCTTAAGCCTTAGGGGCCAGCCATCAGCATGTGAAAATACATGGTGAGGCTGGGAGCAGCAAAGGGTGATAAACTCACCCCAGGAGCCGGCAGAACTCACACCGCCCTTCCCACCACTGCTCAAACACTCCCTCATGCTTCACTCTGCCTCTCAACACGATTCCTTTGTCCTGTCTCTCCCTGCCCTCGGTTGGCCTAGCCTCATTCCTTTGCACACACAGGCTGTCTCTGAAGGGAGTGGCGCCACACCACACTGGCTGCCACAGGCCTCATGCAATAGACCTGGTAGTTATTTTGTGAAACTGGGCTTGAAAGCTGTCGCTTGCTCACGGAAATGTGTTGGAAGTCACGCACCACTTTTGCTTATCTTCGTGATTCCCACTGATTTTTGTGGTGGTGCATCCCCTGCCATTCCTTCCCAGGCTGCCGTGTGATCTGAGAAATGTTTGTTAGGCCTTTCCTTGAAAACACCACCTGGGCTCAGCTTTTCTGGGCATATCAGAAACACCGTCTGTTCCCAGGAACCCCAAACAAGCTTGTTTTGCTCATGAGCAGCCTTGGAAAATATCTCTCTGGCCTGAACGGCATAACATTCCTATTCTCACAGTTTCAAAGAAAGTGCCGAGCCAAACCGTGGCCAGGATGAAACATTGTTATGATGAAAGCCCTCTCTTTTGCAACCCTGTAAAGAGCAGTCCAAGACGGGGCCCACAGCTCTCCGGGGCCGCAGCAGGCTGGCCACCAGCAGTGTCCCTCTGAGGGGGACGCCTCTCAGAGCCCCCAAAACTCCAGGGTTGCAATACCTGGATGATCACTGAACCACCATGAGTCCTGGGCCGATACCCTCACTCCTCTAGGCCCAACCCTTTGCCCATCACGAGATTCCAAAGCATCCAAAGTGAGTTTTTTTCACCAAGCTCTGAGGGAGATTTTTCCACAGTACCTTACCTTGTACTGATTATGTCTGCCTGCATACTCTCTGCACATATGCTATAGCAAATCTGGAAGTTAGGTAAAGTTACAATTATAATTTAGGCTAAATGCTGTTAAGTAACTTCTCTGTTAGATCATTAAAGTGAAGCTATAAATTAAGGTATAAGTTGTTAAACTTTAGGCCACATTCCTTTTCATCCTTGTTTACACTGTCTTTAAAAACACAAACACAGACACAGACACACACACCCCCTATGTAGTTTTCAATTAATTTCTTTTTTGATTGCCTTGATTTTGTTTGGTTTTGTTGTTGCCTGCTTTCCCTTGTTGTGCCTCAGTTGTCCTTGGTAAGTAGTGAATCTTACCAATGCATTCATTGTGCTTTGCAGTTTAATATTAAATCTTACTTTTGCTCATACCCTTGCTGGTGATTTTTTGGGTGATCTCAAGCACATTCGTACAGGACAGATTTGAAACCAGCAAAATCTTCCAACATAAAAAGCATGAGTACAAATGCTTATGAAAGGAGCAGCCTCTGGGGAAAAAGATGAACAGAGAATACAAGGAAATTTCCCACCACCATCCAGTCTTTATGAAGTTTACTTAGAATAGATGACCTTTCCTAAACTCTGGAAATTATTTTTTTGACTGTGGGTGATTTAACTATAAGCATTCACTTGGATTTCAAAGGCTTAGCAGGTTTCCACAGACATGCCTAGGCACTGGCTCAGTTACAGCACAACATCTTGCTGAGCAACTCAGAACACACACTTTTAACTAGACATTTCTGCAGGAGGAACCTGAGAGCTTTTCTTGTGTTTGTGCGCAGCCCACATTCATAAATCACTCCAATATCTGACTTCTGTTCATGAGCTGAATCTCTCTTTGCAGTCCAGGTCATGCTGCCCATGAAGGGAAATTGTCTACTCTCTCAGCTGGGCCCTGACCAACTTTGGCTTTTTGATAAAGCTCTCAAAAAATCCAGAAAGCAATGGCACGTAATGAACCAATGGAGAATAGGATGTGAAAGACAGGATGTTTATGGAGAGAAAGGGTAAAGATCTTTATCACAGCATGCAGAGCAGACACCAGGATAAACAAGCACCATGGCATTCTGCAGGTGGAGCTGCAGAGGGAAGGGTAGAGTTAATTCAGAAGCCTGGTAATTTCACAGTCAGGCAAATGGCATTTCAGAAGATGTAAAATCCACTGAACACTCAATACAGTTTCATTAGCAACTGCTAACAACTAAACACCAGAATTTATATTGTTCTCTGAGCAAATATACATCTGACTACAAATAACTGAGAGTATTGAATAAGGACAATTCCCATTAACTGAATTACATAGACAGTAGATCGGTAGATTTAAGAGTAGTAACTTATCACACCAAGTCTGGAGGAAGAGTGTGGCTGGTTAGCTATCTGGAAAATAATTCCTTTCCCTATTCAAATAACCTCTAAAAAAAAAATTTTATATATATATATATATATATATATACACAGATCACTCACAGAATCATAGAATAGTTTGGGTTGGAAGAATGTAAAGGTCATCTAGTTCCAACCTCACTGCAATGAATGTGAACATCTGCAGCTAGATCAGGGTGCTCAGAGCACCCTCCAGCCTGATCTTGAAAGTTACAAGGGATGGGACATGCACCACCTCTCAGGGCAACTTGTGCCACTGTCTCACCACTCACACTGTAAAATACTTCCTTATACTTTGCTTCAATCCACCATCTTTCCGTTTAAAACCATTATCCTCTATCTTAGTTGTAAACTCCCCAGAAGTATTGAAAGGCTGCAGTGACATCTCCCTGGAGCCTGCTCCTCTCCAGGCTGAACAAACTCAACACAGCCTTCTGTCACAGAGGAGGAGCTCCAGCTCTCTGACCGTCTTTGTGTCTCTCCTCTGGACTTGCTCCAACAGATCCACGGCCCTCTTATGCTGGGGACCACAGAGATGGATGCAGCAGCGGTGGGTCTCACCAGAGCAGAGCACAAAGGCAGAATCACCTCCCCCAACTTACATAAATAGTAAAATATTTAAATTTAAAAAATAAAAATTCTCTTCTTCATTTACCTTTTTTTTTTTTTCTGTAGGGAAGATAAAAGCAATAAACATGTAAGCATGAGAAAGATTATGTGGAGCAAATACCTTTGCTGTGTCCATTTCCTCACAGCTGCAGTGGATCAGTCTCTTGAGTCCTCACAGAAAAGAAGGAGAGATGTATGGACCCTACCTTTCATCCCACTTTATGCCCCACAGAAATACTCAGTGCCAAGCCAGTCCCAGAAGCACACAGGGTTCTCACAGGTTTCCCTGACAACACCACGTATGGAATATTCTTCTTCATTTTCCTTCTTAATTTGCCTTCAAGAAGATTCAAAATGATAACCAAAACAAGGCTGGGTTATCTTCTAAAGTATGAATATACTTTTAATAAAAGTATAACTTCCACCTGGAAAAAAGAAATAGGTCAAGTTTCTCTAAAAGACTAGTTTCAAAAACACCTCAGAGAAGTATGAATATCTAAAATACACCAGGGAAAATGTATTGCAGAAATTATTTATTTCATGCCAATTTAAGTATTTGATTATATATATTGTAACACACATTTCAAAAATATAATCCAGTAACAACAGTAATTCAGAACACTACAGAGAAAAATGTGTAACTCTGTGAATTTCAAAACAAGGTATTTATGCATACATACTTGTATCATAAGGCAAAAGAAGATAGTCTATCCATAAGCAGCACTCCTACAGCCTATCTTGATATACACTGGAGAATGGAGGTCTATTACTAAACCTATACTTACAAATGAATTCCTTTATCTTCCAGATACCTCTACAGAAACACAATGTATTTCTATTGAAAATAATTAATTTCAACAGTGGCAGCTAAAGTATCACTCTGAAACTACTAGTTCACAGGAATATGTCAAATATAACAACAGTATCCTGAGGAAATAACTGAAGCTGCATACTAAAACACACACATGCACACAAAAGCATGCTGAGGATTTCATTCCAATGCATTCTAAGAGAAACAAAGAATAAACTTGATTGAGCTTATGATATGACCCAAACAGAGGGTACCAAGTCTAATGCAATAAAATCAACAACAGCAATTAATATATTTAAAAGGGATCTAGTTCAACGTGCCTTTTAAATTTTTTTTTTTGCTAGGAATGCTGAATTTCTGATAACATAATCAAATAGTGTAGGAGTGTCTCAGCTTCAGATTAGACTACTTAATTAGAGGCACAGCTAGTATTAGACTGCCATGAAACAGTACATATTCCTGCAGAGCCCATTAGGGAAAAGGAATGTAAAAGTTTCAGAAAGTTTACAAGATTCACAACTAAGCTGCTCTGAAAGTAGTAACAATTTTTTTAATTTCAAAGAAAATGTAAAAAGCTAGGACACAATATATCCCCTTAGTAGTGTTATTATTAATAATTAAGATGCACCTATATGTCTGTAATGAACCAGTCAGATTTTTTTAAGAAGCTTCATAAAAAGTTTTCCTTCATAAAGTGTTCTCTATTTGGTATTATGAATGCCCCTCAGATTTCAAGTAATTAAAGCAATAATGAAAACTGAAACTAAATGTAGTATTTTTCACATAATATTTACAGTATTCCAAGACAAATTTAATAAAATACAAATAACCTTAATTATAGAAAATCATAATAATAATTTTAATACTTCCTATGTAAAAATCATTGTTCATGTTATATTTTACAATAGCATGAAAAAATATTGAAAAGACAGCAGTGCTCCACCATTCCTGTTAATACTGTTAATAACTACTTTACAAGTGCTTGGTTGCAAAATAAAGTCAGATTACATACCATGATTTTTCTAGTAGTGTAATTTATAGAAGCATGAAGTTTCTTCCTTTCTTAACACTTTACTGTAGTTAAATAAGAAGCTATGTCATCCTTTGCCCAAAACAAACTGTCACTATGAGCACAGATTAGAAGCTACATTATCCTTTACCTTCCCTCATAAAAACACTGCCTCACTTCACAGCTGAGAGATGCACCCCTCCTTAGCTCAGTAGGGCACATATTTCCCAATATACATATCAAAATATGTATTAAGAAAAAAAGAAATACAAATCTAGTAGGAGTAATAAGTTTGACTACAGCTTTTTGCCCATCCATACTTTTTAAGAACTCCAACACTGATTTAGGTACTGTTTTCACACTGTTTTTTGAAGCTCATTGTGACTTGCACACATTACTTTCACTCATTTAAAACTTTGACAGGAAGACATTCAAACATTTGTACTTAACTTGGGTGGGATTTTTGGTGTTTTTGGGCTTTTTTTGGTGTTCACTGATAGAGAGAAAACTGCAGAAATGATGGCAAGAAGTATACACTAACTGCTAAGTAATTCAGGAAGTGAAACAACAAAGAAATACATAATTGATATGCTTTAGCAGCAAATAAATATGACTCTATATATACACTGACAGAAAAATACGTTAACACTCAGTTTCCAAAAGCACAGTTTGCAAGGGAATTGTATTTAAAATCACCTAATCTGAAGCATCAGAAGTGATGCAGGAACACTGTTAGTATAGAATACAGTCACTGCTGAAACACATCAGAGCTGGTTTTAACTTCATTTAGCTGAAGGGCTGCTAGGACTGGAGCTGTTGAAGGAATGAACCCATCAAGAGTTGCTGCAATCTGTCTGAGAAGCACTCTTGAATCCCAGAACAGTTTGGGTTGGAAGGGATCTGTAAAGGCCACCTAGTCCAACCCTCCTGCAACCAGCCAGCACATCTTCAACTAGAACTGGGTGCTCAGAGCCATGTCCAGCCTGGACTTGAACATTTCCAGGGACAGGGCATCCACAGCTCTCTGGAGTGGGTTAAATCCTTTAGGACACAGCCTCCAGCTGCTAAAGTTCTGCATTATTTGTACTAGTAGTAAGCAAACCTGTTTGAAACCAGCTCAAGTAAACAGCAAATATTATTCTTCTGTAGTTGTACACCGTATTTCTTTATTTAAAGTATTCCAGATTCAGTCATATGAACCCATAATGAGTTTTCAAAACATACTTTAAATTAGCCAATAAATTGCATGCAATTAGAGCCTGGATAACTCCTGGTCAGCAACACACACTACAGAGGAAACCTGACTTCACTTATCAACTCCCTGTTTAACTGAACAGCATCCAGGGAGGATGTGACACCAGGCATTGCCAAGCATGCTACAGAGAATTCTTCAGAGCTTTTCAGAGATCAAAAAGCAGCCACTGGTTCTCACTTACTCCACTGCAACATCAAAAATGTTCAGCTCAGAATGTCTGTGTTAGAATTTGAAATCCCACTGCCATTAATTTATACAGTCAACTCTTCAAATGATTGTATTCCAATGAAATTTGCACTAGGGACTAGTTACCTGTTATATATAAAATCTTGACCATGTTTCCCCTGAAAATTCCGTTTGCAGCCATTTCACTGAGAGGGGAAAAAACAGGCCCCAAGAAGGCTCAATCTCATTGTCTGGTCACCAGGGAGTCAGTAAAGTTATTTCACAGATTTTCAGAAAACAGAAGCTCCTTCTAATAGCTTTTCCACTGGCCCTGAATTAGATCCCTTTGAAGTTACATCTCAAGAGGTAAATAAAGAGTTTGAATTTGAACTTTATTTCTGCCAAAGATTTTTATAAATAAACTGCTGATACAAATTTTTCAAAAAAATATAGAGTCTAAGAACATTCATGTGGATGGGTGCCCAAGAACATATATGCCTTTCATATAACGATGAATTCAAGATAGCACTACTAAGTAGTTCAAAAATAAATTAAATAGGTGCTACTATATAAAGTATCCCAAAGAAGTATCTGAATAAAGAGAGACTCATCTTCTCAACTTCCAGTCCCTGATAAGATGCAAGCCTAAGATGTGGAACAAGCTTTTACAAACACAAAGTACTCAAACTAAAAAGTGACCTCATATGAGTAGTCTGGAAATTAAATGAGCTTGAATGCCTGTGGGCATGGCTGACATTCACTGCATTCACCTAAGAACAAAACTGACAATTATTGTATGTCTGCCAATTTATTAATATAATTATTTCTATACAAATAAAGATTTTTTTCTCCTTCATAGTAACAATTCAGTGTTTCAAAACAGGCAGATCAAGGTATTACAAATACCACTGTTACAACACATATACTAAAATCACAGGAGGTAGAGTTAGATCCCCATTAACAATTACTTGATAAAACACAGACTATCGTTAAAAATTACTAGAATATGTCATTCATGAAAAATTACTTTTCAGAATAATTCATTCCTAGCTGCTTTAAGGGATGTGTTTTTTAAGCATGATAAATAGTGTATGATAAAAACATGTTCTCTTTTAGTTTTCAACATAATTTTGCAAAAAGCACATAAGAAAGTTCCCAAGTGGTAAAGATTTCAGACAAAAACCAAAACATTTTAAATTATTCAAATTACCAAAGTTATAATGAATTTGACCACATCCTTTGCCTAATGATTATATTTGAAAATTCATACAACTAACTATGGTTTAAAATATGCCTACACTAGTGAAATTAATGTGAAGCTTTTTTACACTGTTAATAATTGGCATTTTTGAATGGCTGAGTATTATTCTTTTTGCAACAACCTACTGCAAAATACAGGCACCTTAAAAACTGATATATAATGCAACCAGGGTATTTAGGATATTGAAAGTGTTTACCATTACCTAGCCATGCTATGTATTTCCCTTCTTTTAAAGAAATAGTCTACAGTTTGAAGCCGTGCCTGAGGTGCGTGCAAATTATCATGTTTCAGTATTTAACTCCATCTTCTAGTATGTTTCTTTTACAGTTACAAAAACACTAGAGTGCCATGATTTTGAATCATTACATCTGTAAAGATCTTAAGCAGACATTGTATCTTCAATAATGTATTCTTGCTATTGCACCTATGCTCATATGACAGTGACACTCAGGTCCATATTCAATTTCAACTATTTACACATGCTAAAATCATGTATCTGCATCTAATGTTGGAAAAGAAAAAATACAGCCTTTTTCGACCAACACACACTGCTCCAAAATTTATACCAAAAAATTTCATGGAATCACAGAGTACCAGGATGGAAGGAACCTCAAGGGCTATCTGTTGACACCAAGCTGTATGGTGCAGTTGATCCTGGAGGGAAGGGGAGCCATCCAGAAGGACTTGGAGAGTCTTGAGAGGTGGGTCTGTGCAAAGCAAGGGCAAGGTCTTATACCTCGGTCATTGCAATCCTGGCACAGCTTACAGGCTGGGCATGAGCAGCTCCAGAGCAGCCCTGCCCAGAAGGACTCGGGGTGCTGTGGGTGAGAGGCTGCACATGCCCTGCCATGGCACTCACAGCCCAGAGAGCCAAATGTGTCCTGGGCTGCAGCCAGAGCCCCGTGGGCAGCAGGGCAGGGAGGGGATTCTGCCCCTCTGCTCTGCTCTGCTGAGACCCACCTGGAGCACTGCATCCAGAGCTGGGCTCCCAGCACGGGAGGGACAGGGACCTGCTGGAGTCAGCCCAGAGGAGGCCACCAGGTTGGTGAGAGGACTGGAGCACCTCCCTCAATGAAGACCAGCTGAAAAAGATGGGGCTTTTCAGCCTGGTGAAGAGAAGGTTGTATGGAGACTTCACAGGAAAAACCTTCCAGTGTCTAAAGGTGCCTAAAGGGAAGCTGGAGAGGGACTCTATATCAGGAGGTGTAGTGATAGGACAAGGGGAAATGGCTGAAAATTGGAAGAAGACATATTTAGATTAGATATGTAAAGAAATTCGTTACTGTATGGGTGTCGACAAGTTTTATGAAAAATCTTTTCTTTAGGATTTTTCTCCTGAGAAGCTGAGAGGCCTCAGGAACAAAATGTAAATAATTATTATCTGCTACTGTGGAATGCAACAGGTAGACCTGTAATTGGTCTCATGTGGTTGTTTCTAATTAATGGCCAATCACAGTCCAGCTGTCCAGACTGTCTCGGTCATAGACAAACCTTTGTTATTCATTCCTTTGCTATTCTTAGCTAAGCCTTCTGATGAAATCCTTCCTTCTATTCTTTTAGTATAGTTTTAATATAATATATATTATAAAATAATAAATCAAGCCTTCTGAACATAAGAGTCAAAATTCTCATCTCTTCCCTCATCCTGAGACCCTTGCAATCACTGTCACATAGGGGTGGTGAGGCACTGGCATAGGCTGCCACACAGAACTTGTGGATGCCTCATCCTGGGAGTGTTCAAGGCCAGGCTGGATGGAGGGCTGAGCAACACTAGAAGGTGTCCCTGCCCATGGTAGAAGGGCTTGAAATTAGATAATCTTTAAGGTTCCTTCCAACCCAAACGATTCTGTGACTATGATTTTACAGTCCAACCCTTCTCAGCAAAAGCGTAGTTGATGTAACTGCACTTTGGATGCATCAGTATGCTCTCACAGCATTAGTTAAAATACAAAATAAAAAATTCCAGGAAATCTCTTCCCCAAACATAGACTGTTACAGTGCAAGTTGAGCCCTAGGTATATTTGTGAGTTTACCATCTATTAACTTTAAACAGTTTTCTCCTTTTGGTCATGACACAAAAGCCCACACTGATGCACAAGAGTATCTACAACAGCAGAAGCATATTCCTATCACTAGTGGTGAAATTATCATACACGTGCATTTCAAAAAGAGTTGTTCCTTCATGTTTTTTTTTTTTTAAGTCTTTGATGGTTCAGTGATATATTTCAAATACAGTATTTTCCAAGCAATGAGTAGGAGCTAGATTTCCACTGAATTTTCTTTAGCTTTGATGAGCTTAGACATCATCAAATATTTTGCTTCGAGACATTGACAGGTATCTTCCACCAGGCTGGTACCTGCAGAATCAATTTTAGAAGTGAAAAAGTGTCACAGGAAATAGAAAAATAAAGACCCATTAAATCATCCTATTCTCACTGTAATCTTACTCCTTAACTCTGGTGAATGATGAATTTGATGTTGTACTGAATTAGTTTTCATGAGAATTTGAAAGACAGTCATTAAATTAAACCTCATGTGACCAAGAGAAACAGTTATACGAATACTGGGAGTCATAAAGAACTATGTTTCCTAAAACAAAGGAAAGAAGTTGGATGTTTGGGTTGAACAGAACCTTTTTTAAAAATCCCAACCATACCAACAACTAAACAAAGGAACAAAAACCCGAAACAAAATAAACCCAAACAAACAATGGCACCCATAAAGTAGCTGCAGGTGCTTAACAGTACATCTCATGGGGTATTCTTAGAAGAAATACAGTATCAAAGATAATGCCTACATCAAACAAATGTCTGCATGCTTATTGGTAAAAGAGAAAATTTTTTGATTGTTGATCAAATATATTTTAGAAACACTTTAAAAGCACAAATAAAGTCCAACACAGGCACAATGAAGCTCCTTGCTGTAGTATTTAGTAAAATCTGAATGAACACAAAGCCAGAACCTGGTATCCTAACTGCCCTTACAGTCCAAAAGTGTTCTATTTACTGCAGGAGCTCTAGTTTTGAAAACTAATGTTATGTAAGCTACTTCAAAATTAACTGAAATTCCATATGCAATACCTCTTGACTTACTACCTCCATGAAATGAAATAAAGGTTACTAGGCAAAGCTCAACTAAGCTTTGAAGCTCCTGATTTTCTTTTTAAAGAAGAAGTTTAGAATGTTCTACTTTGCAAAGCAGGTATCGATTCCCAGAGACTTCTAACACTGTGCTTGAAAAGTATTTGCTCCAGAATAATTACATATGCACACTCCTGTTTTTAGTAGACAATCCCTTTGGCACTGCATGGAAGCTAACTGCTGACAGAGGATCTAGGGTAGCTCCTCTTTAAACTCTTGAGTTTAGAAATCCCCAAGTGCTCAAATGTGGTGACGAGACTAAACCAGTAGTCTGAATCAACCTGTGAAACCTGGCAGTGCCATTTCACAGCATTCCTTACATGTTTCTGAGCTGGCACTTGTTTGTTGACATTTTAGATACAAGTCTGCTGAAACAATGACTTTCTGTGACTCTTTGCTGGGGTAAAATAGTTTTAGCTGAAAAAAACATTATTTATAAGTTTTTATATGTGAATTTTGAATTATTTGTTCTTTCTACACTATAACCACCCCCCCCCACACACACACACAAAAAAAAAGCACCCATATAATGTATTGGTTGTTTCTTAAATATGAGCAGAGCTTAGCAGTTATGTAAGGTACTCTGTGACTGAGGAAATTAGGTGTTGCAGTCACAACCACAGAATCACAAAATTCTCTACTACAGACAGAGCTACACAGTGCAGTCTGGTAGTCTCTGTTCAGGAAGTTCAGATTTTAATTTACTTTAGTAGTTCCAGTATCTCATCCCCAGCTGTATTCCTGCAGTGGATCCTGTAACATTCAGTTTTATTTCCTGCAGCTTTTTCATAATGGGTTTCAAGTGAGTTTCTCCAGCTGAGCTTTGTAGGAAATCAGGGAAAACCTTACACTGCACATCTGTCTGTTGAGGCATCCACCTAGACCTGGCAGCTCGGAGTGCAGCTGCAGGTTGTGCCCTGGATGTCAGGAAATGGGAGTCCCAGGCAAGGTGCCATGAACAACTAACAAAGGGCACAGGGACCTTTGGCCCAGCCAGTGGACTGGACACTCGGAGACCATGCAGGAGCCCAGGGCTCAGCTGGAAGAGCCTGGATTATGGGACACATGGGCTGAGAGTGTAAAAGCTCATGGATTCTTTTGTCAGGGGATCCTCCCCAGAGGCACCAATTTAAGCTGTTATGCTATACACCACGATTAAAGGAACCAGGTATGTGGGACTCTGCTATGGGACACCTGTGGTCGAGCTGGAAAGGGAAAATTTTCTGACTGTGAGAACAGGATGAGTAGGGAGGAAAGGGGGACTTGGTCTGCCTGGTCCTTGGGTCACTTGAGCTGCCTGTGGTGAAGGGGCTTCAGTCCCAGCAGTGAAAGTCTGGGGTAGCACAAGTGTAACCCACAGACTGCACCATGAATGGCCACACATGGTCACACCATGAACGTTTCCTTAACACGCATGTCATTTGCTAGTTTTATATGCAGTGGTTTTCAAATTATTCCATATATAACGTTATATCCAGCTCAATCTTACTCTGACATTTCTAAAAAACCTGGAACACCTCCAGGTTTTAACAGGTTTTCAAAATATTTCCTTATTATAGGGGAAAAGGAAGAAAGGAAAAAAGTTAGATGAAATAATAAACTTCATTTACAAAACTCTAATTATGAAACATTTGATACAGCTGTCTTAGGTCAGAAAACAGAAGACAGTAGAAACTTTTAACTGGAAATTACAGAGAATATTTCTCACCTTCCCGAGTCTGATTCAAGGGGGTCATCATTAACAGAGTCTGCATTAAAATCCAAAGGTTCTGCATCCTGGAGGAGTTCTATTCTATCTCTTTCAGTCCTACCATTTGAACGGGTGTACTTTGATAGTGCTAAATAAGTAAAAGGAGTGAAAGACACTTATTTGCTTTGTGAACAGCCTGGATGGTACGGAGACATTAAATTTAAAAAAACATTAAGAATAACAAAGCAATCTCATTCAAAGCAAAAGTGCAATGATTTAGAGTAGATTTAGTATTAAATCAAATTTGCTCAAACTTGTAATATTTCCATTTTGTATCTCCACAGAAATGCAACCACAAGGTTTGCTTCTCCAGTAGGTTGAGATCTACCTTATAAAGACTCAAGGAAAATAAGAAATTACTGGTAAGCATTACTTTTAAATCACCCATTCATCCTTCCCAGCTTCAAAGTTTTACCTAAGCTGTTCCAACCAGTTTTTTGTTTGCTTTTGTTTATTTTTAAAAAAAATCAATCTTGTGAGTTGTTTTGCAGTTCACTCTGACCTTCACTAGGTCAGTATCTATGTCTTGTTTTAGAGCTGGAAGGCTGCATAATCACATGATGAACATTAGAATGCAATTTCAGTTAGTCTACCACTAAAAATCTGGGTTTGCAACTTTGTACAGAGGAGAGAGAAATCTACCAGTTTTAAAAGCATATTCAAAGCTTCCCTCCTCCCCTTTTTCCTCATTTTTCTCCAATTTCATTTGACTTGTTAGCTTACAAGAGCACAAAAAATACAGAATAAAACATTCACATTCTGACAAACTTTTTGGGAGTTTAAAGCATGCACAAAAAAAATATTTTGCTAATAGACATTAACTTATGTGATGTTACATTGTTGGTCACCTGATTGCTCCACTATTCTAATCTGAGACAGTTCACTTGCAAGCAGAAGAGGTGAATTTTAAGATTTACAACATCCAACTTCAAGATGTATCATGAAGTTTTTTTGTTGACACCTGCTACTCTAATGGCAATCATTATATATCCCATAAGACCAAGTAATTGGTCTGAAGAATAGTAAGAATCTCTGATCCCATCTAGTTGGAGATGGAAAGAGATACAGTACTCTTTTGAGTGCCTTAAATGGCAAGGTGACACCGAGCCACAGAAGTGAACATTATCAGTACAGCATCTAAGACAAAAAGAAGAATATTTGAAACTACTTTCACAGCCAGTGTTGTGAAGAAAATGTACTGAAACAAAACAAAACGAACTTCCCCTCCAACCCACAAAGCTCACGTCTATTGGTGTTGGTCTCTGAGAAGCTAGATTCTTTCTGGTCTGTGTGGACAGCTCTACTTCTGGTGGAATCATCTCTATTTCCATACCGCTCCTTCCATTCCTGGAAAAAAGACCACCAAGAAAAATGTAAGTTAGGAGGAAAAATCAGCAGAGTAACTAACAGTTCAGTATCTAAATACAGGAAGTATTTTTATTTAATTTTAAACTCAAAACGTGTTCCTTCACTAAGCTAGTTATAATAATTGTTCTTAAGGAAAAGACTTTTATAAAAGAAATTGCATCTCAAATCTGCTCTCGAAGTTCAGCCAACTGCTCCAAGTTATGGCGGGAACTGCCGCTTTTATTGATCACTACTTCCATCTAGTGACAGAAGGGAAAAATGACGAGATGCACATAGCACAGAAAACTTGGTAGCTTAGTGTCAGGTCATTTCACTGTACATTAAATGTATCATATATTTGCTATTTTGGTTCCCAACAAGTTCAAGTTTTAAAACTACAAGATGGAGGGAAAGGATCTGTCCTAGGATAACGTATGATGCTTGAATCCCCAGTCATCTCTTCTGTTTATGCTATTCTGTGCCTTCAAGACTGGTTCTGAGAGTGAAGGTGGGAAGTGAAGAAGCATGGAGTTTGTTATCAGGGACTGCACTCCTCCACATTGGATGGAGCAGAACAGAGCCCTCCTTTGCTTTTTAGTTAGTTTAGCTAGCTGAGGCAGAGAAGTGTCCCCTGGACTGGTTTTCTTTCCTTTTTCTTGGAACTGTTCAAACTTGCTCCAGACAGGGACCTGGGGAACATGAGAGCTCTCACTTAGTGGCCCACCAGGGCGTACTCTGGGCAGCGGCCATTCCCAGTGCCAGAGGGACTGATAACAGAGCAAGCACCCCAGGAGAGACTTTCTGAATTTGTCATCTCCTCAGAGCAGTGAATGAGTTTTGTCATCTGGTATTGTTCATTTTGTGCGCCAGGGAGTGCTATGCCTGTTAAATAAACAGGTTTTTTCCACCTCTCTCTGAGGAAATTTTTCCTGATCTGGTTGGGGAGAGGGGCTGTGTGCGTTTGCTTGCAGCGGAGGGCCCTTTTGGAGGTTTTCTCACAAATTTGCCCTAAACCAGGACAGGATCAAAAGAAAGGTCTATGCAGTACTGACTATCATCAAGGATTAAATTATACTTGATCTTGGAAAAATACAAGAGGTTTTAGTCCCAATAGTGTCTTGCATGCATCTTTCCCTCATCTACGTTATACTGTGACTTTCTATACTAGATTTTGTTACAAACTAGTGAAAAACTAAAGCTTCACTACAGCAAAGCAAACTAAAGCTTTCACTACAATATGCACAGAAAACATAACTTGAATCAAACATTGTTTGTTATTCAGTAGAAACTTAATTCTGTCTCAAATGTAATTCCCTCCTCTGGCAAAAAATAAAATAGAACCTGTGCCTATGACTTTCCAATGAGCACACAAAACAATAAATTTGGGAGGAGTCCATATTTCAGTATGACAACTCTGCAATTGCAGTTATTTCAAGCAGAGCAGTATCAGTATAAGAGACTGGTAATATGCCATTTTAGATTATTCTGTATACTAGTAATCAGGACCCTTTTTAATGCTTGTTGTACCTATTGGCATACACCACAGCACACTGAGTAACAATAGTGTCCAAGCAGTGTCATTAAAATTGTCCTCTAACCTTCTATAAATCACCCCCAGTCAAGATTATTCAGCAAGATTAAACTGATTCCATCAATTACTTGGGACTCTTTTTGTGAAATAGATAATTCTGAATTAAATATCCATGATGAATCCTATCAGATATTGCAGTATAATCTTATAATTAGCAAAACAAATCTCATACCCTTCTTCTGTTTTCACCTTCTTCCTGCCTCTGTCGTTTTCTTTTCTCTAAAAATAAAAAAAAACCTTTGTCTGAGCTCCCTATATGGAAAATCATTAGCATTTTTTTAAAATAAACAATGAAAATCTGAAGTTAACTAATCAAGATTCTTATTGAAATACATGACTTTTACAATTAAACTGGAACAAAACAAAAAGTTGCTTGTCTATCATTATGGAATTTCCCATCAAAATTATTTTGTCATGATGGTATCTTGGATCACAGCATAACATTTGGATACCAGCTAGCAAAGAAAAAATAAAAAATCAAACAAACCCTTAGAAATAACTGGGAAAGTATGATATTAAGAAAAATAAAGGATGAAAAAACCTCAACATTTTTGAATCAAGATCTTCATGAAGTTCTGTGAGGCCCAACCAGTGACCCAATTACTTTGTGTCCTATCTGTTATAAAGCTGGAAGTATAACATTACAGTATCAATATCATTACCTTTTATTTAAGGGAATGAAACTTTGGTCTTTTACCAAAAAAAAAAAAAAAAAAAAAAAAAAAAAAAAAAAAAAAAAATCCTACTATTACTCTAAGTAAACCCAGGTATTCGATAATATAACATTGTATCCAGAAATTCAGAAATTTTAATTTCTAAACATTTACTCAAAAATGCTTTTTGCAACTTTTAAGAAATACTTTCAATAAAAATTAATGTAAAATAAAAAGCTTTCCATACCAGCAGGTATTTTCAGTTCTACACAAAAACATGCTTTCTCTAATTAAACACAGCTAGTTGACATAGCAAAAAAGACTGAAGAAATGACTGAATTTGTGCAGCTCAATCAACACACACAAAAAAAATTTAGTTTGTTGATGATAAAGACAGTGTAAATGTTAACCATCCTTTATGACAGATTACACAAGCACCTGCAAGGTATTATTTGTTCAGTAACACACTAAAATATTCAGAAATATCTAAAATTCAGATACTGGATGAGTAAAACTGGTACTTCATTTAAGATGTCAACGAAGTCCATCAGTGTACTTTACATAGTGACTACAGTGCTCTAAGTTGATTGCAGTTTGTGCTGTGGCCTTCCTCGGTACAGCTTTCAAAATACTGTCAGACAGTATGTTGGTTTTTTTCCTGCAACATTTCAGACAAATGTAAACCAAAAACATACTATATGATGAGGAAAAGATTGAGGTACTTAAAGCATTCTTTGCCTCAGTCTTTAAGACTGAGACCAGTTGTTGTCTGAGTACCAGGTTCCCTGAGCTAGAAGGCAGGGATGGAGAATAGAATAAAGTCCCCAGAATCCAAGGGGATATGATCAGTGACCTGCTACACTGCATGGACAGACACAGGTCTGTGGGGCCAGATGGGATCGACCAAAAGGACAGAGGACAGCAGCCTGCTGGAAAAGGACCTGGGAGTGCTGGCTGACAGTGGCTGAACACGAGCCAGGGTGTGCCCAGGTGGCCATGAAAGCCAATGGCACCTGGCCTGGATCATCAATAGTGCGGCCAGCAGGACCAGGACAGTGCTTATCCCTCTGTGCTGGGTACTGGAGAGGCCACTTTTCAAATCCTGTACCTAGTTCTAGGCTCCTCAATTCAGGAAAGATATTGAGGTGCTGGAGTGAGTCCAGAGAAGGGCAATGGAGCTGGGGAAGGGTCTGGAGCATGAGCCTGATGAGGAAAAGCTGAAGGAGGTGGAGGGGTTTAGCCTGGAAAAGAGCAGGCTCAGGGGAGACCTTATCACTTAACAACTCCCTTACAAAAGGGTATAGTGAGATAGGAGTTGATCTCCCAAGTAACAAACAACAAGACAAGAGGGAACAGCCTGAAGTTGTGCTATGGAAGTTTAGAAATTAGGAAAAAATTCTTCACTGAAAGGGTTGTCAGACATTGGAATAGGCTACTCAGGGAAGTCTGGAGTCACCATCCCTGGAGATATTTAAAAGACGTGCAGGTGTGGCATTCGTGGACATTGAACTTGTCAGAATTTGTCAGTGCTGGATTAAGGGTTGGACTCTATCTCAGAGGTCTTTTCCAGCCTTGATGATTCTATGGTAGTACAATTTTATAGGGAGGCTATGACAGAAGACCTAATTTACCTCTTCTGATCAGCTCTTTTCCTTCATCAATCAAATCAGAGGTCATTTCGCTGTCACCCATGAACTGCTGGAATCCCAAAAGATTCAAACAACGAGTTCCTAAACTGATAAAAGAAGAAGCAATTTCCTTTGTTAATTTACAATTAGTAGTTTAGATACATTACAGAACAAAATGCAAAACAAACTATTCAGAACTGTATGAACTGTATGAATCCAAGTTAAAAGGAAAAACAAAGAAGAAAAGATGGACTATTACACCAGCTGAGAAAACAGAAAATTCAAAACTCAGAACAATAACTGGTGATCCAGAAGAGTAGGGTGACCTAGGTGACCCAGAAGAGTAACACATTCCTAAATACAATTGGAAGTGATAGAATAACCCTATTCAAACAGAGATTAAAATGCATATAATCTGAGAGTAGTACAAATGACACTTGCTTTAAATGCATCTAACATTAGATGTTTGCTTTAAATGCTCTCAGATATAACAGAATTTGTACCTATAATATGTCATAATATTGTCTTCTTTGCCAGAAGACAATTACTATAAAAATTCTCCTTATACTAATTTCTCTGTTTTTGAAAGAGTAACAGCATAGGAAACCTCAGGGTTTCACTCAGGAGAATGTGTACTGCATACTTCTAAGCTGTAGGGATGCTGGCTGCCCATTTGGATAGCCATTGGTAGCAGTCAGATAGCAAGCTTGGTCCACCTTTTTTAAGCCAATCCTGGAACTAAATAGCATGAAATCACTTTCAACTTTTCAACTTCACACCAGAAAATACAACTACTGGTTTTGTACTGTTTTCCTTCTCCAAACTGGAGTAATGATGTATTTTTTCCTTATACTACCTTAACTTTAGGACTGCTGGATTAAGCAAAGGACAATCAGCTTTCCTCAACAGATTTTAATTCAACCTTAGTTTTTGCATGTATCTTTATTAGCAGAGGTCATTAAAGCAACCCTCTCTCCTTTAATTTTTATTCTTCCTTTTCACTTCAGCATTCAAGGCCCAAGATGATCATCATGGACAAGAGGTAAAATTTCTATTTTCTTGTAATTTGCTTTACTGTTTGTTGTTTGGTTGGTTTTTTTTGTTGTTTTTTTAGCTCCATCACCACTTTTGTCACTTTAAGGTAAGCAGGAAAAACTCACAACTAGATACTTGTTACTTCTTGTTATACTTACTATCTATAGATACACATACAACATTAATGGATATCCAAGGCATTTCACTCCATTGCACTTGATTAAAATCGTAGAGATTGCTTTTGACTGAATGGTAATGCAAAATTGAAGATATTAACATAAATTTGCATTTCAGCAAGATCAGACTAAAAGTATCTCATTCCTTACAGCGCTCAAAAGCAGAGATTTTGAAATTATAAAGCAAGAATGTAATAATGTTTTCTGCAATTACCCTTCCAGCCTCCAACAAACTGTGGTTTAGGGAAACAAGATCAAATTACTTAAACCAGTATATATTACCAGAAGTCTGGTAGCACATCAGAAATTTGATATGAGTCTTCTAGAAAGTTCAATACCTAAAACTGCTGCTAGTGGTCCTTAATTTATTAGAAAACTGTGCTGAAAACAGCTCATGATAATTTTAATCTCAAAAGCACAATCTAAATGTCACCAGGCTCCAAAGTTTGAACACCCCCTAAAATCTAGGAATGAAGTTTAAATTAACTCAGTTATGAGTTAATACAATCTGTATTTTTAAAATGTAAACATTTCCCCTATATAAATAGCAACCTATGGATTTAGGTTTTGCATTTTTATAAGAATGACACAACTCAACTGCTGGAAAAGGAATACTGAATCTCTTCCTGAAGTAGATGAAACTAGTTTTATTAATGTAAAGAAGCATGGAGGATCTATCCTGCAAATCACTTACCTGAAGTACGTAGCAATACAGAGAATGACAACAAGCATTGGGTAGTATATATAGAATCCATCTGCAATGAAGGACAGCACTCTCATGGATCCCATTATCTAGGAAAAAAAATTCCCAAGAACAAGCTCTAATTAGCTATATTCTACACAAACACATGAAGATTGTGCCTTTTCCCATAAATACACAATCCCTTACAGTAACTGAAACAAAGGCAATATTACCACAGGTCTGCTTGGGAATAAGCAGATGTAAAGGTCACCTCCAGCACTTTGAGGTTTCTAAAATGCTAGATTTTGTAGTCTCACCCACTCTAGAACAAGGGCAAATCTGGTGGATTTTTTTCATCTGCTGTGAAGAGTCTCTAGACGACACAAAGAATCTAGTTACTAACAACAAACACATGAGATATAACTTGCCACAGAAACCAGGTCTTCAATAAAACCAAACTCACTGGTTTTCAGTAGGAAGTTAAGATTGCTCCCGATCTATAGGGATGCCCTACATGCTAAAGCCACTGAAAGCTAAAACCAACAGGAATTGATATTAGGAAATGAAGAACACCCTGAACTCTAAAGAACAATACTTTACTTTCTTAAGATAAAGAGAGAGAAAAAAAAAAAGCTATTTATGACTTTTAGAAATGATTACCAAACTCCCTGCCTATAACCAAGTATTTTTTACCCTGTTGGAAAGATTGAAAATATTTGAATATCTGAATCTTACTGTAAGATGTATTTAAAAATACTCTCTCTATTCTCCAAACCATATCAAAAGCTCAAACTCCTATTTTCTTACTTACAGATGTATAAGCAGTTGGCTGAGTGTTCTTGTGAGAGATTGTTGCATCCATATGGGTCAAGCCCAGAAAGTTCAAGCACAATGGTGGAGTAAGACGGCAAAATAACCTGCACAAATGAAGAGGCAACAGCGTTTACAAGAGTTTCTTACATAACCTACTAAGTCATAACTGGATTTATCACAGAACAACCATGTAGAGCTCATTATGAATTATACCCCTAAATTACAAATTAAAGAATGTAAATGGAAGTTTTATGGACATTTTTATTTCAGTATTTGATAGAACACCTGTAAAACATATACTCACATGCCACTGAAAAGGAGACTGTATGCATCTGTCTGATGATGTGAAGCTAAGTAGTAATAGTTAAATACACGGATCCTGAAGACAGTAGAGTAAACACAGATACTTAAGAAAAAGATGGTAAGAAAACAGGCCATCTAGGGGGAAAAAAAAGTGTTGTTAAGTTGCTTAAATGTAGAATTCTATTAAAGGTTTTAATGTGTTCAGCAGATAGTCTCTGCATGTGACAGGCTATCTCCAGCCTTTATTTCTCATTTTGAGCTGCGAGAACACAACCAGCTCTGAGAAGAGTTTTGGGAGTTTTGCAGAGCAATATAAACTGGAAATTTTAATTATAACATTCTACACATAAGCTAACACAGTTGACCCTAGAAACATTATACTACTACTCATTAATGTAAATAAAATCGCTGTTTGCCTCAATAATTACCACGACTGATTTGGCATTTATTCCCACAAAAAAAGGCATAAACCCAAGTGTTTTAAAATCAGCCTTTGCTAAGTATACTGGAATTTTTCAGCTCGGTATTTTACTGATAAATTTGTGCACACATATGCTAGCCACACCTCTGACTGGATTCCTGGTCATTCGTAAATTCCTGTTTAGGAAACTGAGGTCAAACATATGGCTGTTTAGACAGAAAGTCTAATTCACACCTATGTTTCAACCTACTGTTTCAGAAATTACTCTACACATGATATTCGGGCCAGCTGGGTCATGCCTTCACCTGCTATTTGAGAGTTTTAACAAGCGGCAAAAGGCAGACTTCCTCCACACAAACAAAGTTTGGTACCATATATTTAGAGACCATCTGAAATTTGACAGATTATTTAGAGATTTATTTTAAAATCTATTTTATCTACTGTTGTTATCATAACCATTGATCTGAGAATATCTTTTTCCAAGTGATTATTTCCAACTTACCTCTATGTATATATAATTATATGTCTTTTCTGCCAGCTGTATGAAAACCGCAAATAGTGACAAAACTGGTTTTGTGCTGAAGAATGTGCACTCTGACCACACAACAATTACAGAGAATGTGGCCAGCACAACTGCAAGCACTCTGTAGAACCATGGTCGGAGAAGGCACTCCCAGTACCACTCTGGAAAAAACAAACACACAGACATACTGAAACAGGTTAATGAAAGTTACACAATCAGAAAAAGAACTCCCTCACGAAAGGCTTCAAAATTTGCTGTTGCTTTATTGCAACACATAACTGCTACCAAATTTGTAACTAAAACTGAGGCTTATGGCCAGGAGCATAAATTAGTATCTGATAGCTCTTCCATTACATAAATACATTTATATTCCGGACATGCTTCCCTCTGCTGCAGCTGAACTTTTTACATAAAGAAATTGGTTCTTGTTACAGAACAGCATCAGTTATGCTTTAACATACCTAAAACCAGCATGACAGCACTTACCAACCGTTGGTGTGTAGAAATACTGAATAATTTTATTTTCTGGTTCCTGGGAATGAAAGGTATGAACAAACTGTCGAGTTGCACTGCTTTCATTTTTTGCCACATCTTCCAAGTAAAATGCTTGCTCTAAAAGAATTTGCCACTGGACCTGTGTACGACGATGTCTCTGCACTGAATAGATTACCTACAATAAATTGCAAGAAATTAGGGTTTCAAGGTACTTGTTTCAAAAAATGGCACAAAATCCTTACAAAATCCCTTGAAAATATGTGCATTGCAGACCTGCAAAGACTGTATCTTCAAAAAAAGCAGGTAGGTAATTCTCTAAAATACATAAATCATGGAAGTACTACATACACAATTACTGAGTTTTGCAGCTCTTTCATCACAAACCATCCGTAGCAGTTAAATTCTACTTTTCCCAACCTACCACTTTATTTTTGCATCTCAGTAAATATCAAGCTTTTACTATAATTTCTTTTTCAGAATGCACTGTCAGTCAACTATTACAAGGCTTATTCACAGACAGCTATAACACTATCAAGATACAACACAAGAACACCTTTTACCCATCCAGAACTTTGATCACTTGGCATATTAAGTGTCTGTGCTTTCTCTCACCAAGAAAAGTTTCTGTTAAGTAGCTTAAACCCACTGTACTCAACAGTCCAGATGAAGTGCATTCAAAATCTTTGACCAGCATTTACTCTCACGACAACAGCCGTAAGTGAGGCATTCTTCCATCTATTAATATACCTGCTTGTGAAGTTTGGCCAAACTTTTTTCACTGGGATAAGTGTTCTGTCTTTCATCAAAATCTTCATAATCATCCATGTTCCTACCCATTCTTTCCTGGTACTCAGTAGGGCACTGGAAGGAAAAGGGAAAATTAACCGGGAGACAAAAGAGTAGCAAGCAGCTTTTGCTAATTATTTGTAAACGTTTGGGGCATTTCATGCAGCTGAAAAGCTCACTCTAAGCATACATTTTTCTCTCTTTCTACAATGCTATGTCAAAATACATCTGATAATTCCATATGTCATAAGAAAATACTTCACAAAGAATTTCAACTCAGTCTCGACAGAAACTCAGAAGATGTCAACTAGAGATTTTATAAGAACAAAAGAAAGTTATGTACAAGTATTCAGTATGTGGAAGAAGCACTCCTCCCAAATGAATAATTATGGTTGAAGATGAGCAATTGGTTACCTTTTTCAGTATAGTATCAACACATTTCCTCAAGGGGTGGTTATATTTGATACTCTCACTTACTTTACGGACTTCCTGTTGAGAGAAAAAATAACAGAGTAGTTTAACTATTAAAAAAAATTTTCATTAACTATAAATTTTTACTGGTCAATTAGAGTTGCAGCCCTCCCAACAGTCAGCCATCAAAGCTTAAAAAAATACAGCTTCCTAAAAGCCATGGTTTTACTAAATATCTCATAAAACGTAAGTGAAGTATTTGTAAAGAACACTTAATGTATTTTTTTAAAAAAAGAACAGCAGTGTACAAATATGCAACTATAAAAATGCATGGAGTATTGGTTTCTATGCATGAAGGCTGAAATGAAAAAGAATCTCTTGTTTAAGTTACAGATAAAAAGGACATAAAGAATAGGTTCCAATGACTGACGCAGGGCACTGACCACCACTTTAAAAGTCAGTTCCAGTGAGAGACTAACCACCCCCCTTGTGGTAAAGAACTGCTTCTTAATGCCCATACTGGACCCCTCTGGACACAGCTCCGAACCACCCCCATGCATCCTGTCACTGGCTACCAGGGAAAACAGATCAGCATCTCCCTCTCCAGGCTTCTGAACAATGCTCTTAGCAATTTGCTTCAGCTTTTGGTCAGCTCTGAAGTGGTCAGACAGCTGCATCAGATGACTGTTGTTGGTCCCCTCCAGTGGAAATATTCTATCTGTCCTGGTAAAAAAGGGTTGTCATTGCTCATTTTCTATTAAGTTTTGTAGTTATGTCCCACTTAGATGTTTTTAACTGTTTTAGCAGTTTCTTCAAAATGCTGTCACAGATGAATGAAGATTCTATTACTGTTATGTGATTAAGAGTCTATTTGTGTTATGCATCAATACAACCAACACATAACACGAATATCCACCCTATCCTACAACAGTTCACACGTATTATTCCAAGCCATGGTATCCAGCAGAAGAACCAGGAATAGCTATTCAAAGGGCTAGATTTCCATTCTGTTAGTGAACTATATTCAAGCATATTGCTCAGTGATATTTAGCAAAAGTCTCAAAAGAAACCTTAAAAGAAACAATTATCTATATATTCTCTTCTCAAAGAGCATGTAATTGCGGCCCCACAATTTGGAAACTCTTCTGAAGATTCCAGAAAAACACTGGGAACAGGGAATAAAAGAAGTACCCAATTTTAACACTAGTGAAACATCTATACACTGCCTACTCAAGCTCACGCTAAAATGTTGTTAGTGACCAGTACTACTCCAAAAGTGTCAATAAAAGAATAGACTCATCAAATAATGGTTATCAAGCTGCTGTGACTTTTAAGTTTGTCACAGTAAGGGCTATTTCTGTTTAGACTTTTGCATGGGATTGAGTGTTATCAGGTAGCACACTATGATAATTTTCTTAGTTTACAGATATTTTACAGTAAGCTCATGCTACAAGTGTCCAACACCAATGAATTCAGGCACAACTAACAGCAGCCTTCACTTTTTTCCACAGGGAAAGCTAGTTACTTACCTCCATAATATCCTCTAAATTTTCCTCTGCATCTGCTTTCTCAGTCATCAGTTTGGCAGCTTTGAAGTAAGTCTTCATGAGTAGATAACCTCTCTTGGCCCCATTCCAGTGAGAACGAGGGATTTCCACCAAACCATAACCCAAAAGCAACACAAGAAGGAACAGACCCCATGTGTTTGCAGCAGCTATGCCAATAGTCTGAAGCTGGTTCCTAAGGAAACAAAACAGCGTAAAAAACCCAAACAAATAACATCCTCCTATCCTGGCAGCAAGAAACCAGCCTTGTATATGTACCAATATGGCTTTCAAGTTTACAGGAACAGACTCTAGTATCACCTAGATTTTTGCCTGGAGCTAGTCTGCCGCTTGGCCGTATTTAAAGCTGCCACAATTTTCCAGTATCTCCTGTCCTGCCCACTATGGATGGCAGATAAGAATTGGTTTGCTTGCTCTCAAAGAAACTGTTCTCCTAAAGGAATATGTTCCCTTAGGAAACAACGCAAACTTACCAAACCTACTGACAGTGAGGTCATAATGGCAATAACTGTAAAAAACAAACTCAGAACCCAAGATTTTTATTCAGAATATTGTGTTCAGAAATTTGTATTCAGATGGAATTTCTATTCCATCTGGTATGGAACACTATAAGCAATTTATAGATGTCAATTATTTTAACTTTCCTTTTCACCTTTAAGGTCTACAGTATTTAGATGCACTACACAGGAAATACTGATTTTTTGAAAAATGTTGTTCTGAAAACACTGGAAGTTTCTGTACTAACTTTGCAAATGTGTTTGTATGGAGAAAAAAACACCATTGTAAATACAAGAGGATTCCTCTGCTGTACATATCAAAATCAGAAAAACAAACCCCAAATTTCTATAAATATTCAAAAAAGCCCCTTTCAGTTAACATAATTTTCTAACTGACTAGCAAAATACTATGACTAAAACTAGTTTTTTCAGAAAAACCCATTTCATCCACAGAAGAAATTATCCATGACAATTCTGCAAGAACTCATGGAAGTGTTTACAACATTATTCTTACCATTGTAAATTGAAGTTTGGGTTTACAGCCACATATATTAGAAATGCTCCAAAAATCAGCAAGTAAGTGCCATAATAGATGGCATTCTCAATCAAAGCAGTTTTAATCTTTCCAGTGATGGAGAACCCTCCTGATCTAGCATATGACTGCATAAAAGGTAGCAGAATCCTAGGAGAAAAGGAAACAAAACAAAACCACATCAGCCAATTAAAAAAACCAAAAAAACAAACAAAAAAAAAACCCCCACCAACTCCCGCCAAAAGAATCTCCCAAACACCCAAACCACCAACCTCCCCAAAAGAGAACTTTAGCAGTATCAGATTACTGAGGCAGGGGTGTTAAAGTTTTAAGACTCCCAAGCTTCTAAGAAATTAGCTACTTAGATGTTTTTATTCTAGATGTACCTGTCTGATGGCAAACCTTACACAAGCTGCAGATAAAAACAATACAGTTAGCTTTGCTATGAAAAATCTGTGATAAATAAGAATGAACTACCAACTCTGATATCCTTGAAACTACAAAAATAATTATCTGATAACAGGTTGATCAGAAATCACACAAAGCACAGACAACCCAAAACCCCATATACAAATCTTTTTTCTGTAGCTATATCTAAAGCTTTGTGCAATATATCCGATAAAACCAACTAATTTTCAATATTACTTAAAAATCACACAAATTATTAATGGAATTATTTTGTTATCTGGTTGCCTAAAACCCATTTATTTCAGACAATCTTTCCATAAACACCTACACGTGCTAATTGCTTAGTTTCAACTACAAAAGTGAACCAAGGATAAATGGCTGCCACCTGAAAGTTGCTTCCATAGAAGCAAGAGAAAAAAAGAGTATGACTGAATTAGTATAGTAATCATTACCGAAATTTCACTACTAGCAAATAATATACAATTTAAAAGCTCTTTTCCATACTGATTCATATACATTTTTAAAGAATGCTATGACTGTTAAGATGGTCCATTTAAAAACTGTATCATACTTTTTGCCATATTCTTTTGCCTTACTTACCATGTTAAAAACTGAGATGTCCAATACACAACACGCCAGAAAATTGGCATAATTCCATCAGGAATATAACTCCAGGGTTTAAAACATTTTTGCTTGCTGTTACAACATAAAGAAGACTATTGTTAGTTGTAGAGCCCCAAGTATAAAAAGCAACTTCTATAAATTCCTATCTAGAAAGTTCTTTGAAAAGAACATAGAAGTAGTACAATACTATTCAAGTACATAGTCAACAATCAATCATCTCCCAAATAAATAAACTGAAGAATCATTAGAAATATTAATCATTTTCCTAACTACAAATAATGTATTTGAACAGGACATCTTTCTTAGAGAAAAAAACCCAGAAGCTACAAGACTGAAGAGGAATATTCAATAAAACATTTTAAGATTACAGTTTTTGGCTTTCAGTAGTAATTATTTCATGCACAGAAAGAACACTTGTTTAAACAGAGAAGCATTAAATTTTAGTTAGTGTAGGTTTTTTAAAAATATCTAGGCACATCATCATCTAGAGCACTTAGTCATACAAAGAACTTATTAGTTGTTCCTTCTGCCACCCAGCTGGATTAAGTCAGTCTTAAACAAATTTTGATTCAATAAGCCAATATTCTTCTGCCAGATAATGTTCACTACAGAAGACAGAAAAGTCCTATGAGCCCTTTTAAGAAAAATAAAATAAAATAAAAAAAAAAAAAAAAAGAACAAAGGAAAAAGTCTAAACTAAGGCAGTGTGGTTTTTTCCATACACTTGTCCGGGTAATGGAGCAAGGGTGAGTCAAGGGGCAATAAAGTCAACTTAGATGAGATTACCTAATGAGAAATAATTGGTATTTTCCAGGGTCAAACTAGTTAAGCCTGAGTCGTAAGATTTTATTTGCATGGCCTAAATATTTTCAAAACTATCAACTTAAGATAGAATGACAGGTAGTATGACTAAAGGTTTCAGCACCTCTCCTATGAGAGCTGCTGAAACCTCTATGCAAGCCTGAGAGACCAGGGGTTGTTCAGCCTGGAGAAGGCGCCAGGGAGACCTTACAGCACCTTCCAGTACCTAAAAGGGGTTTATAAAAAGGAAGGAAATGGACTTTTTATATGGGCAAAATAACAGGACAAGAGGCAATGTTTTTCAACTGACAGAGGGCAGGTTTAAATTAGAGATTTGGAAGAAATTCTTTACTGCGGTGGTGGTGAGGCACTGGCACAGGCTGCCCAGAGAAGCTGTGGATGCCACATCTCTGGCAGTGTTCAAGGCCAGGTTGGATGGAGCCACCCAGCCTAGTGAAAGATGTCCATGCTCCTGGAAGAGGATTGGAACTGGATGATATTTAAGATTCCTTCCAACCCAAACCAATCAATTCTGTGATTCTAAGAAAAAAAGTTTGTCCGAAGCTACAGATAAATTGAAAGGTTACTGAATAGTTTTCAAATTGTGTATATAATTAAATAGGTTTAATTAACATCCACTAGGTGGTCTTAAGTGTAGGATGCAATATTGTGTGACTGGTATTTCACCATTCTTTCAGGTCCCTCTTTGGGGCAGCAAGATTGGCAAGACTTTGCACAGACATATTAGCTGGTATCTTAAAGGCTCAAGTCATTTTACAGATAACTACACTGCCTACATCAGTACCGTCTGGAAACAGCCAGTGTAGGCTAACGGATGAGCAGCCACAGAAAGAGCCCACGTTAATCTACTCCTCCATGGTTAGGGATTACTTTCTTCCTGCCAGGATACACCTAGCCGGCTACCATTACTTTGGTGGAATACAGCACATTTCAGATATCTGCAATTACCATATATATGTAATTATAAGAAGCAATTAGATATGCCCCTGACATATAAGACAAGCAGCTGATTTCATTGATATGATATAAATTAAAGGTATAAAATTAGATATTCAGGTTTAAAGTCTTTAAGATTGTAAAAGATAAGCATTCATCAAAGCCTCTCCTCATAACCAGGATTGCCCAAAAAGCTTATCCCTATTGATTTAACAAAAAAAAAAAAGAAATCCAGTGACATTAAAAATAGTTGGATAACCACCTAGAACTACTACACAATTACTATGTAATTACTCCCAGCAGATAAAGATCCACCTTTCATCACTTTTTCCCCTCACTGTCCTGTGTATTTACAAAGTTCAAAATTTGCATCACACAGATAGTACTTATTCATCAGTGTTAAAAACACAATATGCTATCAATTAATAAAAGAAAATAATAAAATACAGTCTAAAGAAAAAAACGTGTAGCTCATACCTTGGAGCAAGAGTAACATAAGAGCCATTACTTTCTGCAGGACTGGAGTTAACCGCAAGTTTGCATCGATTATAAATAGTCTAAAAGACAATTTATTTTATATCAGTGACCAAAGAGGTATAATACTTATTTAAAAGTAATAAGTCTTATTTTAAAGACATTTCCTGTACTCCAGATTTACATTTGGAATTAATTATACCAATGAGCATTCAAATCAACATGTAATCAGTCAAGTAAGTAAAATGCCAAAAGTGTCCTTATGCTGCCTAAACGGATGAAAAAAATTGTTACAAACAAATGATGAAATTTTAAAATGTTTGAAATAGATTTGTTATCTGATGAGACCAACAAAAAGGCATTGCAATGTTTAATTTATTAAGATACTACATGGAAGATTTCTTTGGTATTTCTAAGAGATGGTCTCCTGCAGTCACTAGTTTAGAGAAATACCATAAACATGTGATGCAATTAAGGAGGAAGTCCTGAATGTTTCTTACCGTACTGACATCCAGAGGCAGTATGAATACAATCAGGAAGCAGAGGTACCAAGCCAATAACGTTGCTATGATCACCAGCCTATGCTGTTTCTTGAAGTCTCCATACCGGTGAAGTAGGAATAAGGCCAGGAAAAAGACAAACACTATCTCGAGGCCCAACGCTGCACCACTCATTGTTAAATGTTGGCCCCAGTCACACCACACTCACTTGGGAAAGCAGATCAGAACTACAAGACAAAAAGATGTTTAATTACATTTAAAACTCCGGAAGATATTTACACAGAAGAGTTGTTCAATGGACACTTTAAAACATATTAACAAACTTTTCACACTTCACGTGACCAGGATTCTTATCAGACAAAACCAAAGATTTTCAGCAAGGCGCCCTGAAGTCTTCTGAAGAAATCAAAACATGTCATCCCAATGCTGTCGTTTCCAGCAACATATTAGGACAACTCCTGTTCATCATCTTGATATACAATAGATCCAGGAGGCAAATCTCTGTCCTTAAATAGACTACTAACCCAACTTTAGGTCTAGGACAACTTTCAAGATGAAAATCTATTCTGCTCTTTTTTTCTCCTTTTAGAAGCAATCAACGAAGTTTTACAAAGGATTAAATATTTAAATAAAATATTTCTGGACAGCTAATGAACAACATTTTAATGGAGTGTATCTCAAATACATATTTAAAATCTATACATAAGAGTTAATAGAGCATAAAAACACAGCAAAGAATGTGTTAGTCTACTTGTAATGCACCTCTATGAGGTTTGAAATTTCAAGAATTTCAATTCACCTTTCTACTCCTCCGGCGCTATTCAGAGAAACAAGGGTCTCAGTTAATTTGGTATAGTTTGCCATGATGTATTTTTGCTTTGCTTGTCCTTCTGTGTTTAATTACTGTGTTACAGTCAGGACTACTGTAACAAAGTTCATATAGCTTCATACAGACAAGTTACAGACAAGAGGGACAGTGAGCTGCACAAATCCACTACAGAAAAATTCACTGACTTGCTACATTTTTATTTAAACTACTTCAGACCTTTTTAATAAGCATCATGTTATCAAAGGCATTTTATGCATTATTAAAAAAAGAAAAAAAGTTTATTACTGTGGCCAGCCTGACTTGTCTCTCCATCAAGATTAACATTTTGCTGATTTGATTTAAGTGAATTAGTTTTTGCTACGGTTTTGCTGTTAAGACTTCCGGTACTTTCACCTTCCTGGAGATTTAAAAGAAATTCACCTCTACTTACTTTTAAATCTCTTTAGAATTTGGTAAAGTGAACCATTCCTTTTACTAATTTCTCAGTAAAGTGCTTAAGCAGATCTATTACGATTCAGGGCACAATGCAGGGAAAACTCTCTTATTTACACTAAAAAAACTCTGAAGTTTGTGATGCCATTACTACCTTGAGGAGACAAAGGAACAATTATTCTGTGACTCTTTTTTCTCCCCAAGGAGTTACCTTCCTGTTTCTAGCCAAAGATTCACACACTTTTTCTTTTCTGCCTTTCATCAAATGTGTTTATCAAACTACCAACACTTCCATTAGGACAAATCAGCCCCTTACTATCTGTCTGTACCCTACTCTAGCTAAATAATTTGTACATTAAAAGCTCAGGATATCTCACCTGTTTCTCAATCACTTATTCAAAGCAAGTCCTTGACTGCTCTGCTTACCGTTATTGTTCCCTCAGAAAAGCCTTTTCAATTTACAGTATAGCAGCCAATACCATAGAAGCAAAAATAACAAAACAATTACGAATCAGCTTCACTAAGGCACTGCTACTGGCATGCAGCTTTTCGTGCCCATTAGAGCCACACCTTTTGCTACATAAACAAAAAAATTATACAGCACACATTTCATTAGTCACAAAGTTTTATTACAGTCACACCTAAAAAGCTTCAACCAAAACAGAAGGTAAAAAGTTTTTGTGCAAGATGCTGCACTCAGCTACTATCATGAGGGTACTTCCAAAAGTATTATAAAAATGTATTGAATATGCTAAAATAAAGAAGGAATTGATTCCTACTACAATTTAACTCACTTTCAGAGACAGAGGTGACTTTGCAGTTATCAGAAAACTACATCTTTATGTTCTTCTCTGGTTCCTATTTTAATCTCAAAACACAAAAGGAAAGGCCTGCTTATCAAAAGACTGAAACTAATAACAGAGTTATTTTGAATTAGTGTCTACACATTTTCAAAATAACAGTTAAAAATTTTTAGATATAAACTATCTAAAACCAGCTCTCCACATAGAAAGATTAAATGGAAGAAAATCCACAAAGTGAGAAATGCAATGCTTGAGAGGAGCTCTTCCGGTGAACTAAGTCCAACCCAACAGTGCAGACATATCTAGGACCTCAGCTACTAGAATCAGGCCTTAAAATACATTACTGCAGGCTATAAAGCCATGCCTTCCTGAGGAAAGCAGCACTTTCCACTGAACGTGGTTGTTAGCTCAAAGAAAGGTAAGCTTTTTACCTATCATCCTGTTTCATCACTTTATTTAGACAGCCATCTCACTATTGGCATACAGCTACCTAGTATCAGCTGACTGAAATTCCAGAATCACTAGAAAAATATCCTGAAATAGCCACTTCAGGAGAGCTCTCTTGTACTGTACAACCTTCAGTGGCTTAGAAGATGCTCCTATTAAAGCAATGACAAAGAAACAAGAGTCCTCACTGTGAATGGAGAAGTATTTATGGGCACACTCAGTTTCTGAACAACCAGGCAACTACAGATTAATACAAATAAGATTAAAAGCTGAAACTCTGGCATGAGAAGCGCAACTCAACCAATAAAACATAAGGACATGCTCTTGTGTTAGCTTAGGATTTTCCTGCTTCTTTTCAGACACAGACAAAATCAGCTAAGTTTTTAATTTTACCCAGCTACTAATACTGCATGCATCATAAAGGGCTCAGATCAGGCTTAATTCCCTTTATATGACAGACTCCCTACTATCAACAGTATTAAATTACCCTGCCAACACAAGAGTAACTGCACTCACGACATCTACATTACAAATGAACTAACTACTCTGCCTGCTACAGAAATCTCAAGTTACTAAATGAAACTGCAGAGAATGAAAAACCCCATACTTTCTTAGAGCTTTAATACAGTACCAAATTTAACAAAGACACCTCAGTACCATATTCTTAAAGAAGGCCTAGAAAGAGTAAAGCATATCTGTGAAGTATTCTGCCAGTCTCCCAGCAAATGCCTAAGGAGGCCTGAACAGACGTTAAACACTGCTGCACATGCCTTACTAAAAAGTATAAATAGGAATAGGATATTTCCTTCACAAATTCAGCTTTCTTAAGGCCTTCAAATTCTTACCCTCCAGGAAACACAACGCTACTTCTCTATCCTATATTTCTGTGGTTGATTGCTCCTGCTTAACACAAAAACAAAACTCTGTTCAGCTGTACCCATTTCCCCCCTCACAAGTTTCCAAATCTTTAAGGTATTTTGATTTACACTACCACTTTCAGAAAGACCTGAAATCTCTGGTAGTTTTGTGCCTTCTATAGTTTTAATCACCATACTATTTCATTAATGAAACTCTGAAAACCATTGAACGTATTTGACAAGGGAATGGCCTCCTTAGCCTCAACAGCAGTTCTTCCCGGCTTTCTTTCCCAAGAAAAACATCCTAAGGAATGATCAAAGTCCTACTAAGAAATACATAAGATAATAAACTGATCCTCTTGTATACAGTAGATCTATCAGTCATTACTTAAATAGATTTGATTACTTCAACTATTTGTCCTTGACAAACTGATGCTATCTTTTATTCACCTATTATATTCTATGTATTTACAAATAGCTTTAGCACCAGAATTTTTTTTCAGGAATTCCAGAAGAAGAAATATCTGTCAACCTGTAGCTCTGCCTGTCCTTCAAACATTACTAATAAAGACAGCCACCATGCTTCTGTCTGGTACCTCAGATATTTCTAGAATACTAAAGACTTTTTTTTTATTGCTCTTCAAGTACTCTTAGGTAGATATCAAAAAAATTTGAAAAAGCTGCATTTCTAGACATTTTGGATGTTTCAGCTGAAACACCCGAAAAACCACTCCCTTTGTATTTTTAAAGATCACAACTACATTTGTCTGAAGAAAACCTGTAACCAAAAAAGCTGCCAAACTATGAAAGGGATAATCAGAGACGGTCAGCAACAAAACTGAGAGCCTTAACATACAAAAAAATATACCTGGGCAACAACATCTGCCCCCTCAAGCTGAATTCCCAGCTCACCTGCAAGTACAAAAGCAGCTATCTCCAGCAAAATGTCAATGGCCAGCTCAATGATGACCTTCTGCCTTCCTGTCAGAGAATAATCTGCTAGTTCTTATTATATATTCTTATTACCGGCACACTTCACTTGGCAAAAAAACCCAGTGTTTGGTTTCTGAAGCCTGCCCTGCTCAGGAGAATTACGCTGCTAAGAATCATAAAGAAAGACTTCGCTCTACAGATGTGTAGTAGTAGACTACAGCCTTTAGTACTGATAGAACTGCCCCATACTAAGAATCCTTGATACTTCCATCTTAAAACAACAAAATGGGTTAACTTAACATTTCAGAACTCATAAACAGAGAAGAACAAGAGGCAAAGAAACAACACAAGTAGTCCCTTCAGCTACTTCAGTATTCAAGTCTGCATAGTGTGTTGTGGGGATTTATTTTAGGTTGGTTTCAGGTTTAGGGGAGGGGTGGCATCGTGGGTTTTGTTTGTTTTTTTTCGTTGGTTGGTTTGGGTTTTTCTGTTTACTCTATTATTATACACTGGCCCCTACAGTTTGGGGGAAATAGTAAGTATTTATAAACAGACAACAAAGAGCTGCTTTATCTCTGTACAGTGAGAAAGCTATCTAAAGAAAGAAAATAGCCACAAACTGCCTGAGAAAACCAGAGAAATTATCTGATTGCACTATTTGAGAGAAACAACCTCTGAGATTAGTGAAGAAAGCAATTTGCATGGCTTTGCTCTTCTAAGACACAGTAATCAGTCTATATATTGACTGATACTATTAGTACCTGTCAGTACAACTGTTTTGTAATGAAGAAAAATTTTAAGTTGACTAAACATTTAATTTATATAGATTGATCTACATTTAACTGATAATAGTTCACTGTTTAGGGAACCAAGTTTTCTATCTTCTAATTGAAAAGAAATAAAATGCTGCGCTGACACCACCCAAAATAGCAGTACTCTCTGATTTTGCAGGAGACTAGGTTCTGCACAGTAGCTCTAAATGCAAGACAAATGCTTGACCAAGGAACATTAAGATTTTTGCATTCAAATGCAAGCAAGCTCATTTGCTTTACATGGTGCTGTCTTGCCCTCTACTAAAGGATCACAGAATCTTTAGGGCTGCAAAAGATCTCCAAGATCATGAAGTCCAATTTTTAATATATTAAGTACTACAGAGGCTGAAGCTTTCAAACAGTTTAGGGAAGTATGCTGAAAATAACACACAGAAGAAAATAACTCACTTATCAGAGGAACTGAAATAGAATCAAATATAATCACTGTACAACTGCATACAGAATCTAAAAAAAGAACAGAAATCACTATCTGGGCTACCAGACTAATGCCCTCACACAAAGCAGGTGTCAGTAAGGCGGTCACATGATTACTGCCCAACATCGCATTCAGGCAAACAGACTATTTGTTAATTTCCAGACTGTAAAAAACACTGGGATTTTCCACAAAACCATCTTTTGATTTCCCATACATTAATAAAGAAGAGTGACATGATTCACAAAGAAAAAAGGGACAGCAGAAAAGGTGAAATAAACTCAGCTTTTTTTTTTTTTTTAACCAAAACTCCACCTCTTTTTCGTCCGATTATCTGCTTAAATAACCTTTGAACTGTTCCGTGACTTAAGTTAAAACCGGAAACGTTTAAAAGATACTTTTTAAAAGATTATATGGATGTTAATTTGAGTCACCTCATTCTCTGTATGTGACTGAAAGCTGTGTACTCTTTGCTACGGGCTCCATTACCACCCCCAATTTTACAGGCTTGTCTCTCCATCGCTATGCAGTAAACAAAGGACAGCATTTGCAAGCAAGTGGCTGACTAAGAGCGGGGCACTAGGTGTGTTCAGACCTAGTTCTCCATCCACACTAATTTCAAAACAAGCAGTGTGGGGGGAAAAAAAGAAACGCAAGAAGAGCTGCATTGCTGAAAGTCCCGCGGGCTGTGAAACACGGTGTGAAAAGACGGCGGGGTTTGAACAAGCACGGTGAGGGCCAGGACGAGTCACACACGGGCAGTTCCAGGTGTTCCCAGAGAAAACCTTCCACGGTGGAATGTGCCAGCTCCCCGGCGCCAGGCCTGTGCGGCACAGCACCGAGCTCCAGGGACACGGAACCAGCAGCGCCCCGCGCTACGTGCTCGGAGTCCCTGACGGGCGGGCAATGCTCGGGATAAGAGCCTGGAAACGAACGCGCCGACCGCCCTCGCCCAGCACTGCCCCACGACCATCCTTTCCTCCGCGCCCTTGCCACAGGGGACGCGCCCGGAGGCTGCCGCTTCCCACCCGGCTCCCGTCTCCGCTCAAGAGAACGGCCCGGCCGTGACTCGGCACTACGGCGCCGCTCCCCCCGGCCCCGCGTCCCGCCCGCCGCCGTCTCACCATGGCCGAGCCGCCGCTCAGCGTCGCGTCCCCCGCGGGGCTCCACCGCCCGCCATCCCGGCCGGCACCGGGCTCAGAGCATGGCACAAGGAGCGGCAGCCGCTCCCGGCTTCTTCCGCGTCGGAGCCGCCGCCATTCGCCGCCCGCCGCCGCCGGCCCGGCACGGCCCCGCCTCCGGGCGGGCCAGGACTGCGAACTACAGCTCCCGGCAGCCTCTGCGCTTCCCGCCCCGCCCTCCGCTGCGGCTTCCGGCCGGCTCCGGGATGGCGCGGTGCTGAAAGGCGCGGGGCGCGCGGCGGCGCGCGTGGGCCTCCCAGCGCCATGTACAGGTACGGGAGCGCCGGGACGCGGGAACACCGGGACGCGGGGATGCGCCGGGACACGGGCATGCGCCGGGACACGGGCATACGAGTACCGCTACTGGGCTGCGCGGGAGCCGCGTGGCGCCGGGGCTGCGCGGGAGCCCTCGCGGATCCCCTCGGGCCGCCCGGCTGCGCGGGGGTGGCTGAGGGGCTGTGCGGGGAAGCCCCGGGAGCGGGTGTGGGACCCGGGAAGGAGCTCCTGGGCGTGGGAGCGGTGCCGGTATCAGACGTGTGTGTGCGGCCCCGCGGTTGGTCTGAGGGAGCGGGGGGTTCTGCCCTTGGGGCTGGCGGGGGTGTGGGGTTCCCAGGCCGCCTCTCTGCCGGCCGCAGGGGGCGGCAGCCGCGGGGAGAGCTTCCCCCACCGCCCCGGGCATCCCGTCCCGCTGCCCGCGCTGCCGCCCCGCTGTGCGAGGGTTCTGCCCGGTGCTGTCGCGGCTGTGTCCGGGTTCGGTGGTGTTGGGACGCTGCCGTATCCCGCCGCCTCCATTGGCTTCGCTCCCCGGTCCCTCGCCCGCCTCATCCGGGAGCGGGGCGCGCTCAGTCCCTGGCGGGCTCTTCCCCAAAGTCTGCCAGACCGAGCACACGCCTGCGCTGTGGCCGCTGCTTGTGCTTCCAGCGCCCGCGGATCCCAGACTTAGTCGGCCTGCGTGGGGATGTGGAGCACGTGTGGCTGAAATGCTTCAAGGATCCCCGTCCTGTGTTTGGCGTCAGTCTGGCAGTACCCTCAGAGCCTCTGGGTTTTGCTGTGTCTGCAGAAAGCACCTCCAGGAGATTCCATCCTCTAGCACTAATGTTTCCACCAGCTTGGAATGGGACCCCGGCAAGACCTCGGAGCTTCTCTCGGGTATGGGAGTGTCGGCCCTTAAAAAAGACAAGCTGGGCAATGAAAACACACCACAGGACCTGCTGGTGTCATCACCCTGTCTTCCTCCAAAAAGGCAGAAGGTGAAGGACAACGAAAAGGACTTTGTTATCGTGCGTCGGCCATGGCTGCTCCGAGAGGCTGAGTCAGGTACTGTCCCCCTGATCCAGGTTCTGCTTGCCCTCTGGTAGAGATGGAGAGTGAGCATCACAGGTCTGCCCTGCTTTATTGTTTAGCTCTTTTGCTCTTACCCAGCAGAATGTCACTTTTAGATCTAGTGGCTTTCAGGCTTGGGGTGATGAATCCTCTTTCATGTGTGCCTTTAAGCAGGAGTGCTGTGTCTGGCTCCAGAATTGTGGTCTGTGAAAAGCATGGTTCTCTGCTGCCTAACCCTGTGCTGCCTAACACCCCTGTGTGTTTGTGCTGGGGGTTTGTGCTGCATGTTCCTGTGCCTGTTTGCTCATAGGTGGCACTTTGGCCCAGCAGGGCTGTTTTGTGAATCAGTGTTTTAAGGTCGCTCAAAGAATTAGCAGCAAAAGTAGGTTTGTTATAAAAGTATGACAAAGTTTGTTGGCAACATTCACTCTAGTTACCAGCTGGTTAAAGCAGACAGAGAAAAAACAAGCTAAAATCAATCAGTCTAAAACCAAAGTCAATCCAAAAATTACCTGTTTGAAGGCAGAAGGAGAAGGGTAATTAAGAGTGCAGGCTGAGGTGTGCCAGCAGTGTCCTAGCTCCTGATGGAAACAAGCAACGTGAGGGACTGTGCCAGACAGCTACAGGGTAAGCCATCAAAGGGTGGAAGGCTGCAGGGCTGGAAAGGGAAAGAGCAGGGCTCTTGGACTCTTGAAAGGGGTGTTATAGAATACTGGCTTCCTTTCCCTCGTGTCAAAATGTGGTTTTAATCTGGATGAGTATGGGATGCAGAATAAATAAGCAGTTCTCCCCAGACCTTATGCTGTCATAGAGAAGGTGGAAATGCCTTCAGACATTCCTGTTTTTATATAAGATGCAGTGGTGGGTCAAAGGCAGCTGTTACTGAGCTCCACCATCCAGAAATCACCGGTGTGAATCATGGCACCTTCTGGAGCCCTGAAAGAAGCTGTGATTTGTACCACATTGTTTCACATAATTCTTGGTGTGGTGATAGCATGTATGTTTTAGGAAGCAGTTTGTAGTACCTGATTTTTTCTGTGTATCACACAGAAGCTTACCTTGAGCTCCCTTCTGGGACCCTTGCATGCATAGGAAGAGTGGGCATTTCAGCAGAGGGGAAAAAAAGCCCCAGAGAATCATAAAAGCATGAGAGTACAAAGGCAGTAATTAAGATGCTCTTGTTCCCCAAGTGAGTGTGTAAGTAGTGTCCATGGCTTTACTATGTATACAAAGTGAATATTACAGAAACATTTGCATTTACCAGTTGTGCCTGGGCAAAAATGGTAAAAATATCATCCTACAATGATGAGCTGCAAGGGAGATGAATAGTGGGGCTGGTGTCTGATGTAGGCTGATGTGTAGCCTACAGAGAAACCGTAGAGGGGCTTTTAAAAACCAGACCAAACAAGGTATCTGACCAGCAGGCAAAAATAAACCAGCTTTAACTAGAATGTGCTTTGCTCTTTCCCTAAAGGTATTTCTTTGGATGCACTTCCAGATGAATTGCTTCTGGCAATCTTTGCCTATTTGCCCCTAAAGGATTTACTGAAAGTTTCTATGATTTGCAAGAGATGGCATAGGCTTTCGTAAGTACTGTTTCTCTTCATTTAGTACTAAGGAAAATCCTTGTTTCTATAGACCATTAACTGGTCTGGTTCTCATCTTATTTATGCATATATAATTTAATTTAGACCATATGTGGGTACATATAACCAAAAGATGCCTCACATGTTTTAACATTATTGTAGTCTGTTAAACAGCTTTCCCTTCTCTGCCTGTTTTGACACCAAAAAGCTTTGACCTGTTACCCATTTGAACTCACTAACAAATCAAATTCTATGCCCCAGATTTGATGAATCTCTCTGGCAGACTCTTGATTTGACTGGTGGGAATCTGCTGCCAGGAGTGCTTGGACAGTTGTTGCCTGCAGGTGTTACTGTGTTCCGCTGCCCAAGATCTTGCATTGGGGATCCCTTGTTTAAAACAAACAAGTAAGGCTTTTCCTGCATGTTCTGGATCCTGAAACTGTCTCGAATATTCAGTCTGTGTGTTTTTGGTTTTAAAATAATAGCAACCAGCAGCAGTGTTTGTGCTGTGGTCTGGAGTGTAGAAGAGCTCATCAGTGGCTAGGCATGTGTTAAAACAGGAGGATCTGCACTTGCCTGTCAGTTATTTAAAACCAAGTTGATGTGATTTTTTTTTTAATATAAAGCACCATAACACCCTTGCAGTTTGTATCTTGTACAGGCCTGAATTATCATAATCTCCAGGATTTTTACATGGTACACTCAAAAAAATAATTTAACTCCAGCAGGATAGACTTTCAGGTGTTATGAGGAATCAGTAGAAATATTTTCTGCAAGTTTTGCATGCTTTTAGTGTATGGGTATATTTGTGATGTGGGGAATTTATGGAGCAGGTTTTAATGCAATTTTCTTAACCTTTCTCCTTTTTTTTTTTTTGTTAGTCTTCTTAAAATCCAGCACCTGGATTTGTCAAACTGCACAGTGTCTGCTGCAGATCTCCACAGTATTCTTTGTCTGTGTGAAAAGCTGCAGAACCTCAGCTTGGAGGGTCTTGTGCTTTCTGACAACATCATCAAGTAAGTGACATGTTTGGGAATATTCAGTAAAACCTTCTGTTTGGTGCCATCATTTTGTGCAGGCTAATGAAAGAATGCAGTGGAAGATTGTTCATTGCGGGCATATTTTGAAATGACCATTCTGAGGTGGCCATTTAATTTTGGGTTTTTTTCCTTGCAGTTCCCCAGAGTAGCAGGAGGTTGGAGAAACTATCCACCTCTCTGTGGTTTATGTATCCACATTCCCACAGCTAAGCGGAACAGCAGAGCTACTTTTATTTTTCCATTTTTTTGCTCCCAAGAGAACTTTGTGTTTGGTGTGCAGGCTCTCAGTAGCTCTCCCACCAGGTACTCATTGTGCTTCTGCACTGTTGCTCACTTTTTTATTGAACTTATGAAGTCCTGGAAGATTACAGATTCTGTCAAGCAGATAAAGTGGTTTTTTGGTTCAGCTGCAAAGACACTAATGGGTGTGTAGTCAGCCTCCTGTTCCATCACACCAGGGGATTGTGGAGGTGCCATGGACCATAGGTCGGATGACAGAGACCCTGGCTTTCTGATGCCTTCATCACTCCACAGAGGGGGACCAGAACACAAATAAGCCAGTAAAGTTTGGCTTTTTAAACTATGATTAGTAACAGTTAAAACTCTCAGAAAATTGGGTACTAATCAGACAGTAATGATGGAATTCTGTTGCCTTTTGAACAAATGTGCATGCTGAGTGTTCCAGGTTTTGCTAACTCCATGTGTGCTCTAGTCGTGCAAATTAATGCATTCAGGGGATGCTATTTGGACATGGATTTTGTCCGGGAATAATCTCCATCTTGCCATCTTGCAGAGGTGTGACATCAGAAATTAGATGGTTGCTTTGTGTTTTGTAGAGGTGTAGTAATTTCTGTTAAGCTGTGAGGTATGTTTATTGGCATACAACAGGAGAAGATGAAAAGAAACCATTTCCTTGTAAACTTAGTTGTCTATAAAAATGTAGACTTGGCAGCAGTGTCAAATACATAGACAGGTATCCCTTTTAATGTTGTGCCTTGATGCAGCAAGTACAGAGTTTAGGCCCTTAGTGACTCAGGTTAGTCAGCTGATTAAAGATGCATACTTCATGTTTAATGAACAATTCCCTGTCCTGGAAATTAGGTCCTAAAAATAGTCACATCCTAGCAAAGCAAGCAATGTTCCAGCATTTAAATTTTATCAGATTTTTCTTTTTTCTTCTCTCTACAGGAGCATTGCTAGAAATCCCAGTTTGATACGACTGAATCTCTGTGGCTGCTCAGGGTTTTCTGCAGAAGCCTTGGAGCTGATGTTGAGCAGTTGTTCTATGTAAGACAAAACCAGGTTTTGCTATTCCTAAAACAAATTATTATTTTTTCCTTGGGCATCCCAGTTATTCTTGTATCTATTTTTTTTTAATGTGCCTGGTTTTGGTCCTAAATGCCCAACAGTTGATTATTAGCTGAATTGTCAGGTAATTTCTTTCCATCAAGCTATTTTCTTCTTTAATAACAAAGATGTACTTCAGTAGTTTTTCGTGAGTTTTCTGAATCATCTTCTTGGGTGGATAAATCCCATTTATGTTCCTTTGATATCATGTAAATTTGATTTTCTTTATGAAAATAGTATGTGGTTCTCACAAAGACCAAGTGTGTGTTTTGGAACTGCAAAGTGGAGTTCCAGAGATCCCTTTGCAGTGGGTACAGCATGAGTAGCAGAGAACACTGTGCCTTTCCATGGTAGAATAATCCTTCAGTAACCTTTTAGTTTATGAAGGGCAGTGTTCAGATTGACAGCTCCAGTGATTAAACCATCTGCTGGCAGAACGTCACTGAACTGGGCCCCAGTGAATTTGGGATTTATGTCCCAATCTTTCTGTTGACTTCCTGTGACCTGCAGGACAATGTACATAATCATTCCTTCTGCAAAAGCATGTTTTTTAATCAAATTGCAAGTTAGTGGGCAGCCGAAGCCTTAATCTTTCTGTTGCTTGGTCTGATCACTCTGATCATGAGCTCTTTAGGGGATGGCAGGCCGTGCAGTGCACAGTGAATACCAGATGGCAAATCTGATCCTAGGAATGCTAGTGGCAATTTAACTGTTTTTTCATTTTATGTAGAGAGTGCCAGCTAAATGCTCTAGTTGTGCATTCACTGTGTCTCTGTCCCTTGGTTACAGCTACAACACCTGCACACAGAACAATACTTTGTCCCAGCCCCATGGTGACAGGCTATAGGTAATCAAGCACATAAAGAGAGTTGAGTTCACAGCATGAGCAGTGTTTATATAAAACGATGAATTATTTTATGCTAATTAGGATTAATTGGTCATCTGACCAATGCTAATAATGGATGGTAGTTTTTCCTCTCAATGTGACCATCTGTTCATTTGTAACAGATTCAGGTCAGAAACCCGATGAAAAGACCGTGTCTCCTTGTGGCAGTTCCTGGAGAGAGCCTTCACTTCCTAAGCCATTACTGAATCATTCCAGTTGAAAGTGGCTTTGGGAAGTCACTTTAACCCCTTTCCCAGACCAGGGTCTAAAATTAGCACTGTCCACGTGGATGAGGATGTTCTCTGGTTGGATCTTGAAAATCTCCAGAGAGAGATTTGGCTGGGTAACCTGCTCTGTTCATTAGTGCTTAATTACTGAAATACTAGAATTTCTGGGCATGAATACAGTAAGTTGATGGATGGCATGTTACAAGTATTTGCTTTAAAAGTATCAGCTGTAATAGAAAATACCAGAACTTGAACTGCATTTCAGCCATTCTTGTTAACAACTCTGTCTGTGTGTAGGCTGGAGGAGCTGAACTTATCCTGGTGTGAATTCACAGCCACTCATGTCAAAGCAGCTGTCAATCACATTACTTCAAAGATTACCCAGTTAAATTTAAGTGGATACAGAGAGAATCTACAAATAGCAGGTAAACAGCAGTGTGACAAACCTTTATCCTGTTATGAGATGAAGCAGTAGGCTTTGCATTTTCCTTCTGCTTGGCATTCACTCTTTGTATAGAAGAGTCACGTACTAACAGTAACTTTTGTGCTCTGTATAGTTTGAAGTTCTTGCTGTCAGAGACTTACTCATAGTTCTAGCTCAGGCATGAAGGGTGAGATGATTTTTCTTCTGAATTTAGGAACAGTCAAGTGAAAACTAATTTCTTCTTCACTTTACATGGGAAGTCCTGGAAGCACAACTTTGTGTGCTATGAATTAGCTCCAGGAACAGTATCTGGAAGGCTTTCTTAAGGCTTCTGCTGTTATGTCTGCTGAAAATGTCTTCTAAAAGAGACAGTCATAGTATGTGCTTGAGTTTCAGACTGACATCCAGATAGATATGAGTTAATTTAGAAGGCAGTCTTAGCAGTCAACATTGAATCACTTACTTGCTACTAGTTCTAGGAAGAAAAGTTTAATTAAGTTGTAGGGTTATAGAAAATTCAGGTAAGTTAAGATTTGTGGGAGGGTACATGAAAATGAACAAGAGCATAGCTAAAGGGTGAAAGTCCTTTTGTGGTAAAGAGAATTTAATTTTTGCAATGAGTGAATAGGGCAGCAGGGCAATGGATGGCATGTCAGGAGGTGATCTCTCATTTCTGTTTAAATATCAGAGAACCCCCCTCATGCATTCCCTTTGTGGGGAAAATAGGCAAACCCTATCTCAGCCCCAAACTCGTAAACAACTATGCTACATAATCTTCTTCACATCAGGAATTTGAACCTTGGGCCCTCTAAACTGAACCATTAGAGACTATGTGCTGACCTCTTCTGTTTGTCAGACACTTTCTCTGAGTGACTTTACTCTGTTTCAGTGCAATTTATCAGACATAAGACTTGAATAGTACATTAATAATCATAATTAAGGTATTGTTTTGTTTAGTTTCTGCACATGAATTCTGAAATAACAAAATTCTATTGCATGTTGTTGAGCACCTTGCAATGGCTTTTAGGTAATATCTGAACTACAGCTGATTCTGTGCTACTTGCAGACAATGAAAGAAAGTAAAAAATTTACAGTTTAAATCAGAAAAAAAATGTAACTTAATGTCATAAGAATTTTTTGTGGGTAACAATGGAGATGCCTAAAGGATTTGGTGCTCTGAAAGGCTATTTGATGTGTGGAAAATTTTCATTACTTTTCCACTACATGTAGGTATTTCAGGCAGCTCACCTTTACTATGTTTCCAGTAGATTTCACAAAAATATCATTTTAATTATTGTCTTCCTAAGTTGATGGTTGATGCAACTGACTTCTAGGGATAATTTGATGAACTAAATATATCTGTTTTGCTGAGGGTTAAAAGAAGTCCATGCAAGGTATCTTCATAGGCAGACTGTTTGCTCTAACTCTTAAGCATGTATCTTTTAGTTTAAAAATTGTGCTTCAGTTGTGGGGTTCCAGTAGAAAACATATAAATGAACATGTGTGGACATCAGCAGGCTGTGTAAAGCACATCCATCTTGTTGCTGAAAGAGGGACTGACACTGTGTGACCTCTTTTCAGATGTGAAAACACTGGTGGAGAGATGTCCTTTGCTTGTCCATTTAGATCTCAGGTAAGAAGACTTGTGCAGCCAGTCCTTAAATCCTTGTGGTTCAGAGATTAGCACCAAGGCGAGGTTGTGTAGGTAGCGCTGCACATTCAGAAAATACTATTCAAGCTAAACCTACAAAAGATTTGCCATTTGGAGTGACCTAATCTGCAGCAGGTAAGATGTCTTGTTACCCCAGCATAAATGTCAGGTACCTACAGGATTTGTTAACTAACAAGAGATGGTAATTGAAAGGTTTGGAATGGAAGGAAGTATTTAGATGCCTACAGTTCATTAGCCTAGCATCCTAGAGAGGGTTTATCTCTAATACTAATTTGTTACTTGGCCATATAACTGTAAAAAAAGGTATGTTTTGGTTTTGACCTAGTAAGTTACAGATTTTGAAATCTGTGGAGAGCTTTCCTATTCATGGCACAAGTTCTGCTGCAGAGTAACTGTGTGAAGAGAAACTTTGGTTCACTTGCCCCTTTGCATGCACAGCGCATACATGGGGGATGGGTTGCTTCCATAGTCAGCAAAAGCATACTTTGGTGGGTAGAAAAAGTAGATATTCAGTGAATTCCTCTGGCTGAATTTTCAAAATAGCAAATTTACTGCTGCTGTGTACTTAAAACTGTATTTAATGTTTTCTCTGTACAGTGACAGCATGATGTTAAAGCCTGAGTGCTTCCAGTATTTTAAACAACTTGTGTTCCTACAACACCTGTGCCTTAGCCGATGTTACCAGATATCACCTGCTGCCTTAGTGTAAGTAACCTCTGATTAGCTTTGGTTTGCTGCTCATGCAGAGGTTGAATTAATTTAAATTTGCTTTATTTTAGGTTTAGAATTGCAAATACTGTTTCAAAAAACTTAATGGTGAGGAATCGGGAATAAAACTGAGATAAAATAACCCACCTGTTAGAACCTGTACTATTTAAGAATACAGACTGGAACGAAGCTGAGATAATCTTTCATTGGTGGCAGTCTGTAATCATGGAACTGGCTGCTCCATGCATGCCTCTTCTATTAGTGGCATTATCCCAGTGGTACTCATTGCTGGCATGGGAGGTTGCAGTCCTGCCAGTGACCAGTATTGATGTCAGTTGCAGACTTGTGAGTGTGGAGGAAGGTTTGGAACAGCTGGCAGAGTTGACAGTACTGGCTGGACTAGTAAGCTCTGTATATTTGCTTTTGTGTGCACCTTTATCAGTTACTGATTGTGATTCAAATATGGCTTAGAGTGACTTGTTCATGAGGTCCTTCTGCCTTTTATTAGTATAGAAGCTTTCACTCCCAGTACTTTCAGGAAAGATGTCAACACAAAGGAAATCACCAACAAGAAGAAAAAAGGTTGAGAGGAACAGGGCTCTTGAAGATGAGGATCTGAAGAACCTTTGCTGTGGCAGCATGTGCCTCAGCCTTTAGTTTTTGTCCAGTACTTACTTGTAAGATGCACAGTTCAGATGATCACTGGGAAAATGTAAAGCAGTCAAGAAGCTGGGTCTGGCTACTCACCAAAATATTGCTACAAACTGGGGACTGATTGATAGTACTCAGGGGCTTGTATCCTCTGAGCCACATCCTGGAACTTCATCTGTTCAATTTACTTCACTTGTTCTAAATTTTTAAGTCCAAGGATATGAAAGAGGAAGAATCAGTTTGTTTTCAGTCTGTGAGAGAGACTAGCAGAAAAGTATTTTATTCATCCAGTTTGCTGAAGCATTAGTGCTGAGTACTAGTTTCAATTAAATGTGTGCTTAAGTAGTTTACCCTCTTCTGATTTGTAAAAATGGACTTACGTAGCTTGGGTACAGGCTGAAAAATGCCAAAAATATTTTGAGTTTCATGGTTAATTTCCTATCTCTCTCTTTCTAGAGAGCTTGGTGAAATTCGAACACTGAAGACTCTTCAGGTATTTGGAATAGTGACTGATAGCTCCCTGCAGCTCCTGGAGGAAGCACTACCTGACATGAAGATCAATGGTTCACACTTTACCAGCATTGCAAGGCCAACTGTTGGCAATAAAAAGAGCCATGAGATTTGGGGCATCAAATGCAGATTGACACTGAGAAATCCTAGTTTCTTGTGATCATGTACAATGCGCTTAATGCCATGGACACACTGTGCGTTGAAGCTCCTTAGGAAAAAAAAGTGCTGGAGCACCTTTTATCATAGTACTGTTACTGTCTAACTTGGTTTTACACCCTAATGTTGTTTCATAATATTTTATATCAGTTTTTTTTACTTAAAGCCTTTAGAAATTTGATGAGTGAGCAATTACAGAGTATTTCTTTTAGCCTTTCTTTTTTACTGGGGATCTTTGGAAAAAAAAAAGAAAAAAATCACTGTCAAGTAATTTGATAAGTACAAATCAAATACTTACATTGATAAGTAATGTCAGCCTTTAGCAACTGTCTGCAGCTTCTGGAACAGCTTGCAGAGGTGCCAGATATCTTTGTAAGGTTTATTAAGGAGTTTGCGGAATTCAAAGTGAATACTTATATATTAAATCTATTCAACTATGGAACTGAAGAAAAGGTACCACAGGATGAATGAATCAAGCTTGAAAACAGTAAATTGGGGATATCTACACAGAAGCAGCTAAGAGTTCAATACCTTACAAGTTAAGCAGCATAGAGGAGCTATAGCAAAGATTTTATTTAGGGGGCCACAAAGGAAACTTTTGTCTTTAGTATCCTTCATTTTAGCCAAATACAGTCTGAGAAGCCTGTTCAGAATTAGCATCTGTAAAAATAGATGCTGGTTATCCATTATTTCATGTTGTGGTCCTGGGTTTTCTGATTACATATCACAGAAACTTAATGTAGCTTCTGTGAGCCTGATTGTAGATAACACTTTCTCTAAGATCTTTCAAGTGCAACTGATACGTTGCTAGAAGTTTTGCAGGAGGAGGGCTCAAGAAGTTCTAGATATCACCAAAAACCAGAACCTGGGACTGCTGTGTAAGAATGCTAAAAGGGAGAGATGCTTTGGTGCTATCAAGAGACATAAATTTCTTTTTTATATTAGTTTGTTTGTAGTAGCACTTCGCTTCTTGTATTTGTATCACTAACCACTATTGTCTAGTGTTGTTTTTTATTTTAAAGTCATAGGAGAAGCTGAGAAACTGTCCAAAAAGGAAAAAAAACCAAATAAAGGATAGGGACAGGTAATGATTTTAAATGAACCTTTCATTTGCATTTATTATCAGGGTCCTTCCTCATGCCGAAGCCTAGAATGTTCCAGCAGGTATTTTAGCTGATAATTCCTAGGGCAAAACTTGGACCATCTGTAGAACATAAACATGCTGCTGTTTTTCCCATGAATGCAGTAAGCAAGTAGCTGAATTTATTCATGGATGTTTTTAAGAGTAGCCAACATATTACTGTAGGCCTTTGCATAGATACAGCTTTTCCCATTGCATTCTTGAGAAAAAGCATTCAGGAATGATGGTAGTGCAGAACAGATTATTTACTATGGAAATATTGTCTGAGTACTAGAATTTGGTATTTAACTTTACTTTCTAGAATATAGTAAATAAAGCATTATCTTTTTAACCTAAATTGGTTTGGTTTTTATTAAATTTACAGTGTAAATAACAGGTGTTAATAATGGGCTTGTATCCCTTATGAAGGAGTAAATGGGCAACACACCTTGTGAATGTTGGAGGAGTGATAGGAAGTTGAGGGATACAGAATATTCTACCACCTCAGTTTGCTGCCTTAGAATTATACCTTAAATTACTTCAAGAAAAAGGAATAAATCTTTGCAGCACAGCATTACTGTAAATTCTTCCCCTTATGCACAATGTAACTCCATGAAACTTCTCTTGCATTTAATAAAGATCTGCTTTACTGCATAGAATGGGTGATGAAGAGTGCTTTCCCTGGTTTGCCACCAACTTTGTGTTGTGGGTCAAAAAGAAATTTCTCCAAGCAGTGGTGGTTTAAACGACAGGGTCTTATCAAAAATATTTTAAGCATTTATTAGACTATGCTTTAAAACCTTGTGCAGAATTGGAACAGTGTTAGGTCTTTAACTAGAAGGAAAAATTTTACGTAGCAGGTTTGGTGTTGGAAGGGGATTAGCATCACTGTTGCCTGTGTACTTAATAGTTATGATGACAGCTTTAGTAGACATGAAAGCCCTTTGGATAAGGTGCTCAACTGTCCCTTTCCTAAGGGTAGGAAATACCCTACCCTAAGGTAGGAAATAGTGTAATAAGTAGCCCTAAGCATGCCATAACAAGCCTGCTACATTGATTAGTCTCTGTAGGACACATAAATGCATGAAGGCTCACACACCTTTAAAACAACCTGAAAGAGTAAGTAAGAAGGTACTGAGCACGTGAAACACCTTTGAAGGTTGAAATCAGGCACAGGATAGCTTAATTTATCAATTAACCTTTTAATTTTTATTACATAATGTATAAACACCACTTGGAAAAAAAAAGGCAAAGAACAACAGGTCTAGTTTAGCAGAACACAGTGTAGACTAGCATTAAATGAAAATACCATGGACTTGACTCAGCAGGTAGAAGGGGTGCAAAAATCACTGCCAGTCCATGTAGATTAAGTCAGTGTTAAACCAAGACTCAATACTGTCCTGGAATAGTGTCTACCAAGTAAGTTGTCTGTACTGCAATCCTTCATCATATAGGATCCTTAAAAAGGGTCCTACAGTTGTTTAATTAAAAAAAGGGTAACTGTTTCCTATTAATAATAGATTTCTGAATCATCCTAGTCAATTTTAAGCATTCACCAGTAAATGCTTCAACAGAACTGCAATTAAATACAGACAAAACCAGTAGAGGCCACTCATGAGTAGGTGAGGCTTCCATTTTGCTAAGTTAGGAATTCAACTGAAAATTTACTAAGTCCTAATCTAGATCATACTCTGGGGCTGTAGGGCCTGAAAACATTACCTTTTAGTTTTGATGTTCATAATAAGGAATAACAGGCATGTTTAAGAGGTATGCTTACTGATCTGACTAACCAGTCTCCATTAAAACTTTACAGCATACAATTGTCTAAATAAGCAGTTGTTGGGACTTCTGGCATAGATTTGCTGTGCACATGTTCAATACCTAAATCTAATCCAAGAGTGGTAAGAGTCCTAGGAAGGAATAAGTTAGTTAATGGCATTGGTGGGCTTGAGGATTTTTTGGATCCTAACAGCATATTGACTAGTGTACATGACAGAGGCACATAAACAATCCCTAACTGGTTACAGACGGATTGAGAATAACTGGAACATCCTAGTCGGTGTGCACACAACTTTTAGAAAGATTAGTCTTTTGTGTACCTTTAGTACCTCGTACGTTTGTACGTTTGTCTTTACCTTTAGACAAGCTTTGCACATAATTTAAGACAGTCAGAGCTTTATTCTGATAGTTCCTGAACTTACCAACTTTGGAAAGTGTATTTGGCTACTTTGCTTTTCCCCTCTGAGTCTACAGTCAAAGCAACCAGACAGTGTAAATAACTCTGCAGCACACTTAGAAGGTGAAATGTACACAGTGATAGCTTATTCCGACATCTCCATCAATTTCACATTTTCCTAGAACTGAATGATCTGGTCAAATCAATATCCTCTAAATTATGTTTTAAGTTCTATTCACTCTTAAGTCCAGAAGGAAAAAACCTTTTGTCTGTTTCCTTCACCAATAAAGAGCAGTTTACATTTTGCAAGTGGCAATAAATACACTGATTGATTGGCCACGTTGGAGAACATTTCCATTAGACCTGAGAACATCTGTTTCAGAAGTCTCTTCATTCAAGTTTTAAGAAAACTCACTCTTGGAAACCAATCTGTAGTAGATAAAACATTCCATTTTCAAGTCATGTAGCAGAAGAGTTCCTGCTGTAGAATATTTTTTTCCCAAATTCTGCCTCATCTATGCAATTATAAGCACAGATTTCAAAAGGCAGTCACAGTTCACAGTTTCTCTAAAAGACTTTACAGGTCACTTGCTCTTCTTAAATCAGAGCTTTTTTTTTCTTTCTATTATCAACTTGATTACCTAACATGAGCAGAGACGTGAAATTAATTTGTTGTCATTTACATATCACTGGAATTCAGCATAGGAGTGGAAATGTAAATTTTCTGGAGAAGGTAAAAACATGCTGGGAAAACTGGAAGACATAGGTATTAGCTTGGGCTCCAACTCCTAATACCCAGCATATCTCATTCTTCTTTAAATATAAGAAATTCAAAAGCTAAAATTCAAAACATTCAACTTAATAAGGCCAAATCTTATGATAGCCACTTACACACACTAGTGTTCTGATAATCTGCTTGCCAGTTAATCCATTCAGTGAAGGAATATATCCTACTACAACATGATTTCTATAATTTGTATACTCTTCATGAAGGGCTCAAGAAAACCTTTGGGTTTCAAGTCCCTATCTAGCCAAACAGGAAAACTAAAAGCTACCTCATTTAAGATGTACTAAACTAGACTTATACTCTGGATGTAAGTCTACAAAGTAGAAAAAATACTGGAAGAACAAAAAAAAATTGCCACAAGTTGTATGAAACTACAAAGTTGTACAATTTTTGAAAAGCATACAAAAGATTTGTATTTTCATTTCTTTTACATCAACATCATGGTTTACCAAAATCTATATATCCTTGCATCAAATTGCTAATTTGACAGTCAACTCTTCTACAAAAGTGTATGTATGAAGTATTTAGTTTTATCAGTCCCAGACTGTTACTAAAAAACTGTACATCTGAATATTTAATGCTACTGACTTAATACTTGAACCCATTTACCTGTGTTTTCATGTGTGCATTACAAGTTAAAATGTCAATTTTCACTGAAGTTAGAGGTAACACTTCAGACATTTACACTAGACGCAAAAAAAGCTTAAATATCAGGCTAATGATTCCCCAACCCAAAGGAATGAAAAGCATTTCAAGCTTCCTCCAAATGCTCTTGCATTCGAAAAGGCCAACTTCCAATATAATGCAGCATTGTGATATCCCCATGGTTTCCCTCTATGGATCCATAAATGTTTCAGCAAAAGACATCAGGGTCCTTCATTCTTCCAGAAGAACAGTGCACAGTGAATCCGCTGTGTCAATCAATATTGAAGCTATTGCCCCATCATTGAACTCAAAAGATGTTCCTCCATCTACAACCATACAAGCATCCCAACAACGGGAACGGACACAGACTCTGCAAAAACCCAACAAGTAAGTTATCACAAAACAGTTAAAAAATTGAAGTATTTCACACAAGCACTTAACAATAAAACTGGTTCTGGGACATTCTTTTGCTTGGGTCACTAAATGCTTAACCTCCACTTAGCATGGTACTAAGCACTAGAAGCCCCCAAGTTAGCAGTGCTTTGTATGGACTTGGAAAGAGTCCAGAGAGGACTGAAGGACTTGGTCAATGCTCCTAGAGTCTGAGCACAGCCTGTAATATAACACTTGGTGCTGAAACTGAATCTTAGTTGTAATTTTCAAAGAAAGCTACTGATGATCCCATTTACTTAAACTTCACAGAAAACTTCACAATTAATTTAAGATTCTAATATGTGGTCTTCAGGTTATGTGAAATATGTATTTTCAAGTAGCAATGCTTAAGGTTCAAATAATTTGGACATTAACGTAATCTTTTGTTACATTAATCATTCACAGAGAAGAAAAGTAATTACAAACACAAAGCTGAAGGTCAGGATGCTTGCCAGGCAACTTCAAGAACTGCAGCATTTTATTGTCAAGACATAAATATGTCAGACTCTAATAATAAAGTTAAAAAGTTTAAATCTAATTTTACAAAATTTAAGGCATCTCTTTTAGAGCTGGACAAGACAGAATAAAGAATTTTGCTCAGAGCTCCTTTAAACATTTGTTCTGATATAAAAGGTTGAATTGACAGTTACTTACAATTGAAATACTGTATTGCTTTCAATAGTTTGTATGTTATTGTTTGTATGTTCAGTTCTTTTGATCATTTAACTAACTGCTGTACGCGTTTAATTATGGCAAGCTCCACATATCATAAAATCATTTCTATTGGGAAAGACAAATAAGATCATTGAGCTCAACCATTAAACAAGCACTACCAAGCCCACCACTATGTCCCTAAGTGCCATGCCTACATGTCTTTTAACAACCTTCAGGGATGAAAATTCCACCACTTCCACAGGCAGCCTGTTCCACTGCTTTATAACCCTTTCCATGACAATAATTTTCCTAATATTCAATTTAAAACTCCACTGGCACAAGTGCCCTAAGTTAAAATGATGAATTAGCAAATAATTCAGTTTGAAAATGCATTTAGTCCCACCTTCTGCTCAAAGCAAGCCTTTAAAGATGGGTTAGGTTGCTTAATGCCTTGCCCAGGCAAGTTTTAAGTATCTCCAAGAATAGTGCTAAGACAATCTATAGAGACAGCCTGGTCAACTGCCTGACTATTCTCACTGTGAAATACTTTTTTTTTTTTTTTTTAAATCAGAATCTTACATCCTATAATCATGGCTGTTGCATTATACTCTGCTCTGAAAAGTGTTTAACTCAAGCCTCCTCTGTAACCATCCTTTGGTAGCTGAAGACAGCAACTGGATTCCCCCTTGTCTTGTCTCCTCCAGGCTAAAGGAAAGCACTGTTTGAGTCTTTCCTTTATAAACCACTCGTTCCAACCCCCTTATCCTCCCAGTGGCCCTTTCCTGAATTCATTTCAGTCTCTCACTGCCTGTGTCTCATACTGAGGGAAATGGCACATATCCAAAACTGGGCACAGTGAGATTCTTTTATTTTGTAAGATTGTGCAGGGATCAAACATTAAAAAGCCGTAACACAACTACAAAACATTTTCATCCTGCTGTTACAAGAACAATACTCAAGCCATTCAAAGCACAAACTGGATGTTGAAACACTTCAAGGGAAAGTCCTGGATTGCTCAGACATTGACAGATATACTGAACGAAGTAACTCTGCTATTGCAGCCAACACTTACTTTGAAGAGAAGCCACGCTGACGGCTACTTGAGAAAACTCTGTTTACAATAGGCTCTCGAACACTGAAAAACATCTTTGGTTCCTCTGGACTGTAGAGCAGAGACTCATTGTAATCATTTGTTACTGTAAGCAGAGGAGTCAGCCATTAGTTTTTCCAGAGAAAATTATTTACTCTCAAAAACACACATTCCTTCAGGGAAGAGTGGCTTCTCTATCAAGAGGGACCATCAAGTCTTGACAGATGTTTAATAGTCTTTACATGCAAAAAAATTTACTTTAAGGGAAAATTCCTTTCAGTTCTACTGCATGATGCACACTCAATAGCTCTCTTCTGGTGATTAAATATTAACTGTTTCAAATTTTAGGAGAACTGACATTCTCCTGAAGAGGCTAATTTAGACAGAAGTCTAACTAAGAACTTTCATTTCAATTAAGACATTGTTTGTCAACTGTGCCTAATTAATGTCTGTAAGAAAGACTACTACTGCCAAGAGCGTTAAAACACTGAAAGGTAAGTAGTACAGAATATAAACAAAATTAATTGGCCAAAGATACTTTAAAAAAAAATCTTGCCTTTTTCACTAACCTTTCTGCACCAGCTCTGTGTTCAATGGCATATTCAAACTTCCATGCTTTTTCGCTGTTGAGCCGAGAGAAAGAGCCCCAGTTAGACAGATGTATCTATACAGAACTTGGCTAGTAATGCCACATTGCTCACTCACCGATCTTAAGGATCTCTTCAATAGCTTGATGTGCAACCTTGTTAATATTATACGACCTAGACAGAGAAGAAGTCTTGTTTGCTAAGCAGTACAACTTAGGAAAAAACCTTTCACACTGATGAAAAACTAAATTCAACATTTGGGGAGGAAAAAGATTGCTGTTAAGTGTGAGCTCATAACAGTTAATTAAAAAAAAAAAAGTCTTAAATCAACTCTTGCTTTGGCATCTACCTGTGGCCTTGTAAACCTTAAAAATTCATTAAGTGAAGTCTTCAGGAAAGAAGAGCATGGGTGTAGTCTGCTTGTCAATAATCCCCCTGCCTTAAAACCCCAATAACTGCTGCATTAAGTCTGCATTAAAAAACTGAAGCTCTAGAGATTGTGTTCTTACCCTGTCTATCCAACCCTTGCTAATTGATTTATTCCCTTAGTTCTCATCTATGAACCCAACACTTCTTTACAAATATTTTACCTCTTTATTTATACCCTAAGGTGTGGTCTTGAATCTCGCAAGAACTGGTGTATATAAAAAATAAACAGATGAGACACTTCTACATTCAACACATTTGGATGAACAAGTCAACATAGCCTCAGTCTGAACTAAGGCAAAACTCCTAAAAAAGTCTCCCTCCTCTGCCCAGACTCAAAAGGAGTAGGTGCTAACCACAGCCACTGTGCAGCAGTACCATGAAGATCTCACATGCCCAGGTCTCAATACAGCTTAAAATTCTCAGTCCAGCTCTTCTGTCGTGGCAGTAAAACACCTCAGACTGCAATACAGACCCACTACACCCTTATCTGACCCCAGGACTGCTGAGGGTGTGCCCAAGGCTCTCTTACACTTACTGCCTCCCTGCAAGCCTGAGCAGATGCTATCAAGATATCCTTTTACACAAGTTTTGGCAGCTACAGAAAACACCTGGACATTTAAATGTCTCCCAGACCCAGGAAGTCTGAAATTCCAGGAAAGCCCCTAGACAACAGGCTATGGGGGATCATTCCACTGAGGCTTGGCCTCACTTTAGAGAAGTCCAGCAACACATACAGATTACAGCAATGGAGAGAGGCAATCCTGGAGCTTGGTCCCTGGTTCTGGGCTTGCTCAGCACAAGAGTGTATAAACAAAAGAAATGTGTAAGAACAGCATTGAATTAAGACTGTACTTTCCCAAGGTACTGAACACTAGGAAAGTTTCCCTAGCAGTCTGCCAATTTCATCCTTGGCAGACTCCAGAACTAAGCTATGCTGCCTGAATACGAAATTCTGAATTACAATGAAGAGTAAAACCTAGCAACCATGGTTACAGCATGAATACTTATTTTTGAATTTCATTAAAAGCTTCTGTTTTAGTTCATCTTAGCCTACCCCACAAATCCAGTGCCTGTTGTACAACTCCAAATTATGAGCACAAATACATCTCTCACATCTCAAAACTAAATTGATTAGAACTTACATGCAGTACTGCAGCACGTTTAAAATAAAGTTTAAATATTTTATCCCCCTGATTAAGCTAACACACTTCTAGCTATTATTTCTGTGTAGATATGGCCATCTTTTTTTAAGGGGAGTATTTTGGCAAAGAGATTAAATTAAATATGAAATTAAATATGTCAATTAAATGTGAAAGAAAAAAGAGGCTTGAAAGGAGACTGGACAGTAGATGTGCCAGAGACATTTAACACTGCATTTAATACATGTTTTCCCGTTCTTCTTAGAGCTTAGATTTTTATAAGTTTTCTGGTCTACATCATCTAAGCATTTTAATTTTAGACAACAAGAGTAGTTCATAGATCACTTCAGCATGCTCCCTGCAAGTCACAGCAGAATCTCTTTCCCTCACCACTCCCAACCACTCATCCTCACATGTGGCATGCCACATTTTTCACTGAAATGACTTTTAAGACAAACTTCTGTCTCAGTGCCACAGCTCCTCACCCTTTCAGGCTTCCCTCAATACCCACAAGTAATGAGTGCCCTGCTCATCTCATACATCTGGAACAGCTCTGAGCCATACTGACAGTGACAGTATTAGACTGACTTACCCACAGCCCAACAGAGTCTCAGTAAGGAGAAAATGCATATGCCAAAATAGGTTCATCTAGCTTATCTGAAATGGTATTTTCTGTCAAAGCAGCAACATGTACTCACCATGCTTTTGATCCTGTTCCAGTACACACATTAAGCCCTGAACTCTTCTGTTTCTCCCAAGGACCATCATCAACTGATATTTCATAATAGGAGGCCCTATGAAGCGAGAATTTAAAACTGGGTTTGCAGGACTTAAAGTTCTCCCTGAATAAGACAGAACACACAGCCTTATCAGGCACATTACAATTTAGAAGGGCTACTTTCAAATCTGGATCACAATTTCACAGACTTTGTACAGTGTTTCCCATTTGACAGCAACTTCTGATTAACTATTTTATAGTAGTTTTTATAATGGAATAAACTGATTTCTAGCATGAACTTTTTCTGCAGTCACTTCTCACGTTAATTTATGCACAAAACCACCTCTGTGGCTCATCTGTAGGGCTTGCTGGACTTACAAATAAAACTGTATATAATTACCTTCCTTGCATACCTGTTGCACAAAACCTGTGTTTATGCTGTGATTTGGTCTCATTAAATTATGTCAAGGAACACTAAACGTTTCAACAATAAGTAATAGCATGATTGAACCTGAATTCTTGATCACTTCAGTAATTGAAAATCCAATTCTTCATTAATAGGTTTACACAAACAGCAGGCTTACATTTCTCTCCAGGGCAAATTATTCCTAAAACTCAAAAGTACTAGGTCTTGATGTACAATCATCTTCTGTGTGTTACTGTTCATCTGTCAGGGGATTCCTAGTGTTAGACCTAGAGACCAAAGTTTCTCTCTACAAGCTTCAGAATATCCAAGAGTGTATTTACAAACTGAACTTGTTGATATTCAAAGGGCTTAATTCAAACTGTGATACAGGCTTCAGATTAATAGATATCATCTCAGAAATACCACATTTACTGTTTTATGCATGACTGAGTTTCACTTTTCTTAGTAAACAGAACTTACTGAGCTATTATTTCAGTCTAGAAACACAGCTCTTGGCTGTTTGGTGCCAAACAGTTTATACTCTCAGTAACTAAAGGCATGTTTTGTAATCACTCTTGAAAAGTTGGGGAGATTAGAGAACTGAAAATAAATTAAGAACACAAGTGCACCGCTTGATTCAGTTTAATGTAATTTTTGCAAGCTGGGTATGACAGGTTTTCTGGGGGGTTTTTTCTTCAATTTACTTGTTTTCATCACTGACATGCAGAATAAGACCTGAGAAGAAGCTCCTAAAGTGATTTTTTCTAAATAAATAGCAGACTTGTGTATTTGAAACTAACAGAAGATTCGTCTTTATGACATTTAAACCTTCAAGTGTAAGGTCCCAGTAACATACTTATTTCTAGAGATTTGTTTCTGGAGGTATTGTGTTCCTCAGTGGTTTTCAAATACACAGGAACCAAGAGAAAAATGTACTTGTGACACTTATAGCACTGGAAAACAGCTTTGTTCCTCTGTCACTGCACATTAAAGAAACTGTTTAGAATCTTGATAAAATTAGATTTGATTTAGTAGAAAGCAGGATTTGTATCTCTTTGAGATTAATTCCTTCTGCTAGTCTGAGGCTGAAGTCCAGACAAAAAACAAAGCATTCACAGAACATTTATACTGTTTGCATCAGCAGTGTCCCAGGCACTGTACACACACAAGCTGTTAAACTCTAAAGTGGCTTTTCTGTTGTTTTTGTTTGTTTGTTTGGTTTTTTTAAGATAATAAAGTGAAAACAGATATAAAGTACAAGTAAAAGTTTGGTCAAATCCTGACTAAGGATCATGTCTTTTACAGCAGCCCCAGTCATATTCCCCATGTCCTTCTTACTGTTTGGCTGCATAGATCTTGAAGACAGAAATGACAGCCAAATGTGCCTGGATAAGGCAGTACCATGATTTGATACAAACCAGTTCTTCAACAAAGGAAATAACTATATTCTGTCAATAACAGGGTTTCTGCCAAAAGCAGAAAAAAACCCTTTGTGTCTAATGACAGAAAGGCAGAAAAGGAAGTGATGATAAAAGGTATTTCTGCTTGGTCATGCTAAAAGCTTATGAAAAAATATTTAAGAAGATATGCAGGAGACTAGGCAGTCAAGGGCTGATATTTAAGTCATCAATAAAAGGGAAAGAAAAAAGTCAGGAACAATGAAAGAATAACCAGAGACGAGGCAGAAAACCAAAAATCAACATTACTGCACTTACCTTTGAAAATACACTTTGTATTTTCAGCAATAATGCAATCAGTGTTAAATATTTATAGAATAGAAGGGAAATTTGACAGTAAAATCTCATTACCGATTGTCCATTGCTATGTCATAAAAAGAAATTAAGTCAATTGTGCCTTGCTGTAACAAGAAACAATTATACATACCTGGATGAAAGAGATTCCCCAATGAAGACTTCATTGAGTGCTCTCACTGGTAAAAGATGTGGGCCAGAAATATCAGATCCTGCAGATAGCAAATATAAAAGTTTTGAAACATGGATTTAAAACACAAGTTTTCAAAAACCATTCACAATTCACTGGAAGACAGATTCTGCTGCCTGGGTTTGTTTTCTAGACCTAATGCTTCTTTTTCTTCAAGGACTCATTTTTTCACTGATTTACTCTGTGGCCAGTCAATGTCCTTTACTGGAGACAATAAATATTTAAACCAAGGTCAGCAATGACGCTTAAGTTCAGACCCCTAAAGGTCACAGGCAATTAGGCAGAATGAAGTCTTCTGTCAGTCACACTTCCAGCCAAGTTAAATTCACTGGCAGTGACTTAACAGACATTTCTGATGAAGTTCAGAGAATTAGATGTCACACCACAAGGTAATTAAAGGGGATTAACAAGTTGTTCATGTTGACAAGGACTTCTTAGTGAGCAAATGCAGAACTGGACACAGGTTTGGCACAGAACCATGCATCTTTCAACTCACCATAAAGAAAACAGCTGAAGGTGTTTAAGAATTATCTACATACAGACTCTCACATTTAGTATTTTATTTGCTTATTTGCTGGTCCAAGACCAGCTTTTACAACTCTCAATTAACCTAACTTAAAAGTTAGCACGTGCACACAAACACACAAATGCTCAAATACTTACAGCAACTCTAAGAGACAGCATTTTAAAAAAGATCAGGTATTTTGACAGCAGATATTTCAAATATTAAAACTTTTACAAATCCTTATCTTCTATTCCAAGTTATCATAGCAAAGTGATTATATTCTTGTCAGATTTTCACCTACTTTGATCCTGGAATCTTTCATTTATGTGAGCCCTGCTGTGTTGCTCTTGGCTTAGCTGCTGTTCATGTAAATCCACTGGGGTTGTGTTAATCCCAGTTCCTTCAAGATACAGTCGGATTCTTTGCCGCCACTGCCACCTAATAGAGACAAAAGAAGTCAGTATGAAATATTCATTACAAAATTAGAGAGGATCTGAGAGTCTCCACTCTCAAAGCAGGACATCTTAAGAGTAGGAGCTAAATATATTCAAAGTCATATTTCAAGTTTTATAGCTTCTACTATAATTTCTGAATTTAGAAAGTTAATAATATGTGATAGTAAATTCTTTACATTTACCAATTTGCTACCTAATATTTTTTGCATGTGTAAAATAAGAGGACACTGGCCAAAAGCCTACAAAAATTGCATGTAACAAGCTCTCCTCTTGAGGCATGTGAATGAGTGACAGATACAATGCTTTTAGGAATAAAGAACTCTCAAGAATTTACACAGAAATACATGCTGTATATTTGACATCTTTTGTTTGTATTTGACACATCCAGAAAAGCAGCTCTATGCATCCCCTTATATATAAAAGGCCCCAGGTATCCTCTCATTTTAACAATCCCTCATGGCCTAGGAATTTAGGGTGCTTAAGAAGAATTCATTTGAAGCAAGAGATGGATATAAAAGCCATGTTACAACATTCCAATTTTTTTATTTTTCCCTAGAGATATAAATTCCTTTTCCTCTTACAACCTAAGATATTTCATAAAACAAAATAGCAATAGTTTTGACTAAGAAAGCAAATCACAAGAGTGTTATGAACACATCTTTTCCCTTTTCATACTGTCAATATCCAGGAGACATTAACCAGTTTCTCCTAAAATTACAAGAGACTTAAGCTTTATATGAATATATTGCTAGTTTTTCCTCTAGTCATCTTTATGGAGTCTCATTTACACATCCTATCTGCCCTTAAATTCTAAGTATTTTAGGTAGTCAGGCAGAAAGCATGCAGTGAGTATCACTATACTGGCCTCCTTACAATGGTCCTGCTTAGAACATTTCACATCCCCCACAAAATTAGAAAATGGGACTGTACTCCTATTAATACCCCTATTCTGAAAACCTGGTACAGCACTGACCACCAAGATAAAAACCGTGGGTAATATGATATAGTTTGTCCTTTACAAATCAATAAGGCTGGTTGTCTCATGGATTACAAGGTCCATGTAAACATAGATTTTTGCACTGACTGATACATCATGGATAAGGGGAAAAAGCCTATTGCCCTTTTCCAGTTTCTGGCAACACACCATCCACTACAACTCCAAGATACCAGAAGACCTTCCAGACAAGGAATCAGTTACACACCTATTCCAAAGTTTACTTAGGGCCAAACAAATCTAAGAACTCTCAAATGAAACACCTGCTCACATCCTTGCTTAAGAACAAATTATTTTATTATCTCCTATTTATTATCTCCTATTATTTCAGGAAAATAATTAGAGAAATCCTTTCTGTTTTGCTCTGGAGAGGTTTCAGCTCCATAATGAGCAGCAACAGGAATGACAGCAACAAAAATATATCTTTGTTTCCAACAAAACATCAAAATTGTCGAATGTCAAGAGAGGTTATCTGAATAAGCACTACAAGTTTTACTTAAGCAAATTAGAATGATGGAGACTAAAAAGCTTCTGTTTTCTAAACCTTAGAATATGTCAATAGAAAGCACCTGTTCCTTTAGCAATAAATATTGAAATTCTTCAGTTATTTTTCCTGGCAATTGTATTACTTTAATTTCAGAACTATTCTATGGCACAAATACAGTTACACTTCAAGTTACAAATCAAATATGCTTCCAGTATAAACAAAAATCAATTGCTATATACTTTCACATGAGTGACTGATTTCTGGTTTTGATAGTCTTTTGATAGTTTTTTGTTAGTCTTTTGATAGTTTTTTGTTGTTTTCGGATTTCTGAGTTTGATAGTCTGTCATCACAAAAATATTCTGTAAAGTTATTATACCACAGAACAGTGTCTCTTCTTAAGTAGTTATTAAAAAAACCTCTTCTCTAGTCTGTCCTTTAAAATTCTTGCATCTTTTTAAATCAAGTGAGATTATTCTATTTTAAGAATATTTAGTACTGGAAGCATCAAGCTATATTCAGCATGAAGAAATGTTTGGCTTACACTAACTTGTCAGCAAAATTTAAGCTACTTTATCTCATCACCAAAACCCCAGATGCAACACACTGACCATTTCCTAACTGTGTTTCATTAGCTTCTATTCTTATGGCCATCACTGTACTACATGTTTTTGAGTACTTGTCCTAGAGTGACTTTACGATATTTGTATCCCTAGTTGTCTGCTCCAGTTAATATCCAGTTTATGCTGGATATTAAGTTCTGCACCTCTAAGACAGGTTCCAAGAGCAGAGGGGAGAGAAGAAGCGTGTGGTTTGTCTGCAGACACTGCACTCCCTCTCCTGCACTCCTGCCCACAGACTGCATTGTCCGCAGCACGGACAGACAGCAGGACAGAGCTCTCCTTTGCTTTTAGTCAGCTTTTAGCTGGCTTAGGCAGAGAAGTTGCCTGGACCGTGGCTTTTCCTTTTCTTGGAACTGAGGGGCCCTGCTCTGGACTGAACACCCAGAAGGGCACCAGGAGCTCACAGCTGTGACCCAGCGGGGCCGGGATGCTGCACTCAGCACCGGAGGGACGGGTAAGAGACTGAGCGAGCTGAGCTACAGCCCTGACAAGGACTCTCTCTGATCTGCTGTCTCTTCAGAGAGTGAGAGGTTACATTGTTTAATGCTTTCATTTTATCATGTTTGGAGTACTTTGCCTGTTAAATAAACAGTTTTTTCCACTTTTCTTGAAAGAGATTTTTCTTTCCAAACCATCTGAGTCTGGATTTTTCTTTCCAAAGTCCCTGGGACGTGCAGCTTGAGTTTGCTTTCTAGATGCTTTCACTTCAAAAGTTTCTTCAAAAATTTGCTCTAAACCAGGACAGTCCTAAAATACATAAACCAATATACCCCTTACAAGAATACAGTTCCTCATTTTTGAATTTGCTAAGTCAGAAGTGAAAGTCAATTATTGCAGGTCATCCCAGAAGACTTTTTTCTGGAACTGGCAGTTTTAGTCAGTTTTAGTCTCCCTCTTGACCAAAAAACTAATTTTTCAACATTATAAACAACTACACAGAATTCACAATTTGAGTCATTAAGATTTTACTAAGCTTCAGTTGCTTCTTAGGAATTGCACATGATTAGATGTTTCCCAATTCCTCTATGTTTTTGAAACCAAAGATCAGTGAATCCTACCTGAACTCACCACGATAAAGCTTCTGTAGTGCTTCAGGAAATGAGTAGGTGTATTTCACAGGCAAGCACAGGTGGCCTTCTGATCTGGTAGCAAAAAATTACAATGAAAATTATAGTATTACTGTTCAGATTTGGTACCTTTGGAAAACAAAACAAAACAAATCTCCCTATGTGTTACATCTAGCAAAGCTACACTTCTAAGACCTTTAAGAATCTCTACTGCTCTTGCACAGTACCACATCAGCAACAATACACTGCTCTCAGCTCCTGGAGTCTGGGTGTCTGAGACAAGCTATTTCTCCCACATTTCCCCTAAAAACTGTCTGTTCAGCTAATAATCCTGCAGGACTATGCAAGCACTAGTATAGTTCCTGTCACCATTCTAGGAAAGCAATTTAAGCTTAATAAACCGGACAGGTGAGGAAAAAAAACTTTCTCCACTTACACATAAGTTAGCAACATGAACAGCTAAGCAACACGCCTAAGAGCAAAAGAATCTCATGTCAAAACTAGAAGACTAGACACTGCTCCCTTCCATGTAATATGTGACATATTACTTCCATGACATGGAAGTCACAATTTGTGAAAATTTGAAGGCACTTGTTATTTTAACCCTACTAGTCAGGCTTGATAGCTACTCAGAGCATTTGAAAAGTTTTGGAAAAGAAGGTATTAAAGGAATTAAACATTTTGGCCTCCACTTCATGTACTAGGAATAAATTAACTGTCAAAATCAAGAAAATCAGAAATATCATAAGCAGAAATCTAAATCTGGACTTCTTAGCAGGCAGAGCCTTGGTGAATTCTAAGTTGCACTTGCCATCCATTTGAAGGTTATACCAACCAAGCAATACTAACACATTGTATCTACTGAGCTGAAAGATTGATGTCACCAGGTGGGTGCAGCTTCTGCAGAGTTTATAATAGGACAGCTATGTGCCAACAATTGTTTCAGGAGTTTTCTGTGGTATCTTATGGTTTACGTTAAGAAACAACAGCAAACTTCTTCATCAGAGCCTCTACTGGATCCACCTTCTTCACAAAAAAATTAAGGTTTTGTGTGTTCAGGCACCACACTTAGCTGCTCCCACCAAGTCCTTCTTCCTAAGTTCTGTACTGCCACCTCTAGCCTCAAACTTCTGGTTAGTACTACATGTTAACTAGCTGCAAGTGCTGTTACACTGGTGTGTGAGAACATCTGTGGCACTGTAACACAGGCATGCTTGTCCAATACTACTTAATGTCCTCTCAGGTGAGACAGGATAACTCCCTGTGCAAACTTCTCCAAAAACCTAAAAGATTCCCTTGGTATCTACCACCTGCTAAAAAAACATTTAGCTGCCAAATGCTACAGGTATGCCTCATGTACCACAAAAACAGATGCACAGCATGCCTAATATTAAATAAAGCATTGCTTTCCCAAATATGTTTTTACCTTTCAGGATCAGTATTTATTCCGATGACTGGTTTAAATTTATCAAAGACCTTACTGGCTGCCAACAACATTGTACCATCACCTACAAAGAAAACAGATCAAAAATTAATGTCACTTCACTTTCTAGTACCCCAAACAGAATGTACTCCAGCATTAGCATTATGTGCATTTATCAACAACAAATCAGGCAAGCTGGACAAAAATACAATGGGACAAAAAATTACTGACATCTTATCAAATAAGAGTAGTGACAACTGAATTTGAGATAGCAAACATGACAGGAAAAAGTACAACTTATCTGACAGCTATACATGCCCAGGCAATTGAATGTGGCAAAAGCAAGCTTTAAAGGAGATTTATGGGAATTTCTGTACATTTATCAGCAAGTAAGAGAAATGTTTTAGCAAAAGTAATTTTAGAAAGTATTGCTATACAAAGCCACAGGAGACAGGAAACAAAACCAAATGTTACTGTGAGTCACATAAAAACAATGACTTTAGCTTCACCCCAGTTATCCTTCTAAAAGACAATTTAAAGGTCTTATTTGGTCCCAAATAGGCACACTTGGAAAAGATGTCTTGGATAAGTAGAAATCTTGGAATTAGAAATCCTTAAATGTACTGGTTTCTCCAGATATTGGTATTTTTTCCTGTCTGTTAGAAAGAAAACTATAACCTCATTCAGTCTTTGCAAGAAGATACAAGCTCTGAACAGCATGAAGACATAAAGCTCTGAAAACCTCAGATGATCTATTATTACTTCCCAGCTGCTTGCCTCAACCATGAAATATTTTGCCAAAGGCAAACTGGCACTTTGGGGAAGTTCTTTGAAATCCTCAAGAGTGTGACAGGATGCTCCCTTTCTACCCATTCTTCATGGGGCAAACTGGACTAGTGGAAAGAGAGAAAGCTGTGGTCAAGCCTATTTGCCACAGATGAGTAACACTACGTCAGAGCCCAGCAACACAAGGCTGTATTTGCAGCATATCCCAAAAAATAACACTGAATGAACTGCTGCAATCCAATATTAAAGATAAACAATCAGGTTAATTGCTCTGTTGGTTCATCTGGAAAACACTGATCAGTGGCACAAGATGCTCAGAAGCTGCAGACTTTTTACCTGTACCATCCAACTTGATACGCCAGTCACTGGATTAAGTGTGAAAGCAAGAAAGACAGTTTGAGCAAGGGGACCATGAGGAAGTATGTTAGTCTACACCTCACATCCCAAAAAAACAACGAGTAGGTTTTAGTGCTACATAAAATTACATGACATCAAGAATTTTATCCTCTTTAGTTGAAAACTATAGTAAATTCCACAGTTTATATTGTTTCACACATGAAAAACCTTTCCATGGCCATGCACGGGGGTTCACTACCACAGGCTACAATTTTAGATACTAGAGGTAGACAAGGTGGTCATAATCACTACTTTTTGTCAGATTTTCTGACAATTAGATTAGCAATTTGTTTTCAGAATGTGCATTATTTCCTGTTCCTTCAAACACTGCCAAGTATTTTTGAGAAACATATCTGTGAAAACACACTGAAACAAATACTTCTCTTCCATAAAGTCATACCTCCTGCTGATATAACAGCATCAGCCCACCGAACTGTCTCTTCATTATACTCTCGACGCTTAACAAGACGAACTTCTATCCTTTCGTTCCTGTAAAGTTCAGAAAAATCTGAATTCTGTCATGTATTGTTCCTTGTCACAGCCGTCCGAAAAGTTGTCATGCAGCTAAGGAGTAACTGCAGTCATATTTGGCTTAAAAACACTTGACACACAAACCCTGTACCACTTTCTGGTTCATTTTCAAGACGAGAATAGAACACGCTAGTCAACTGAACTGAGCCAGTTCACATGACACTTCTTTCAGGAATTACGGCTCATCTGCACCCATCTTTTTTCAGTACTCTATTTTATTAGCATTTGTAACACAAGGCTTCCTTTTGTTTCACACGATCCACAGATATTTGCACTGTGTCTGAAATCCTCACATCCATACATTCTTACCGTAAGCTGTCCACAACATGCTCCACATTTTTTGTATGAATACGATGCCGTTCCAGCAAACCAGCATAGTTAGATCCTTTCAAGGCAAGCTGCAAGACACAAATGGCTTTTGTAGAAGTTAAGTACAGTAAGTGCTCTCAAGCAACACAAACAGAAGCTATAAAAAAACATTATTTTCTCTCAGCAGAGTTATTTCCTCTCAGCAGAGATTCTTATAAGCCTTCCATTAATTACATTTCTATACACACAGCAGTCAGGTTATATTGACTAGCTCATTAAGTTCATTAAGTGAATCAAATGGCCACAGAAGTCAAGAATCATGGACTACACAAATATGCAAACAAGCAAACTACATTAACTTCCAGGCAACTTCAGACACTTTGCTCCTCCTGAATCTGCCAACTGATTTAAAGTGTACATGAATCCATACAGTTATACTAACTATACTTCTGCCATGGGCTGAAACACCCAGTTAGCTCAAAATTGTGCTGTAGAGAAGACAGACAACAAAAAAAAAGCAACAGGAATGACAATTAAGGAAACCGAGCCTGAAACACCTCCAGCATTACCCTTCAAATTGTATTTGAGCTCAAATGGAAGACTGCCAAGTGCTGACAAAGGTGACATTTTCTCTGCATCAAAAAAAGCTTAAGGGCAATCTACCTAATACCTTTGATACTGTTCCCTGGATTTTACACCACATTTGTCAAACAAGTTGATAACAATAACAAGACAAAACGTGTAGGCACATTCTAGTCTCATCCTTCCTGGGAACTGGAGAATTTGAATACTTAATTAATCTCAACACACTCTTCAGACCAGGGAAACATTTTGCAGTTTATATAGATACAGTCATAAGCAAGCCAGAGAGATTACTGACTTGTTGCAGATTAGTTTTGCAACAAGTTTTCCTGCGAGTAATTCAGTCACCATATGTTCCTTATCTTATTTAGCAGGGGGGGCCTCATCTAGGGCTGATACTGCCAAATATGTGTGTGCGTAGAGATAAAGAAAGTGAAAGAAAGAGGGTGCAAAGGATGTTAAGCAAAAGGAGTCTATAAATACATTCGTAGTGAAAGTGAACCTGCTTTGAGCAGCAGGCTCCTGATGCTCCTTCTAGACAGAATTAATCTACAATTATACTGCCACTGCTTCCTTTTCCCTGAACAGTTAAAACCAATTTATCAGCAGAGAAACAGAACTTCTCCTAGAGTTTGTCCAGAGGAATTCATCTGTGCCAGAAGCTCTAAACAGCTACTTCCAGCAATTTATTCAAGTGCCTTTATTCAAAGTTTTATACCATTCCAAGAGAAAGTGGTGCCAGACAGCCTTGTCTAATCCCATTTTCAAAGACTTCTCAACTCCAGAGAGAAGTGGAGAGGACTGTCAGGATATGACAGTTGAAGTCAACCACAATCCAATACCCAGGAAATGAAATCTTTATTCATCTGACACCCATTCATGTCAAGAAATCCAACCATGAGCTAAGCACGTGACTCAGCACCAAAGTAGTCACAGACAAGGATGTAATTGGCTACTCTGGAACTGCATTGCTGTTCCGCTTAGCGTATTTACAATTAGCAATTAATTTGCAGGAACAAGATCTTCAGGTGGTCTTAGAGCTGGGATCAGGAAACCACTTCCAACAGACTCACAGACTGCCTGGATGTATCAACAGCACTAAAGGAAGACAGTGGGAGCAGCTGCCTGCCAGCTATGCATGATCACACACAGATGAGTGGATGATCAGAAAACATCCAGATAAATATTGCAGGTTTTTCCAAAGCTTGTTTGCATTGGTTTACTGGGATACTGGGTGTTATGTCCCATTAATTGCCTCAAATATTTAAATCCTTTGTTTCTACTCCTGAGCTACACCTGTGCACCCCAGACATCTCTTGGTCTTGCAGAGTCCATGGTGTTGCACTGGAAACTTGAATGATGCCCCTGTGGGCTCTGGGGAGTGAAAGATTACACAGGGCTAAGCTAGTTACAGCACAGCCCATTGCCAGGTCTGCTGTCAGCCTCCCATCATCCACTTGGAGGGGAAAGGAAAAGGTAGAAAGGAAAAGAGGTGTTTCCCTCCCATAGAGATCTGCTGCTGAGCAGCATAGGTCTAATTTGCTTGAAGAATTTCCAATTGCACATTCAAAGCACAAATTCATCTTGCCTTACCACAAGAACAAGAAATCCACAATCAATTTCCAAAAAAAAAATTACTAAAATCAGGGTTCCTCTAGAATTATCTGCAGCAAATGAAACAAGCACCTAACAAGCAGACTGCTGCAACAGCACACTTTTTTCAGGCTGCTGTTAGTTCCACACAAAATAGAAAACACAAACTCCATCTTGCAATTTTATGTACCTCATTTATTTGTCTAATTTGTCAGCAGGCTATCTTTCAACTTGATGGAAGAGAGCTTTTACCTCTGAACAATAACAATGTAATAGTCTCTGTGTGATCATTTGCATGTTTTTAAGCCATCAACATCAGTTGTTAGCCAACAGCTACCATTTCCCTGGCATCACCAGGAAGGAGAGGTATGGGTAGCACCATTGCTGTGGAACAGACTCAGTTCTATAACTTACATTTGCCATAGCTGAGTTAAATTATTTCATCAACAGCTCCAGAAAACAGAAGAGGTTTCCCAGCAAATAAACTATCAGTATTCTGACAACAGGATGAAACATTTCAGCAGCACTGTATAACAGGCATTGAATGTGTAGATATCCTCTTTCAATTTAGCTCTAGAACAAGTAAGTACACATTACTAAGCAAGAAAAATGAAAAGTTAGGGCCTTTAGTTTAAATGGCTGTGCTACATTTATGGAGTTATTAAATTGTCCTAATTTGCAAAAGGCTGCCGGGATTACAACAGTCTGTTCATCTCCAGCCTCATTCTCTGTGTTCAGAGATAACTTGCAAGTTCATTCATCTAAGAACTCACAAAGGGGAAGCCCAACTGAGCCTGACCACGGTCAAGTATATCCAACAGGAACGTTAATCAGCAGCCGCTCTCACTCAACTACTCTGAAGAACCAGAGAAGTGCCTAGAGTCCTTGTGGTCAGAAGCACAGAATCAGAGTGGCTGAGCTAGAACAGACCTCTGGTCCAACCCCAAGCTCAAGCAGCGCCACCTGAATCCACCTGTCTAGATCCAAATGGCTTTAGATCTTCACAGATGGAGCCTTTACCACATCTCTGGGCAAACTGTGCCAGTGTCTAGTCACCCTCACAGTGAAAAGGGTGTTCACACAATGTTCAGACTGACATACCTGTATTTCACTGCCTCTGCTCCTGCCTCATATCCAGTACGTGAGTGCCACACTAAAACTATGACAAATGCTGCTGCTGGAAAGGGGTTTGCACTTAGGGCAAGGTGTAAGACCAAACTGAGACCAGCACCTGCTTTTACTTCAAAAGAGCCGAAGACAAAGATCAGGCAGTCCAGTTGCTGTGTGCATGATTACCTCCCTAAAGAGCATTGAGGACACTTGGGAAGCACAAGACAGCACAAGGACAGCCTGGCGTCCGAGCCCAATCATAAGACAGGCCCCCAAAACTATGCCAGGCTTGGCTTTTGTCAACTGACTCCTCAAAAAGACACAGAGGTATTAGATTCTGCATGAAGACAACTTTCAAGGTCTTCTTCCTTTGGAGGAACCTCTGATTTACAATTAGGCCTGTTAATCTGACCTTAATACTACAGAAAATAAAATTCAAGAATATAAATACAAGAGCTATTCTAACAAAAAGTGCATTAGCATATGAAAACAAAGACAGACAAATTGGACAAAAATACATTCAGGCACAACTTTAGTAGTAGTCTTAAACCTCACAGCAGAAATGCAATGCAAAGTAGGTTCCAGAAGAGCTTGTAATGGAAAACATACTCAGGGGAACAGAACATTTCCTATGAATTGAGCTATTTTTCCTTAGACTGAAGGAGAAAAAGTCTAAATCAAATATCTAAGAATAGCTCTTCTTGAATATCCTAGCCTGATCCTTCTTTAAGGAAAGGATGTTTTTTCACAAAGTTCCTCTAACAGTCACTTATTCAAGGGACTTTTGCTTGACTGCCTTCCTTCTGTAGTCCAAGCCTGTGCCTCTGGCAAGTCCCAACTCATTTGGTTAAAACTGTGGGCCTGATGTCCTTTAGTAGTGTTTGCCCTGCAGGAACAGTGCTGCACCACAAGGACAAGGCTTCTAGACACAAATACAGAAGCCAACACAAAGCCAAGTAAAATCAGAATACCCATTGTTGTCTACATATGACTCTTGGATTATGACTCTTGATTTAGAAAATGGGAAAACAAAAGCCATAGCTGAGTCCTACTGGCATTGTTCATTAAGCATAGGACAAAAGAGTATGTTCTCTCAATATAGTAACATGGATAATGTCCGGAGTGAATTTGTCAACTGAGCACCTTCTGCATCTCATCCTAGCAGAACTACAGATTTGGGTTGGAAGGGACCTTAAAGGTCATCTAGCTCCAGCCACCCTGTTCTAGACAAGGACACCTTTCACTAGACCAGGTTCCTCCATCCAATCTGAACTTGGACACTGACAGATGGTGCATTCACAAGTTCTCTGAGCAACCAGTGCCTGAGCCTCACCACCCTTACAGTAAAGAACTTCTTCCTAACAGCTAAGCTGTATCTCCCCTCTTTCAGTTTAAAGCCATTCCCTTCATCCTATCACCACTGACAAAAGGTCCCTCTTCAGCTTTCCTGTGGAGTCCCTTCAAGTACTAGGAGGTGCTATAAGCTCTCCTCAGAGCCTTCTCTTCTCAAGGCTGAACAGCTCAAACTGTCCTGTCCTCACAGAAGAGGTGCTCCAGCCCCATGATCATCTTTGTGGCCCTCCCTGGACTGTCCAGTAAGGTTAAATGGAACTTTTCAGACGTACTTTGGCCTTATATGCATGCATATATATTCTCATTACTAGGCTTATGCTTAATTTACAGCACTAAACTTCATGTAGTCTTAAACTGCACCAGGGTGGAGTTAATACCAATCACTTGTTTTACAGCTGTTGGTCATTGAGGAGTTAAACTAAATGTCTGACTAGAAAGAAGAAAAAAAAGGAAGGGAAAAAAAACCCCTAACGACAAAAAGCATAGATCTAGAAACAATTACTCTCTCAAATTTCCACAATGAACTTGCCCACACATGCACCCCAGCTGGAAAACAAGAACAGATCACTGCTTTACAATCTACCTAATTTCTACAGAAAGAACCGCCAAACAATACGGATTTAGATATCGACAGCTGAATAGTAAAAAAATGAATTTTAAACTCAAGACAAAAATACAATGAGCACTAACATAACAATCTGTTTCTAAGCAGAGTATGGCACTTTAAGTCCCGTATTTTCAGAAGTTGTCCCTTGAGATTTAACCAAGTATAGACAGTTCTGCTCTGCTTAAAAGAAACAAGATTTTGACAGACATATAAAAAAATATTTTTCTTACTACATTAGTTAGAACTAGAACAGCCTTGAATATAGGACATGTTTCAAGCCATACACTTCTTTTAGCATTCCTGACTAAACCTGACTTTTATTCAAAACTTTCTTAATTATCAAAGTCAAAGACTGTCAAATCTACAGGCAAGTTATTATGCTATGTTATAGTGTTAACTAGCTAAGACAAAGCTTGATCTGTCATGCTAAAAACAATTGCAGTTTTCCTCACAGGTCAGGCATACACTTAACTTCTGGATTTCTTAGGAGCTCTAATAAAATATTAAGCTTCTCTATTTCAAAATGTAAAAATAATCCCATGTACATACAAGTACATGGGATTAAAGCATGGTTCAGCTTCTGAATCTTCAATATTAAAATACCAACAACAAAACAGATAAACAAACTGAGCAGCTAGCCTTAGCAGAACTTGCCCAACAGGAATCTGTACCTTGGAGACACATTTCAAGTGTCCCACAGAAAAGGGTCTCCTAGGGCAGGCACAGCAAGCTTGAACCACAATGCTAAATGGGTAATGTTTTTACCAGCCATCAGCTGGAACTGATGGGGGAGCTGAATTTGGTGGCTGTACACAATAGATACCCATGCACATGGGTATCTATTGTGTACATGGGTTGCACATGACACTCATGTTAAGCACAAGACAGCACACCTACCCCTAATTTACAGCAGAAAACAAGTGCCATTTGAGAGCTTCAAATGTTGTATCCACACCTGTGACAGCACATTTGCTGACAACGGCAAGATGTGGGGCAGTTGATACACCGGAGGGTGGAGGAGTCATCCATGGGACCCTGACAGGCTTGGGTCTGTATAAACTTCAAAAAATTCAACAAGGACAAATGCAAGGGGCTGCACTCGGGCTGGGGCAATACCAATACTGGCTGTGGGATGAAAGGATTGAGACCAGCCATGGAGAAGGACTAGAAGGTGTAGGTGAATGAACAGCTGAACATGGCTCAGCAATATCAGCCCACAGCCCAGCAAGACACCCCAGGCTGCATCCAGAGCCCCGTGGGCAGCAGGGCAGGGAGGGGATTCTGCCCCTCTGCTCTGCTCTGCTGAGACCCACCTGGAGCACTGCATCCAGAGCTGGGCTCCCAGCACGGGAGGGACAGGGACCTGCTGGAGTCAGCCCAGAGGAGGGCACTGAGAGTGATCAGAGGGATGGAGAACCTCTCCTGTGAAGACAGGCTGAGAGATCCTTAATATTACTTTCACAGAAGTCGCCTGACTTCTTAAAAGGGGAAATGTGGTCTAATTGTTCTTGCAATAGAAATAGTAAATGCATTATCAGATCTCATATAGTTTGGCTATAGATTAAGACTCAAGACAGTAATGCAACTGTATTTAGAAAAAAAAAACCTAGTAAAATTTAAGTATTTATTGAAAAAATCCAGACTTACTGAATAACAACATTTGATAAGTCACTGTCTTAATGTGGCACATTGACCCTGACTGGCTGGATGCCAAATGTTCACCAAAGCTGCTCTTATCACACCCCTTCACAATGATATAGGAAAGAGAAAATTTAAGGAAAGGCTCACAAGTTGAGATAATGACAGGAAGAGATTACTCACCAGTTACCATCACAGACTAAACAGACTCAGCTTTTGGAAATGAACTGAATTTATTATGAATCAAAATCAGGGCAGGATAATGAGAAGTAAAACAAATCTTAAAAACACCTTCCCTCCATCCCTCCATTTGTCCCAGCTCTCCCTCCTCCCCCCTCAGCAGAAAAGGGACATGAGCATGGGGGACACAGTCAGTTTGTCTCAAGTAATTTTGGACACTGCTCAACTAGAGGAGCTCTTGAGCTCTTTCCCCTGCTCCAGCCTGGGGGCTGGAGATATCCATAGGAGATACCTTTTCAAAAACTTCGCCAGCATAATTCTTTTCCATAGCCTGCAGCTCTCCCCAAACTGCTCCAGTCTGGGTCCTCCCCAGGGTGCAGTCCCTCAGGAACAGGCTGCTCCACTGTGGGCCCTTGTGGGGTCACAGGTCCTGCCAGGGAACCTGCTCCAGCTGGGATCCTCTCCACAGGCCACAGGTCCTGCCAGGAGCCTGCTCCAGCACGGGCTTCCCACGGGCTCACAGCCTCCTTCAGGCACATCCACCTGCTCTGGGGTGGCTCCTCCAGGGGCTGCAGGTGGATCTCTGCTCCCCCCTGGACCTCCCTGTGCTGCAGGGGCACAGCTGCCTCACCAAGGGCTGCACCAGGGGCTGCAGGGGAATCTGGGCTCTGGCTCCTGGAGCAGCTCCTGCCCCTCCTCCTGCACTGACCCTGTGTCTGCAGAGCTGCTCCTCTCACACATTCCCAGTCTTCTCGTCTCTGAGAGCAATTACATTTGCAGAGTATTTTTTTTTCCCCTCTTAAATATGTTACCAACTGAGATGACACTGCCACCTCTAAACGGCTTGAGCAGTGCCAGTGAGTGTCCATCTTGGATCCATCTGGCATTAGCTGTCAGACATGGAGGAAGCTTCTGGCAGCTTCTTACAGGAGCCACAGCTGTAGTCCTCCCCACTGCCGAAACCTGGCCACACAAACCAAATACACTCAAACCTTTGCTATCAACAGGGTCAGTTTCAGTAGAATTAGGTTAGCAGTACAGTTTGCAATTAGGTGTACAGTAATACAGTGGATTAACCCATTTATAGGGACACCCAGCTCCTTTAAGGGCCTGCAGTCCAGCTCAGACTTGCACAAGTGCTCTGAAACCCTCTCTAAAGTGAACTTTACAACCAGTCTCAGAAAGCGGCTGCAGGTTCTGAGTGAACTTCAAATGCACTGACTTCTGATGATTTATTAGCTAAAAAATCCAATCCATAAAGGCATTGTTTTGTTTTCAGGAAGGCTTTAATAATGAGTATTTATTTTAACTAAAGCATCAGAGAAACCAATCAGGTTCCTGAAACAAACTCCTTCTGTGGATCAGAAGTACCAAGGCTCAGGTTTAAGCCTCCCATAAGGCCTTGGACACAAATCAAGTTTTCAAATACAAATGACTGTTGAGCTGCAAGTCCTAGCATTAAACCCAATTCCTCCTCCCTTCCCAGTCTGGATTATTACATATTATACAGGCCCTATCCGCTTGCTTTTAAAAAAATGTGCTAAGTTAACCAATGCAGTAAGTCAGTTCTTACCACACAAGAAAGGCAAGAAGGCTGGAGTTACCCAACCGGCACTACTAACTGATTTACTAATTTGCTGTCAAATGCTCAGTATTTTTCACAATATTGTTCCTGGCTACTTGCTATGTTTCTACCCGTTTGTTGCACCACCCCTCATATACTGCAGAAGTCCAGAGGACTACTTTAGCTACGAATATTTCTTACTTATATTTTCCTCACTTCTTCAGTAATTTAGACACCTCACTTTCATTACACAGTCATGGCAAGCCTTCAAATGCTGCTGTACACTAATGTATCTTTCAAATGCTGCTGTACACTAATGTATCTTCTGTAGAATAATGATTATGAAGTATAGATTTTGTAGCAGTTTATATACCATTACTTCTGCAATAGCTGACTTAACTGCAACATTATGCTCCTGAAGTTTTACAGAAATGCTGCTTTAGGGCAAGAGTTTGATGCATACATGAAAAAAAGTTTAAATGCCATGAACTGTTTTCTAATTGTTCTTCCACCACATTAAAGCATTACTGTCATTTTAACCACATCTGAAGAATACACACAGCAGTTGGCAATTCAAAGGCTAAGGCAGAGCAAATTGTTGTGTTAGCTATAAACAGTGGTAACTGCTTTCTTCACTAAAAGATTTCTAGGAAACCTGTGCAATCCAGGCAATTCAATCATTCTCATTAATTCAGCACAACACCAACATGATGCTGTAAATCACAACTAATTAAGTACTTAAAACCAGCATTAAAGTCACTTCCAAGAAGCAGCCTTCTTCAGATGTATAAAGCATAGTTTGATTGGTGATATAGTCAAAGAAGTTTAACTTAGGTGAATTACACTGAAATGCCCTATTTTTATATCCATTTGCTACATGTGACTGAGTACACTTGAATGGCGTACTGGAAAAACAAATCTTATGGGAAAAAAAATTACTACATTGCATTTAATTGTTTCCATCATTTTCTAGACCCCTCCTTAGAATAACAACATAGGAGGAACAATTTAATAAAGCAGATACCAGTACAGTGACTTAACACTGATGCAAATATATCAAATTTCAAAGGAAAAGATAAACAAATGAACACCATGTTTGTGTAACCAGAAAACCATTTACACCCATCTCAGTTTCCAGTGGATTAGTTCAAAAACTTTATTTCTGAAAAAAAAAGTGTCTTTAGCTTTATATAATCCTAGTGGAATATAACCTGTGTCTTGAATTCTGTATGCTTCAATTGACTAAACTGAGTTAGTACTTCTCCCTCTTTTCAGGATAAGGTAGAGAATAGTAGAGTCCTAATAGCTTTAAAACACTTTATGTGCTCTGTAAAAGAATATCCACTGGAAAAATTCACATTACAAGGTAAGAAGAGATGGGTAGTCTGAATTCAACAGAACAATGAAAAATTTCACAGTATCACCTCATTCATTAAGGAAGTTTCTATTTAAAATAACTACCTTCAAATATACCCTGTACATCTGGATCCACAAGAGTACACAGGAATAACTGCCCTCATACTTACTGATTTTCAGAAAAGCAACTTTTTTTTTAGTTGCCTGCCAAATTAGCCGATTTTATTTTAAAATTAGAATTCAATAGAACTTTGAAGTTTGCCTATTGCTCTTTCATTCTGCTGCCTTCTTTGCATTTGCAAAAATCTCAATATTCTGAAAATATTTGCGTAGTACTTTCTAAATAAGTGAGAGGATCACAGGCATCAGTACTGAAGCACAGTCTTCTAAACCAGAAATCTAAGAACAAAATACCTGGATATTTTCCAAAACCATCTCTTCAGGTGGTGGTATGAGAGTTACACACCGGTAACATTAGTACCCAGGAAAAGTAATTCAGAAGTGGTACTGAAAGGGTATTTTTCACAACTTAATTTAAAAAATAGCAAATAATTTTTCTGTTATTAAAACCAAAAATCCATCACCTGTCAATTTAAAGGTAAACAGTACATTTCCCACAAGAAGCAATTTTTTAAGTGGCATGAAAACTTTACTAGCACAGTCTAGAAACAACTGTTGCTGTACACATCTAAATTAGGAGCAGAAGGGTGGGAGGACAGTGTTCTGCTACAGACACCCCCCACACCCCATCCACAGCTCTGTGGGGCTGTTTTGGCACACAACATAGGAGCATCAGCTGAAGCACACCTACCTGCTGGGCAACACTCCTTCCTTCCTTCCGGGCCAGCCCGGCTCAGGATGTTGCTGCTGCCCTATGCATCACCTGTGCAAGTTCACATTGGCCTCATTCAGGGGAAGCAATATCCTGACAACAGGTTACCTCTTCCCTACCCAGACACCAGTTTTCTATAAAGCTGTATGAACTTCACATCACTGAGATTACCACCTCTAGCAATTAGCTGCAGTGGTCCAAGAGAGCAAAAACTTGTTCCAAACCTCCTTGCCCTTCCTCCCTGCTCCACATAAAGATACATAAACCAGCCACAACAATATATCAATACCAACTCTAGTCCACAATGAACAACTTCCTTCCAATTAAGACCAAGACAAACATAACTTTTCATTTGACAAGACATTTTCAGAGATAATTAGAATTGTATATGAAATGTATTTGGACAGGTAAATTGTTCAACTTCCCTAAATACCTTACAGCTGTGAGAAGTCAGCAACTTACCACATCTGCACTATCAAACAAAACAAAAACCAGAAGTCAGGAAACAAGCTCTATCTATTACTGCAGCATTATATACTCTTGGTTTACATAAGGACAACAGCAGTGGTTCCTCTGCATGGGTTTACTGAGAGTGAATTAAACAGAACATGAAACAGCCTTCAGTATTAGTTGACTGGATCATTCATTTTTGTAACTAGTCATATTTAGATGCTAATCCCAGTAAGATAGGTCACAAGAAATGCAAATTGCTGTCACTTCTGGTAAACAAACTGTTTGCAGGGACTTGGGAGAAAGATTAGTATAACTTAGAGTTGGTAACTCAAGTTTTAGAAATCCAACAGCCCCTTAAGTTTCATAAAGCAGAGAGAGTGTTTAGTAGATCTGTAAAAGTAGCCCTTGCTCTCCATCTTTCCACCATTAGTTTTGCTCTTCTGCTATCTGGACTGCTTCTTGACCTCTCCTATCTCTGTCTGCACAGAGAAAGAATATTTGAGTTCTAGAATTGTGACCCTGCAGCTTTGACTTTGCAACATTTCATAGTGTTTGTACAATACAATTCATGTAGTGTCCAAAACTAACGCCACAGAAGGGTTTAAGCTACAGGTGCCCAGGGCCTTTATGGCTTATTAAAAATGTCAGCCAGTCACCTCCATTACTGGTATTCTGCTTCTTGGAGGATACTGTGATTTATACTATGTATATCATAGATAAAGACATATACTATGATCTGTATAATATTTTAGTACATATTTAGTATGCCAATGATTCACCTTCAGCCTCCTTAAACATGGAACAAATCTTATCTCATTAGGATGTGTGCACAAAGGCACCACCATTTCTGCATTAAGTTACTCACTGCATATTCACTGATTGAAACATACTGATTGAAACAGCTACATTCAGGACTGCTCGCCTGCCTTGGTGATCAGGCAGAACTGATTAAGCCCATAATTTTCATTAATTGTGCTATACTGATATCTGAAGTTTCCAAGTACAGACATCAGCTATCTTCTAGAAACTTGCAAACATCTCTTTGTTCACAACAGGCAGGCAACAAATCCAGGTATGGTTGCTCAAATTTAAACCTCCAACACTGCCTTGAAACTGAATTTCTGTATTTCAGATAGTCAGTGTCTGGACATCTGAATGTCCATGACAGAAGATGACAGCACCGTGCTCTTTCTTTGGTGCTGGCTCCCTTACACCAAAAGCCTCCTCCAGGACCAACCAAGCCTGAGCCCTACAATGCAATTCCCACCACCACCACACGTGGATCAGCCAGCAGCTCCAAGCATTAAAGAAGCCAAACCTCTCCTACACTCTTTTGCCTTCACTCTTTGCCTGTATCCCAGCCTGAGGCTTTCACATGAACTCAACTCCCACCCTGCCTTCTGTGTGGCCCTTCAACATAACTGAGCTGCAAACCCAAACACAGTGTGCCTGGGTTCATTTCTGAGATCAGCTGCCTTGGAGCAGCTTCTGAAGTCTTCCCAGGAGAAACAGAGACACAGGGAACATGGACTGCAGCTAACACCAGGGAGCAAAATGCACTGTGCTCCCAAGCTGCCCACAATGGCACTGTGGGGGAAGGACACTTCACAGCAACCACTCTGCTATAAAGTGATCTCCCCAACAGCGAGGATAAGAGTCTTCTGAACCTTCACATAATATATTCAGTGAGGCTGCCATTAACTCAGTCTGAGGAAAAAGGATCTGAGACCAGAGTCACAGCAGAATGCAAATACTGGAATTTTTACAGGTTAGATAAAAAAATTTAAGAAATGGGCAGCAATGATAATTCCTTTGCTCTCTTATTTTTTTGTTTCAAAAACAAAATTCTGCCAAGACCTTTTCAATATGTTCTTGCACAAATCTTTGTATTCCCGCCCATACAGCAAGAGCTTAACTCAATATTGCTACATAGTTAGGCAAGTTGGGCTTTGTCTACCTGGCGACACCAAGTTTTATTGCTGCAATTCCTCACAAGGCAGTATTTTAAGGGGAAAGGTAGATATTAAAAAAGCACCAGTCCTAGAAAAATAGTCACAAATACCAAATACATTTATTGTATACCTGTAAGTTTCTCCAAAAGAAGAAATTCTAAGGTGTTTCTGCAACTACTATAATCACTCACTGAGTTCACACTTACTTCTTTAAAAATGCATATTGAGAGCGACACAGGTTACTAATCATGCAAAATATGCATTCTCATGAAAAAAGAAACCGCAGCTACCACTACATTCAATCATGAGCACCTTAAGGGTTGTACAAAAAGCTAAATGAAAAGAAAAAGTCTTACAGTTGAGCTGTAAGAGAGCTTTTTCCCCCTAACCAGTGTATGCAAAGAAGTACAGGGACACCTCAGCAACAGGAAGCTACATGAGAATCAACACAGACTGATATTCAACTTGTTGCACTGTAATTACAGAGCTATACAAAACACATAAAAAATGTCTGGAGAGGAATTCCATAGGAGGTAGAGGACCAACTGAAGCACATAGACATTGCTGCAGATGCTGTACATTTTATCCCTAATTCTTTACAAACCAAGGCTGTGCAGCCATTTGTCCTTGCCACATAAGTTAAGCACATGTACCAGTTTAGTCCAAATGTTGCAAAGTAACAGAGATCTAAAATATTTCCAGTTGTAAGAGACCAAAGACTTGACAGACACAAACGAATCTGTGGACAAATTAATGTAATGGACTTATCCAAAATAAAGGCATAAAAATATGAGCTCATGACATGGACTTTACAGACTGCTGGCAGCCAAAGCAACTCTTGCAGGTCCCATCTTCTTTCAGCCCACCAGTGGCAGATGAACACTGGAAGACAGCTACCGGGTTAAGAGAGAACTGGGTGAGGTCACCGAGCATGATGAAGACAAGAAGACACTGGGTGCACATAACTCTCAGAGACACTTGTTTCCCTTTGTATACCTTCAGGAATGGACTTTTACATTAACAGTTTCTTAGAGACTAAAGAAAAAGGCTTTTCTAAAAACTCTAACAAGAAGGGTAGATCTGAGTGAGATTTGTCTGTCTGAATGGAGGAAAATATGTAAAGGATGGAGTGAGGATGTAAGGCAAGAAAACGGAGGTAATGTGACTCAGTCCATGCTAAGGCATAAAGGGGATTTTTTGCAACACTGTGCTTTCCTCAGCATACACTTCTCTAATCTTTATACTACATACATTAAGTATGTAAAACCTGCAGTTTGCTGAGGGCCATTGGAATCCCTCCGAGGGTAAAACCCAAACAAGCTGACTACACAAGTCTCTCGACAGCCTGCAAGCAATGAATGTCCAGCGGCGCCACTCGTACCCCTCTCCAGGCCGTGCCTCTCAGGGGCTCCATCGGGATCGGGGGCCCGGGGAGGGAAGCGGCGGGAGGGCAGAGCGGCCGGCAGCAAGGGCAGAGCGCGGGGACAGCGGCCGCGACCCCGCTCACCTCCACGGCCGCCGACTCCGCCCCACCAAGGCCCGGGGAAGCACCAGGGACACTCGGACACAGCGGCCCGGCGGCGCCCCCGGAGCCGGGTATCACCCCAGGAACCTCTCCGAAGTCGGGCATCACCCCGGTCATCCCTCGCCGGAGCCGGACATCACCCTGGGTACCCCCCAACCCTGCTGCAGCCCCGCGGCAACGCCCTCGGTGTCCGGAACCGCCGGCCCCTCCCGCCGCTCACCAGCTGCTTCAGGTCCTCCTCAGAGAGCCCGGCGTAGCGGTACCGCTGCTGCTCGAACTCGTACCGCGTCGTCTTCACCACCACCGCCACCCGCGACGGCCGGAACCCGCCCCCCGCCGCCCCCGACCCGCACGGCGCGGCCCCCGCCGCCCCCCGCCCGGCCGCCGCCGCCGCGGAGGGGCTCAGCCCGCCGAGCCCGAGTAGGCGCCGGTGGGCGCCGCCGAGCAGTGGCAGCCACGGCGGGGCGGAGGAAGCCGCCGTCCGGTGGCAGAGCAGCGCGGAGCGGCGCGCTGCCGCCCGGCCGGCAAGGCGGAGGCGGCCGTAGGGGAAGCCCCAGCTGGAGAACATCTCCCGGGCTCTGCGCCGCTCCGCGGGGCGGGCGCAGCGCTGCCGGCGGCGGCGGCGGCTGCGGCCGCTCTGCGGCGGCGCCCGACACACATGGCCCGGCCGCGCCCGCCGCTCCGCCCTCCCCGCGCGCAGCCGCCGGCCCCGCCAATAGCGAGCTGCGCCACCGCGTACCCGCCCCTTCTGGAGGCGGGGCCTAGGAGCTATCTCCGGCGCGTGCGCCGTCCCCAGCCAACCGGGGTACAGCGCGCGCGGTGCGTACGTGCCCCACCCCGCGCCCCGGGGAGCGCCGTCTGCGCATGCGCAGAGAAGACTTTTTTTTTTTTTTTTTTTCCCCCCCCACCCCCTCCACCCCAACCCAACCCCCTTCCCTCCTCCCCGCCCGCGCCTGCTGGGCCCGCCCCGCTCCTGCTGGCGCGCCGGACGGGGTGCGAGGCACGTAGGCGGCGCGCGGCGGATGTGCTTGCGTGAGGGGTGCGGGACCGACTCCCGGCATGAGGGGACAGTGACAGTGTCCCCCGTACTCCACGCCGCTCTCCAGTGCTCCCCCGTGTCCCAGGGCTCAGCAGCAGTACCCCCGGTGCTTCCCGTGCCCCAAAATGTTCCCAGTACCCGCCCCAGCAGCGTTCTCCTGTGTCCCAGGGGATAGCGACAATGCCACCAGCGCCCCACTAGTAGTCTTTGTGTCTCGGGAGGCAGCGATAGTATTAAAGAGATAAAGAGGGAGAAATTACTTGGTCTTAGATCGCGTGTGTGGAAATCTCACGTGTTGCTGCTCCTGTCCTCGGTCTTTGTGATAGCTTTACAGCACCGCAGAAAGGCAAATACGAACTGATAATAGTGCGTTAGCGAAACTGCAGCAGATAGCTTTGGGGAATACACGGGAACTCTGAGACCAAGCAGTGTTCTGAGACCAAACAGAGTCCCCACACCCCCCGGGACAGCGAGCGTGCTGTCCTTACTCGTGGCAGGACGCCCCGTGGAGCAGCGGGCTGCGGGCCGGCCCCTTGCAGGCTGCGGAAGGAAGCCGGGCGGGATCGCCTCGTCGGGGGCTGGCCTGCTTCCCTGGGAAACTGACGGGGCGGGGAAAAAAGTTCAGAAAATAATTCAGAAAGGTAGGAAAACACGGCACGTGCTGTGTTTTAGAAGGACTGAATGCTGCATCTGGTGCGGATGCAGAGCTGGTGAGATACATGTAGCTTAAAAGCTCTTTTTGTTATCCGTGCCTGTTCTGTTCTTTGTGACATTTGCCAGTGTCAGGAAGGGCAGAAAGGATCTGGCCGCAGCGTTGCGAGACAGCGTCTGGCGAGTCCAGGTAAAAAAAAAAAAATATCGATCCTGAGTTACTTTTTAATATTGTAAGCAAGCTGTCCAAAAATTCTGTGGGAGTTTGTTGCATGATTATCAATAACTGCATGCGCAGGCATCGACTGCCACAGACGGTCCTTCTGCACGGAAGGCTTCACTTAGACACGCATTTCTCATTACTCACCTTGTTCCTTATCTTCCCTGAGGGAAGGGTTTGAAGCAGCAACTCCTGCTAGTCAATGCAGCACTCCTCTACCAGTGCTTTGCCAGGAGTCTTAGGAAATAAGCAGAGCTGCAGCCATTCTGTTCCTCCCACAAAATAAAGGCTCTCTCCAGTCTTTGCTGGTGGGTAGGAGGATTTTTTTGTCTACTAATTAGCTCAGCCTTGAAGGAAAATATCACAAAACAGATTACCAGGAAAGTAATTCCCTTGCTAAGGGAAGTAAATTACCAGGAAAGTAATTCCCTTGCTAACCAGAAAATGCCTCATTCTGTATAACCATTAACTTTAAGGTTGAAAAAAGCTGTAGGTAATACAACATCCTGGAGACCTAAAAGATATAAGAGATTTCGAAAATTTATGACTCTGTTTTGAATGGTATCTATTTTATAACTTAATTGACCATTTAGCTGCTCCTCTGAGATTTTGTGTTTTGTGTATTGCCTATTTATATTAAATTGTTTTGATTTTTGAAAATCAAATCAGCTTCAGCCATTAAGTTTGAATATGGAACAGTATTTTATTCTGAAATCATGCAATTATCATGTTATGGTCTTTTGAATTAATTCCCACAGCAAGCTTTTAGCACAAAATATGAAATATGTATTTTAAAATGTAAATTCAAATCAGTAGATGATTAAAGTTCTGGAAAGAATGCTGAAGCATTGACTATGAAGTGATTAATCCATAGTTCCCAGAAGGAAGTCTCTGATAGCCTAGCTCTTTGTCAGAGTACACAGATTGTCTGATACCCCTGAAAGGATTTAAACTTTCTATAACATATGAAATACATATGTTATAGAAAGTTTATAAAGATGTAAAAAAAAAAAAACCTTACAGTTTGCATCTTTGTAAATGGATGTAAAAATGTTCATTAGACACTAACCCTTCCCTCACTACAATTATTGATTTGAACATACACCTGATATACAGCAAGATACACATATCTGACCCTTTACCTATTTTGATATATATTCAGTTTGTGACATATGACATGTCTTCATGCCCCATTTTCAATTACTTTAAAACAATATAACCAGTAGATTAAGGGACAGATTAATTCATGCAAAATTAAACAAATAAATATAGGCATTTAAACGTGGTATCCTTTAGGACACAAATATGGACTAGGAGTGAATTTCCACTGTAATAACTTTTTGAACCTCTCGCTGACCAAAACCAACTTTAGTTTGGGAACAGAGTACTTAAAAATTCTTCATGGAAACAAATGCCTCAATACTGCCTGAAGTTAGAAAAATGCTTCAGAGAAATGCCCATTTTAGACACTAAGGAGTTGTAATACATGATGTAAATTTCAAGACACAAATCCATAGAAAACCAGACATCCTTAGCTCTATATGCTTCAAGTTATATTGTGAACTTTAAAAAATACCTAGGTAATACACAAAATATTCTGTGTAACAAAGTAACTGGAAAAATTTCTACATAAACAATAAATTATTCCCTAAACTATTTCGCTAGGTGTAAAACTGGCAAGGTGCAACTGTGCCAGCTGTTTCTTATAAGATAATCTCATATGTAGCCTATTTCCACCCAAAAGAATGTATGTGTTGCTTGTAGTGCAGTTACAATCTGGAACAACTATTCATTTCTACTCTTTCTTGAAGTCTTTGAATAATGCCTTCTTGTGATGGTTTAATTAATAACCAGCATACAATTAACTTACCCAATTATTTGCTTTGTCTAGACTTACTCTATGTAACCCTCAGTGCTACTGGTAACGGAAAATGATTGTGGTTTGTTTGTGTTTAAAATGGTGACGCTGTCAGTGTTAGGTGCATGCACAGGGGATGAGGTAAACACACCCTCACTGTGACATTTCATAAATCCAAGTCCTTGGATTTTGAGACCAGCTGACCGCCGCTGTTAATTCTGATAATCCAGAGGAAAACTCCAGACTAACGCTTAGAGAGCGTCACTCATGCAACACATCAGAGTCCTACAAGGCACGTAGATGAACGTGTTAGCAAGTGTAGTCTGATAGAATTTCTGATCCCAGATCCTATCCATGTGCTTGCACTTCGCTTGCAATGTATGTACCCTCATCACTGATTGCATAGTTGAGTCATGTAATTTAGTCATGTAATTTGTTTCAGAAACTCCAAATTACAAAATCAGGGAAGAAGCTTAAGGAAAAGCGTAGTAAGTGCAACTATTCTTATCAATGCAAATTACTGATTTTTTTTTTATACACAAAACCAATGAGAAGAGCAAGCTTTCTTGTCCACACTTCCATTAGAACATATCTTAAGTATCAGAGATTCACTTTTCTGCTTTTCTTCCCACTCTTCGCTTATGCAAAGCAAACTACACCATCCCTCAAGTGGTCTAATACAATTAACTTCAACATTTCAGAAGCAATTTGAATATGCTCAAACAGCTTCAGACACATTATTTTGTACTAATAACTTTTGCGTTTGTGAAACACAAACTGTTCTCATTTGAAGTCCACTTTTTAGACAGAGAACTGCTGTAGAATGGGCTGTGCATGCTTTTTGTAAGTTTTCCTGCCAGCACAGCCCTGTGGTAAGGCCTCTAAAACCCATCTAAGGGAAATGACGATGCTCTTTCCCTCCCTGTCCATGTCATACTTGCTGTCACTAGCAGTGAAAGCAAACATGCTAGAAGTTTTTCCTATATTTATTTATCCAATAGATTTACCTAACTCAACTTCATGCAGTCTGCCAAAACTATTTCAGAGGTCACTGAAGAGCATGACATAAAAACCTGAGGGCCAAGATTTATGAAGGGATACAAACACCTCCAGAATGCAAAGTAGGACATTCAGTCCGTCCCATCCAAGAAGATTCTGCTAGATGTTCTTAATCTTAGTAGAATATATAATTATTATTATTATTATTGTTAGGAACTGTTAGTTTGCCCTCCTTGGGAAAATTACTACTGTACGAATATATAAGATCTTCCAGCTCTACATCCCTTATGTATATAAATTCATCACTGGGGTTTCTCATACATATATAGAAATTTATCTGGGGGGAAAAAAAATCATGTCTAGTTTCATATGGGTTTGGGTCATGTCTCCACACCTCTTTTCAGGCTAAAGGGACCCACCCTTCCATGCTGTATTTATTCTCCCTCGCAGAAAGTGCTGCAGCTTTTACAAAAGGAGAAAACCACGACTCAGGCCCACCAGCATCACAGAAAATACCCAGTTTACCCTGAAACTCTTTCCTTGAAGGATACCTTTCTCTGATTTCTAGCACTCAGCAACGGCCAGTTTTCCTGAAGAATTTAAATTGTCTTAGAGCATTCTAGGTCCTGTACAATTCTTTGAAACTGAACAGTGGACTCAGTGTGGGTCTGGCAGGTGAATGGTGTGCACAACCACTTGTATGTTTCCTTAGGAAAGCAGGCTTGAGATTCTGCAGCATTGTGAAATACAAAGCTGTGTTTCATGTCAGGTACATACAGGCAACATGCGCATTTATGATTGTAATATGTGTGGAAACCGACCATGGGACCGTTAAAAAGACGAATTCTAATAATAACTGAGAAAAATAAAGCATGGAAGAAGGCCTTTGAACCTATCCTTGGTTTGCAGTTAACCTTTATAAGCCTTAAGTTAATTTAGGAGCATTTGAATTAAAGCTTTAAGGATGTTGCTTTTTGACAGGAATTTTCTGCTTGTAGTTAAGCCTTAGAGTTTTGCAATAATAACCTTTGGAATTATAATTTCCGAATATTGCATGTAGTAAGGATCTTTTGAAACTATAGCTTTAGAATATATAAAAAAGAAACATGCAGCTTGAGAAAGGAAGATGGACATCAACTCAAGGCCTAATAGCCTCAACCAAGGGAAGCTGGACATCACTGTTATGAGATTTATAGTCCTTGCAAACAAAAGGTGGACCCACATCTAGAAGCTGGACTTCACCAGATGAAATACTCCTTCCTTTTTTCGGAAACCAGACCACGACCCCCTGGAATACTCCTTTCGGGATGTACATCCTGAGAAAAACTAAATCACAATAGTGTATAGAATTGTGACGTAAAAATTGGGAATAGAAACTGCTGAGAAAGCTTATGAGTACCCCTATAAATACCTGTAAGCCCCAACCATCGGCGTGCAGTTGGAGGGAGAACTTCCCCCACCATACCCAGTGCTGTATTGCTCATACTTTACCATATTAATTAATAAATTGATTGCTGCTTGAATATTGGCCTAGTCAAGCTTTTTATTTATAACAGCATGGAACTCTAACTCATGGAAGCTCTAACTGGGACACAAAATAAGACTCCTAGTTACACAGAAATTTAAGTGGTAAGAAAATGGTTTATTGTTGAGGCACAGAAATTGCTCTCCAGGTGTCATAAAATGACAAACTACATTTTTAAAACCAAGTTAATACGTTACATCATGGTCTACCTTCAGGCTTGAGGAACAGTGAACTTTAGTGTAGTGAGACTAAAACACATAATTAGGCTCTTAAGAGCAAAAATTTTTTCCTCTATTACCAAAGTATCCAATGTCTTTAAAATAAACATCTCTTTTCCTAAAAGTTTTCCTAAAACTTTTCTTAGCTTTTGGGAGATGGAGCTTCATGTTTGAGTGTGTGTGCATGAGTATGTGTGTTTATATGTGTAGTTGTGCATACATGTAAGGATCTTGGGAAGAGGCAAATCAAAATAGCTTTTATTTATAAAGCCTATCTGTATGCTGTGGGAGCAAATTACAAAGTTTAAGTCCTGTGTCTGAAAAAGTTCTGTTGTCCCTGCCCTGGAAACCTTCCTCATTTACCAAGGATTTTACAGCTGTAATAGAATTTAGAGGGGTATCAAGTCACTAAGGTGCTTAAATCCTGTTTCACAAAAAGCTTTGATTATCAGGACAGACTTTGAAATCAAACTCTGCATTCAGCGCATAGCCAGCTGAACTCCAGGGCAAACATATCACCATGACCTGTTGCTAAATACATAGGGCTGCTGTGTTTTACAACTGCCTGAGTTTTTATAACATGGAGCTTTGTCCCTGAGGATGAGCTGCAGCAATGAAATATGAAGGTCAGTGATGTTGTTGTGGTCAGGAGTGAGGCTGATAACAAAGGACACAATGTACAGCTCACTATGGAAACAATATTTTTGTCATTGGCACACTGGAGTCAAAGAGAATCTCCATACTTCACTGTTTGATTTGGGTGCTCTGTTAGGAAGCACTCCCCTTTTCCTGAAGGCAGAAATCAAGTTCCACTTAAATTTACTGTCATCCAGATGCTAAAGCAATGTCAGAGAAGTGCTAATTTTGGTGGGCCGTTACATTCAGTGTGACCCAGACAACTATTTCAGCTGGATACTAATCTCAGAATTCAGGAAGAAACTAGTATTGCTTCAACTTCATACCATGTTCAGATGGGAAAATTTAATTGTAACTTTGTGACTGATTGTAAATTGTAAATTGTGACTGATCAGGTGTGTTGCAGCTTTTTAGATTGAGAAATCATTACAATTACCTTAATTAAAAGGACTTGATACTTCAGAACATTGTTTCAGCTCTGAGGATGACAAACAATATGCAGGACATCAGGGAAGTGGCAGTGGAGAGATTGCAGACAAATTCTATTTTTGACAGAATGAAAACATGGAACATAAGTGGTGTGTCTTGCTGTGCATGGGCTTATAATGACCCTGCAAGTCTTGATTCACAGTTGAATTGGAGTTTTTTTCTCACAAACATGTTTAGGTAGAAGGCATTAGTTTGTGGAACAAGTTTTACAGAGTAACTGTGTCTTGGCCACTGTTGGGATTATTGTGCACATGAGAATGGGTAACATACTCATGGATGATATTCTTAGGAATAGCTAGATGAATGATGCTGTTAGGACTAGCTACTGCTAAGGCAGAAGTAATTTCACACATTTAAGGGATTTTTTTTTTTAATGTAGATATCCTGTTGTAGTGTGCATGCATTTATTTGTGTATATCAAATGGACAATTAATATACACAAGCGCAAGTGTTTGTTTTTTTTCAGCTAGAAAGGTGTTCATGAGCAAGCAGATACACTTTAAATTTTAAAGCTGATATAGCCCTTAGAATGGGCTTTTACTTCTTCATGATGAATTCTTTTGGTGCGTACAGCTGAAAGATGCAAATCATGGTTCTTTTCCCTTAAACAAAATTCTGCAGCAAGTATACCACTCCAGATATTTTCAAAATAAACATTAACTATAACCCCTTGTATGGAGGGGGAAGGGGGTTCTATAGGGGCTAGTTTCAATAAGCCTTGGTCATGCTAAACTGCCACCCCAGGTTTTCCTTGCATGTACTTACAAACAGGATGCTGAATGTTACCACACAATTTTAAATAAATGTTTTCAGTGAAGCAAAATTTAAAGCTTTCCAAATGTATCTTTTAAATAATAGATTAAAAGTAACAAATATCTGTTCACATATATTATTAGTTCATGCTTATGTGCTATTATTCATCAATATGATGAACAAGTACTTATTACCTATTAAAATCCTCACTCTAATAATGTATCTAAACATAATTAATTCTAAAATTGAAAGACTGTAACAGTTCTTGACTATTGGAAGCCATGGTGTTATTCACAGCTCAGTGCAAAGCAGGCTGCCTGGAATCCTCAATAGTGCATCTGAAGTTCTTTCTCAATGAATTAAACTTAAGCTGTCTCTAAAATTAATCTCTACTTAAAAGTAATAAAGTAATATGCATCTGATTTCCTCCCTCCAGGGGCTGATGAGTCAGCTTAGACATTTTGGGAAGAGGAGTTCCCAGCTGAGCTGTTTTAACTTCTGGCAGAAATCATGAGCAGACAACAGGCCGCCTGCGGTTCCATCTAGAATGATCTGAAAAATAATTTATTGAAAAAAAATCTTGCTTATTTGAGAATATTCATGTTTTGAAACAATCCAGCATTTCATAATACCAAAGCAGTAGGTTAAAGTTTGGATATGATCAGTTCCTGGTTTAGGTAAATAGGTAACTAGATAACAGAGGATTATTCACAAATATTTGAGCATGTGAATCATGAATGAAGCCTATGACCCTCCAAGTCAATAAAGACAAGCACAAAAAACACCAAGGAATCTGATGTCTAGGTAGGGCAATGTACCCGGGATTCAAATGATCTCATTCTATGGAGGGTAAATTGCTTTAAGACTTCATTACAGATGCTCAGAAAACTGTGAGAAATCCAACATTCCTTCAAACAGCTCACTGGTTATGAGAAAGTGGTTTTAGTGCATAATCTCCATGACTTTGACTCATCTGCAGAAAGTAGGTAGAGCTGACTAATAATGTCAGACACATAATACCCCTACCACAGTATCTGCTTAAAAATTGCTACTACCATCTGGCCACCCCTAAATACTTACCAAGAGTTTAAAATCTTCTACAAGTGAAATGTAAGCTTGTATTTGTCAGAATATTAAACCTGATCTTCCCCCTTCTCTTTCTTGATATGGGAGCATTTAAAACCAATCATAGAGTTCTTTTTTCTCTGCTTTAGATACTACTGGTGCCTGCTGAAAAGAATACAGAAACTCCAACAAAGAAGTTAATTCTTAACTTTTTTCCTTCTTCCTGAGTTTTAATTACTATCAGGTATGTGTGTGTTAGCTTTATAGTTTGGAATCCTTAACAACTGGGAAGAATTTAAAGTAAATTAACAAGAAATGTCAAAGCAGTTTTACATGAGTTACTGTGGTGTTGCTGAAGAGCAGTTCCTTTAAGAACTTTAAAAGTACTTTACTGCAAAATAGAAAGAAAGCTCTTGTAACATTTTAAATCTTGGTAAACTCCAGCATAAGAGAGAATCCTAATGCAACTGAGTTGGGAAGTACATGTATAGTGGACCAGAAAATGTCCCTAAAATAAAACATTCTTCAGTTCTGCAAATGCATGTGCTTTTGCATTTCTATGTTATGATAGTCTGGCTCTTGAACCAACACACTACTGTTTTTTGGAGACTACTGGCTCTCAATACCAGGAGTCTCGAAAATCCAGGCAATTCTTTGTGCATCCATATGGGATACACTCTTATGACTTTGCACACTATGATTTTTCTTGTAAGGTCTATGGCTGGGTATGGAGAGACTTCTTGGGCCTTACCTAGTCCTAGATTCCAGAATCTTTTAATTCATTCTAATAGCTTCTAAGATAAAATTACAGAGAGGACCCCTCAATCAAAAGAGATGATTCCTCCATCAGGATGAAGTTAGGAGAAGATTTCAGATCAGTGAGGTGGAGTATAAGGTGTAATGCATAAAACTTTTCTTTGCCTAGTGACAGTGCTGTCCTTGTACCTCCCATGTACTTTACTTGTTTGTTCAGCCAAGAAGTTTACTGTTTAGTCTAAATTCATTTCCTCAGCTCACTTTATAGGCAGAGGGAAAAGATAAATACCTTCCCAAGACTTATTGGTCCCATCCACTCTCAAAATCTATTTAAAGATTAATTGTTCTTTTTCTCTCCACTTAGATTTACAGAGCATTTTGTTGGTAAAAATATTCAGGCTGTAACTGGTGGAATATGATCTGATAAAAATATCAGGCACAACAAATCTCTCTTTATGGACTTTATGAAATTAATATCTCTACTTGAAAGTAAAGCAATTCAACTAGGAATTTTAAAAATATTGAAATAAATGTCTATACTGTACTCATAAAATCATACAAAAATCTATACTACTTTATACGTTTGTCTGTATATAGCATTAACATACTGTAGATTAAGAATTTTCTGTAAGGAATGCCTACAACAAAGTCTTGCAAATATATAGAATCACTTCAACATCCGTAATTCACTTACTAAGTATATCATATTTGCATTGTTCTTCAGTCTCAAGCACTAAAGACAATTATTATAAATATACTATAAAGATGAGAAAAATCTAATTTTTGATGTCTTTTACAGTGTCATGAAATACATCATCTAGGCAACTGTGTGAGTTCATTTTAACAAGAAGGAAATTGCTATATTAAGAAAAGAAAACCGGGGGGGGGGGGGGGGGGGTGAGAAAAAACAAATAGAATGGAATGACATAAAATGCAGGCATATTCTTGTATCTCTTGTAAAGAAACAGTCCCTGAGGACTTAGGCTTCTTAACATTTATATATTCTTAAAGAGAGGTAATCTCCAAAACTGAGTTACATCAATAAAAAGGAGATGACTTATTCACATACACCCCTCAATGAAAATGAAAGAATCAAAATTAAAATGTTAAAACTAATGCTCTTAAAAAACCAGGATCTGTTCTCATGTATCTAAATGGACATTTCCATGCTGATATTTAAAACTGATGTCTTCCTGTCCAAAACCCATAAGACCTATTATTCTTCCATTTTTGTAAAAGGGAGCTCCCTTTTATGGAAGCTTCAGCTCCTTTTGTAAAAGGGAGCTCACACAGTCATGAGTGATATTGAATGTCTGAAGGTGGAGAGTGACTCGGATACCAGTAACTGAAATGTGTGCAAATAAAACCTTGTGGCTCTGAGAGGAGAGTAAGATAAGCAGAAGAGCTAGAAGCCATTAAAAAAGTGCTTGAAAGGAATTGTTGAAGCTGTTGTTACAAACTGGAATAAATGAGGCACAGATGCCTAAACTGAAAGGACAAAAAACCCAACACCTCACACATTTCAGAATCTGTTTGCTGGCTGCCATCTGACTATTTGTATCGGAAGCTTCTGCAAATCAAAGTAAATATTTAATTTGTATATCTCTGTTCCTACACTGCCTTTCCCCCTTTTTTTTTTTTTTTTTAAACCCCTGGAAGAAGATCAATATAAGAAGGATATAAAGGTATTGCAGTCTATCAGGAGGATAACCAAGATGGTGAAGGGCGTTAAGGGGAAGCTGTATGAGGTGCAGCTGAGGTCACTTGGCTTGTTGGTCCTGGAGAAGAGGAGAGTGAGGGGACACCTCATTGGGGTCTTCAACTTCCTCATGAGAGGAAGAGGAGGAGCAGAAACTGATCTCTTCTCTGTGGTAACCAGTGACAACACCCAGGGAATGGCCTGAAGTTGTGTCAGGAGAGGTTTAGGCTGGATATTAGGAGAAGGTTCTTCCCCAGAGGGTGGTTGGGCACTGAAACAGCTCCCCAGGGCAGTGGTCACAGCATTATCCAGTTCAAGAAGCATTTGGATAATGCTCTCAGACACATGGTGTGACTCTTGGAGTGTGCTGTGCAGGGCCAGGAGTTGGACTCAATGATCCTTAAGGGTTCATTCCAATTCAGAATATTCTATGATTCTATGATAAAGGGGATTTTTTTTCCTTAGGGAAACAGTACTTACAGCTGTTACTGTTCATTTCTTGATTCTTGATGAATAGTTGTTGAAAGGAATGTTTATAATATAAGGACAGTATGTTACCTAGCTGCAAAGAGAAACGAATCCTGTGAGCAGCAACTCTAAGTTGCCTGATGGAGTCCATCTATTGAAAAATCACAGCTAATTGGAAGCTCCCCTATCCCCTGTAACAGTTTCACACAAACAGTGAATTTCCTTCAGAAATATGACTTGTCTTTTGCTAAGATAGAAGAGCTTTTAAGTCTAACAGCTCTTTTTGCCTTGCTGTCTGCAAATGTGACTGTAGCCCTGTTGTGAGTTGCATTAAAAGAAGCGTTAAGGCATTAATATCTTATTTTATTGGCATTTTTCTCTCTGAGAAACCTGCATTTTTCTTATGGTGAAGAAAGCTGGCAGAAGTGGTGTGTAAATGTTGTCCTGCAGCTTTCCTAGTTGAGCTAGTTGTTACAGCCAATCAAGGAACATGTTTTAAATAAAGCTAACCATGACATAATAAATATCTCCATAAACACACTGTGCTCCAGGCTTTTAGTAACAAGCTGGTCACTGATGTGAATGGACTCATTCTTCTCTTACTCAAGGTAAAATCAGTATCTCAACATCTCTAGTAATTTCTGCTGACATATATTGAAAAAGCATTTAGGTAATGCTTGATAATATAAAATTTCTTAAACCTCAAGCTTTTGTCAAGAGTATTCCATGGCTATAAATATGTGTAGATGCTTGAGCTGGCAAAATCTTACATTTTAACAGTAATAAGTCAAAATACTAAAAGGAATTACCCAATTTCTACCTGAAAAAGGGGTATCTGTATCATATAAAAGTTATAGTCAGCACAAAAAAAAAGGTCCCATTTTCATTAATTTAAGCAAATACCCTGAAAGGATTACACATTTCCAGCAGAACCTCTGCTTACCAGATCCAGTGCTGCTCACTTGAGTTAGTTCTTCATCATCTTCATCATCACTATGACAGTTTAATGGCTGAAATGCTGTCTCTGACTCTGTGTCTACTTGGTGAGCATCTGGATTTTGTTCAGCAAAGCTTCGCAAGGCCACAAGGCGATGATGTATTGCTGCATACAGGTGTTCAATGTCTTTTGAGCTTGCCTGCAGAACGTAAAATGTATGCAGTCCAAAACAACTGAGAAAAATCTCTATTTTTAAAAACTAATTTTAAAAATATTGAAGGAGTTGTATTTTGTCCTTTCTAACCAAAACAATCAGCTTAAGATTCATACTTCATAATTAAAATCCAAATATTAAACACAAATAATGTGAAGTTCTTTTATGCGGTCTGAGCTTTATATGCAGCTGCTGATTATTTTCGCTATAGTTACAAGAAACATAAGCTAAAAAATTACTCTCCCTGAAGAACAGCTCAGTTTTTATGGAGCATTTGATATTTGGATGATTCCTGGGCTTGATTCTAGAAGTAGGAAAGCCCTGACATGTTAATATATACAGTTGCCAGGTGGATACTGTAGGGATGGATACCAGGCTCTTCAGTGTGCGTAGAAGCAGCTTCCTGCAACCCTTGCCACACCCATACAGCTCTCATATATTGTGATTTCCTCATACATGTCTACTTTTACTGCCCAGTAGTGCCAAGCCAAATTTACAAATTTACAGAATGTAAATTACACACTCTATGAAAACAGCGCAGTACACCTGGAAATCAGGACATTTATAATTCTCACATGCAGACCAGCAGTCCAGCACAGACATGGCTAAGTCAATCCCTGTTAGGAAGTGACAGATTTACAGTACTTGCATGTACAGTGCTTTGCTTGTGTATGATATGTGACACTTCCTGGAAGTGATGATTTATTTGTCTTTCCCAGCAAGCTGAATCCTTCCTAAAAAGATCTACTGGGGAAACTGTAAACATCCTTAAATTCATGTGGATGCTCTCACTTTCCAACTGGGGACATATGTGCTATTCATTTACAGATAAGTCCAGCACATTTCCATCTCCAATTTAGCCCTTCTGGGAGAAAATTCAAGATTCCCAAGACACCCTTGGGTCTTACACAAGGTGATATTGAAACTCTGTATTCTTCTCAACTGAGAAATGGAGGTCCTACACTGGATGGATTTATTGTAAGTGCTGTGTTGAGAACCATGGCAGAAAGCTGCTGTCTTTTACAGAGTAACTTACAAAATTTTAATTTTCTGTGAAGATATTGTCAGTGTATTGGTTCCATTAAAAAATAGCCATTTCTGTATATTACTGGAATGATATCCATTCCATTGGTAGTATGTGAACCAGAGTCTGGAAACATCTGTCTTAGGGCCAGATCACACCTATTTTTTAAAAAATATCATTCTAACACATTCCATAATAAAAGCCACATAACATCTAAGCTGAGCATAGTCTGATAGAGTATAAACACCATTTGCTAATACCAACCTTCAGCAACCTTCAGAATTCTAGATGAAGTTGGGTTTTGGGTGGAGCTGTCTCCTACTCACCTGAGTTAGAAAAACTTGAACAGAATGGTCCTCTTGATCTGTTGCAGTAAAACACAGGCTCTTTCTGTTTGCTCTTTTTATAACCATTTGTTCCCAGAGCTGGGTGTTGAGAATCAGTCTCAAGCTACCTTGATTTCGCATAACTAAAATAAGAAGGTTAATATGATAAGATATGCTGCAGCTGTTTTCTCCAGCACTTGTATACAACTAAAATTTTAATCAATTATTCTTTTTAATTTGGTATAAAACCCTGATATATTGAGATTTGTATATTTTTAATATCCAAATATATTAGCTTCTTTCAATATGCCTGGCACACAAAGGAAATAATCTGCTGAAACTGTGCAATACAGTAGAAAAAAGTGACAGCACAGTAAAAGCAACATTCCAGAAGAGTCTTGAAACAGTGCTGCTGAAAAAGCAGAACCAACAAAGAGCAAACTGTTAGACTGGTGACTGGGCTGGAGACACAATACATGAGAGAAGTACACAGAACCTAACAATATTGTGTGAGCCCAGTTTCTCGGTCTGTAACACACAGAACTTTATCAGGTAAAAAGATTCTCAGCAACTGGACTTAAATATAATGATCTTCTCAGATTTAAATGTTCTGAAATAAACTCTGGCCAACAGTAATACAAGTTATTTGGTGTTTTCTGTATGGGATATTTCTTTATTTGACTCATACTTAGCCTTGACTGCAGCATTCCATGCTTATTGCTAGAAGTGTCATTAAGCCTCAGGGATCCTCTGCCTCTTTCAGTCCAGCTTAAAGAAAGCTTATTGAATACAAAGAGCTTGCAGTTAATCTGGAAGAGAAATACATGATGAAAACTGACAGCTAATGCTAGTTTTATTGGCTCTAAAATAACAACTTCATTTTTACAACTTTATGGTTGTAAAACTTTTGATATGGCTTTTAATACATCCATGTATTACATGGTATGTGCAGAAAGGTACATAGGTATATCTATACATAGATATATCATCTTTATTACTTAAAATTAAAGGGCTCTTAGATCTGTGAACTCTTTTCTCATCATAGAAAACATTCAGCATGAGTCCCAGTTTACTTTTTCAACTATTTCATCTTCATTAACTCTGTCTGTGGAGAAAGTTGCTGACGCCCTTCAATTTTGTTGCTGCTGTGTTTTTAACTGTAGCAGCAGTCTGTGATATCCACCAGCATAGCTAAATTTGTTGCAAAAGTTGTACAACCTTATTTCCTCACTCATTACAAATGTTATGCAACAGGATACCAGTACTGCTACTAGAAGAGTACTGCTCCAAAGATAGTAAAATTTTGTGTTCTGCTAAGACAGAAGAATTAATCAAAAATAAAATAATGTTAAGATTTTTAAGATCATAATTGCTATTTTCTGTGAAAATAATATTTTGAAGACAAAGAATAACAAGATACACCTTTGCCAGATTGGAAAGATAGTTAATATTTTAGCTGAACTGTGAAACAAATTACTTTTACAACACATTGCTTTTTTTTCATAAACCACATCTTTACTCAAATCACTTCCAGTTCTAAGATTGTGGTTACAGCTAGTATACTACGTAGATGCTTATAAAATACCACTAAAATAGTCCCTTACTAAAAGAGACTGCAAAATAAATATATATAGTGTGAAAAAGAACATAGCAACTTACAGAAAAATGGGTTACCTGAGGCATAGCTTAAAAAAAAGCAAAAATTTAAAATATAAAATTGAAATTATTTTCAGCTTGCTGCATCTGCAATAGATCTAGATGTTCTTTTCAACAACTAAACTACTTACCATCAAGGTTTTACGAAATACACACCTGCAGTACATTTTGTTCTGCTTCTTCTCCAGTTATAACTTCAACTTTATCCAACAGGATTTTCTCCACTGGCTTGGAAACACAAGCAGCTGCTGATTCAATTAGTGTAGCATTCCTCAACAAAGGTCTTTCTGTAGGAAAAAAAAAAGAAATTATTTCTGTACAGGGAATATTTTGGGAATATTTTTAGGAACACAGAAGGCCAAGATTTGAAAGGAACAACATTGTTACAAAGCTCTGTATCTTTGCAAAATCTATACACATGTTCTGATGGCTTTATATTTAGAATTTTTTACTTGTAAGAATGCTTACATATATCATAGGATCTAATACATCTGTTAGTAAAGAGGAGTGCAGAATTTGTGAAGAAGGCTCACAACAGGGGCCTGTTGGGGACTGTCACAGTCTAGGTTTACATGGGTTGCTCAGTAAAAACTCTCACACCAGAGTCACCAACAAACTCTGAAATCTGTCCATGTAGAACTTTCAGTCCCACAATTATGATCCAAAATAACAAGGTAATTGATATGAGAATTTGAAAAATGCAAGCAGCAGACAGCCTAAAATTTTAATTCAACAGTGTTGTCCACGAGGCATTCATAAAGGTCACTGCATTTTTTTTCAAACAATAAATAATAATCTCTACTAAATGATAATATTCTGTAATATTTTCTTGAGTAATTCAGATCATGCTTTCTGAAGTTAGTCCAGTTCATATGTTATAAAACAAACTCTGCCTGCTTTCTGAATATAGATTTTGGTACATACTCTAAGCATACTCATGACTGGATATCTTGAGAATAGATGAAAATTATTGACCTCCACTCATTTGACATCCTTTAAAATACAGGGAGACATAATAATAAAGCTAACTGTGCTTGTTTGCTGAGTAGGCTTACTTGTTTGTGGCCTGACATGAGAAGATCCTGTGGACATGGATGTTATTTCTCCTTTGTGTCCATCAGCTTCATTACACAGCTTGGGATGCTTCTCAGGACTCTAGAAAAACACAGGGGAAATAAGAATTCCTATTTTAAAAAATGGCTATGTTACTTTATATCAAATAGAACATTGAACAATGCTGGCATGCTAGGCTGAAGATAGCAATTTTAATAGCTTCTGAGTAAAATTAGCCCAGATGATACAATTTCAGTCTATAGAGGAAGTAATATTACTATCACGGAATCAGTAAATCATTCTTCCTCTGAGAAGAATGACCTCTTTGTGTGGATCCTGGACTAGTATTTAAATCCACTGAAGAATTTAGGTGTTAAGGTACTGGTTTATTTCAGCTCAGGCCCCCAGTTCCCAGAAGAGTAGTTTAAAACTCTCAGACACCACAAACTTAACTTCAGAGGACTAAAAACTTCTATCACCTTCAGTTTTGCAGATAAATTTTCTTAGTCATGTCTTAATAAATGCTTGTGGCTCCTGACAATGCTTGGTGCCTCAACTCATACCTTATAAATAAATCTTTACCAGAAGACATACCCCAAACCTGTGGTTGCCAAGCTTTTTACCAGGGAGATAAGCATACAGTTTTCATCCTACTTCAAATGAAAACTGAATTTCAAATCTATTTTCAATGGTGCAGTCCTTAGCTTGGGAACCACTTTTTTTACCTAGAGTCCTTCAGGACTTAAGCTGCTTCACAATATGCTTTAACACGGACACCCTCTAAGTTGTCTACTTTTTCCTCATACTTATTTATCACAGAATCATAGGATGGTTTGGGTTGAAATGGACCTTAAAAGTCATCTGGTTCCAGCTTCTCTGCCATGGGAGGGAACACATTTAATTAGACCAGGTTGCTCAGAGCCCCAACCAGCTCGGCCTTGGATGGTCACCCTGGATGACCTCCCGGGATGGAGCATCCACAGCATTTCTACGCAAGTGTTTTACGGTGGTCTCACCACCTCAAAGAGAGGAGTTTCTTCCTAATAGTGGACCCAGACCTACTGTCCTTCAGTTTGAAGTCATTTCCCCTTGCCCTGTCACTCCTGTAAACAGTCTCTCTTCAACTTTCTTGTAGGCTTCCCTTCAGGTATCCGACCTCTTTGGAGTTACGATGGAAGCTATTAGAGCAGTAGGAACCACACAGTTTTATCTTACGTTGTGGGTGTTCCACTTCACATGGAAGAGACAAAAATCTCTTTTTCAAGTACAAAACCAGAAGTGCCTATTGGTAAGTGTTAGTAAATTAAAGAACCTATCTAGGGTGGTAAAGATAGGAATGCCTACCCCTCCAGCAGCACATCCTTAGATATTTTCTCCTCAAGAGACACTGGAACCTTGTCTCACATCTTTAAAAGAAGGAGGACCTAAAAAGAACCAATATCTGAAAAAGTAATTGTACTCTTAAGTACACTGACCTTGATAAAAAGTCTGCCAGCATGTGCAGATCCAACCAAAACTCTTTCAACCATGTTTTCCCCAAACACAAAATCTGAATTGCTGCTGTTTTGTACACTTCTTTCTTTGAGCAACTGACTTCTGTGGGGACAAAATAACATCAGAATATGATTTAGAACTATTTAAAGCACTTTAAAGATTCATCACACCTAACATTAAAGAAAAACAAAAGAGTAATCATGTAAGTAATCAGATAAATTCTTTAAGAGAATCTGAGAATATTCTCTATGGAAAATTTCACAAAAGGAAATTTTCACAGAGGATCACACTGAATATCATTAAGATTATTGAGGCCATTCCTTAAGACCAAAGAACAAGCAGCAAAACAGCATGGCACTTCTCCTCAGGGAAGTGTCTCACTCCAGAAATTTTTATGAGTTGCTTTAGTTTCCCTGTTTCCTTTTGCTCCTCCAAAGGACTACCAACAATTAACAGCTATCCTTTCAAGTTCTCCACTGCTCTGCAGAATAATGTACACCCTGGAGCCTTACAGGCATTCCTTTGTCATCCTCCTTACATCTTGGAAGTGCAGGAAAGCAATGTATTCGTATACACGCACAAATACTGAAAAAATGTATAGATTTGATAGCAAATGGCTTAAGATGAGGTGTAAGTAAAACAGGAGAGAAAGTGTTTCCATTTTTCAATTACCTGCTCCAGAGATATACGTAAAACGAGAAGAGAACTTAATACTTGCAATCCTTTGGTACTGGCAACTGTATTTTAGAGATTATATTCAAGAATATTCTATATAAGTAGAATTGTGATTGGACCTGCTAATTACATAGCCACTTCAAATTAACAGAGTTCATTTTTTGTAAAAGTCACTAGAAAAGTCCTTGTAAACTCCTTTATGTGGAAGTTGTTCCTTCTGCTGGTTTGGTTTTGGGTTTTTTAGGAAGGGGTTGTACATTGTTTATGCTTTCTGTAGAGCTTAATCCCGCACATCTTGCTGGCATAGGCAAAACCATGCAAGTTCTTTTCACTTTCTGTTCCAGAAGGATGACTTGGCAGGAAGGCAGCCTGATACTGTGTCACAAACTACATTCTTCAGCACCACTTACTTCTGTTTCACAGTATTTATCACCCTTGGGAGGGCTTAACATAACATATGTCATGTACAGGATATTCCTGTTAGTTAGCTGGGTTTGTTGGCAGAACTTCGATGATTTCCTCTAAAATAGTTTCTCTGTTCACAGCTACAGTGTGCTTAAAAGCTCTTCAAGGATGAAGGACTTACTGAGTACTACCTCTCTCAATCTTTTTTAATGAGAAAAATACTCCTTCTCATGCATTCTCATGCTTGATGTGTTGCTAAGACAACACATTTGCTAGTATCAAAACAGAGAAATCAGAAAATAATTGTCTTTTCAGCCTTTAAAGCTTTTATGCATGTTCTGGGCCATGAACAGGAAATCTGAAGTGTGTTAATGAATGTTTTATCCTTAAACACACCCCTCACTAAAATTACTGGAATGTGACCAATTTCCATACTGACATTTCAACTGCTACTTCTAGGCTGTTCCAATAGCAGCTTAAGGACAGCATCCCAAAAGAGCTAAAAAAACAAGAATTAGAGGCTTATTTCTAAGAAAAAATATGGGAAATTGTTTTTACTATATTCAGAAATGTAAGAAAAATTAATCAGTGCGATCGGTTCTCTTTTAAGACAAAGTTATCTGGAAGTGCCAGCCTTAAAATGTTATTAAAACCTCAACAGCCTTATGTTGCTGTATGGCAAGAACAAAGTGTTCTTGCCAGGGATGCATTGTCAGGGATGCAAAGTGTTCTTGCCCCAGGGATGGCACTGTCACTGAGATACAAAACACAGTCGCTGATATCAGGGAATGATCACTAACAAGGAACAATGGGAGGAGAAATATGGATAAAGTACTCGAATGGGATTATGAGAGGGGAATAGATTCAGGTACTGGCCTTCTCAGAGTGTCCAAAAAGGTCTGAGTAGCCACCAGTTCCAGTGCTGGCCTCAAAACCTTTCAGTTTTCTAAGCAAATCTTTGTGCACCGTTGAGTTGATGTGACTGCAAGCCTGTGTTTTCCCACTGCTACATTTCTGTCATTTATGACACAAGCTTTCCAAGCTTTTCATCAGAATCAACAAACTGGAATTTTTTCCTTTTCAGTTCACTATTACAGTCAGCCCAGGAAATGAAAATTAGTGGTTTCATGGAACATGGACAGCTGCAGCAACTGTGGAGGGATAACAAGGTATTTTCACTCACCTCTCGACAGAATCATATAATGGATAGATGAAGATGTGGAACAGGAGCAAAAGTGAGAGAGCTGTCTGCAGGCAAAACAATCTCTGCATTTTATTGTATAAATAAATGCCAGCAGTTATGCCTTGACTGGAAGTTTAAAGCAAACCTAAAAAGTTGTCTGGCTGCAGTGTTCACTTACTGTTCAGCATGTATGCAGAGTTTAATAAAGTCATTTGTTTCTTATTGATGAGAAAACAGCTATGCCAGAAAGATTTTACCTAAGTATTTTACAGCATCAGTCACTTAATATGGATCAGAAGAATGGCACTCACATCCTTCTGCAATCTCAGAAGAGCAGTAGGGACCTGGTAGCATTTAAATTAGCTTTCAACTGTCAAAGGAACCAACATTTACCATGATTATGATAGAAAAACTATTGTGATATACAAAATTAATGAGGCACAAGCACCCCAAGCAGGGTGTTTTTGGAAAAAAAAGACAAGGGAAAGAAATACCATAAGTACCTTTAACTTAACTTGTTGGCACTGAATTCCTGTGTTGCATTTCTCTACTTCACAGGATTAAGTCACTCACCAATTTTTTCCTAGATACTGTGCAGCTGACAGAAGGTAAATAAATTTAAAGTACCAACAGCAGCTAATTTAGCTTTTCCAATGCATGCATTACCATCATTCAGATTCTCCTAAAAATCCAGTGTGCTGTGTAGCTACATCAGAGGGCATCACAACAGCATTAAATGTGATACAAAAAGTTGGTTCTTCCAAAATCATAGCAAGCATCTGCCCTCTAATGATTCTAATGGTTCTTTATGTTGATGAGGATTAAGAATCTAAGTTGTTTGTGCATCTAAACTCCCCTGCCTCCTCAGAACCCTGGCACTGTACACCACTACCTTTATCTGTGGTCCGTCTAGCCCTGCAGAAGACTGGCACAGACTCCTTTGCAATTTACATACTCCATGCCCTCCTTGGATAGGAGGGGGAATTAGGCAACATTAGAAATCTATTATCTGTGGCCCTAGCAATTTTTGAAAAGTCATTCTCTCTTCAAAAGTGATGCCAGGTGTATTCCTGATGCTCACAACTTTCAGGTAAAAAACCCTCATCAGCAAGCAGTATTAATACCACCAGACAACCACAGACCTAGGGTTCTCATGAGTCAGTCCCCAGAGAGAGGTAATAGCCCTCTTTTGCACCTTCTTCTCACAGTATGCCTTCTTCTCAGTGCTGGCCTTGAACCCTTTCTGTTTCCCAAGCAAAACCTGGTGAGAAGTTGAACACGTGACCAGAAGCCAGTGTTTTCCCAGCACTGTATTTCTGTCAGGTATGACACAAGCTTTCCAAGCTTTTTAGTCAGAATCTGATTAATCTCCAAGGATGGGGCTCTTTCCATCACATACAGTGTCAAGAGGTTGGGGAAACAGCCTACTCAAAGGACATTAGTTTCCTCACAGAAATTCTGAAGTCTGTGCTGCACAAAAATGCTAGCCTATCACAGTCACCACAGGTCGCTTCTCATGCCAGAAATTCTGCTTTGTGAATGAAAGCAGAACATCAATTGCAGCATTCACCTGATCTTCCAAATCGATCCTGTATTTTTTTCTTTATGCTTCTTGTGTCCACTATGCTGAAATATAGTGGTTATTCCTCAAAAGAATGAAATTTCATGAGTTTCTATGTACCTTTTTTATGAGACGCAGCAGACATGCAGTCAGAAGAGAGATGGCAAACTAGAATAATTTCTGGCTTGGTTGCTAGTGAGAAACCACCTGTCCTACAGAGATTATTTGCAGTTAGGAGTCCATTTTTTATGGCATATGAAGCTCATGTCAGTAGACACAAATCTTAGCATCACACACAAACAGCACTGAGCCCTGTGTGGGTGCAGATAGCACGGGCTTAGTACCATGTTAGACAGAGATGATGAAAGGGCATGCCACCAGCCAAGTGACAAGATGATGTAGAAATATAATAAACAAAATCTTACTGTGTTTTTAGAGAGCTGGAAAGACTCATGGTAATAGATGACTCCGCTGCTGTTTTGGAATTTACTGAATTCTCGGTGGATGAATAAGAGCTGTCTTCAGATAGCTAGGAATAATGAAATCAAATGGATTAATTGGAGCTAGTATATTTTCTGCTATTAACAGCTCTGCTAGAATCCAAAGTCACTAAGGTATAAAGATACACAGACAGATACAGATATGGATAATAGATGTTGTAGTTGGCAGAGCTTCCTCCAGCTGTGTACTAAACCAGTGCCCTCAATTAAAATACTAAAATCTCACTTTCTAAATAAGCAAAATCCAAAACACCCAAAGCAAATTTTTCCACAGAACCCTGATATCATAAAGGTAAGACAGCCTGCAGAGAAGAGATAATTTTTCAAACACAGTCAGCATGAGTTTAATATTTCACATCATATTAGTGATACAGTAATTCCACTGAAACTTACATGGGAACTTTCTTGAAAATCATGCATTTTTAAATGCATTATTAATTAACTGCTTAATTAATTAATTGATTAATTGCTTTAAAACAGCACTGGTTTGTTTGGTGTTTGGTTTTGATTGTTTTGAGTGTTTATGTTTGGTTGGTTTATTTTCTTAATTTGAGTTCCAGTAAAATTATTTTTCTTTTTACCTGAGCATATGCTTCTTTCTTAGTCATTAGAGATACTACAGGAATTTCAGGACAGGTCAGGGCTTGTGGGGGCTGTAAAGTGGCAGGTCTAATGACATTCCATAATTGACTTGGTGACAAGGATCCTTGCAAAATACAAAGACAAAATATTTAAACATATACTTTTTCTTCACATCTAATTCATACCTATATGTCTTACCTCTTAACTGAAACCTTCAAAACATTTTTAAACAATATTTACTGTTGTTTATTTGCTTCATATTCTGAAAAATTTTAATGGTTTCTAAAATACACAACTCTGAAGTGAAACCAATGTGTTACCCTATCAGGATAAAAAAGTAATGTGTTACATACATAAACATTCTATTTGTAATTACAAAATATATTTGCACTTTTTATATATATATTTAAGTATATCTTTATACTTATATTTATTGTTTTAGATAAGTCTTCTGGCATTTCAGATTTAATTCTGTATCCTCAGATGCCAAGAGGTTTCTTCATTGCTTTCTCCAGAAGCAGAGGTATTCAGTTAGAAACGTGAAATTTCACTATGGAAGGTTACATTCAGTCTACTCAGGAAATAAGTAGTCAGAGCAGATGGTCAGACCAGAGTTCATAGGTCATTTACACTGTCAAGCAAATAAGTTATGAACTGCATAAAGATACCTAGCCTATCATTCTGTATGGAAAAGAGAAGTTCCTTTTTTTGTCTTCCATATCTCTAAAGGATGTCTTTGTGGAGCTACAGTGAATAAATTACAATGACGGTATTACAATGACAATTACCTTCTCTTGTACTTTTGATAATGTCAGGATTTCTTTGAAGAAGAGCTGAAGTCATAAATATGTTATCCTTCTTTACTACAAAAAAAGAATTTAAAATTAAATCAAGAGCAAACCCAAATTCAAACCATTAGTTAGTATTTCTGTATCCCCTCCCTCTTTTGGTAGTACCTGAGCAATATTCCAACATATCCATTTGAAAAAGATCCAAGGTAACTGTTAGTTTTTACAGGAAGGCAGACTTTGGCATGAGAAAGCACCAGGTTTTCTGGCTACATCACAGTCTTTTGGATATCCATAAATGTTTGTAATGCAAAATCTTTTTCCATCTTTAAAACCAGGTGTTCCTGTTTTGTAGAAACATTGAATGCTACCTGATTAAGTTTCAGGCATTTTTAAGATGATTAAATGAGGCCCAAATACAGAGGAATAAATAAACAAATAAATGCCCTGCTCTGCTGAAAAGGCCTTCTTAACTTACTAGAGCAATGGCAGTGCACTATTGATGCTTTCACTGTTTTAATAAAGATGTTGAACACCAGTGAGAAGGTGACAGCACCCATGCTGTAGAAGCCTAGGAGGCAAGGGGGATGACTCGAATGTCACTGATACCCAAATATCTGTGGAGCCAGCCAAGAACTTCTGGCAGTAACTCACTAGCAGTGAGAAAGGGCAGGATGTGGCTGCAGAGGGTACCTGCAGAGGTAGGGCAGCACTTTTCCAGGACAGCCATAAGCACAACACAGCACAGCACAGCAGGAAGGAGGACAAGATGTGGGCATGGACTGTAGGGCCATCAAGACCACCCCACTTCCAGAAAGAATGAACTGCACATGAGAACTGATTTGCATAAAAAACCAGAAACCCATCTCTAGGGTGGGAAAACCTTTCTATATAAAGGTACTCCCATGAAGCCTAGGTGATCCTGGCATGCCTTCAGCCAGACCAGTGCTGATGCTGGAACCAGGACTAGCGATCTTTCTTTCTCTCTTTCGTGCTTACTCTCTTCTCCTCTTTAATCCTCTTTAGTTCTCTCTCTTCCCTTTCACCTCAACCCTTCATCCAAAACCAACCCTGTGGTTCTAATAAGGGATCACGACTTACACCAGTTTTCATGCCAAGTGTGTAATTTACCAGTAAAACTTTCTAAGCTTTTGCAGAACCTCTGACTTCTGTCACTCCTTTCCACCGTTACCACCCGAGATTTGTAAATCTTGGGTGCTGCCTTAAGGGTGTGATGCCACACATACACCATGTCCTGTAGAATGGCACAACTGATACACTACATACAATCACCACTCTTCCATTGCAAGAGTGTGTTTTGCTGCTATTAAAATGCTGGGCACTCTTAACATTGTAGAAATCCTCTACGCCAGTGTCTGTCAGGAACCTGTCTCTGGTAACAGACGTAGGCTAGGATTTGAGACCACTCCATCTTTCCTCTTAGTGCTAAGAGAATGAGGATATTCCCTGGATCCCTGGTTAGGTAGAAGACAGGCTCCTAGGACAGAAAATTATATTCCTGTAGGAACCATCACCATCATATTGCAAGCAAACTACTCATGTAATTATTCATGTAATTTAATTTTGTTTTTTTAAATATAATTTGTATCACACTCTGTAAATGCATACTCTTAAATTACTGAAAGATTCCACTCCTGCTCCAGAGGATTCCCCAACTATTAAAACAAATGTTATTGTCTACTGAAATGCCAGTCCTTTCAATCCTTTCTCCCGTCTAAATACCAGATTAGTCCAACACACTTCAGTTTTGTCTTGCAGGAAAAGTATTTCTGCACACATCTTTATTTTGGCTCATACTTGCTTTTCTACATAAATATTTATTTTTATTTACCTGTCTGGGAGGGAGGGAAAGTAGGAAGGATGTTAAATGAAGATGATCTCCCTCTTTGCTGTGTGAGAGGTGTACCTAAAACAATAAAAGATTAAATTATCACTTCTTTGGGGAATAAAAAAGAACAGTTTTAGGGTTAGCAAGGCTGATGCCAAGCTTTCATTGACAGTAGAATAAGTTATTATCTGCTACCCACCATCTTTCTGAAGCAGACTGCTAGGTTATGTCTACGCTGCTGACCCCAGGAAGTCTCTGAGGCCAAGCAGCACAGCCTGTCTCAGGCACACAGCTAACCCTCTCTGTATCAGCTCTGTCCTGGAGACTGCCAGGTGGAAAGGTTCAAAACACAGCCAGACAGTGACCTATCCCTGAAACAGTGTGGGCAGGCAAGAGGGAAAACACTCCAGCTTCCTCCGGCACTCTGCTTTATTTTTTGGTATAGGCATGCCCTAAAATTTCTCACATATCTATCCCAGTTTAACTTTCAGAGTAAACCAAACTCAGCTTAAGTCCTCTTGGGTACATTCAGATGTGATTAAAAAAAACACCGTATGTACATTAATGCCTCAATTCAGAAGTACCTTTTTGGTACCGTCTGTATGTTAAATAAAGATTGTAAAAAACAGATGAGTCCTTCTGCACAGTAGCCTCAGTGATTCGTGTTCATTTCCATGGAAACAGTACACAGTCCTTAAAGAGCCTTCCCAGTCAGCTCATGGCTGGGTGGCAGGAGGGCCCTTCTGGAAACTGCTTTGCATCTTAAAGGATTGCCCAGGGAACACTGATCTCTTCCAGAAGCCAGGGATATAATTCCTTTTGTGACCTCATCCTCCCTTGGCTATGTGAGCAATTCAGGAAAATTATATGAAATTTATGGATTTTTCACTACTTTATGTAATATTATGTGAGTATGGAAAAAAGAATGTATTTTTAATTAAGAATATGTTCATTGGAAACTACCAGCAAGTATCAATGTTTAAGTTTTCATGACTTGCAGCATGCTTACAATGCAGAAACATTCCTTAGGTGGGGGAAGTCATTCTTTTCATTGCCAGATGAGAATACAGAATTCCAATCAAAACATGACTGGAGGTAAATGTCATACCAGTGTTAGACTGAGAGTCAGACTTCTGGAAAGTCAAAGATGATGATCTTGCACGTTTTCTGGAACAACTAATGAAATCTGGAGAAAAGAAAATATAATGTAATTGACAGGAGGCATCAGCACTATGTTATGATACTGAATTAAAACTTGAACAAAATAAATTCTAGGAGGGACTTAGAGAAGAGCTTTAAGGCAGTACCTAAGAGCAAGAGGGCTTTGGAATCCAAGTCAACACCTGCCACAAAGCCCTGGGGACTTTTCTACTAAGTTCAGGGAACCCAAAGCAAGTACTTAGAATCAGTTCATAGTCCATGGGCTCAGAAAACATCAAAAATGAGGAGCTACATTATAACATTACCCAAGCAAACAGAAAAAGGCAGTTAGGAGTTCATACAGCTGATGAATACACTTGGTCAATTTTCAGGGCTACTGGAGCTTGTCTTTCTGTAAATATGAGAGGTAAGATGGAAGAACTCTTGAGGGAAGACAGAGACATATATATTAGGACAGAGTAGGTGGCTCTACAACCCACAAAATCTTAATCTGGTAACTGGGATTTGCCCCTCCTCATAGAAAGAGTCCAAACACTGTTTTTACAGGAAACAGGCAGACCTATGAATAACTCAGTTATATTATGCTGTCTCAGTGAGGTGGTGATTACCATTTTCAGCATTGCAAACTGGGTCTTCTGCAGGCCGCTAGAAAAAAAAATAAGCAAGGAAAGGTCAAGGAAATAGAGCAATCATTTTCTAGACAGAGACACAAAGTATAACAGTCCAGCATATATGCATTAAGTCTTGTTTCTGTTTTCTATTCTTCCCTGTTCTATTTTCAGACCATTTATTACAAGTGTTAGCCAGGGCTAAAACATTATACTGCTGCTAGGATAATTGTCTACCAAATACCTGTTTCTCACCAATTTTTATCAATAATGAAAAAAGGGGAACAAAAGGCTTTTTACCTTCAAAGAATGGTCCTTCTTTTCAAAAACAAATGTTGGCTGGGCAAGCACTGATTTCTCTGGAAAAGAGAAGAGACAGTTTTGAATACCAATTCCATAATAGTATTTATAAATCAGAGCTTTGAAAATGCTGTGCAATAACAAACAGGAGTTTATCCTTTTGTTACAAAGGAAGAAACTAAAGAGATGCAGTGATGTACAGTACATTAGGGAAAAAAAGCTACAATCCCCAAATCTGAGTGTAACTTTTGTCTAACTAGATGCCATGGGATTTGGCCTCATTTTTAAAATTTCTCTTTTTTTTTTTTTTTTAAGTGCTTTAACCTTTACAAGAAACATCTGCCATCCTTTAAGAACAAGGGTGAACTGGGTCTTTGCATAGCAGAAAAGAGCAAGGATGTGAAATGTAAAATATCCCTAAAGGAAGGAAAACAAGAGCATGTGTTACACTTGGCCTTTCAGCTACATTCATACATTTTGCTCTTTAAGCTTTAGGTAGGTGGATGTCTCGGGTCAGTTTTAATGTGTGTGTAAGGTAAATAAACATATGGATCTCTGTAGAGCAAATTTTAGTCTCAGCATACCTCTGCATCTCTTAGGCATAACTAAAAATATCTTGGATCTATGCTCTTTTTTTCTATGAAATATTTTTCTGCATACATTTGCCTCACATCACAGTTTATGTTGATTTAGGGTTCACTACTTCTACATCTCATATGACTTCTTCAGGCCGTTTATTTACTTTGTTAGGCTTGTGACCTTCACAGCCAGTGCAACTCTAACAGACTAAATTTGGTTGTCAGTGTAAAAGAAAAAGCTGTTTTCACCAGCACCACTGATTAATGAACACTTTTTATAAGAATTAAGGGCACAATTAATGGGTAAAAAAAAGCAGACACAAACAGATCTTTTTTAAAGACCACCCCATACAGGATTCATGTCATTCCAGCTTGATACATCTGTCATGTGCAGTAAATAGAAACAATCAGCTTCTGGCTATGAGCATATTTTAGCTGTGTACTTTAGATGACAAATGAAAAGCTAAATGCATGTATTTCTCTCCATGGCTGATAAGTACAGAGTTCAGACTAGGGTGACTGCTGAGCTATTTGACTGGCCTCTGGCCAGAGAAATCTCACACTTGATGCCTTGTTTGCTGACATTTGACAGAAAATTTATCACATGCACAACATTTTTGTAAAACTCTTCCTCTGTTACCTCTTCAACAAAAACATCCAATTGAAAATATGTGGATAGATATTTTTATCTAGAACTGCACACCTATCTGTGACCAAACAACTCGAGCTTTGGTATCAATTACTCAAAGGTTTAATAAAGCAAACATCAACCTCTCATGGAGGAGTTAAGATTGCTACACCAAAAATGTATTCAACTATCAAGGAAAAAATAAACATTGTTAAAATAAATGCTTCATGTATGCAAACAGGGGCAAGGAGCTTTAAACTTTCACTCAAACACAGGGATATACAGACAGAGGAATAACTATTACAGTTTTGCTGTTGTTTATTTTATTTTTACTTGGGCATTGTGTGTGTGCAAAGGACAGGATTTAACAAATTAAGCATGCTTTGCAATGAAAGCCTATTTCTTCCTTAATAGAAAAAGCAGGAAAAAAATGTTCACATTGTTCCACTGAAATAAAGATAACTCTCTGTCATTGAAAGTTGAAGAAAAATTCCACAATCTGGTTGCAGCTAGGGAGTAATGACATGACACGACATGAAGCAATTCCACTTCTATTCACTAGAGGGGAGTGGCACACATGAACAATAGTATTTCACTTATTGATTTTTTGAAGAGAATAGGCTTTTTTCTGTCCCCTTAAAAACAAACAAAAAACCAAAAATGAATTTCCTTATTGAATGAAGGAAAAATACAAAAAGTAGAGTAACTGTAGAAACTTTCATATTCTTCTAGTAATCTTCAAGCTCAGAAGCTTGCACTATTTTTAAAGGTACATTTTCTACTCCAAAGAATGGAATTAACAAAGAGTGAACTGCTGTGAAGAAGGAATTTACTTTCTCTCAGAGTTAACTTCTCCTAGATCTAAAAGGCTGTAGGGGATTTGAAGGAATTAAGAAATTTGAAACAGCGAGATGAATAATATTTTAAAACCCAAAAGAGGAATAATATTTTAAAACCCAAAAGTTCCTGAAGAAAAAAAAGCCCAACATAACTGCTTAATTACCGACAGAAACACGTGAAGCTACAGCATAATGGTACCTTTCAAAGATAAACATCCATATTTTAATATTGCAGTAAATATAAAGAATATATCCTACCTACTACTCTTGAGCCAAAGAGCTGCCTGCAGATTAAGTCAGAGGTTGCTGAGGCTGCCACAGTTATAGTTTGCACAGTTCTATAATGCTTTTACTCCAATCAAGAAAACCTTTTTGTAATTCCTGAAGCATACTCCGCAAAGCTCATCAGTAAGATCTTCAGTCCTCAATCAGGCTGTTCATAACAAGGTTTTAAAAACATGTTTGTGTTAACTATATAAGTATCCTAAGCATAAATTTCCATTTACATTTTCAGCTTCTCAGATATTCAGGCACAGCTGATCTGTGCTGATCTCCACAGAAAAAGACACCCAGAACTTCTTGGGGCTGTAACACAAGGCCATCAAGGAGTTACCACAGTCGTGTTGATGTGATAATTTTAACATTGGTCAGTCCCTCTGCATTTCTCCCCTTCATTCCCTGCTCTGAGTCTGCCTCTGGCAGGGTGGCTGTGCTGGCTGCAAGAGAAGCGCGCCCAGCCAGGCAGTGCCAGACTCAGGAACAGGAACAGGAACAGGCAGCAGCAGCCAAGGCCAGGCACAGGCAAATGCAGAGGAACAGGATTGGGTGGGATGGAGCCATTCTCCCTCATCCTCACCACCAGGACACTGACAGACATGGGCTGGCTAGTGCCTGGTTCAGACCGGGCCACTCCAGTCCTCGGCAGCTTGGCACTTGTGGATAAAAGAGGCTGTTGGAAAAGTTACCAGGAAATAATGCCAAATGAGCTGCCTCTGGCTGCAAGGACTGGAATAATCCACCAGCCTCAGCCAAGAGTGCAGACACAGAACCTGTCTGTCTGCACATGAATAATCACCACAGATTGGGCTCTCTCTCCCTTGCTACAGTTCCCCTGAAGCTGCTGAATCAGAAATCTAATGTTTGCTGTATTCAAAGACCAAAAAGGCCCTTGCCTGGAAGATGCATTAGAAATATTTCTTTGAGATCTCACCTGCATGGTGTCCTGGCTCCAGCCTCCTGTCCTGCACAGAGGCACTATCAAATGTGCTCACACCTGGGCTACCTGACACGGAAGGTGCCCGGGCTGCAGGATGGAGACCGCATTCCGTTTGAAAGAGCATTTTGGGAAAAAGTAAATGCTGGCTGATGCCATAGAAGATGCCACTCACAATAACATACAAGAAATAATGTCAAATTGCTTTTACCAGACTTGCTTGTATCCTAAAAGCCAGCATTGTCCATGAGATGTAAGAGTCTTTCTGTTTTTGCAGTGATATTCCACTCTTCACTTCCATTGCTATTGCCTTTTCTAAAACTATTGAGACTTCAGAAAATACATACACTGAAATTAACTGGGACCCTGATGATTTAGAAAATTTTAGAGTTGTTATTACTATTGTTCCATCCTACCCTAAACACAGACAAATGATCCATAACCTTTGAGGGCTAAGGACACAGTGGAGAGACTATAAGTACCTGTTTTTCATTTTCAGGCAGTCCAACACCTGAAATAATGCCAAAAGTGGTGACAGTACTGTTTCTCTATTCCTCTCAAAGTGATGCAAAATACCACCCTCAAATCTTTCAGAATATAAGATAGGATTTGTGATCTTAAAGGAAGTTTTTTATTTCTGATGTTGAAACAGTTAATTTTTACATTTTCAATTTTTAAAAATTAAATCTGTTGCATCTTCATCATTAACAAACTGGCCAGAAGACTGAAAATGCTTTAATTCATATTGATAGCAAAAGCTCACACATTTTTTAAAGTACAGATGAACCAGTTTCTTGGCAAGGCTGAGCCCAGCAGCGGCAGCACCTCTGGGATAATGAATTTAAGAAGGGTGAAAAAGTACTGCACAAGGACAATTGCAGCTGTGAGAGGAGTGAGAATGTGAGACAGGAACAGCTCTGCACACACCAAGGTCAGTGAAGGAGGAGAGAGAGAAGGTGAATGGTGAGGCAGCTGTTCCTGCAGCCCCTGGAGGAGCCACCCCAGAGCAGGGGGATGTGCCTGAAGGAGGCTGTGAGCCCGTGGGAAGCCCGTGCTGGAGCAGGATCCTGGCAGGACCTGTGGCCTGTGGAGAGGAGCCCAGCTGGAGCAGGTTCCCTGGCAGGACCTGGGACCCCACAAGGGACCCACACGGGATGAATTAATGGAAAACAACAGCCTGTGGAAGGGATTCCAGTTATAGAAGTTCATGGAGGACTCTCTCCGGTGGGAATGATCCTGGAGCAGGGGAAGAGTGGGAGGAGTCCTTCCTGTGATGAGGAAAAAGTGGCAGAGACAACGTGTGACAGAGCTGACCAAAACCCCATTGCCCATGCACCTGCCCGCTGAGAGGAGGTAGAGAAAGGAGGGAGGGAAGCTGAGGCGGGGAAGGGTGGGAAGACTTTTTTTAAGAACTGGGTTTAGTTCTCACTACTATATAGGAATTCTAATTTGACTGGTATTAAACTAAATTGACTTCCCTCTTTTTCCTGTGAGGGTAATTGCTGAGTGTTCTCTCCCTGTCCTCATCTCAACCCATGAGCCTTCCATAATTTTCTCTCCCCAGTCCAGCTGAGGAGGGAAGTGAAAGAGTGGTTTTGGTGGACACCTAGCATCGAGCCAGGGTCAACATAAATAAATAAAACAAACAAAAAGGAAAATAATGGCACAAACCAAAACCAAACAGAAACACCCTTCTTAATCAGAAAATTTTTTCTTAAATAGAATATGATGCTTGAAAATTGCATAATGTCCAGATAATTTCACTGACTTACAGAACCTATAACTGCATCCAACTTTTGCTTTAAAACATCCCAGTAAGCACTGCACAACACCCAAAGGCTACATGACAATTTATAATTAGCTTATCATTTTGTCCTATCAAATGATAAAGCTATGACATTGAATTATCAAGTTTCTGTGCTCTGATATGCTATAGCATATTTTGGAAGCTTTGCATGTTATTGCTATAATTTGCAAAAACAGAAGCAGAAACACTGCTGTATTTTGATGCTACAGCTTAGATTGCTGGTTCCCACAGAACTCTAACCAAACAAAGTTAATCAGTAATAACAAATTCTTCCACATAAGACTGCCATTTTGATTGCTTCACATCTAAACTACCTCAATGAGAACATGTATTTTGGGAAGATGTTGAGAAGAAAAGTAGATTTAATGTCACTTCAGTTACTACATCCCCAGAATTAATTTTATGTCACTGAAATAATAAGGAAAAAAACACTCAGAAAAACTTTGACTCTGTTGCTAATGAGTATGTGCTATGTACAGCTATCACTTGAAAAAACACTAAGACAAAACTTTGTGGCAATATACATGAAAGAAAAGAAGCAACAATGGACTAGCATTTAAGTGGGAGACATGGATTGAGAAACTTACATAGATAAATAAAATTAATTAAAGAATTTAATAAAAGAAATTATTTTCACTATGCTAGATGATGATCTGTACATTAGTGACTTCAAGGAACACCAGAGTTAAACTATGTAATAATATGACCAATTTTTATTCAAAGCGCTGCAAAAACATAGAAAACTGTCAATACTTTAGACAGCAAAACTGCAACAGGCAGAAGAAAAATACAAATTGTGAAAAAAAGAAACAAGATAAATTAACAAAATGTTTTGTTCTCTAAGCTTGTGCTCATGTCTAAATATTGTTTCTGGCTTTTGATACGAAAGACATCCGTCAGTATTTCCAGTGATGGACCATTTTCATCTAAAATTAGGTGGAAGTTAACAAAAGACTTTTTGGCTTCTGTCAAGGAGAAATCAAGAACAGGATTTGCCAAACCTGCAACAGAGCCATAGTTTCTGGTTTTAAAATACTCATGGAAGTTCACAACACTAAGCAGTCAGTTCACAGCCAATGACAGTGCCACAATGCTGCCAGCCAACGTCTTGGGTCCCTCAGTGGCCCCACTACATAAGCCAGGGCTTCCTCTGCCCAAACTTCAATAAAACAGATGACATGAGGCAAAATGGGGGTGTCTAGAACAGTACTTCATGCAACCAACTTAACAAAATGGACCAACCTAAAAGAAGGATGGGAAAGGGCTTATGAAATTTCCCATTGCTGACCCCGAGTAACAGGTGTGTTCCCAGAAGTGCTGGGCAGGTGAGCATTCCGATGGAATTCACACACACAGCTGGCAGCACCTTTGAAAAAACAGGTCACTAAATAAAGCTCTAAATGTGGACCTGGAAACCTACTTTCAGATTCTCATCTATTAGTCTTCATACTTCTGATTCTTCTTATGAAGCCTATTTAATGCTTTCTAAGACAACTGTCTTAAAAAATAGGATCAGTTTTAATACCATCACTGGGGATTTTCCAAGCAAACTTACATATTTTTTTTTGCTAGAGACATTGTAATACAAGATTGATTGCTTCAATTTCCATCTATATCTATTATATAATGGGTTTTATTTAATCTGTAAACACTAAAAGTAAAATAAGAAAGAAAAATAAGTTCATAAATCAAATGAAATTCTAATCACAAGAGTTTCCCATACACAAAGGTATCAGAGATGCATGTTGCTATACAGCAACATGCAGCTTCAGTATCTTAGTCATAGTTCCAGACCTGTATGCTAATTTCTAATACTCTTCTGAATGACAGTGAATCAATAAATTTCCAACAATTTCTCATGAATTCTGATTTTCCAAATATGTTCAATAGAAATCATTCTAAATAGTGAAAAAATACTTGAGTATTGTTAAAATAAAGTACTTCAAAAGTATTGAGATGAAATCTCGGGCAAAGTTTTTTATTATTTGAAAAGAAAGGGACCACTCACTGTTGTGAATTTTACTTCTGGAGAACTTAAACACATATCACTGATATTTGGCCATTGGCTGCACTTGCTGCAGGAGCATTTGTACTTCAGTGGCCCATGAAGAGACTGCTGGACACAGCACTGTACTAAACATGAAGTGCACATTGCTTATCTTGGGTTCACACAGCATCCTGTAAATACAGTTTGGGGAACCAGTAAATAACTTCACACCTCCCTGTTTGGATCAGCAGAGAGTACATCATCAAAGAAGGGAGTTTCTGTTTCATTGCACTCAGAAAGAATACAGTTCATCTAATTGACAATTTGCAAAATAAAACTTCTGAAGGATTTTTTCCTAGGACAGCTTTACAACATTTTTGGGACTCTGATACTGCACACTCTTTGTTGTACAAATACTTCATAACCCACATAAATAATTTCCCTGTCATCAGTGGCAGCACTTATGAGAGCAAGGATTCTTCATGAGGGCACAGTCCTGCATAATCAGACTCTTAACATTTTAAGACATGTTCATCCTCTCCTAAGTCACTTTTCTCAATGTTACAGATTCTAAGCACAGATAGGTATTTGAGTGGAAAGGGTTCTTCTGTCAAAAAAAGTCCATCTAATGCTCTTAGCTCCCACTGTGGTTTATTGCATGCCATGTGAGAGATGAGATTTAAAATTGAAAATACTTCTCTTCAACCATGTCAGGTGACAGCCTGTGGAAGTGTTTATAGATACAGCATATGGCACACCCACTCACCTCTGCAGAGCGCACTTCTCATCTTTGTATGGGTATAACATAAACAGGCATTAAAATAGCAATAAAAATTACCCTATCTCAGGAACATTGTAACATAATTTCTGAGAGAAATGTAACCCAGTTGGCTTCATTTCAAACAGTAGAGTGAAGGAAGTATTTTTGAGAGTCTCATCACTGGAGTGTAATTTTAGCAGTTATACAAGACCAGAAGTAACTGTGTCAGTAAACCAGCAGGACTACTGTGCCAAAAAGTGTAACCAAAAATTATTTTAGAAACAGGAAACATCCCGCTGCTCAGAATTTTTAATCTATTGTAAAAGCCAGTAAAATACCCAATGCAAGAGCAATAAAATTCATAAGCATAAAAAATGTTGCCCTTTTCAGGGCATTGTACCAAATTTAAATTTCATAAAGCCCTACGAGATAAAACAGAAGTAACACTCAGGGGGTTTGTGCAGAAATTGAACTGTACAGGTAATAAGGTCATGATCCAACAACACTCACACATCCATAAATGTCAGTGAGTAGGCTGGACTGTGTGCTCAATATTAAGCAAAAACTGAAAGGCTGGTCAACTGATAAATTAGCCCAACCTCTCTAAAATGTATCAGTCATAACATCAGGCTTAGCCCTTGAAAGTCCTCTTGGTAATTTCAGTTCATTCATCAACCCCTGTAGTAAAAAATGGTTGGTGGCATTGTCTGCAAAATGTGCTTAATATTAGCACTTGTTTTCATTATGCATCCTCACCAGTTTTTACTGATACTGATAAATGACTCTTAATTCATGGCTCTCCTCACTACCTAAATAAGGGATTTTGCTGTCCACCTCTGCAGACAGGTATCAGTCTGAGGAGCTAGAGCGGGACAGTTTTGCTCTCAAGGTGCAGGGCACGTCAGGGCATGCATGTCCAGGAAAATGAGCGTTGCTTCCAGGTATGGCTAGGAATGCAAGTGTTATTCCCGACCACTGTCAGGCCCAGCATTTAGGAAAGCTGCAGAAAGCTCAAATGGCGGGGGAGTTGACGCTGTCAGAAACACAGAGAGTCCACACACACACATCTGGTAGTGTCCTTTCCTCGAGTAAAATACGAATTGGAGGTTTCCGACAGATTACCAGTAAAAACAATGTAACAAAAAAGCACAGCCAGCCAAGCTCTTGTTTTGCATCACACACAGCACTGTTACCAACCAGCACATTCTTTGTGTTTATCCCATTCCTCCCCCCACCAAAAAAAAAAAAAAAAAAAAAAAAAACCACAAAAAAACCAAAAAAACAAAAAAACAAAAAAACCGGGGGGACACGGGAGACATGCAAAAGACAATAGCTAACAAAACCTACCTGTACAGCATTCCTCCTTGGGATCTAACGCGCTGCCGCGGGAGCCTCGGCAGGGCCTGGGCATGGTCTGTTCTCGCAGGTGAGCAGCTCGGTGCAGAGCCCGGGCACCACCGGGCCAGTCTCTTCTTTTGGGGAGGTCGGGCACCTTCGCACCCCGCCGGGGTCTGTCACAGCCAGCGCAGGAGCACCGCGTGCCTGCACATAAAACATTCCCTTCGCAAGCAGGAATTGGCTCGTTTCTCATTATGAGGTCAGCATAAGCTCCCTTTTATACGCATCTCTCTCTCTATACGTAATCATACATGTTATATACGCCGGAGCCGGCTCTGTAAACCTGCCACCCGAAGCGCCCAGCGGGGCCTCGGGACGCCGGTGCGGGCGGGCGGCGCTCCCGCAGCGAGACACGGATGGAGCGGCGCCGGCGGCCGGCGGGGACAGCCCGGGGACGGGGCCGGGGCCGGCTCCGAGCCCGCGGGGCGGGCCATGGGAGGGGACTCGGGGAGAAAGCCGGGCACGGGAAAGCGGGGAGGGAGAGAGGGCGGGCGGGGGAGCCGCCGAGGGTGCGGGGGCTGGGTCACGGGTGAGCTCCCGTGAGCACTGTGCCTGCTGTGGGGGTTTTTTTGGCTTGTTTTGTTTTCAAAAGGAAGATGAAATATCAAGCAGGGTAGGCGAGGACCGCGATTGTTCCCAGGCTGACGTGAACCAAGTGCAGCATCAGCAGAAATAGGTGTTGCTGTCTCTCCGTCCAACGCGCTGTGCTGCGAGTTCTAAAGCCTCGCCCGTGCGTCCTGCTGCTGTCTGAAATGGAAACAGCCTCAAATTCTTCAAGTGGGAGCGATTTCAGGCCATTGTGCAGGCCTGGTGTCAAACTGCCTGTAATCATAACAGTTCAAGACAAAAGGGCAGGAACAGAATCACATGTCTAGTCTAATCTGGTGTCTTTACGCAGCCAATATCAGATGTTACACAGAAAAAAAGATGCAAGAAGTCCAAGAGCACACAGATGCTCCGTGGTTTTCCTTCATTAGAGACTCAGTGTGTGTTGGCATAACTTCTGAAGTGTGCCATTTAACCCTTCTGCAGTAGAATCAGAGAAACTTTTAGGCTGGAAAAAACCTCTGAGATCAAAGTCCAACCTTAACCCAGCATTGCCAAGTTCCTCATTAAACCATGTCTCCAAGTACCCCATCTACACCTTTTTAAATACCTTCAGGAATGATGACTCTACCAGCTCCTTTGGCAGCCTGTTGCAGTACCTGACACCCTTTTGGGGAAGGAAATTTTCCAAATACACAATCTAAATATCTCCTGGAGCAACTTGAGGCCATTTTCCCCTACCTGTTGCTTGTTGTCTGGAAGAAGAGGCTGAGCTCCACCTGGCTACAACCTCCTCCTCTGGACATGCTCCAGCACCTCTTTGTCCTGTAGTGAGAGTCCCAAAACTGAACATAGTACTTGGGGTGCAGAAACCTGAGCCTTAACAGTTAGAACTTGGTATTATTGTGACCTCCAATTGTATGTGCCACCTCTTTATAAACCTTAATAAGTCCTTGATTTGTGGTGTGCCCTTCATCATCACGTTCCACAGAAGTCATGGTATTGCATGAAGTTTGTCATTTTTGTTTTGCAAGCTTGCTCTTTAAGTTGAATACTGCCCAGTTGGTATGATGTGCAACAGTCCTATTCTAGCTTCTGAATAACATTTCATTGTTTTATACTTTTGTCATATATTCTAGTTATCTTCTGAGATACACTGCTCAAAAATTTCTAGTCATTATTTCTTTTGAATTCACAAACACCCTGCTCCAGATGGAGGTGGCCCATAGGCAGTTGCAGAAAAGGTAATGGCACAGAGCTGTGTCTAATTTGTCCAGTGAAACCAGCTGCACTGTCTGACAACAGATGTAGATATTTGAAATTAACGCCTTTAACTCCCTATAACAGTCTTTATAGAGTTGTGTGGCTTCAACAGATATCCATAAGGATAACTGCTGGAGAAGGAGAAAGAATTCTGTGGAAACATCACATTATCCTTTCCTTTTCTCAGCCTCAGGATCCATTGCTAACCACTGCTCAAGAAAGGATTCTGTGGTACAACTCAGCATCACTATTCTTATATCCTTTCTTAATACTATATTCATTTTCCTTGTCAAACTCCTTTAAATAATAAAGTCTTTAATACATTGTGACAGCCAAGCTGGTACACAACATCATCTGAAATTGGCAACTAAAAGTAAAAAGGAAGGTGAAATAATTTGGAAGTCATAAAGCACACATATCTATTTTTTGACATTTCAACTGTGAATATGAAAGTTAACCAACAATTAGCTTCTCCATAAGTAGTTTTTCATCACATTATGATGAAATTAATTTTGTATTAAGAGAGAGAAAAGTGAAAAGCAGAGTAGTTATCTGGGTCTACTCTTGGCTGGGTCATATTATAAATTCCTTATTAGTTCAAGCTCTGAATGATGCAATGTTCTTTGATAGGCAAAGTAACTATGAATTCTAGATCAAAGTCATTATAGTTTAATTATTAGTCTAACACTGTAGTGAAAGCTCAATTATAATAAAGAAAACTAAGTGTTTGCAACTAGCATCCAGACAAAATCCTGAAAATGCCTGCATATGGCCTGCTGTCATTGACATCTCTGGCACTCTTCTCTGCAGACCTGTTTCTATCAACAGAACCTCCAAGGACAGCACGGGTTCTGGGAATGCCAGCATGATGCACTCACATTACTCCTACTTATCCAAAGATAATATTTGAGAATTCCTCATTTAACATTAATAAGATAAGCAAAATATATTCATTTTAATTTACAGATACATTAATCACTCTACCAAGCCCTTATTCTCCACTTATTAAAATTTTAAGAGGTAATATCATTGATATCAAACATGGTAATAGTGCTGTTGAGGTTTAACCCCAGCCAGAAGCTGAGCCCCGAGCAGCCACTCGCTCTGTCCCTCATTTTCCAGTATAAGGGAGAGACTTGGAAGGGTAAAAGCTGAAAACTCATGGGTTGTGATAAAGAGAGTGTAATAGGGAAAGCAAAAGCAAAAGAAAACAAGGAATTAAGTCACCACTTCCCATGGGCAGGTTCAGCCATCTCCAGAAGAGCAGGGTCCCATCAAATGTAAAATTACTTGGGAAGACAAACACCATCAATCCAAATGTTCCCCTCCTCTTCTTCTTCCCCCCACTTTATATCCTGAGCATGATGTCACGTGGTCTGGAATATCCCTTTGGTCACTTTGGGTCACCTGTTCTGGCTGTGTCTCCTCCCAACCTCTCAGACACCCCCAGCTTCACTGCCAGGACAAAAGTATCAAAAGCCTTACTAAACCCAGAAAACATCCACTCCCTTCCCTTCACCCACTACACAGATGACCTTCTTGTGGATGAGCATAAATTTCAGATTGATTGAACACAAATTTCCCTCTGTGAACTCACGTTGCCTGCACATGTGTGGTTATATTGTTCTTTAAATGCCTTTCTTCACACTCTCTACCTCCTCTAGGTTCTTTTTGGTGGCACGAACATCTAAGCCCACACAAGCTGTATTTGCCCCCAGCACAGCCTCTGATGGTGAGGGCAGGAGAGCAGGGCTGCTGTAACACTGCACACGAGGGCACACATGGTCCTCCCAGAGCCAGGGCTGCTCCCAATGCATTTCTCCACTCTCAGCAGAACCACACACTCCCACTGCTAGGCTTTTAACATTTTATTTTTTCTTATTAAAGCATTTATTCTTTTAATAAGCCTGAGTCACAAAGCCAGCTAGACAACCCCCTCCTACATGATTATGCCATCTGTAGACTGTTGATGTAAGTGTAGAACAGCTGCAGGCTTCCAATCTCTAGAAAACCCACACATATTCACTGGTGATTTCCCCAAAGACAGCTACTTTTTGAGCAACACTATCCAATTTTTGGCTCATTCTGCATGAGCTCTATATTGTAGAGTGTACAAATTTTTTGTCAGGACTAGATGTAGCACTAAATCAAAAGACTAGAAAAACTTTATCTGAAAATGTGTAAGGGCAGTATCATTAATCCAAACACACATGTACAGAGCAACTTTTACTCCAAATCCTAATTTTATGATTAAATCTGAAATATTTGGACCGTTATTTTAAATCACTCATGGTATTTAGCAAGACAATAATACTTAATTTGATCCAACATTTTGGAGTAGATCATGTGTGAGTATTCAACAAGTCATCCAACATAGTAAAAACTAAGCAAAATACTTCTGACATTTCTGGATTTCAGACAAGAATCAAGAAGAGAATTGTTAACAAATACTGTAAGAGATGTAAAGGCCTCCAGGAAAACACATTCCTGTTTTCTGTATCCAAATCCCTCTTTTCTTAAATGGCACCTTTCTAATTCCAGGCACTCAAGTAACGCATCTAGATTAAGAGCCCCACTGCTCTGCTTCTACTCGGTACCTCGGAGAGGGCAGTTGCTGGGCTCTGCCCCTGAGGCAGGGAAACCAGGTTCCTTGTCAGCAGATCCTTTTTTTCAAAAGATTAAAGGAAAACAGTGCTAAATGACTTATCTAACAATGAACAACTCAATTGAAACCGTAACGGGAAAAAAAATGAAAAGGGGTATATAGCTGTTCTGGAGGATGTGATCACCCTGACAGAGGAAAAAAAAACAAAAATGGGGAAAGAGAGATAACATAAGAGATAGAAAGATATCAGCACCCATGGCTCCAGCCATGTTGTTGTCTGTGACTGTGATATGGAGCCCTGGTCTGTTGCGGGTGGGGACCCACATCAGAGCATCAGAAACTGGAGTTTTATAACCCTGGTTCTCCTCATAAACGCCCCAGAACCTCCACCAGGAGATCTGGCCGTGGTCAGTCTGATTTCTGGAAGATTCTGGAAGTGTGGTGGCAGCAAGAGGAGGCAGTCAGAGTGTGACTGTCTGTGTATCTGCCTGTGCCAGAACAAAGTTCCTGAGTAAACTTCCAGAGTTGTGTGTTGGCACAGTGGTGGATTGTGGTGTGAGAAAGAGACCAGCAGAGAAAAAACCTCTACCCTGCCTTTGCAGGATCTATTGCTTAATGACAGCTTGTCTTTTAGTTCAAAACCAGCTTTTTTAAGGCAAAACTCACCTGCAAGGTGAAGTTGTTTTGCTACAGTGATTTATTCCAGTGATCCAAGCTGCCTCTGGACAGACACTGTCCCTTCAGGGACTGCAGAAGGAGCATGGACTCTCAAGGATTCCCTTCAGACAACTTCCAATTGGGAGAGATGAGTAATTTCTTGTATAGTCCACACTGAGGCAACTGTCCTTCTGAACTCTGTGGAATACTTTACGATAGCTTGTGCATAAAAATAAATACTTTAAAACCCACTAGACTTAAGTATTTGTAGAATCATGCCTGCTTTTTGTATGCATTAAAATGCTTACGACCACTTATTTTAAAACACAGCAGACAGGCCTTCTTCTTAGGCTTTTCTTTCTTTCTTTTATTTTTTTATGGTAGTCATTTGTAGTCATATCTTTGTGTTCAAATATAAGGTATAAAGAATATGCTCTTGTTATTCTTTCTCATCCATCTGATGTATGTATAACACAGGGTGTTATCAGCAACGTGGCCTTGCAAAATGTAAGATCTGATACTGTGCTGCACTGTTGCTATGACAATACTGCATGTTCTGCTGTTAGTGACTCAGTAAATTAAGTCCATGCAACATCCTGATAACTTTCCTGTGGTTCTGTAATAGATATGCCAGGACATCATTGGTATCTCTTAATGCAATGTACAAAAGGCTTGGTTTTAATTAACCTGCCTTTAGTAATTAGTGAAAGAAAATTGAAGGAGGACTAGGACATAAAACTGCTGCTGTGCTCAGCCAGACAGGATCAGAGCATGCACTGTCTTGTTTGCCCTTCAAGAGGACTGGAAAAGGTTCCCTGTCTGCTCTATTAGCTGACCTCAAGTCATGTAAACAGCCACCTCAAAGACTTCTCCAAGAGCTGGTCCAGAGATGGAACTGAAAGAATGAGAAGGAATGAGGAAGAGATGTCTAGGAAAGCAAGATAACACTGATTAAAACAAAAGCTAAATGAATATGCCATGAGGTCTAGTGGTGCACACAGGCCTTGAAAATTATAGTGAAATCCTGCTTTTGCTTAGGAATAACTGGAGATTTTGCCTTGCTGTTAACAAGGACTGTATTCTCTTTTGGTGACTGTTTAATGCACCCCTTTTTCACTGAATTTCCATTCTTTTCTCTGTTAGCATTGAACTCTCATTCCTCCTGGGGTAGGAAATGGACTCATTAACATCAGACCGGTAATCAAATACAGAAGCCCAATGAGCTACAAGACTTACATATAAATCTAATTTTTCTGCTTTAATTTTTATATATATGATATTTCAAACATCTGTAAAGTTTTGATTGTACTGAAGAGCTGCATTTGGGTGGCAGAAAATTCACTGATCAACAGGCTGCTTATGTTTAATGATGCATATGCTGAGGAATGTGTCTTAAATTGAAACCATTACACTCTTTGCAGTAGGTTTGCATCTTCTTTAGCAGTGGTTTGTGTTTTCCCTTTCATTTACCAGCACTGTTTAACATCTCTGTTAGCAGCACGAGCAGTGGTGTTGAGGGCACCCTCAGCAAGTTTTCTGAGGACATCAAGCTGTGTGTAACTGTCCTAGGGTACAGTGGCATTTGAGTAAATGCTAAATGGTGAGAAAGTTTAGCTCAGCATCACAAAAAATAACACTGGTGAATAATGGATGAAGTTATGGCACTAACACAATAATGCCTTGAAGGTGCCTATGTTTCAAAGACAAGAATGTAGAGAAAAGGATTGTTATTGCTTCAGTCATCTGTCAGGACATGAGCAAATGGGTGAATATGATAGAAAAATTGTTTTCTATTTTACTATTTTGTTATGTCAGAGGAGCAATTTCCCAAAAGATTTCCACCCATCAGATGGAAGATAATTACACTGTTCATATTTGTTGAAAAAAAAAAAATTGGCTGGAGCCCTTTGTGGTCCTGGAAGTATTTCCATTTGGTGACTCAGTTACCAAGAGCCATCACCAGATTATTGTGCAGTAGAACAGACACTTCTGATGATTACTTCAGACTTCAGGCAAAACTAGGTTTTATTATCCATTAGGTTATCTTTCAACCATTTGCAAGTTAGATGACTGAATTGTAAGAATCAATTCAGTTCCTTGTGGTCCCATAGTACTACATTTTTATGTGTCTTCATTTGGTTCTTTGCAAGTACAAAGTGACTTCCTGGAGCAAAGAATAAAAGAAATTCTTTGCTGCACTTTGCAGGAGGTCATGAAATGTTCAGAATTACCCCTTTTAACAATAATCTTTATTAAGCTGTAAATCAATGAGTAGCAAAAGCTGCTTCAGCTGTTAGGACTCATTAGTGTTTTAGCACATGCAGAACAATCCCTTCTCACTTCTTTTGCTTCTGGAGACATGCAGAAGAAATTCCCTAATCATTTTCTGGGTGCAAAAGTTGTATCACTATAACTATTCAGATTGCTAAAAGTAGGGGTTTTTTTCCCCTGGTGGGGAAAGAAATCACATTCTTCAACTCAATTCTCATTTACCTAAGAATTGGGAGAGAAATACAACCATTAAATCCCTTTCTACTGCTGTGATTAATTGAAACTTAGATATGATCAAACCAAAAATATATAGTGCCCCTGGCCAAATCTGATGTTATATTACAAAACCTGGGTAAAAAACAAAGCCTAATTATACAATACAACTAAATGAAACAGTATTTCTCCAAGAGTGTTGGCAAAACATATCCCCACCTCAAAATTGATTAATTAGTAATTTTTTTAAAGCACAAGAATTGTCTGTCAGTAAAGCAGTGCATGAAATAGTACTGTGTTAGACAGTCTATGTCTATCTAACTGGTTTCATACTGTCATAGACAGTTAGAGAGCCATGGTCAACATGTTTCACAGAGTTTTTACTAGAGTCTGAGGCATCTAAAGGCCAGAACCACATGAACTTTTTGGAAGTCTGGGAAATACCTTTGGTTTCAACAAGAGACTGTTTCAAACCCATAATAAATCCTACTAAACTTAATAAGCTCTAATTCCTTTAAGCAGGCAACCAGACAGATTTGTGATATGAAACATGAAGTATTACTTATGTCACTCTTTCACCTTGCTTAAATAGGGATTAATTGTCTAGTCCTTTTTGTATGAAACACACACACACACAATGCAGTCGCTGGTTTTTTTATTACTTCCTGTGTAATTAAATTGCCTAGATTTCCATATATAGAATTCATATTTTAATGGTTTTGGATTCTGAATCCTTTGGAATTCATTTGAAGCTGATACTCAAAGCAAACCTTGGGTTGTTAAAGCCTACATTAAGTGAGGTTGTGAAAGAGAGCCTGAACAAGCCCTGTGGAATGCAAGTGTCATATTTCACACATCTCTGATAAAAACTGAAATCTGCCTGATTTGCCTCCTGTTTAGGCTCAGTTTCAAGAGTTTGGTACTGTAGTTTGTAGGGTGTGCAGAAGAGCAGGTCCCAGTGGAAGAAAATGGAATTTCAGCCACTGCCACACCATGCTGGTGGGCACCAGGTTCCTTCCTTGGCAGACCCTATCATGCAGCTGCCAGGGCACTGCAGGACTGCCAGGTTTTAGGCCCAGCACCTCTACCTGCCTGTGAATAATTTCTCAGTGTTTGGCACAGAGGAGAGAAAGGAGGTCAGTTCCCACATCCTAAAGTGGCTGTTGGACCTTGCTGACACTGACATGGCAACACTGCATTTTGCTGCCCTGAACTTCTTCTCAATCAACTAACTTACTGGGCAGAGAAACTTCTTCAAGCCTCATGAAAGCTGCTGTGCTGATGTTTTCTCCCTATAAGTGAATAATTTGTTTTGGTTTTGTTTTCAGTGTCAGTATCTTTATATTACTTACCTTTGTGTGCTCATGTACATTGCTGATCAAGTAACTAACTACTCAGCTGCCAGCTCATGGTATTTTAGAGTAAACAAGAACTAAAGGAAGCATTTCTGCATGAATAGGTTTTTATGTGATAGCTGTGATACAGTATATTAAAATTACTATAATCGATATTGCTACTGTGAAAACTATTATCATACTATCAGCTGAGTTTTTTCATCATTAGACAAACACAAACAGGAACAAAGCTACACATGCTGTATTTTTGTTATCCTTTGTTCCAATAAAATCAGAGCACCAAGCAGGCTAATACACAAAGTTAGCTGCAATCAAAAGCTATTGCTCAATGTGAGAGCCAAAGGCCTGATTTGAGTCACTGGGACCATGGCAAACGTGAGTATTGACTTATTGGGCTTTTGTGTAAGAGATCAGCAAGTGAAAAGAAAATCAAGAAGAAAGAGAAGTACTTAAGCTCTTTTAAGAGAAAACTAGATAGAGAAAATCAGAAGGCAAACTCAAGTAATTTTGTCTCTCCTAATCACAGAAGCTTTGTCAGTTTCCTCTTTAATTACATGGAGATTATCACAACAAGAATCGTGGATAATGACACATTTCACTATAATCCAGAAAAACTTTCATTATTTAATAGTGTTCACAGAGTTCCTCAGTATGACTGGACATAAATTGCCAGGGAAAAGAATGTGATAAAACCCACAGCTATGGAGGTTAAGTAATAAAAGTTAACATGCAGCATTGAAAAATACATTATTGTGGGTTTTTTCCTGAGGAAATATGATGACAGATATCTCCCTTTGTGTCTTTCCTATAAAATAAAATATTTCCATACTCTTAAAATATAACTACTTACCTTTCTTTCTCCATAACTGCACTTAACTTCACTGAAAATGAAGTTTGTGATACTTTACATGTGTAAAACTAGTAAGAAATGAGGGCTAGCCAGTGTTATATACTGTTGCACAACTCTATTAAGCCTTTCAACAAACCAATTTACTGTTCAACGCATGTCCTGAGAATAACTACATTTGTGTATAATAGCTGAGTGCTCCTGCACCAAGCCCCAGATCAGATAACAGCTGCTTATCCTGAAACTGCCCAATAAAACCCCTAAAACCAAGCAAAAACATTATTAGCACAATGGACAAAGAGAACTTGGAACACTGCTCCAAGACATACTGCCAGCAAGAGAGCAGTAAGTGTGTAAAAATGCTGTATATAGGAATAACAATGATATAGAGAGTCATAAATGAGTAAGGAATGAATTCTTATGACCCAAGGCATAAACCACCAAAGCATTTGCTAGAGGTGGGAGGAAATACCCAACCGAGGTATTGTGGAATTGCACATTCCTCTGAAGTTCACTCAAGCTACTTCCATGGACAGAATGACAAACCATTTATCTCATATGTGTCTAAAACTCACAGTCTTAAAGCAGGATCTGGATTTTTTTAAGACCTCCATTTTGTTTTGTGTGAAACCTTTTGGGAATCATTGGTCTTTGATTTGGAAAGCTGTGTCACTTTCCTATATGATAAGAAATGTAATATATTAGTCACACAATGTCTTTTTGCAAGGAAACTGTTTCTGCTTCCTATTGAAACATAAGTTTTCTGGTTCTGTGATTTTGTTAATAGGTATTTTGTGACTTCATCTGTTAAGTTGCTTTTGCTAAAGACTTGAGCATATTCTGATAAAAGTTAGGTAAAGGAATAAAGTAACAAGTTAGATTGGGAAGAGGTGGAGGAAGCCAAAAAAGGGAGGAAATCATCTGCACAAACATTCCTCCTCAAACTGACTTGCACATAAGGGTATGGAAAAAGGGAGAAGGTGCTGAAATAAATAAAAGATTTGGAGGAAGAAGAGAATCAGCAATTCAAGACATAACAGGTTAATGAAAACTAGAGGCTTACAAGGCAAAGCATCCAGGTCAAGGGAAGGATAGAAATCCTGCTACTAGGGACCACTTCTGCTTTGCCACGCTGTAGAGCAGTGCCCCATAAGTAAAAGCCCTGAATTAGCACAATGTCAGCTGGCAAGGCTTCCACAGAAATAAATGGGACTTTATGATTTCCAAAGGTTTCTCTGGAAGTCTAGCCCTTTGAAAAGCGTACATAGAGAGCCCTAATAAGGATACAGGCAGGTGCTTTCTTCGCCTCCTCAGTTCAGATAAATCACACCCTTTTACTAGTTCTCTTTAGGTGTTTAGGTGTGTATCTTCTTCCTCTTTTGAGGCTACAACTCAGATTCCTCACTGGGACTAGAGTATGAACTTGTTTTTGCCTGTCTCCTCCTCTGACCTTTTTCACCTCTCCTCTGAGGCAGAAGTGGACCTGTACTTAGTAGACCTGTGCTCAGAACTCACAAGACTTACTGCTTGATTATCAATGTTGCATCTGGACACAAGATTGCAAGCTCAAGTCATATAAAGAGCTTGATCTATACTGTTGCACCTGCTCTAAGTATCTGTTCACAGATGCATTAAGGAAAGGCCACAAAAGTTGTCAGTCTGGAAGACTGTTCAGATCTGATGCCACACACACTCTGCAGCATCAGGGGTACAAGGCTGAGCCCATGAAAATATTCATCAGCAGCAGACTAAAGTTAGCAGTGCAATGAATTCTAAGAAAAACAGTGACTTGGTATCTTCCGATCTGTCATGGTTTTCATCAAAAGCTGGCCCTGAAGGCAGTCCAAGGGAATGCTGATAAAGACAACTTGTGCAAAGTCACAGGTATTGAGGCAGAGCCAGCTCTGTGATGGAAAGTACAGAGGCTTGTAGTACTTACAGGCATGGAGTCCTTCCAGCCACTTTCTTTAGGGTATTAAGAGCACTAATTAAATTTACATCCCAGTTAGCTGTAAGGCACTTGTGTTGCAGAAGTGTCTTTTTCACTATTCTTTACATCATCGACTATCTTTTTAACATCAGATTTTGTGTTTAGGATTTCTGAAATAGGGATTAAAAAAAAGTAGCTACTGTCACTGTTTCAGGAATCTTCATTTCCTTCTGGCAGTGAATGCAAAATTCAACATCTTGGCTTTGTGAAGCTTTTGTGAGAGTCTCTACATGGAATATTAGAGTACATTGCCAGCACATTTCAGTGAGATGGCAGCAACAGCAAAGATCTATCACATTTGGGGTTTTCACACAAATATGCAGGCTTAGAGTTTGCTGTGGTGTATCTATGCAACCTCTATCTACAGCTATGTTTCTTTCTTATCACTGTTAATGTAAAAAGCCTTTCCGTAGCTAGAGAAGCATTTAATTTCAAACACAGTTTCATTCAAAATTGCCTCCTTCTTTCATGCTGTAATCTCACAACCACTGCCTTCTTTCCATTGAAAATTAATTGCCTCTACATAGAAATTATGCCACTTTTGTCCTAACAAATGACTGGACAGTCAATAACACAAGAAAATATGAAAAGAAATGGCAACTTCCCAGACAGACAATTAAGTAGCAGAGCCTGTTGCTTTCTTCTGAGTCATGTGAGGCAGGGAATTCAAATTGTCAGTATTGTCAAATCTCACTGCCAAAAACCAAAGGGACTTTTCAAATACTCAGGTTCTTCAAAGTGCATTCAGGATCCTTCCTCTTTTTTTTTTTTAACTGAAACCATTTTTTTTCTGATTTCAGTTTTAAAGAAATTTGCAAGCCTGTGTAGATCAAAAGGGGAAGAGTGAGTCTGGAAAGGTAATCTTGATTTATGGTGTGATGGGAGTGTATTGTAGCCTTCCAGAAGGCTTCTGTCCTTGTTTCTGAAAGGTCATTTTGTGTAGTATTGTGCATTTTGTTTTATTTGTTTATTGAATTAAAAATTTCAAACTGTATTCACATTGATGTTTTTAATGATATCCAGGAGAGCTCCTTTTTGTCTACAAAAAATTTCTTGGTTCCTCAGTAAAATATTAAAAGAATCAGTATTCTTGCAGTTTTAGCAAAAAATCTTACCACTGGTGACTAATAAATATTTCATGTTTGTAAATCTGCCTGGAACAAGACTTTTCTTATTTCTATTGTATCAAAAAGACCTACTGTTTCTCCTCTCCCTGTAGGAATCTTTAAGGGATTTAAACCCCTTTGACATCCATTAGGTGATGAGTACTTAACTAGGTTAGGCTCCTTTGAAATCCTAGCCTTACATTCTGAAAGGCTGACAGAAACTGCTCTTTGCAGAAATAATTAACTGTCTAGTGCCCAGCCTGGGAATTTACAGTGACCTGATACACCAAAGCCAAAGGAGACCCAAGATGAAAAGGTACTTATTGGTCATTAAACCCCTAAGCTTAGTATGTTTTATTCTTCTCAGGAGTTCGGTGGTATTGAGTGCAGACACTCTTACTTGAGTCAGAATAACTTGGCTTGTATTTCACTTTTAGGATTTGGAAATGAGATTATGCTTGTGCCAGTGAAGGATAAGTACAAGACATCTTTCCTCTCTAGTCTTTTAAGCAATTAATAGTGTGTGTTTCTTCTGTTCATTTTAATGTAAATAAAATATAATTAAATAAAATCTAGAAAATTATTTCCTGAAGCTTTGGCCCTAAATCAGAATTCAAAAGCTGATCAAAGGACCTGATCTTCTCCTGAAAGTCTAGCAGATTTGTTTTGGGAGTTTATCTCAGAGAAGACAAAAGATAAATTAAAACTGGGACGAAACTTGATAGATTTGCAAAGGATTTGTTTTCCTAGACAACAGACCGTGGACCCAATTAAAAAAAAAAAGCAAAACAACAAACAACAACAACATAAACCAAAATAAAAAAGCCAAACAAAAAAACCTAACAAACAAACAGAAAACCCAAGAAGTATGAGGCTAAATATGTAGAAATATACTTTCTAAAAGTCTCAAAGATCCTGAGCTGAATGTGTTTTATATGTCTATTAGATTTGTATTAGATCACTTCCAAGGATTGACCTAGATTCAGATGATTTTCTGATTATTTCTATAAGCATATAAAAGTGAAATGTATATCTATATACATAAAGAAGTATGGAATATGAAAAGCTATACACATTCACAGTAAAGCAGGATCTATATTCATAAAATTTATAATTTTTCATTATAATAAATGGCAATTATTTGTATTTGATAGACCAACCATATTTATACCTACATTAAGAAGAAATATTATTAGGAAGAACAGCTAAAAAAGATAAAGAAGAAAACATAAAGGGAATAGAAGTAATAAAGGGATGAGATAAGAAGCAGGCTGTGAGCATGGGTGTGAAACCTCTTACATGCACCTTTAGGTGACAGCATTCCCTGTCCTCCAGGCTGGCCTGGGAATAGCCGTGTCCATTGTGACAGTGGAGCTAGAGGAGGGATAATAAATAGGCAGGAGATGCTCTGTGAGTGCCCTTGGATGTTCCTGTTCATTCTGCACGCCCGGTCATTGCTCCCCTTTGGGGCTTTCAGAGGTAACAGCTCGCCTTGCAGTCAGTGGTTTCACAGTCTGTGCACCCAGGACAGATCCTCCCTCCACAGGTGCTTACAAGATGGAGCAAAGCTCCATGACAAGGCTTCCTTACCCATCTCTTTTCCTCTATTCATAAACAGTCACTTCAGCCCACACATTCATGGATTCTAACTTACTCTGTCTTCTCTGAGGCACTCTTGGCTGTGCCTTACTGTCCTGCATCTTCCCAAAGCACAACACAGAAGGATTGGGAATGTGTGCTGGGAGGTGTTGGGGGTCCTATGAGGAACTTGGGTGCTGTGTCTTTCCTAATCAAGTCAACTGAAATATTAAGACTTGGGGAAGACTGAAATGAATGATCAAAAACTTCTTTGTAGACTGAGTTTGATGGTCCTGTGGACCAAGAGTTCTGGGCAAGGGAGAAAGCCTGGTGAAATCCCTCATCCAGTAGGATTTGGTTTTAACTTCATAATTTTTCTTCTAGAAACTGTTACTGTTTTCCCCAAACTGGACTGCTTTCAGACAGCATTTATCTTCACTGGAGCCCAGCTTCAAGCAAAAGCATTGGGAACATTCACCTTTAGTCCCTGCTTTACATGTTTTGGGAGTTTGTTCTGCTCTCAGTTTAGGCACTGATAGAAAGAAAACAAAGATCCTTTGTCCTTTGTAACAGTAAGATTTTTTGGGTCTCATCAATAAAGAGTGTGGTCTTATGCAATAGAGATTTTTTCTCCTGAGGTTGTGCCCTACCTTATGTCAGCTGTCATGACAGACAGTATTGAGATGGGGCAGAGTGTAGAAATCTGATTTCTCAGAGAACCCAGTCCTTCTGCTTCTTGCTGCATCAGTCTGGTAGATGAGTGAAACAACATCCTTTATATATGATAAAGTAGGTCACCTTTCAAATGTACGTATGAAGTTGGATCAAGATGGTTATTTAAGGGTCTTGATGAGATAATTAAATGACTTTTGGATGAGATTTATCACCCAAGGGCATTCAAGGCCACTGTGTTGTGTGGATGACACTTAAGTAAATGGCAGAGCTTAATGCCTCTGGGACAGTCCTTGGATTTGATCTAATACATTAGTTTCAACGTAGCCAAAGACATCCCAATTATTTTGCAATACAGTAGAACAGTTTTAACCCTTGCTGGTTGATTTTTTGCCAGTATTTGACTTTTAAATTACAACAGAAAACTCCAGATACTTTGAGTCATTCAGGCTGTTTTGCTTGCCTGAAGTTAGTTAACATCTTCTGCTCCTCAACCAAGTGCTACTTCAAACCTGCTGTAGCCATCATGGTGCATTATTGCTGCAGAATCCCAGAAGGGGATGCTGTGTATCTCTCAAACACCCATAGCCAGATGGCTGTGGAGACAACCAAAGTTAACAGACAAGAATTGTTGGTAAAAACAAGGAATTGCTGGTGAGAACGTGCTGTGAGAAAGAGGAGGACGTGGCTGCAGAAGGGAGCACACACAGCAAGGGCAACACTTTTGGGGACACTTATCCTTGTTCTGGCTCCTGGGAATGAGCAGAACACAGCACAGCAGAGCAGGAATGAGGCCAGGAAGTGGGCATGGGCTGTAGGGGGGATCAAGACAACCCAAGACCCCCAAAGCCTCCAACTCATTTCCAGAAAGGTCTGAAAGGATGAACAGCACCTGAGAAATGATTTGCAGAGAATGAGAGGAACTCATCTCCAGGGCAGACAAACTTCTCTATGTAAAGGTACCCCTGTGAAGCCAGCCCAGGTGTGTGCCCCAGGATCCTGGACATCCCAGTGTCTCACCTTACCCTGGAATCAGCGCTGGTGACTTCTCTTTCTCCCTTTTCTTTCTTTCTTTCTATTCTGCTATGGGAAAGACCCAAGCAGAGTAGCAAACCACACCTGCCTGAATCCCTGAAGTACAGGTGAAAACAGCAGTTTAGTTGATCCTCTGCATGGACCAAGCCCCCAAGGGGCGCCTCTGTCCCCTCTTGTGTGCCTCTGCCTGAGTGCTGCATCGGGGATACCCTGGCTGGTGAGGTAACAAAATGAAATTTACTCTTCACATGTCACCTGTGGTTTTGTGGTTGTTGCTGAGTCTTGCCTGTGCCAGCTGACACGCTCAGGTTATAAAAGTTACCTGTCCATTTAGATTCTTCAGTAACACCTATCACAGACATACCAAATCACCTTTGGATTCATTCTCTTTCTCTCTCATGCTTCCTTTCTAAGGGGAGCCAATGGTGCCTGTCAGTATTGCTCAAATTTAACTAAAAGGCTGAATATAAATTATCATTCTCAATCATAAAGTTATCAAGAATATTGCACTTTTTGATTAGATTTCAGTTCTGGAGTGCTTAATAACTGAGAACAATATATATATATATCTTAATCCTATCAGTGATTGCAGTGTCTTTGTATCTCCAGAGAATGCCGGTCATAAAGAAGGCCAAGTTGTCCAATGTTTTCCTGTTTTACTCTGGGGTACTGTTCATTTTTCAAAAATAAATGCTTGAGTGACAGAGAGAAAATGATGCCAGATTTACTTTCTTCTGCTTCTTGCAAATCTTGTTTGAATCAGGATGATCCACTGTTTCACAATAAGATTATTGCATAACTTTAGGTACATGATCTCCCCATGTATTTAAGTCAAAAAGTGACAAAAAGAACATGTTGGTAATGTTCTTTTACTACTGTTCTATTGCAAATAGTTGGGAGTTGGCAGCCTCATATCTCCTTTTACCTTCTACTGGTTTAATGTGTGGATTTGTGTCCTTCCACTGCCCAAAGTCCTGGGTATTTGTAACACCAGGTTTTCCTTTAATAAATCATGTTCTCAAAGAAGAAAAGAAATAAGACACTCTTGATACACCTATATTGTGACACAATATACATTACTAGGAAAAATGGATTGTTTGTGCTGCCTCAGATACTGTGTTTAAAAATAAGGCACACATAAATTGCAATCAGTGCTGACTCATTCAAAGCAAAAATTCCTTTGACAGTTGTTCTTGTCCAAAAACAAACAAATCTAATCTGTTAACAAAAACTTCACAAATAAATATTGGTTTGTAATAGATCATGGGATTGTCTTACTGATGGTCTCTACTTAGAAGTGTGCAGGAAAACCTGACTGAGAATAGCTAAGCAGATCAAAGAAGCAATGTGCAATGTACATTAGTGGATGAGTGGATTGCCTGTTTTCCTGACTGTGGAGGTCAGAAGGAGCCGAGCATTACCTTATTCAAGCTTGTTGGTGATGTCAGCATATATACATATACATCTATATATATAAATCTAGTAGCTGGCACATGTTACTACAGCAACTTAATGGATTTCCAGTTGCAAATCAGGAATTTGATCTAGGTAATATTACTCCTAAACCAGTTATCAAAGTATCACTAACTCCACCTATTTTATCTGACCTGACCTATTTCATGCCTCTGTAATATAATTACAGTTGTGTCAAGTGCATGCCATGCTGGAGATATCATGGTAGATTGTGTGGGTTTGGCAGTCCCATGGGAAATTTAACATCTTGAAACTGTTCAATGTCGTGCTCTCTGTGGACTCCTTGTCATTTGGTTTCTTTAAAAAAATTACATGTTCTTCAGCACATCTTTCACTGAAGTCTTCATCTGTCTCCTGACTAAGAGACAGCACTGAGTGAAAACAGTTTTATAATGCTATTTACAGTTACAAACAATGTTGCCGTGGAATTTACAGGAAAGGAGAAATAAACTGAGAGGGAATGTATGATGCAAATGCAAAATAAATCACAACATACATTTGTGAAATAGCAGTATGTGACTTAAAGTACCATCTTTGCTGATGTATCTCCTTTACATAATTTCACAGTCTAACTGCCATTTTAAGAATGGGTAGAAAGTCTTTGTTAGCTTCCTGGAATCAAAATGCTTACAGCATTTTTAGAATAATATAGCAAGCCATGCTGTATATTTGCCATAAAAATTATTCTGGCACCTGCCAATTTCTGCACCAAAATTTAAACATTTGCTTAAACTACACAAGGGGCATAGAAATGTGCCCAGTTCAGACTAAAAGTTAAAAGAAATTTTTTACATCTCTGATTACTTCTGTAATAATTTTATTAAGTATTCATGCTTCTCATGTGTAGTGGTTCTTTTATTGTTCAACTTTAAACATGCTTGTCATACCAACACTCTTTATTAGTGAATAACAGGGCTTCCAGGGGACAAACATAGTTCAAATGCATGCCATTCTACTGCTAAACTGAGAAAATATTTCTAAAGCTTCTCTTTTTTTCTGTATGACTTCTGTATGGCTTGCCTTTTTTTTTTCTTTTTTTTTCCTTTTTATTTTAAATATAGGACCACCTATATTAACTTTGTAGGCTGTGACTGATAAATATGGGAAAGTTCTGCTTGCTAGAAAATTGCAGACCTACCTGAGAGATTGTAGGACCTACTGCATAACATGTAGCAAAAGAAAAGAAAGCAAAAGGTGTGAAGCTTCTCTTGTGTTCACCTGATTACACTATGTCATTGACTAATTAAATGTCCTGAGCATCCACAAGGCTGTGTTGACTGGGAGGCTGGGAAGCTGGGAAGGAAATATTATATGATAAACCATTTACAAATGGTTCTTGTAAACCTTATCAGCAACAAGTCAGGCATACTGATAGTTCTCTTTTCTTACTTCTTTTTTTCTCTATAATGCACCTGTTTAACATGTAATGGGGACTGAGCTCAGTTCCAACTTAATGACTTGGATTTTCCAATGGCTTTATCCTAACTGTACTCATGTGTGTGCAAAACTTGAAATGCCACCAGGGGAAATCCAACAGTTCTTTAGCTCTTGCATCATCTCTAGCATTGCAATCAGGTCCACAAATTTGTGCAGCTAAAAGGGGCCATGTCTTGGAAAGGTCCATCAGAGACACAATCCCTGTGTCTGTCTTTTTGAGGGGGATTTATAAAAGGAGATCATCTTCTCATTTTAACTTATCTACCTTGGGTCCCAAATCAATGGAAAAAGACAGCTGACAAAGTTTATCTCCATCTTCATTCCTCATACAGTGCTGGCTGAGCTGTTTCGGGAGCAGCCAGGCTTGACATCAGTGCAGTGCTCTACAGCAAATTAAAATCAGTGATGGGTTTGCTTCAGGTGTGCTGCAGACAGCAGCAGAGGGATTTGCCAGCTGTGCTTAACACCCACTTCTAGCAACGCTGTTCTTGTGCAGGAAGCCCCCAGCTGGTATTTGAACATGGCAACTACAGCCTAGAGATCTCATATCAATGCAGAACTGAGTCAGTGATAGCTGGCTTTAATGCAATGACCCCAGTTTAATGCTGGGGCAGTTAGAAACAAATAAAACAGTTTCACTCAGCAACAAACAAAATTCCTGCTACTGAGAAGGTGACTTACTCGTGGGCCAGCAGAGCAGTAGACTTGTAATTCCAATCACCTGAGCTGCCAGATCTGAGTTTGGCTGTAACTGTTGTCAGAACCCTTGAGTTACTCCATCTGTTACCACCATGCTGTGTAGGGGTTATCCAACTAAAAACTACCCCCAGGTTGTGTCACCGTGGCTAAAAAATCACCCACCACGATTCTGCCTGGAGAGCCATGGAGGATGTCTGGTGTCTTTATTGGTGAAGGCCCAGCAGTGTTCAGTCCAAGGAGTAACTCTCTCCCAGAAAAGCTGTGTTAGCTGCTGGTGGGTTTTGCTGGTTTCAGCCATAGACCAGTTCACTCCAGAGCAAACAGCCAGCCTGAGCTGAAAGAAGAGCTGGGGCTTCTGAGTGAATAGATTTAAAGCGGGAAAAACACTCACATTATGAGTCAAATGAACTCTGCTGTAAAAAAAAACAGAGAGAGGCAAAATGTCACTCAAGAGAAAACACATTGGGATTCAATTCTGGAAGGAATGGAGACCATAATATGAAAAGATTTCTCTCCAGGATCCCATTTTTTTTTTAGTGTTACCATTATTTTAGCAGAACATAGAAACTAACAGATCATCAGCAAGGGAAAGTACTTGGGAGCAGGGAGCTATATGGCACATTGGTAATCCAAATGTTTAGGTCACACTGTCACAGTAATGCAGCTCAGAGATCAGCCATGCCCTGACCTTTCCCTGTGATGTTTGTCCAAAAATCTTTTCTTTCCGTCTCAGCTATTTCAGAAGGCCCAAATGCTTCATCAGACAGGGGAATGAAAGGTGAATGTGCAATAACATCATCATTCCCCTGCTTGCATAAAACTTAACAAACCTCGTTTGTCGAGGGTTACAGCGCAGTTGTGCTGTAGCTATGTGTTTTTAATGAGAAAAACATCTCATTTCTAATCTATTTAATGTATGTCTGATCCTTCTCCACACTTGAGCCCTGTAATTGGGGGTTGGAATACCTGGAAAGCTGGTCCTGGTTACAGGCACACATAGTGACAAGTAAATGATTACATTTTCTCTATCCCCACCTCTGAGCTGGGGATTTTCCACTGCAGTGTCTCTGCTAAGGGAAAGTTTTAAAATGGTAGCAGAGTCTCAAGCTGTCTGATTTCAGTGCTGATAGAATGGTACTTGATTTGCTTGACTAAGGAAGCTGCTGGCAAAAAAATGTTACAATTGGCAATTTACTTGTCTCCATGCATATTTTGGCTCCATATCAAGTTTCTAAGTGTTTTCCAGACAAGTGCAGAATAATCAGCGCATCTGCCATGCAGGCAAATGTAAAGCTGATGAAAATATTTTATTTTTAGAAGCTAATGTAAAAATGTAATTTGATGTGTTACAAATGTCAATTCTAATACTACTAATTAGATCTGTAATCTCATTGGGGAATTAAAAGATTTTTCTCCTTTACTGAGACAGTATTATCTTTTTAAAATTCAAGTTCAGAGCTTTCAGCATCAGAAACATTTCTCACACATATAATACTAAACACAGGACATCCTATAGGTGTAAATATTTGAGACTTATTCCCCCTCTCACAGTCAAATATATAAGTTTACATGTAAAGCCTTCTGAATGCAGATCACAAAATGAAAGATGGAAGCAGTCTGCATTACTAAATTACTGAACATGATTTGCCATATATTTACACTTTAACGAGCAATCTTATTCTTTTTTCTAATGGACAACATATATCCTTACTCTGCATGCAACAAATTTTTACTACATACTATTTTTCATAGGCTCTAGAGGGTGTTTTTTGAAAGTCAGTTATACAATTAATTTGGATAAATATACAGCAATCTTACATCATACAAAAGTATTTCTAGTCTAGACTGACTTTATTTTTTCGTCTTAAATACATAAAATAAATAACACTGGTAGGATATTATTTAGTGCAAGAAAATATATCAAGTTGTAATTGCCAGCAGACTGCCCATTCTAAAAAAAAAATTGTAAAATTCAAGTCAGAAAAAAGTGTAATTTAAATGAAAACTTGGAAAACATAAGAAAAGAATGCTGATTTAGTTCTAGTTTAACAAATCACCCCTATGTAACAAAGCTTTTCAATGGATATATACCTATATACATAGCATAAGCTCAGACTTAAATCTCATTTATTTCAGCAGGACCCAAGCATTTGCTCAAGTTCTTTGCTGAATTACAGCTCCAGGGTAGCTGATATGTAAAGCCAAAATATAGTATTATGTACAGTAACTGACCTTATGATTTCAGTACTCCTCATCAATTTAACTTCCAAAGTTCTTGCTTAAAAGGGTTGAGGAGTCAATTTTCTGCTGACACTTGTCAGCAGAAAGTTTCAACAGGGTTGTTGCTAACAGCAATTTAAAGCATAGTGATTTATGGAGAGGAGGTTAGTAATTCTAAATAATTAAAAGAAGCATAAAATGACAAACCATGAGATCACTGCTCCTGAGTGACTGGATAGAAATCTAATTTCTTTCTGTCAAATCCCCAATATTAGTTGAGAATTTTCAATCAAAGTTTCTTTGGAGTACTTCTTATATTCTGCTACAATGACCAAGATAGACAGTAATAGTTTGCAAGCATTTTTGAGCCTGCTTTATTTTTTAGTTTTCATACCTCACACATTCTGCATATTGCTCGGAGAATTCTTCCACAAATTATTGAGGTCACATCCATTTAACCATCTAAAAACTGAGCTTCTCATTTATTGTAATAGGCAGTGAAATTCCCATATACAGAAAGTTCAAAAGTCACAATACATGTGCATACTTTATCTTCTTTATGTGTAACAGTTAAGGGCATTTTTTTTCCACTTTGATTCTTCAGAATTGTGATTTTACTTCAAAACTTTTAAAATGTTTTTTATTCCATTGCTTCAATTCACCTAAGTTCTTTCAGGGGGGGATGTGAAAGTGAAAGGTACAAAGAAGCAAGAACACAGTATTACATTCCCTTAAACAGGGATGAATTTAAAATTGAGGAAAATTTTCATCATCTCATGAACACAGGAAATTTAATTAAAAAATTTTTAAAAATTCTACTTGCTAAAAATCTAAGGCTACAATGTGGTCAACTTGATTATTTTGATCTTCTACCCCCTGCTGTATTTGGCATTTAAAATTCAGAAGTAGTATTTATTAGCTTGGATATTTCCTTCCTGGTCTTTAATTAGACCTGTTTTAAATGATTTTTTTAAAAAATTCACATGAAAATTCTGGCTGCCACTGTGAAGAACTCACTCCTGAAGACAGTGTTTGCTGTGCAGGAGCATGCTGTCTGTGGTTCCGTCCTGTTTGGCTGTACCATTCCTTAAGATCACAACTAATGGATCAAAACCTGCCTGAGAATCTCAGGCCCTAGTGGATTCCAGTCACAGGGGCTTTCTCCAAAACTAGATGATATTTCTGAGTCAACATGACTCCTGGCTCCTGTCCCTTATATGCATGATGTAGCCAATTGTACACAGGTAATTCTTTCACAAGGCTTCAAATACATTAACTGCGGAGTCTGCAACAGTTTTGAGAGATTAATTTTAACTGCTTGCTGTGTTTCATGAACATTTCTAGCATCCTGGTTTAGTATTCTTGACTCTAGTTAAAGTAAGGTTATGTCTAATTGTTCAAGGCCAAAATGTACGAGTCAGAACATAAAGGAAAATATATTATCAAAAGCACTTTTGTAGTAATAAGTTTTAGACCATATGAAGAAACCTAACTACCCAGACTTTGCTTGTTAGTGAATTGTGTCCTTTATGAGCTTATTATCTTCAATCTTGCAATTGTAAGGTTGAACTGAAAATAAGTTTGTCCACTTCAAATACACTGGCAGAGCTTTCAACTTCAGCTCTGCCTGCTGTCAGAAATATGCAGATTAGGTTTTGTTTTTGTACAGGTAGTTCTTTCCCCAAATTTTAAAACACCCTAATGGCACCAACAATAGCTGTGGAGTAATTTTGTCTACACAATTTAAAGCACCTCCATAGCCAGTTGTTATTGAAGATTTGACTAAAGGTCCCCCTCTGACTGAAAGAACATTTAACCAATTTGTTCTCTGCTTAAAGTCAGCTTCTTCTTCCCCGGACCTGTGTGAGGAATACACAACTTAGCTACAGCTGTACTTATCTACATACACAAATGAGCAGAAGGTCAGCTTTGAGTCTAAAACACAGCTTATTTCAGCTAAAGTGGGGTGGAAAACAAACCATACACCAACACCAGGAAAAGTGAAGAAAAGGGACTTAACACTCTGAATGGGGAGAAGAGTAGTTTTAGTAGATGGAAACTGTAAAAAGGAGTAAAAAAAAGGAAAGGAAAGAAATAAAAAAAAATGTACAGGAGACCCTTAGTCACTAAGGAACAGGCAAGAGAGCTACGGTAGAGGCAACAAAAGATTTCAAGACTCAATTGTGGGTCCTAGAACTCCTGAACTATGGATGGAAGGAGTGAGAGGTACAACTGAGCACACACCCATGGGAAAATGATCCCCGAAGCAAGGAGAACCTGGCTAAGATCTCTTGCACATTTATTGAGAGAGGAAGGGAGATCCTTCCAGAGTGATAAACAGAAGCCTCAAAACAGGCTAGTATAAGAACCAACTCTTTGGTGCCTATTTCCTTTAAAGCTCAGAAATGAGAAAAGCAGGTAACTTGTGGCCAATATTCACAAGACAAATTTTGCTTGTATCTAGTTTTAATAGACATGTTGAGAAGGGCTTTTAAAATTCCTGTGCAAAAAGGAAGTTTTAATTTACTGAGCGTCATCATATCTATTTATAAATTATATTTATGTTTCTGACACTTTTGCAGTTTTTTGTCTAAGACTTTCAGTCTCTCAATATAAACATACCAATATGATGCCATTAATTCTATACAATTTTAATATATCCATTTAAATACAATGACATCCGTCTGTGGCATCTCACCCCTAAGGGGAAGGTGAGCATCAGTGCTGGTGGTAAAAAGGAAGAGAAGTCAGAGGTTCTGCAAAAGCTTACAAAGTTTCATTAGTAAATTACACACTGGCATGGGCATTGGTGTGCATCAGTCCCTGACCTCCCTGTCCAAGCACACAGGGGTGGGTTTTGAACAAAAGGTTAGGGTGAAAGGGGAGAGAGAGAGATGGATTAAAGAGAGGAAGAGAGACAGATGCTTTAAAGAGTGAAGAAAAGGCATAATGGGAGAAGGAGAGAGATTGCCAGTCCTGGCTCCAGAGCTGATCCAGCTGGTGAGGGGTCCTGTGACCCAGATTGGTGGGGCCACCTTTTTACAGAGAAGTTTCCCCACCTTGGAGATAAATTTCTCTCTTTCTATTCAAACCAGTTCTCATGGGCTGTTCATTCTGTCAGAGCTTTCTGGAAATGGGTCAGAGAAATCTTTGGGGGGTCTTGGGGGTGTCTTGATACCCACTACAGTCCATATCCACTTCCTGCTGTGCTGGGTTGTGCTGCATATCTCCAGGAGCCAGAACAAGGACATTTGTCCCAAAAACTGCTGCCCTTGGTGTGTATGGCCCCTTCTGCAGGCACATCCTGTTCTTTCTTACAGATATGTTCTTACCAACAATCCTTGGCTGGCTCCACAGCTATCCAGCCAACAGTGTTTGAGATATACACAATATCCCCTTATCTTCCAGGCTTCTGCAACACCATTATTTACAATTTTAAAAACAAACAAACAAACAAAAACAAAAACACAAACAATAAAACCCCACAAAACCCACTATACAACCAAAAAACACTTAAAAATGAATGTTTGAGAACATATACAAAATATTTATTTTTTACCCTATTTCAAGTCTTACAAAAATTACACTCATGCAATTATTACAGGATTCTTAAGAACTTTTCTAATTATAATACTTTAATCCATCTGGTTTCCCTTTTTCATCTGACAATAATAGTACCCTTTAGAATCTACAGCCTAAGAGCTGCTAGAAAACTGTAAATGCCTCTCTTTAAACAAAGATCATTTTCTTTACAATGTTCTATTAATCAGGTGTTATTCTAACGTCCACATATATGTTTTACAATTTACAGACAAAGTCCAAATTAGTTATAGAATTTAAACCGGGTAGAAAAATTATGAGTAAAGGGAGGAACTGATGGTATTTTTAACTGTTTAATGATAGAAAGTGGTTTGTTATAATATTAAAAGGTTCCAGAAGGGACAATCATGATGCCAAGTGTGTCTTACCGAACATTAAGAAGTATTACAGTCTTGTATGAAGAACATCCTAGATTTCCCATTCAGTTTTCCTTCAGGAAACTGAGGATGGAGTGATTTATAAATGGAACAATGTTGTAATCTTAAAGTTATGGACATTTTCCTACTTTATGTGAAAACTTTTTTAATAATGGAGAATTTATCTGCTGTACAGAAAGAGACATTTTGCTCTGATGTTGCCATGTGGGAGCTTTCCTAGTCACCCTTAGCAATAATTTATTTGCAAAACCCTAAGGATATTGGTAGCTATCCCCCTTCAGCCAGAGACCTTCAACCTGAAAGAAAAGACACCACAACCATTCCATAGCTACTGCTGAAATTCCTTACAAATTTTCCTTCTGCTGGTAGAGAGAAGACAGCACTCAGACATGCAAGCAGTTGATTTGGTGTCTGGTGATGAACTGTTCCAGCTGCGCAGAGAGGAATACGTTACAGAACACCTGAGCGTTGGAAAGCTGTGCTGAAGGATGCCACCGTTTATTTTTTAGTTTAAAGTTCTTTGATATTAGGGGAAGTTCTTGAGTGTGAGGGTGGTGAGGCACTGAACAGGATGCTCAGGGAAGCTGGGGATGCCTCATCCCTGGGAGTGTTCAAGGCCAGGTTGGATGGGGCTTTGAGCAACCTGGGATTGTGGGAGCTGCCCCTGCCCATGGCAGGGGGTTGGAACAGGATAATCTTTAAAGCACCTCCCAAACCAGGCCATCCTATGATTCTATGGCTATGCCCTCACTGAAACAAATTTTGTCTGTAACACCAGCTGGAGCTGGCAGAGTAGGTGTTCCAGATTGCTTCTACACCTGTCATGAAGGTGATATTGATTATATTCTAGCATTCTGAACCACACATCTCTTAAGTGTCTGGTTTGCTGAGCCCTAAGCAGCCTGGCTCAAACAAATGTGTTTTAGCATGTGTAGAAAGAAGCTATATACAGTATGTGCCTCCACATTTCCACTTTATTTCATTTCTATCAGATGTAAATTTGTGTTTGAGAATATACAAAAGGACATGACAAAGAGCCCTGTACTGTTATAAGAACTGACAAAAAGCTTAAATTAATTTTTTTTGTGAGATTGCTGAATTTATTGACCTTACAATGTTTCACACACACTGCAATGAATGAAACTCTGGACTGAAATCACAAGACAGGGTTCAGTTTTACCTTTTCACCAGTTTAAAGTTGTTGTACTGAGTTAGAGGAAGCTTTGTTTATCCTTTTCAAAGTCAGATTAATGTACTTCTAGAATGATTTAATCCTATGATTTTGTTTCCTACAGATCAAGCTAAGAGAGGATATGAGATGGAAGAATTTCCACAATGGTACTACAAGGGTGATCAGGGAATCCCAATTTTCAGAGGAAATAACAATATTTTCAGAGCTGTGAATTTTACTATAATAATATAATTCAATAGGATTCATCTGTATTCCATACAACTTGAATTTTGGCCTTATATTTGTGACAGGGAAGATGCAACTCTAAGCTTTCTGATCAATCTGGACCTAAGTATGAATAACCTTTATACCATGATCAGATTTTTACTGCAAATCACCAGAATTATTTGCTTTTAGGTTTTTATCAAAACCATGACACTATTAGGTGAGTTTCCTCTTACATTTTGTTTGAATTCTCAGCGTATGCAAACCTTATTCAAACTGCAGCCAGACCAAAGTCAGAACCTTTGTCAGCAAAAACTGCTGAGTTTCACACAGCTTTAAATATTTTACAAGGTCTGAAGCTTTGTTTGCTGTCATTTGAAAGAGCTGTTAAGGTACTGCTCACAGTTTGCCTGACCTCAGCCAGTAATTTGGAAGGTTTACTCTCAGGCATACCTGTAACTTTCCACTTCACAGTCTCAACTACTCGGGAAGAACTGAGTGGGCAACATGTGAGAGTCTCAGTCTACATCAAGAATGACATTGCTTTTTCACAAGCCACTGGGAAGTCAGAAATAGAGCTCTTGAATGCTCACAAAGCAAGGTCCTAAAAGATTAAAAAAAGCAACACACTGTGTGGGGCTGGGTGCCTATCACAGCAGAAAGCAGGAGATGGCACTGCAAGAACCAGGTCATCATGTGCAGGCTAGAAAGCTGTGCTATCACAAGTCACTCAGTCTGAGAAGCAAGCAAATAATGGAACAAAACACAAATGCAGGTAATGGAGTACACCCAGTCACAGTGTGAACAGAAGGTTATTCTTATTCTTCCAACTTTTTGATTTCTAAGTACCACTAATGAAATAGCAACAGCAATTATCAATTAAAGATTTGTAGCTTCAAAGACAGCTGCACCACTTAAGTGGCAAGGAACTCTAATTTGAGCAGATTACAAAGTCAAACAGAAGGAAACTGAAGTTACAAATACACATCTCTATTGGCTTTTGGAAAATCTAATTTTATGTTGCCAAAAATCAGTGAATCAGCTGCCTGGGAGAAAAGTGTGAATGGTAATAGAAAGCATTTTAAGGATAGCATGAAAAATTTGGGAAAAAACTCCTATTTTCTGATAAATGTGGCAGCAGCAATGATCTGTACATCTGTATTTATATACAAAAACATATACTCAGACGGAAGGACCAGGAAACTGTCAGCAATAAAAATAAACTAAAATCTGGAAACTTTTGGTAATTGATAAAGAACTCAACATTCCAACAGAGAGATCTATGGTCTGTAGGGATAGGGATAATAATGAGATTTTTCATATATTAGGAGCAATGAATAGATTCCTAATATTATATATAGGCCACAGCTACACAGATATAGTAAAATGTTATTAAAAGGCAGCATTTGTTATTATTTCTGGACTGTATCTGCAGAAGAAAAAAACCACAGATTATTAATTTATTACAGAGAGGTAATTGCACAATTTCCATGCAAAAACTAAGAAAGGATAGCATACAAATGAAGTAGGGGAGAAGTCAGCAGATCAATGTAATTTGCATTTAAAGTTTTAACAAGCTAGAAAGTTCAGGGCTATCTGAACCATAACTGTTGATTTTCAGTAACTGTTGGAACATTGGAAAAGTTCCAGAGTGCTGGAAAGAAAACTAATGCTTCATATGCATTTAGAAGGTGGGCAGTCCAGATAATTGCTAATTTATCCACTTGAAACGGATTCTTATAAAATCTATCATGATATGAATTAATTAAAACAGAACTTTTAGATGGTACTAAAAGTGCTTGTCAATATAAACATAATGAAAATAGAGCCTGACAACACAAGTGACTTTTTTTTCCTGTGATGCCAAGATCAGAGTACCCTTTCTCACCCTTGTGTATGACAACTGGCTCTGTAGTCAGAGTTGTCTCAGCCTGGGAGGAAGCCAGAATTGTCATTGCTGAAGCCTGGAGATGACACAGTTTGGAGGACTGGTAAGCAACAATACAGATGGGTCACTAGTACAGAATGGGAGCAAGATTTGACATTTAAATTGTCAGTCAATCCCTGGTGCCTTAAAGTTGATCCTGACATGGGAAAATAGGAGAATCCCTTCATGTTAGGGAAAAAAAATAGGAAAGAAGAATTGTAAGAAATTGTGGGCAAGAGATCAAATAGAGGGACAGAAACATGGCTTTCCATGCCAGTATCTTTAAGGGATCTTCAAGCAAAGGATGTTGCAGTAGGTCATAAGGCTTGATATCAAGATATATAACTGAGAATGTTAAGAAAAAGGGGTGTTAAACAAGTAGAAGTAGCAATAAACAGCTTAAACGTGAGACAAGGCAGGAGAAATATAAATCTCCAGTTTGCACAAAGAGGAAAAAGCTGAAGTGAAGAAGGCTTACAAAGGTCAACTAAAACTGTGATCACACTACAAGAAAAAGCAGATCTTTTCAACTAAAAACCACTGGATTCATAGCACTGGGAAGAGACATAATACTATCACGAGGGTTCAGATAAAATGAAGACAACTGGTGATGTCAGAGGAGTGGACAGCTTGCAAATCTTTTTTAAGTTTCCGAGCTTCAGATCTGACCAAAATTAATCCTGCTGTCTAAGACTGCCAGGAAAAAAGGGCTCATGTTTGGGAACATTAAGGCCCTGCATGACTGTCCTTGCCATTTTCTCCTTCCTCCCTTACTGTTTTGTGTTTGTGCAGCACAGTGGAGGAAGGCAGCAAAAGAATCACAGTCAGAAGTAAAAGTCAAAACCACAACATGAAAGGATGGTGTGGAGGCATGTGTAGCTTGTCCAGGAATTGTCATAGAAGAATGGGGAAAAAACACAAACAAAGGTGAAGGAATCTTGGGAAACTTTGTCATGGCTCCACTGTATCTTGAAAACAAGCAGTCTTTCCTTTTCCCTTGTCTCATATGCCCAAGCCACATATCATTTTTCTCTTCATGCTTAGCTCCAAGACAGTTTTTTTCTTACCATTCTCATTTCTAGATCTTTTGTTCTCTTATTTCTCAAAATTTTGCCTTAGAAAACATTTCCCTGGAAATGCTTCCTACCCTTTTACTGGTTATTTCTCCTTGCCACTTCTCTGCCCATCTCCTACATTCTTTTAATTCTATCTGCTTTAAATACTAATTCTTTTACGGTAAGAACATGACCTTATTGGATAGTTCAAAAATGCAAATTTAGGCTTATGGGCCTACATTTTGGGTGGCAATACTGAATTGTACAGGTTAAAAACCTTGGCCCATCCACCAGCAAAGGAGATGTCTTCTGATCACAAAGCATCCTGCTAATTAGCATGCTCAGGATAAAACCAATTTACTGTGAATAAAACAAAGAATTTGTTAGATATTAACAACTATGTGCTATTAAAGCAAAAATGCTGATATTTGAGAAACCTATAACTACCAATTTCATCTACAAATAGGCTGACCTATATGAAATTCTTTCAATTTAAAATAAATATCTATGATTTTGGTAACGTGTCTGCTCATCATTCAAATTAGTACATCCTCATATTTCTCACTAGAACTGTATGCATTAATTTTAAAAAATGCATTTTTTTAAAATTAAACAAGAAAGATTAGATTAGGTTAGGTTAGAAAAAAGGCAGATTGGTTATCTTTAGTGAAGTAAAGGTTATACATTTCAACTACCATAAAGAATTGCAAAACTTCAGTGTGAGTAGGGTTAAAGGGTGGAAATGTGCTGTAACTTGCAGTGGAAATTTCCACTGCGTGCTTTATTGGCAGAGGTATGAGCCTTACCCGTGGTAAGGGGGGCTGGGAGTGTGGTCTCTTCATAAACACTTTGGAATGCTGTGCCACAATATTCTTCCTTCCAGTTTTCTGACCAGTTTTTGGTTTTGGTTCCCCTGAGTGTTTTGGGGTCACAATGCACCAGTGTGCATGGTAACCCCAAAAAACTCAGGAGGACCAAAATCCACTAAAATCTGTGGGACATTTTCCTGAGGAAAAACTGCTGGGTCATATCAGCCTCCCCTACTATTTTCTCATAGTGACACATTGCACTCTCTGTAGTGTCCTCCAATATTTGTCACCCATTCACTCATTTTTATTTTTGAATGTAAACACTGTGGATTTTTTTAATTCTGTAAAGTAAAGACATAATTATGGGTACGGGGAAAGTGTAATAACAAAACTGTTCTTCTGTCTGTAAAAGAGTAGTTCCTGTGCTTCTAAACAAGTAGTTGGTTATAGGACACAAGAGGGAAGGTAGGAATACTTGCAAAGTTACCTAGAAAGTCAAGAGAAGCTCAGTATGGGAGCCCAAGGTGTTCAATTTATTGGCCAATGATTTGGAAAAGGCCTTGTATAGTGAAGCAGCAGAGTGTGTGGCATCATTACTTTTAAGAGCCAAGATTAAAGCTGGCTGCAAAGGAACAGCAAAAATACTCAGTGCTTGTGAAAGAACAAACACAAGATAGGAAAGGGTTAGCAGAATTTTAAAAGTCACAAATATGGGCTTAATTAAGTTTTTGGCATAAGTAATAAAACTTCAGGGTGAATAATTACCTTAAGTGGGAATCAAAACATAACACAACTCTGTGAATCATGATGAAAGGAAAAAAGAAAAATAGATGGTTAAGCTTCCTTATAAATCCATCTTGCTGATGAATCCTTACTTCTGATCACAGTTCATTTCTCAGTGCCAAACTGAATATACTAGAAACTGAAAAGGTATAAAGAAATGAATGACAAAGAGATATGGTTTTTGCATGAAAAGAACCTGAGCAAAGAAGGACTTTTCATCTGAAAAAAAGAAATATATCAGAGGTGACTCAAAATCATTATTTGACTGAAAGTAAATAGAAAACAGTATCACAGAATCACAGAATGGTTTGTGTTGGAAGGGACCTTAGTGGATACCCTGGAAGAGTTCAAGGCCAGATTGGATGGAGATTTGAGCAATCAAATCTGGAGAAATATGTCCCTGCCCATGTCAGGGTAGTTGGATCTAAATGATCTTCAAAGATCCCTTCCAGCCTAAACCATCCTATGATTCTGTGATCTTGTGACTAAATGAAAATTTAGATCTCATGAGGAACCCTCAAATCACCCCCATCACTTGGAACAAATATTTAAACATATGCCTTAAAAAAACCAAAACAACCCCCAAAAAACCAATTAAAATATTTTGTCTATAACAAATTATAGGTGATCAGAAATATAGACTTCTTCGAGTTTGATCTGAAAATCTTGAAGAGGCTAGGTGTGTTTATGCCCAGGTAATCACTTGGTGGACAATGGGGAGGGGTTTTCTGTACCTAGCTAATATATGACCTAATGAGCACAGACATCTTTAATTAGATCAGAGCCCTGTCCAACTTGGCTTTGAATGTTTCCAGGGATGGGGCATTCACCACGTTTTCAGGAAGCCTATTCCAGTGTCTCACCACCCTCACTGTAAAAAAGTTCTTCCTTACATCTAGTCTCAATCTACCCTGTTTTAGTCTAAAACATTACCCTTTGTCCTATTGCAGCAAACTGCTGAGATCTGTCCCCATCTTTCTTGTAGGCCCCTTCAAAAAACTGAAAGGTCACAATAGGGTGTGCCTGTAGCCTTCTCTTGTTACGGCTGATCAACCCCAACTCTTTTAGCCTTTCCTCATTGGAGAGGCGCTCTGATAATCCTGTATCTCTGCTCTGGGCTGACTCCAGCAGGTCCCTGTCCCTCCCGTGCTGGGAGCCCAGCTCCGGATGCAGTGCTCCAGGTGGGTCTCAGCAGAGCAGAGCAGAGGGGCAGAATCCCCTCCCTGCCCTGCTGCCCACGGGGCTCTGGATGCAGCCCAGGACACGTTTGGCTCTCTGGGCTGTGAGTGCCATGGCAGGGCATGTGCAGCCTCTCAGCCACAGTACCCCCGAGTCCTTCTGGGCAGGGCTGCTCTGGGGCTGCTCATTCCCAAACTGGGTTGATTCCAGGGGTTGCAGATGCAGCAACTTGGTCTTGTTAAACCTCATGAGAGGTTTAATATAGGCCCACTCTTCCCACTTGTCCAGATCCCTCTGGATGGCATCCTGTCCTTCAGGTGTGTCAAACCACCTCAGCTTGGTGTCATCTGCAAACTTGCAGAGGATGCACTCAATATTTCATCTGTGTCATACAGGTAAATGTTAAATAACTCTGGTACCAATACAGCGCCCCGAGGGACACCACTTGGCATAGATATCCTTCAGGGCTCTGAGCCATTTACCACTCACCTCTGGATATGGCCATCCAACTAATTCCTTGTCCACTGAACAGTCTACCCATCAAACCCGTGTCTCTCCAATTTAGAGAGAAGGATGTTGTGGGGGATGAGCTGGACTTTGCTCTCCCAGTTCCTGGATGGAGCTCCCTCTAGCCAAGAGGTCTGGGAAGAGAGGTTGCCAGTAGAGACTTAGGAAAAATGTTGTTGAACACCTCAGCTTTCTCCTTACCCGCTATTACCAATTTTCCAGTTGTTTTCATCAGGTGGGTACGTTTTCTTTTACCTTTCCTTTGATTCTTTGTTCAAAGTATGAAGTTCAGGTACAGTCAATCCTCGTCCATCCTGAACCCATTCCTACACAAGTGAGTAGTGTTCCCAGACTCCTCCCAAGATACTCACCCATTTCCACTGCCTGTGCTTTTCCTTCTTGCCCTTTAGTTTAAACAGCCTGTCAGCCCTTTTTTGATTTCTTACTCATGGGGAACAAGAGCTCTGGTGCTCCATGGAACACACCCTCAAAGATCTGCCAGCTCTGTTCCACCCCCTTGTCTCTAAAGGTAATTTCTCAGGGGGCACCACTGGCAAAGTCCTTGAACAGCCTGAAGTTTACTTTCTTAAAATGCAGTGTCCTCACTTCAATCTTCTGGCTCATGTCCTTCAGGACTGTGAACTTCACCAGTGCATGATCACTGCAGGCCACACTGCCTCCAATCATGTCACTGATTAATTAATTAACTCACACAGGTTGGTGACTGACAGGTCCAGTAAGACACCCTCTCTATCAGCGCTGTCTGTATTACCTATTTTAAGAAAATGTTTATTAATTATTTATCTCGCTTTGAACGCTAGAGGGCATCAATGAAATTAACCATCAGAACTGATAATCTTTCGGCAAAAGAGTTTTTAAACAAAACACGGGCATTTCTTGCCAAAAAGTGTTGTGGTAGTCAGTATTTTAAGGGATTCAAGTGAAAAGAGACAAAATGCACTTAATCCCATGAGCAGTGATGAAGCTCTGCAGCTGCTCACTCAGGAAATACTTAGGCAAAGGATGCCCAAGCAGAGTGTTAGCTTTCTGTCATTGAGTCTCCCACAAGTACCTGCAGTAGAACCATACTAGAAGGAAAATTCTGAGATGAGACAAAACTTAGGGATGTCATAGCCTGTGCGTTTCTGACATTAAACACAACGCCACATCTACAATAACCTGACACTAGCATGCAAAATCTGTGAAACCAAGACATTTGTAATGAAAGTGAATGGACAACAGGGCTACGTCTGGCTGGTGGCTGTTCACCCTGCAGAGAGGGTATGGGGCTGGCTGGTGCTGGGCTCAGGGTGGCTCAGCACTGCCAGGGCAGCCCCCAGGACAAACCCCATCCCTGAGCACAGCACAGCCAGCCCAGGGAGGGGATGGTGCTGCAAAGCTGGAGAGAAAGCCTGAAAGGAATGTCCTGTGAGGAGCAGGTGAGGACTTGTGGTTGTCATGTTGAAGAAAAGGAGGCTGAGGGGTGACCTCACTGCTCTCTGCAGCTTCCTGAGGGAGGGGACAGGGAATGCTGAGCTCTTCTCCTTGTTGCCCAGTGACAGAATGCATGGGAATGATTCAGACCTGAGCCAGGGGTGGTTTAGACAGGACTGTGTTCCACGCTGCAAATAATTAAATGATGAAACTGTCACAGGGTTCTCTGAATATAAACATTAGAAATGTAAATTAAAAATCAATTAGGCAAAACAATGGAACAAAATACCTGCAAGTAAAAGCTTCTAAACAAAACCCCCACATTTACAAATTCCATTCGCTAGCCACATATTGCCTCAGGCTAGAAGGGGCAGATCAAGGAAAACACCCATATGTTCCTGTATTGCTTGCAGACTCTTTCCCTGAGCATCTTCTTTTGGCCATTGGCAAGGACAGGATTTTGGGCTAGGTGGACTTTTGGACTGACCTAGGGTAATTTCAAGGTAATTACTTCTGTGTACTTAACTGCACACTGTGTGAATTATTCATTCCTCTTTATTCTGATCAAGCATTTTTAGGTGACGATACAAAGAAAAATGTAAAGTTTCCTGATTGTTTCAGCCACTTTCTACCTTGATTTGTTTTGCTGTTTTGTGAAATTTTCATCTTTATGGAATGTATTGGTTATCCTTCTGAAGCCACACAGAGCTCAGAAACTGTGTTTCACAGGAACATTTGAATCTGGCCCAAATGTATTGTAACTAATTTTACATCTACCTTTAAAAACATTAATTAGGCAAAAATATTCCCAATAGAGATTTTCAAAATCAAAATGGTGTCTAATATGTTAAAAGGAGCTTTAAATTTCATTTGGAACCAAATCTAGTGGAATGGTGAAAAATGTTTTAAACCAGATTTGTGTCAGTAGCAACAACTTACAAAATTTTGATTGACACACTAGAATTACGAGCCAAGCTAAACTGAAATACAGTCTACTGCTAAAAGACCTGGCTGCTTGGATCAAGGCAAGCCTAGACTAGATTAAAAGACTTTTCAAAGTATTATGCATAGATTTTAAGCCAATAGCAGCAAAAGAAGACAGATACTTTTGGTAGATACCTTTTACCAGGTATCTAGCAAAAGGTCCATGAGTATGAATTTAAACAACTTTTACTAAGTTCAATCTAAATGGCTTTCAGTTTCCTTGAAGTGGATGTATTGAAGCCACTGATGGCTGCTGAAAGCAATGTTAAAATTATAAACGAGCTCACTGAGAATGAAAGGTCTGACCCTTATCTATTCTTAGTATTGTTAAATCAGGGACAGCACTAAGGAAATCTGGTTTGCCACCTCCGAGTTTAAAGGAAGGACTTTTTTCTATTAAAAAATAGAAAACTTACCATAATTGAAGCGGGGTTTAAAACAAAATTCCAACACAATATGGGATCATGAAACTGCCATGAACAAAGGATCATACTTCTGGGGTTGAAATCCAAATGATCACAAGTGATGCAGTCGTATTTCTTATGTGGTATCATGCATCCTTGATGTGATTTGTCTTTCCAGATAACTCCCATCCATATGTGAAGAAGAGAATTTAAGACACAGGATGCCTATAATTTGGCCTGTGAGAAACTGAAAATATGCAACAATCACACCCAAGGCACACAGTCAGACACATGGATAAAAACAGACCAAGTGATCTCTCTGCTGCAAGCAAATTTCTGAGGAAATTAGCCAGAATATCTAAATTGGAAAGGATGTCAATCTGCTTAGCCTGATTTCTTTTAATGGGAGAAAGAGGGGAACATATTTCTCTTACAGAATTGGTAGCAATCTTAGTTAGCCATATGGCTAACTAAGGACTCAATTGTCACAGTGAAGAAATACAGCAGGAGGTAAAGGGAAGCTCCCAAGTGCTGCTATTCCATGACTCATGCAAGTGGCTCCCTTGGAAGTGCTGCACCCTATGGTGCCACACTACACTGCTCTTGCCATCTGAACTGGTTTCTGCTCAGACACAGCAATGCTGCTGTCAGATTTCTTAAGAAAACTCTGTACCTGCAGCTCACCTAGAGTTTAGTAAACTTTTTGTAAAGTTGCATGTTAAGCCTCCAGCTTCTACTGAGATTTAAACCTCTCTTCTTGTCACTTAAGTATTCATTAGATTAAGAAAATTATGGCAGAGATGTAGCAGAAAAAAGTAAGAAATGTGTTTTAATGGTGAATGTTACTAGTAAATTATAAAAACTTTTCTGAACTGGTGACAGATCAGAAGACAACATTAGATTTCACATATTTCTGACGTCAGAAGAAAAGACATGAAATTATTTTGAAAAGAAACATTGCTGATATCAGTTACATTTAACTAAAAATGACATTACAGTGTTCTGGGAATTGAGACAAGAACAAAGAATTTGTTATGACTTACTGGTGTCTGGAAACTCAGACACATTGCTCTTTTCACCTTGATTGTGAGGCACTAAATCCTTTACAGTATCTTCTTCTGAACTGAGGTTTTTTAAAACTATCTCCCACTATAACAAATACAACTGAGATCACAGAAAATACTTGTAAGAAAAGATGCAGTTAATGATCAGAAAAAGATAAGTGCTTCTCAGAAACAAAATTTTGAATTAATTTTTTTAATGAAACTTTTAATAGATGTGCAGTTAAAGATTCTAGTTCATGCTGATCTGTTTATCAAAAGGCCAGAAGCAGCAGAGTAGCTGAAGCTAGGACATATTAGAAACACTATACTACTTGTGTTGATGAGAAAGACTAATATCTAGTGGATATGTTTGAAGAAAACAAATACTTTGTTCTAATTACTTTGGATTAGACTTTTACATCTTTTAGAAAACTAAAATCAGTTACTGCAAAAATGCCTTTAAAGCTTATGCCTTGGACTCAGTTTTTAAAAGGATGCAAGTACCTATCTGATTTACCAAAAACAATTATAAAAGGTGCTTAAATCCCGTAGAATCTGATTGTATCTTCACCACGGTGATTATTCAAGGTTTGTTTCAGTAGCACTGATGTTCTCCATTTCTGATATGATCACACATCCTCAAATTACATGTTTCATGTTTTTCTAGAAAAGAATGGCCATCAAACAGTATAGTCTTTTAGTCAAATCAATGTGTGCTGTGACTACACCTGTCCCTCATATGTTTGAATACTTTGCACGTTTCCCTGTTTACTAAACAACTGGAAGGCTTAACAGCAAGAAAGTAGTAGATGGTGTTCATATCAGTTTCAGCAGTTTCAGTACTGCTTTTGACACATTCTCTTGAGACATCCTTATAAATAAAGTGGTGAAGTACAGACCCACTAAGTGGACAGAGAGGTGGATGGAAAGCTGGCTGGACTTCAGCCTCAAAATAATATCTTAAGTGGCACAAATCCAGCTGGAAGCCAGTCACTTGAGCTCAGGGCTGGGTATTGGCATCAATACTGGAAAGAGTCCACTGAGAGGCTGTGAAGACAATTGGGTTGGACTGCCTGAGTACAAGGAGGAGCTGAGAGAGCTGGGACTGTCCAGCCTGGAGTGGAGAAAACTCAGGGGGTTGTTATCAATGTCTATAAATAAAAGGGGCATGGGGCTGGCAGATAAAGGAAGCTGGAGCCAGGCTCTGCTCATTGGTGCCCAGTGACAGGACAAGAGGCAATAGGAAGAAACCAAAGTACAGGAAACACTGTCTAACAGCCGAAATTTTTTCTAAATGCATAAGTGATTGAACACAAAACCAGGTTGCCTGGACGAAGTTACAGGGTCTCCATTCCTGGCAATATTCAAAACATGGAAAGACCCAGCCCTGGGCTGCCTGCTGTTGCTGACCCTGCTCTGAGCAGGCAGGTTGGACTGGGCATTCTCTGGAGGTGCCTTCCAACCCCCATTCTTCCACAGTTCTACCATTTAATTTACCCCATAAACTCCTCTAAACTGGGACCCTCCTATCTTATATATGAATAAAGCATAACATGACAACTACAGAGAATTCCAGTGACTGATGCAATCATATTCTGAATTGATCTAGAGGCGTTCTCCCATGTTTTCCTAGTGGGACATTTGGAAAAAGAGGGTTTTCTACTTTTTCTGATATGCTGGTTTTCGAAGGCTGAAGAATTATTACCACCTGCAAAATATTAACAGAATAAACAACACCAAATAATTTAAAACATCTGCTTTTTGAGAGCAAGTTTAAAAAAAACAAACTAAAGGCTTTGTAATAAAAATGCTGTCTAACAATATAATCTTGAAGCAGTCTGACAAGTTGCCCAATTCTTTCATGGCTGGTGCCTTTAAAAACTACTCCCTGTTGTGCAGCTCTTTGCTGAAGTTCCTGAAGTCTGTTTTGTCTTGCCAGTGTTTCTCTCCTTGCTCAAAGTTCAAAGACACACCATGCAAAGCCCAGCGCTTTTACGACATTAGTGATTAATATTGTTTATTATTTTATCTTGCCCTGAGTGAGCCAGATATTTCTCAGGAAGTGTATCCCAGAAACACATGGGCCTGCCTTTATTACACTCATAGTCCTCATGTCTAATGTGGCCCATTTCCTTTTTGCTCTGTTGGGTATTTGGCAGCACAGAAAGAGCATTAAAACACTTCCCTTATCATCTAGAAAATTCAGGATCAGTGCAGCTTTCTGCCATAAGGAATTTCCATCTGCCCACAGAGCTACAGAGGAAGCAATATAATAAACAGTCATTTTTCCCCTTTCCTGGGATGGAACAACAAAAGGGGTTGAAAAGCCCATTCATTCCTTCCCCTCTAACCCCCGGCTGGTGGCAAGTTCAGAGTATCAGAATTATTGTGTAACCTGGGCATTGCCCTGAAGTCACACTTTGTTTAAGGTTGCACAGAGACTGTGCTTGACTACCACTGATATTTTTTTTTTTCCTGAGATGCCAAGATCAATTGCACAGGAAAACTCTAAAAGCTTTATTTTCACATTTCTATTAGGCCTTTTCTGCCTTTGACAGATGGTATATTCTTCTGTTCACATGTATGAAGAGGAAAATATTTTTCAATGTTATTTTGTTCCTTGTTCAACTTCCAGGCAGTTTTCCACTGACACTACATTCTTATTCTCTAGAAAATACAAGCCATTGGCCTCTTCCCCATTTCAAAGACTTTTGGGTCCACAGCCCCATGTACTATTTCCCATTTTTACTGAGATACCAAACTCTGGTTTCCATCAACTACCTTCTTCTGAAATATCCTGATTGCTTATAAACAGCACTTTAAATGTCTCTTCAGTAGACCGCCAGTAAGAGGATGATAATTGAGTTTGTGGTTTGCTAATCACACAGACCAATGGTATCTTAACATCCCCTTGGGCTCAGCTGATGATATATAATGTCACTTGTTTTCTACTATTAGATTATTGACCAAAAAAAAAAATTCTGTGAACTTCTGGTCCATGAATCAGATTTACTGGCATTAAAGTAACACTATTATTATTCTTTAAGGTTATGTAAGTAACAGCAGTAACAACAGTAACAATAATTATTGGGTAAGCATAGTCATTATGAAGATTATTATTAACAATATCAATACATTTATTTAAACTTTTTATCTTGCTGTAGTGCAAAAACTGACAATATCATCGACCAATAAAAGTTCAAATACATCCCTTTAGTAATAAACAAATGGGATCTGCTCTAGTCCTACAAACCATTGGGAAATACTGGCTATCCCCAGAAGGTGGTGCTTATGTGCCACTAAAAGGAAACCACAACGCAGCCTCCAATTTCGGGCAAGTTTCTCTCATGACAGAACATAAAATAAACAATCGTTCCTAACTTCAGTGCTTCTTTTTAAAAAGACTGACTGAATTATCAGGATAACAAACTGGTATCTTTCTTCCACAGAAATTACTTTTCCAAGGTTTATAAAATAAGCTCTCATCTAATTTTATATGCACTGACAGTAACACAAGTTTTTGCTGGTGGTGAGTATTATTCCATGCCCAAAACAGTGAGAAATAATTTCTAATTTTTTGTTACAAGACAAAAAATTCTGCCTGTTTTTAGCTCCATGGTATGACAATTCTGTGAACATGAATTAAACTAATGGTTAAAACATGTAAATTGTTTTAAGTATGGATTATTTAATTTCGTACTAACATATACCTGACAAGAAGCTGCAGTTTTGATAGGTTTTTGCAGATTTTCACTGTCTTGCTGCAGTTTTAATGATTGATTTTTACTACTTCAAATTAAGAAAATATTTTTGAAAGCCAGAAAGTGAAGATATGTTTGCAAAAATAAGCTCAAAAATGTTTCTTTGGAATTGAAATATGAAGTATCTGGATGTCAAAAGAATCCATAAACCCTCTAATTTATTTTGTAAAAACCAATATTTTCATTTATGCTTGATTTTTCATGCAACAGGAACACAGAAATTATTTTAGAGCCTTTGGTATACAATATCTAGAATTTGATATGCCTTATTTAAAAGGCTAATTTGGGGAAGTGAGGATTGTATCTTCTACTTCTGTTATCAGCTGTTTGTAAGTGCTTGAAAACTTGTCTGTTACAGTCTGAAACTCAGCTTAGACTACACAGATGGCCTCATTCACTGATTTCTAACAGGGACTGCTCTAACAGGGAGGCACAGGAGACCAGGAGTTGCTCTCTACAGGTGTTATATCCATGTCTCCATAGATTCAGTGCTAACCCAGAGCACAGCATCTCCCCAGAAACACAAACTATTCTGGTGTCTAAAATGCTGAAGTGCTACAGTCATCACAGTTTTTCCTAGTTGTATGACCTGGTTCTTGCTAATAAACATGTAGCCTTCATTGCAGGCCTGTGTCTTGCCCAGGTTCCCCACTGGATAAAGCCATTTAGATGAGTTTACAGGTTGGTTGGTACCTGCATTGAATCAGACAGATACCTGACTGGAGAATCTTGGTAGGGTTGTTTCTGCCTGTGTTTTTAGCTCCATGGTATGTCAATTCTTCTGTGAACCTGAATTAATCTAATGGTTAAAAATAGAAACAAAAAAAACCACCCAAAACCACAAAAACCAAACCAAAGCCAAAACCAAAACCAGATCAGAACTGCAATGAAAGGGAAATGGCTGATTAATTTCAGTATGCAAATTTGGATATTCATTACACTATCTGCTTTCTTGACAGAGCCTGCCAACTTCCTACCACTATGTATTCACACTAATGAGTTAAAAAGTTAGCCAAAGTTTAGGGCCCTGATGGGTTATCTCCATTAGAATCAGGTACGGGGAATCTGAGTCAGACTTCTCCAGATTACTTCCAAAAAAAAACCAGACTGAATTTCTGTTTTCTTGAAGATACTTTAACCATCTGTAGGCAAAGTCTTCACTTAAAAACTGGCCAATCCAATACCCTGCCACGTATTGTCATCAGAAACATCTAGCCCTCTTCTCAGGTTCACATATCCAATTATTTTGCCTCCCATTTAAGTACCTTCTGTGACTTTTTGGAAGTGTTACCATTGGAGGCTACTTTGACTTGCTGCTGAAGGTGAGAGACAGACAGAAACACTAAACCCTAGGCCAAGGAAAAGCAGATGTCACCTCCATTTGGTCCTTTACCAGAAAAAATAAGAAAAGGAAAATGCCCGCAAACAACTCAAATGTCCTCCCATAACCTGGCAGGAAAGCAGAAAAAAATAACCAGCACTGTTCTGCTCCTTACCCCCACTGCTTGGTGACCAGTGAAGACATTGATCCCAATTTGTTGTACACATAAGAGCAATTAAAGGAGTTATTTTCAAACCTGGCTTAATTGGAGGTTGAAGGACACAAGGAATATATTGCTGAGGAAGGAAAATTGCATTTACCAGAGCTGTCCTCACTTTTGTTTCCTGTACTATCTCTTTTGGTGGAGCTTAAATGATTTAAAGTCTGAATTACATCTATAGGGACCTCACTCCTTCCTCTTTCGAAGGTTCTTTTCCCTCTCTTCCACCTCTTCCCTGTGGAGCTCAGAAGCATGGCATCTTGCACAGTTGAAACTGCACAGTGTTCTGCCCTCCCCAGAAGAATGAGGTAAGGCTCCCTATAGCAGGACCCAGTCAACACCTGCTCCAAACCTTTTTGCTCAATTTCATCAGGAAACAAGGCTCTGATGAGATCTCTTTTTACAAGTCTTTGTAACCCAGCGGTTCTCTTCTGCTTTGGTTCTCTAGAACCTCACACATTATGAATTTCAGTTGAACCTTGAGCAAAAGAACAGACATTCCTGGTATTTTTCTCTTGTTTTTCAGAGCTCTGGTAAGGGCTGGGCTGAAATCATCACCTCAGCATGTTTTGGTTAAACAGTTTTACTCAACCAGTGCATACAGGAAACCAGGTTTCACTTAGCCCAGCACTCAATGAACCACTTCCTATTCCAAGGAGTCAGTCCAGTATCTCTGGCAGGGATGCAGCTCTCCTCCTCTCCCATCCCCTCCCTCTCCTCCCATCCTTCCCCCTGGTACCTGAAAATCCTTTAATAACCAGACTGTAGTATTTCTTTCCCAGTTTCCCCTGAAGTGTGGCTGTGTGGCCACTACCCTCACAGCTTCTTGATCTATCAGCAATAGGATTGAAGCATTTGCTCCTCTTTAAAAACTTGAGCTGGCAGAAATACAGATATTATTCCAAGTTTCCAAGAGGAACTTCTGCTGAGCACACCTTAGCCAGCAGAGCCAAAACCTCTGTCCTGAATGTTGATGTAAGACACTGCAGGAGAGTTTCTGCAGAAGTGTTCCACACAAGAAGAGCCCAGGCATGTCTACACTGGATGTGGAGTTATTCAGCCCACACAGAGCTGCGGCTTACTGCCCATATGAGGCAAACTGGGGTCTTTTCTAAAGAAAGGTCTGAACCACAGATCTTGATTTGAACAAGAGCATGCACAGCCTGCTCACCAAAACCAAAATCACAACCCTCTCCCTAAACAGAATGCAGCATTTTACAGAGTAAGGACTTTTCCATCCTAGTGACCCCTCATTAGAAAGTTTAGATTAAAACACTTCTTTTTTTTAACCTGTAAGGTGTTTTCAGGATTATTTCACCAGTAGTTATGAGAGGTTTCATAGCGTTATACATCTATGCAGTGGTAGCATGACATTTACAGGGCTATCCTACGTTGGACAATCCCAGTTTGTCAAACTCCCACTTTGTATGTTTGCATGGTGTTTTACATATTTTTGCATATATATATATATTTAGATACATAGATATATCTCATATCCAGTAATGTTATTTTTGCCCAGTACTATTACATTTCCTTTTCATCTTTATGCATTCTGCATACATTAACATAGCTGTCTCGATCAATCACTTCATTACTTATTATTGTTATAGAACAAGCTGAAGAGTTCCTGCTAAAATTCATGCTAAGTTCATGTCTTAAAGAAATCAGCACCAACTTCCCCAACACACATGTCTAACACTTGATTCTGCTGCAGTGGAAATTTACAGTACACTGAAAAGAAATTTGATCAGGCTTTTTTCTGCATGCAAATGAATGAAAGAGTTTTTGGGAAGAGGTTGTCATTGCAAAGGGACTACAGGATTTAGGAAATGAATCTCTAAGAAAAAGACTAAGACTTATGTAACCTTGGTGACATATGTCATATATATTCAATGGTTTCTTTTAAAATATCACTGTTGTATGTGCATCCTCTTGTACAAAATACTCAGCATTTAAAAGCACTGGTTAATTCTGTCACGTAATATAGGGGGTGTTTTCTTCAGAGGAAAGAAAGGTGAACGTGGAGTTAAAAGAGAGGAAGGACTGGTTAACCAGGATAGACAAAATAAAACGGTTTTCTGAAATTATAACTTGAGCTCAGAAAAAATGGATTAACTTTTAAGAAACAAATGCAAGACACTTCTTTGAGGAGGAAAGTATTTTCAGAGAATTCACATGCTTGAGGAGAAAATGAAACAAAGCTAATTCAAAGAAAAGTTTGAAAGCTGAGGAAAAAAACCCCTGCCTATTCTAATAACATTAAGTGCTCAGTGGGAATGTCAATTTTCTTTTGGTTATAAAACTTGGATTAGACTGGAAAATGAAGTGCTTGAATTTTAAGGACTGAGTCAATCTTTGAATACTCTCTGCAATTATGGTCTCCCTGTAATTCTTTCTTGAACTTTATCCTGAGTAATCTTCACATGCATGCTTTGCATTCTAAATCATTAAGGGTTTTTTTCCTATGTTGTTTTGCATGGACCAAGGACCTGCTCCAATAGAGCAACTCCTGCACTCTAAATCAGTAGTTTTCAAGCTATTGTTTGCAGTCATCCAAGGAGAGCTGGCTTGTCACACGGTGCTGGCTGTAACCTTGTAAACAGAAATAAAAGACACTACAAAGATGTATTAAAAACTTTCCCACTCGGTCTCAGCAGATAAAACTGAAGGGACTATGCAGAGCTGTAAGAGCATGGGGAGGGTTCTTGGATAAATCTTGGATTCTGAATGTGATTTTTGTGTACTTATTAAGCTTCAGAAGCCTTCCACTCCTTCCTTGGAGTATCAGGACTACTCACCACAGAGAAATCTGTTACGAGAACAGCAGTGAAGAGTGGTGAAACCAAGGAGAGGAAGGCAAAATAAAAACAATAAACTTCAGGAAGGTAGATTCCAGTAAATTCAGGGAGACATTAGTTAAGAATTTATGGCAGGCCAGTTCATGGGGGAAAGGATTTAAAGAGACCTGGCAATTCCTCAAAGAAATGGTATTGAGGCACAAGTACAAACTGGCCCAATGCAGAGGAAGGATGGAAAGCGTAGAAAGAGACCAGCCTGGCTAAGTCATGAGCTTGTTATTAGCCCCAAACACAGGAAGAGAGCACAGAGAAAGTGGAAATTAGGTTAGCCTGCTGGGGACAAGTATTTTTCAGAAGACACAAAACTCAGGCCAAGGCTCAAAGAGCTGTAATTAGCAAGGAAGACAAAGAGGAAGAAGAAAGCAATATATAAGTAATAATGACATTAGTAACAACAAGCAAAGCACGAATAATACATCAAGAATAGTACAACAACAATAATAGGAGAGAGGCAAAGCTACAGGGCTTCAGAAACCACTAAAGAGATCCCTTGAGAATCAAAGGGATCTCTACGAAGCTAACACACTTCATTGAGTGCTAAAATATGCAGTTTGAATTTATAAAGGAAGAACAAGCTAGGGAATTTTTAAATATGTTATATGTGAAAACAACTCAAAATAACTTTCATATCGGTTTGACCCAACATGAAAATTTTCTTAGCATAATGCCTGACACAACCTCAGGGCATAAGCAGTACTTGTGAAAAAAAACAGAGATAAGAAGCCTCTACAGAGGGAAAATACAATGTATAACTTTATTTGGAGAGATGGAAAGAAGGAGAAAGTGTTCAATGAATGAGAAAATCCCACTAACAATGAACCTTATGGATCCCCTCCAACTTCAGACATTCTATGATTCAGTGAAATCAAGTTTTTTCCATAAAGTAACAGGACTCGCAGCTGAGGATGCAGCAGGTAATTCAGTGTTTTCAGACACTATAGAGGCTTTTGAAAACTGTCCCATAAAACATCCTCATCAACAGCTTACAGAAGCTTTTTTTGAGTCTCTTAACATAGAAAGGTGCATAATTTGTTGGCAATCCATACCCATAGTGGCCTTATTTATATTTAGTCGTCAAAAAGGAGGGCAGTACTGAGTGATGCCATGACCTGAATGAAGCCCAGCAGGCATGCATAAAAGTACTATAGAAAGCAGGGGTAATCTACCAACTATACAAATACCACAGACAGGAGAGCTGGCTAAGGAGGAACTAGGGGTAAATCACACACTGAATGTGAGCCAAGACAGGCTTGCTCTTACAAAAGAAGCAAAGATTCAGACTAGGTTATATAAACAGAATGTATACCACAGAACAAGTGACGTAATCTGTCTAGTCGGATCAGCGCTGATAAAACCACAGGGTGTGCAGGATAAGGCAACCAGTGTGAGGCACTGCCCTTCAAGGAAGACTTAGATCCACTCTAATGGAAAGTCTAATGGAACCACAAGATTTTCAGACATCTTGAAAACATAACCTAGATAGACTATTAACAAAAAAAAAAACCCACTGAAAATCAACATGTTAATAGTCAAGAAAAGAAAAAGAGGGAGATTGGTTTTTTTCTGTACCTGCTTGTGATGGCTATCTGCTGATAGAATGATTTTTCTATGTCCCTATTCACTAAAATTCCCAAATCTTAGGCACATTCCTGTGGTTCCAATCAGTTATTTTAGAAAAACATTGTAGAAGGCAAATTGTGTTCAAACATTCATTACTGTAATGAATATATCATACTATATACCACTCATACCTTCGCAATCAATTCCAGCTAAGAACTCTCACATTCTTCAGCACAAGAAAAATGCAGTATACGTACACAAACAGTGTTCCCAAATTGTCTTTACTTAATTCTTCTTCAGTTTCCTTTTAAGGAAGCACATGGCCCAAAACAAAAAATGTTCTTCTTTCTAGCTTCCTTTCCTTTATCTTCCTCTCTCCTATGCAATAATGACCAAAAATTCCAGCTCGCTAGCTTAAATAACCTCTCTCACACAGAAAGCACTTCTGAAATATCCCTGAAAAAATAAGAGTGCTGCTTTCCTGATGACTGTCCAAGACCTTATTTCAAAATTAATTCTGAGCAACTAAAACAGAAGTGAGAAATGGGGGAAATTCACACTATTAAAATAATCTCAACAAAACAGCTAGTCAAGTAGATCACCCCTGCAAAGCAGAACACATCTTACGGTTGAAAGCCCTACTGTATCTCAGAGTGGAGAACTGTAGCAGGCACAGGCCCTGCGGACCTGCCTTGGCGTTCAGAAACAGGATGCTGAGTCAGGATGACTGAACAAAAGGAGCCCCTCTCTCCCGCTCTCGGACCCTGGCTTATCTCTCTGTAAAGCTATAGGTCACTTTCCTTTAACCCTTACCATTGGACAATTCTCAATCCTCCCTAACCCTATATAAACCCCTGTTTCTGCCCGGCTCGTCGGAGCCGCTGTCCCTGAGACCCTTCGAGACACTCCGTGGAAGAGCTACGAAGAAGACCAATAAAGACATCGTCTTAGAACCTCATACAGCGCTCTCCTCTCTTTCCCGGTCTTCCGAGTGCCTGCTGGGTGCTCCAGCCAAGCCTAGCTAGCCTAAAGAGCTGAAATCACTCATGAGCTGATAATCACTGAGCTGTATATCACTAAAGGCTAGCTAAGGCATAGGCTGGGTGCACTGCCACAGCTTGGGCTGGTTAGCCCCCCTCAGAGCTGAGCTATCCGGCTTTGATGCAGCTCCTGGGTACACCCCGTAGCCCAGCCAGCAGCATTAGAGAACACACTGCATTTCTTTTTAGGAATAATTATTAGTATTAGCTGCTGGTTTTTCCAGAAAGAAGTGAGAGAGAAATCTTTATCATGAGAGCTGAATTACTCTAATTTACTAAACTGATGGACTGAGAGTGACACAGGCATTGCTTGATATGTTATGCATCAGATGCATGGAAAGAATTAGTGAAAAGAAACAGATTAATTACAGCTTTGAAATACTATTGTCAGAACTGGTTCATATTTCATAAAGTCAGCAAGGAAATTAGTACAGAATTTATTCTGGGTTTTGCCCACTCAGACTAAACTCTTTCCTCCTTAAAATGCCAATCTTAGAAACTGAGATAGATTTGCAAACTGTTTTGATGAAATTTTCATTATTTTTTAAACTGTTACTCATTTATTGTCCTGATAAGAAAACAAGGTTCTCTGATCTCCACTGCTACCACATTTTGAAAGTTGGTTAACAGAAATCCAGCCTGATACTATGGAAGAATTTGAGATATCAAATGCTATATGCACTGCTACTTTTTTTGCTGTCACCAGCAGATAGTGAAAATTTACCCTCTCACATAATGAAAGTGCAAAAACACATGTAAGGGCAGGTACAATTCCACAGGCACAAGACCAAGATAGAGTTTTGTTTATTACTTGGGAGCATATTCTGTATTCTTGAGGACAAGAGGCTTTAAGTACTTAGAGACAATACCTAAATAACAAACCAATTGGTTAGATAGTTTTGTATTTAGAAAACAGCTGTAAAAACTTCACTGATGTTGCAAAATTCAAGCATTGAAAAATTAGGAAATCCCCTCTGCGACCTTGGTTTTCACAAGTTCACAGGATTTTTCACACTGAATATCCTGCTCCAACAGGCATGTTCCTGACCCAAAAAGTTTTTGAGCTTTTGTAATGCAATGTGAGGAAAAGCTAGCTGCTTCTAGTGTCATTTTAGCAACTGCCAAGCTGACACTCCTACAAGGAAATTCCAGCCCAAGACAATTAGAGGGGTGGAAAAAGTCTAACCATTGAAAAATAAGATTTCATAAAGTTTTAATAGAAATGGGAGGTAAATTTATTAATAACAAATATGTAACATACACACAGCTGCAAGGCATAGATATATATATGCAACTGGTCAAGACTGGCATAAAAAGTTTAGGAAGTTTGTGCCACTCTAGCAGTTACAATACTATAAAAATAGGCAAAGGTATAATTTGCAATTTAAAAAAAAAATTTGAGAAACATCCATAACAAAAACTGTAGGTAACATCCAGACAACTTGATTTTAGTGGTAACAAATTCTTTTGGATAGGGTATAATGCTTTTTTTTTCAATTTAGACCAGTGAGACTTTTATCATGCACCAATCTGCACAATGCAGTGTTCACATTTTTTTGTGAGGGATTGTACTGTCTTTTCTTCTTCATTTCAAAATGCTTCCTTTCTCAGGGTAGTTCTCTCTCTTTCATGGTGACTCACTCGGAAGTACTCTAGCAATGCTGCATCTTGCAAATAACTGAGGGCTTATGCTTTCTCCTTTATTTTGGTGGTCTCTAATTTGGGTGGTCTCTAATTTGCATTTGGTTTAAATGTGAAAGCAGTTACTGTATGCTCAACAGATTTTTTTAAAGTACACATTTAGTGATTGCCCAAAAAAGGGTAAAATCACATATCTGCTATCAAGCAGGTTCTGATAAAAAAGATCATGTTCTTCTTCAGACATGAGAACAAGCAGCAGCTATTTCTAGTCAGCAGTAATTAAAGAGAATAGCAGGGCTCATTTGAAGTTTAATTCAGGAGGATCACAGTAGCAGCACTAGTTCCAGTGTGCTGGTCATGTTTCTGTCCTCAGAGTGACCCTGCAGGGCTCCTGTTCCCCTTCTCAGCATCAATGCAGGCAATTCCCAGAGGATGGATACTCCCTAATCCACCTTCAGGAGGTTAGAAAGATTAAATAATAGATGTAAGATTTATTTACAGGTAACTGGGATGCTGCAGTGTTACATTTCTATGCTACATGGTTCAAAAGGTCTTGCAAAACAGCAGATGATAAGGCTAGCAATGAAAGGAGGCAGTTTATGCAATTTATCTATAAAAGAAGGAAATAGCTTTTTCGAGGATGAATCACAGTTCCTGTGAAATCAATTGATTCAGTGAAACCAGCTATTCACTCTGGTAAGGTAACATTAGTGTAAATGTAGCTCTAGTGTGCGTTTACTGACCGAATAAGTACAATTGAAGTTCATGTTTTATTATTTAGAATTTTTTCCCTGTTTTTGTGAATGAACACACATGACGTCCCTTTAGACCACAGGTCTTACTTTACACACTGGATGCATTTCTGAGGAAAAAAACCCACTTCATTTATCAATAGAACACATCAAGTGTGAGGTGAAAAGAACTGAGTGACAACACAGGTAACCTTTGCCTTCTCTTTCCATTCTCCTGGCTTTCATTTATGGCCACTGCTACAGGAAGAGTTTCACAAACACTTTTTGTGTGGTGTAGACTGGCAAAAGGAAAGAGAGTAAGAGAGGGATTAATTAGTCAGCAAGAGAGGGAAAAAGGAAGAGAGAAAAAGAGATCACAGTCCTGGTTCCAGCATCAATCCACCTGATCGGGTGTCCAGTGTCCATGTGCACCTGGATTGGTGGGGGTACCTTTTAACAGGTAAGTTTTCCCCACTTTGGAGATAAATTTCTCTCTTTCTATGCAAATCAGTTCTCAGGTGCAGTTCATTCTTTCAGACCTTTCTGGAAATGAGTTGGAGGCTTTGGGGGTCTTGGGTGGTCTTGATCCCCCCTACAGCCCATGCCCACTTCCTGGCCTCATTCCTGCTCTGCTGCGCTGTGTTGTGCTTATTCCCAGGAATAGACATTTGTTCCAAAAAGTGCTGCCCTCACTGTGTATATCCCCTTCTGCAGCCACATCCTGTTCTTTCTCACAGCATGTTCTAACCAACAATCCTTGCTTGGAATTACCAACAAACCTTAGCTGGCTCCTCAGATATGTGGCTATTGGTGCTCAATACCTGGATATCTACACACTACTGTCCTTAACTTCTAACCTTTGCAAACTGAGCATAAAATAGAAAAACAGCTATAATTAAAGAGGAATAATTTTAAATTAGTCCTGAGTAAAAAGGTCTGAATAGTCCCCAAACACATGGCTTACATTCTGACTTTTTTTGAAGGAACTTCTAAAATATTTTCTCTCTTCATCTACACAGTCATTGTAATAAAGTTGAGATGATACCATACTACATAGTGTCCAAATGAGAGGTGTTTAATAAAAGTAAATTAAAGAACATAGTGGTTGGAAACAGAGATTATACGAATTTTTTGAAAGGTAAGCAGTGTAAAAAAGAATATAGTCACAAGGCCCAGTAGGTTCAGAAAAATATTTTCCATCGCAAGGGGATCATAGTGTTCCATCTCCTGACTAGCATCCCTAAAATTTCCAGGCCACAAGCAATAAGAGGAAATATCTGAAGGATCCTACAGCAGCACAGACCCTCAGTCTTTGTCTTGCCTCAATTAGTGTAAGACTTCTACTTTGTTTGAATGATGTATTTGAATTGCTTCTACTGCAAACATTTGCTGCCCCCAAAGACTCCATAGCTCAGTTCCCATGGCTCTGTGTACTCTGAAAGATGTGTCATAACTACAGTATCAAGTTTCTGTGGCTGCTATGGTAATGAAAGTACTTTAACAACATTGCAAAGTGAGAAACAGGGATATAAAACACGAAGGTTAAACAGCAGAGTTTGAAATTAATTACTGAGGAAGGTTTGGCTAAATAGGTAACAGACATACCAGTGACTTTACTTCTTTCTGTGTAAGATTAATATGAAGCTGAACTAATATAATCAAAATTACCCCTTTACCTAGACAGTTCTGCTTATTTGATTTGTGCATTGATTACACAAATGTGTACATTTATTTAAAAAAGGGTCAATGACTGAGTAGTATCTCATTATTTCTGCTTTTTCTTCTGCAATATAATTGTTCCATTACTTTCTAAAGCATATCTTTATTAGTGTTTCTAATGAACAATGATAATGTGTTATTTGAGTCCAAAGCTAGAGTAGAAAGCAATCCTTGTGCTTATAAAATTAATATTTTGACATTCAAATTCCCCATCCAGTCTGTAAAGAGGGTAGCAAAGTGCCCCTCACCAAACTTTAGTGCTTCCTTCAGAGGAAGTGAACCAGCTGGGATACCGTATTTTGTAAGAAATTAAAATATGAAAGTTGTCAAGTAAACAAAGGATGGGGACACTGAGAAAACAGAAGTATAAGCCTCAAAGAGCAAAACAGGATCTGCTTGTGGAAAGTGAAATCTAATCCACTACGGAAGTGAATCAGCGTCTCACACATATACATTCCTATATACCTTCTATAGAAACACACAGAAACACATGCAAACATGGTCCTATACACACAAATGCAGTATAAACTTAAAGAGTGGAAACATTGACAAATGTGCCAATAGCATTTTGGCATCACAGCCAGCAGAACATAAGAAATAACTTGTAAGTGTACAAAGAGTTATGGCTAAAACACAATATATTTTGCATTACATATACACAAATAAGTTGACATGAAGCAAAAAAGCCTGTCTGTACTTCATACAATTCAATTGCAATCATGCCTGTAATTCTGGACTCACTACATCTGTTAGACTAGCCCATTAAATTCTTTTTCATCTGCTGGAAACAGCTTTTCAAAGTGCTAAGCTCCTAGGAATGTTTTCAATTATCTAGACATCCATTACCTTACACGTCATACTACCATTCTGTTACTCCAGTCTCAGGACCATTCAGACCATTCAAACCTTTCTCTATGACCACAGGTGCCTCCCAGTCCTATGGCAGTGCAAACAGGCATCATAGGAGTTCTTGTCTTGAGTTTATGGTGCAAAATTATAGTGTAAAAAAAGAAAAAAAAATGAGAAATTAGGTGATAACTAAGGCCAGTGAGACTTATGCGAGTTAACTATGCTCCCATAGTTACAATGCCTGTAACTTAGCCAAGACATGATCCCCAATCACCAGGGTCTCAGTTAACGCCTAAACTGCAAAACAGTGCTTTGTGCATGGGAATAATGCTAAACCAATGAGTCCTTAACACCATCACTGATATGACAACCTTGGCATTTCTCCTTCCTCTTAATGATATCAATGGTAGCAATTTTATTTGCAATAAACATGTGTCACATACAAGCATGATATTGCATTTTTTACATATCAAAGATATTTTTATACTTATTCAAATTATAATGGCAGTGTTGCTCCCTTAGAATAAGTTATAGAAATTTGCTACATACTATTAAAGTCCTGTCTGACAACAAGAATTTTTGCTTTCCTTGCTTCTCTCTAACGTTTATTAGGACAATATCTGAGTTATTTGTTCTTGTTAATTTAAGTTTTATGACACTCATATGGAATGATACAGATACAATAGAGTTGTTGAGTACAAGTTTATATATTCTAGGTAATTTATCTGAAATTTACATAATTTTCTGGGCTTTCCCTGAAAAGCAAATGAGAAACAGCAACCAACCAACCAACCAAAACAAAGCCCCCAGGTTTCATCTTGAGGTTTGCCTTTTTTATTCTCTCCATTCTTCCTTTTTTAAAAATTAAGTTATGTCTTTGAAGATTTGTTCTTCTGTGGTTTTTTTAAACCAAGAGAAGAAGAATTTAAAGCTAACAGCATAGCAACTGTGCTAAAGGAGTAAGCTATTAGTGACAGTCACTGTCCTTATTAAGGCCCTGACAAGCACCAGCATAAATTGCTATTTGGCCAGATGCAGAGATACGAGCTCAGAGATGAGCAGTGGAATGCAGAGAACTGGGGCAGAAGTCTCCTTTTATGTACTCTTTTTCACATCTCCTCCTCCTTTCTCCACGCTTTGTTATGCTAAAGGGTGCTAACAGTGCTGCGCAGCATGTGCCATGTATGACACTCACAGGTCTTCCAAACATCAATCTATATTGCATCCACCCTTTGTGGGGGGCTACAGTTCTAAAGACCTATGTTATCTTAATTTCAGTCCCATTCCCCTTACCTACCCAGTCTACTACAGAATAAATAGGGTTGTCTTTTGTTCTCCCCTTTCCATTTTATCCATGTTTAGACTTGTAGTCCCTAAGCATACAGAGATAAAAACTAAAAGGAAATAAATTCACCCTCCTGCCTTACCATTCACTTCACCATTACCAGCAACATTCCTTTGTACACGTCAAACCCATTTTCAGACCTTATTATTACTCTTTTGTTCCATTAAAATCCATCTTGCTTCCATAGTGAATCTTGTCAGATTTCTCTTCCTTGACTTTCAGCCCATAGCCCCACTATCACCTGCCATTTTATACATTCATTGATTCCTTCTCAGAACTTGGTTCCACAAATCTGATTAAAGAAAATGCCTTGAAAACAGAGACTTTCTCAATGATGGTGCTTTATCCTTCTCCCTTCTGTGCTGTGGGCTGCATCCCCCTCCCCTTTGTGTTAGAATTGGCACCTGGAGCTCTTGAATAGTCACTTTAGTCTCCTAATGTTGCTTAAGACAAACTGAGTGGAAAAGACTGGATAATTTCTGCTGGGCATGGTGCATTGAGGCAACTTAGCATCATTTATCAGTGTCACAGCAAGGTATAGGACAACATACTGACTGCAAGAAGGGGAAGGGGGGCAAGCAGGAAGGACATGGGGATTAAAGGACATAGCATATTTTGGTTTCCTAGCTTTCATAAGGAACTGCAGCCTAAAGCTTCCCTTTATCTGTCTTGCTAAGCATTTTCCAGCTCCATTTCCTGTCAGTTTCCTGTCCATGATGTTGTGCTATGCATGTATATATCCCAAGCCCACTCCCAATTCAGTGTTCCATTCCCCCTGCCCATCTGCCCCTACAAGTTAAAACTCCAGTCCCCGGGTCAGTCCTTGTCTCCACTGCATTCCTACCAGGTTCCTCCTGCCCCAGCCCTGTCTGTGCAGCTGGGGTGCAGGACAGACCTGATGCTCCCAGCAGCTGCCTGCCTGGAGCAGAGCTGGCCCACGAGCAGCTGGGACTGACTGTGCTGAGAGAGGTTTTGTGCCTTGGCTACTGCACAGCGTGCACAGCTGTGTTTTCAGAGTGACGTGTACAGGCTGGCCAGCAAGAGAGGCCATCTCCATCAGACTTGAGATTAAGGTGATGAACTCTTCTGAAGTCTTGCAGCATATTCCAAGTGAAGTAATTCAAAGTGTAACTTGGCTATGTGTGGGTGGAACTCCATGGGAATAGCTATAAGCACTCTGCCAAGCTGCAAATACCATAGTAAAGAGGTGGCAGGGCTATTCAAAGCAGAAGCTGATGGATATCTTTCTTAATTTGAAAGAGAAAAGTTTTCTTCTATCTGAATGGAAAAATTACATACAAAAACATGCCTCCAAATGTTCAGTTAAGGCACACGTTCAGTCTTAAATGTGAGTAAAAGCCCAAAAAAGTTATAGGCAACCAATGATACATTCTTAACAAAAAAAGGTACGTTAGCTTTCATAAAAGATTGCTACCAGCCCAACCTGTAATTACTGTTGTATACATTACAGCTACAGATCTATGTGTTCTACTCCTAGTTTATACAAGTTACAGCTTATTTCTTGCAAGTTCAAGGAAGTGGCTCTTGCGGAATTATCTGATAGGAGAAAATAATTTCACAGGCGTTAGTTTAGGCTGTATTTTCAGATAAATTAGAAAAAAGCAACAACAACAAAACCAATGAACAAACAAACAAAAACCACTTGAAAACCCCAACAACTGTCATGATGTTTTTTTAAATTGTCAAATTCACAATGGAAGTCAAATTGTCAGCACTTTTAATGGGACAATATGATGTAAGTGTGTGGACAAACAGGAAGTCTTTGAGATTATGAAATTATCAAAGCCCTAAATTGCCAGGATAAAACTGTAGATCAGGGACAGAAGTTAGTTTATGATGTTATTCCACAAGGTATGCAATGCAGTCAGATGGTAGAAATATTTGATTCATTGCTCTGGAAACTCTAAGGTGCTATAGTGAATTTACACAAATCTCACTTTCTGCTAAATTAATCTGGCTTAAAGCAGTTTATAGTTTTACATTGTAACATACATTAGAGCTAAATGTACAGCATATGTTCAGACTTCCTTAAAATCAGGTCTTCCTCCAATTTTTAATTTTTAATTATTTTTTAATAGAAGTGTTGCCTCACTTTTGAACCTCTTATTAATATGTTTGTTTAACTGTAAAGATTGAGTTAATGGAAACTAAACACCAATAATTGGATAGACATAACTGAAAGGAGAATCTCACTGATAGATCCCTAAAGATTTGGATGACACAATTTAAAACAAAATACGTAAGGCAAATATTAACTAACTTTGGAAATCTTTGCCAAATTGTTTTGATTCCTGATGGGTTTTTTCTCGTCACTGTGGCAGACCTGTACATCAGCATTGCATGAAGTCAGTCTATTGGACGAGTGAACAACTCATCCTTCAGTTCACCTAATAAAGAGCTCAATAATATTTTGCCTAAAACAAGATGTTATCCCTTGCTTTCATGTGTTTTGCTTCTTTCCCATTAAAAGTAGAAAAGTGATTTCAAAACAATAACAAAATATGAAATGCACTTACAAAAAATCTCTATTTTGTTTTCAAAACCTCTGAAATTATTTATTGAGGTGGACAAGTTTCCACTGAGATTAATTTTTCACTTGACATTTCATTTTCTACTTTTTCCCACCTCTATTGATTTGTTCACATCTTTTTCAGTTTGATTAAATGATTGATTGTAATTATTTGAAATTATTTAAAATAACTATATTTGGGAAAATGCTAAACAGTAACTTCTTTTATAGTTTTATGAATTCTGTTCACCTCTGATAAAAGTAGTAGATGCAGTCCAAAACAGCAAAAGAAAACAAGAAATTTCAAAAAAATTTCAAATTACCATAAAACTTTTATTATATTGATCACCAGAGTTCTGCATATCTCTCTCACAAAATTATGAATGAAGAAAGCTATCAAAGATCAAGAGCAATAGACATTCATTCTGAAAAGTAGCCAGCACTATATGGCTGAACTAAAATTTTTTGTGATAAAACCGAAAGCCGTATTTTTTGTATTAGTGTTGGTCAAGAATTTAATCAGAAAACAAACATTCATAAGCTATTCCCACCCTTTTCCTCTGAAAATTACACAAGTATTTATGGGGACTACACTCCATTAGCAGAGAAAAATACTATTATCCATTGTGGCCACCAGAATATAAACACAGCCCAGATTCTCTTGAATTCCAATTAAAAAAAAAAAAAAAAAAAAAAATGGAATGTTGATAGTTTATTTGCTTTTAAAGTTTTTTTTTAAAAAACAGAATTGATAAGAACTCCCTTTTCATCAACTGCATTAAGATCACACTAGTTCAAGGAATTCCTTTCTCACAAGCCCTAAGTCATCTTTCCTGACAGCACACAGAAAATGTCTCTTACGCTTTCTGATTCCTTGTGCCACAGTATATGAATGTTTTCACCATCTCTCTGCTCTTTAGATAGTTTTAATACATACACACGCTTATGTTCTCATCTTCCCTTTTATAGATATTCTACAACACACAGAAGAACCCAAAATCTCAGACAGTGATCTACAAACGGATGAGTCTTTAGATACTGAAAATGTAGTCTGTCATCATCCTTCATCAATTCACATTGCAAAGCTTGAGATCACTCAGAAACAGCGAGGGAAGCTGGAGTCTGTATCATATGTTAGCAAAATTGGTGCTTCAAAAATTTCTGGCAAACGTTTCTTTCCTAATTGGGGAAACCAGAGTGGCCTAGTTTACAGATGAATCCAAATAATTCTCCAGGTTTTGTGTTTGGATGATGTGTCACTGTTTCAGCCATCAGTCAAAGAACAATAAGTGCACTTGTTTCCACATTTTGACTGAGTAGGCAGCAGCTGACATACCTATCAGCTTGAGTGCAGTCTGAAGACTTCTTAGATCAAAAATGCATTCACTAGTAGTCATTCAGCATCTAGCATAACATGCCATATTTTGCCACTAATGAGCTACAAACAAAATCTCATCTGTGTACTTGGCTGTATTGGAAAAGGTAATAGGCACAGGAAATACCTGACAGAAGTGCAGACTCAAGTTGATGTCAGTAATTAAAGTGCTGGCCAAAAAAATTTGTTGTGAGAAAGAGAGACTTAGAGGAACACAAAACACCTGGGGAGAAAATGAGTGACCATCGAAAAAGAAGCACCAGTCTGAGTCAGTCTGAGACCAAAGTGACATTTGAGACAGAAGTGACTTGATGGAGACTAAATGAAACCACAGCACATTCAGCCATGCCCGTCTTGTTGAATGCTAACAAGTGCATCTTGCGCAGCAGCCATGGCAAAGCCCTGGAGAGAAGCTGGGCTGGACAGCATGATGATTTCTCATGTGACTTCCCTGTCCTTCATCAGGACACTGATTCAGAAGAAAAGCCACAGACTCAGAGATCTGTTTGTGTTTGTGTTGAAAGGGACCTTAAGGATTAACTATTTCCAGCCCTCTGCTCTAAAGGCCAGTCAGGCGAGCACAGAGGTTGCAGGAGGGGCAGTTTGGTGATCATGGGGGCACTGAGATTTGTACTTTGGCTCACAGGCTCAAATTTAGAGTGTGGACCCTCTAAGATATGGATGGCACCATCATGTTTTTGGGTTACCCTAACAAATTTTTGCCTACTGTGTGACCCAAGGTGACTGACTGCTGAACTAACTTCAAGCAGGTTTATAACTGGCTTAGTAATATTTTTTAAAAATTGGTAAGCAGAATTACTTCATTCAGGCATTAATATATTATGCATTATGAATGTAGTTGCTTGAGACTCACCTGAACATTTTTTCCTTATTTGGGTCATTGTCAATATTGCTGTTACACGACATAGACAATATTCAGTTTCTAATATTTGTTATGAACAGCCTTATTTTCAGCTGCAAAAAACACAGCATAAAAACAATCTGAACTGTATTCATGGTTGTGGATTGCTAAATCACTGTATAACATATGGAAATTTTTCAAAGCAAGCTACGAAGTAGCAGGCAATAAATTGCAATTTCTGCCATAGGAAGATGAACAGAAATCTCTTGAACCAAGACTCAAAGCCAGACACTGTACTTCCTCTCTTTTAGATCTTCTAACATGTAAATCGACCGTTACAAAGAGGATTAACCACTAGAAGTGTACAACTGAAGCTCAACATTCAGCTCTGCTCTTTATTCACCGCCAGAGCAGACCAGGTGTCCAGAATCCTAATGCAGGCCTCTGCAGTTGGGGTTTGTATGATCTGCATACTAAGCACAAGTCCCCATTGTATTCTGGCTTTAATTTATTGGTGGCCTTAACAACTGGCTATTTTACTGCTAATTGTACTTTAAATTGCTTGTACAAAATCAAACAGTACTTGGGACTCTAAACACGCACTTTCATGAAGTACGGTTATTTTTTAAAACTGTTTATTTTATCAAAGAATTAGATTTATGCTCAAAGAAGTAAGGCTTTCTCACAGAAAATTGCCTTTTGGTATTTTAGTTTTGTTAATGGCTTAAGCTGGTTTGGTTTTTTTTTGAAAGCTTTGTAGTATGTACTGTAAACGGGATGATGGTGTAAGAAAGCATCTTAAGTTGCCAGAATCTAATCACAGATATATCTCTGTCATTGCCCTCAGCATTTGAGAATCTCCCCTTTTAGCATTTCTCGCAAAAAAAATGACTTGGTATTCTGAAAAATGAAATTTTGGAAAGTCTATCTTATTTAGCAAAAGTCACCACATGGCTTCAGTTTGTATTTTGAAGTACATCTTGTTATGGTGTCTGTGGAACAGAGCTAAGGGTTGGCAGGGAATATGGAGTTCACTTGCCTGACTGCAGATGTGGATATTCCTCTGGTACAGCTTAGTCCTTATCTTCTAAGTAATTTCCTCTTGGAGAAAACTAATTTAAACTACATGGCCTGCTAATTATTTTGGGATCTGTCTTGCTGAAATGCACTGTGAAATAATAATAGCTAGCTTCTGTTCCTGGTTCTCAGAGTATTTTTCAGATCTAGAAAAGATCTCTCTGCTTAGACCATATTTGTAGATGAAGAGACCATTAGGTTGAAAGGATTTAGGTCACACTAAGCCCCCCTTGCAAAGCTGGTAGCAGACACTGTAGCTGCCACTTCCACTCCGTGGTCCAATAACAAAATAATAATTTTTTCAGTAAAAATTGAGGGTCATCTTGATCCACACAAAATACAGGAACTGTCACATAACTCAGAAACAAGATCTGCTCTACAGACCACAGTACTGCATGCCTAATCTTCCAGAACCTGGCTTCATTTTTCCACTTCAAAATACTGTCTAGGTAGAGTTGATGGAATACTTCTGCTTCAATGTTTACCAGATGAACAGTTGCCCATGATAAAAATAAAATCTCTAATGCTATGGGACTGCAAGGTCAGAAAAAAATAGTGATAACTATGGCAGCTATACAGTAAACTCGAGGTTATGTGTGAGAAGTTATTTGGTCTGCTCTGTAATCAATGTTGCCAAGCAAGCTTAAGCCCTTCTGCTCTCAGAACATGAAACAATTGTGTTTCCATCCCATGGAATACAGTCCTCATGTTGTCTGCTGTGGAATACCCTGTGATGCTTCCAACAGCAGTGAAGTAGTTTAAAGTAGTTTAAAGCTTGGAATGAATGAATGAACAAAATAAAAACAAAGACATAAAGTATAATGCTCAGAAAAAAAATGAAACAAAACAAAAAACTGACAAAACCCCCAAACTGAAACCAGATTTTTTTATCAAATTCAGATCATAAAAGTAAAATCCTGGTTGCAAGTGCCTCTTTTAAATTAAAAAAAATTAATTACAAAATATTTTAGAAGGACATTTTAATAAAATTCTTTAAAACATTAAGCCTGGCTTGAAATCTGCAAACAGTTGATGTGTTTTAGTGTAAGGTAAGCAGTACATTTAAAATTTCATGGAAGACGAGTGAAATTTTTGTCATTTTCTTGAATGATTGTTGCCACTGCAGAAGTGCAGACAGCCCCATGGCCTGTGAAGGGGGCACATGATGTGCAACAACTTGGTGGAGAGTGCAAAGATGGCAACCAGGCTGGATGGTCTTTTCATTCTTCTCCCTTTTAACCTTGGCAAAGACAAAAACCCTGCTTTAAGAATAGTGATGTAAATATTATCACTATTCAGATGAGGTCAAGGGCTTGATGTCATATTTCATCCAAGCAGCATCACTGAGATCTTGTGTGAGATTAGCTCAAAGAAACTACTATGAGCTGAAATGCTAACGTGGCAGCAGCAAACACTTTTTCCAGGCTATGACATACAACTGCTGAACCTATCAGAATAATTTGAGGGACCTGTTTAGATTGCAGATCGACATGGGATGTGGTTAGTCTATCAACACCGACAGCATTTTCTCTGATTAGAAATGTCTGAGCAAGATGACACTCCGTGTTACTGGAAAATCAGTGCTGGGCTTGAAAAAAGTTATTTATCCTACTTTCTGCTACTCTGCTTTCAAAGCACAAACAATTAAATTTATAAATTCTGACCAATGTAAAAAGAGTACTGAAACTTTACTGGACTTTTAAATTATCAAGATTCTTGATTATTTGTTGTTAGAAATGTGATACTGGCATGTGACAGAGGCTTGGCAGAGCTCTACTTTGTGCACATGTCTAGAGTTGAACTGAGTCATAAATAATGGCCTATGATTCTTTCCATTATGTTTAATGTATATTATGAGTGACTAAAAATGAGGGAAAAAGCCTGGAACATGGATAGAGTTATTCAACGTGATTAAATACAGTGAGCCTAAAGACTGAAAGATTGTGAGTGCTTAATTGTAAAGGTCATTTTTATGTATTACGTCTGAACATTGTACGTCAAGAATTTTGCCCATTGTCAGCCAATTTGACAGATTTGAGAAAAAGAGGGTTGGATTATGACTCTGGCAGATTTACATGGAAGTATTTATATTTTGATGGTGTTGTCAATTTTCCTGTTCAGTGCTCCTTAGCTTCAGTCTGAAAACCTTTGAGGTAACTAAGATGGTGTGTTTGGATTACTTGCTAATAGTTCAAGCATCTAAGTCATGTGAAAGAGATTTCTGTCTTTTTATTCAAAAATGATACACATTTATCTGTCACTTCTCATTGAAGGAGAACTAAGAGCTGTTCAAAGAATTGTGAGCAAAGGTGAAGAAGAAATTTCACTTCTATTTTGTTAAATAACAAGGCACAGAAAGACTGTGTTGTTGAAACATTCCCAGACAGCTGTGAATGGTTCATTTAAAAAAAAAAAATACCTTAAAAAAACCCATCACTATAAGCATACACACCCTCTTATTCTCTGTTTACTGAAGTCAGTATTAGAAGACTAATGCCTTTTTTCCTTAATTCTTCCCTCTGTATAAATACTATTTTTGATATGTTATTTGATAACTTGAAACTTGCTCTTCTACCTACACAGCAAAAGCAATACTTGTGGCATAAAATAACTGAAGCCTTCTATGTTAAAGAACATACAGAAATATTAAGAAACAATCAACCCAAAGTCATGTTTTTTCTTCTCACTATGGTTTCTTTATTTGTAAAATAAAGAAAAGATAATGAATTACTCTGCAAAATATTTTAAAATCTACAGATAGGAATTTCTGCATGGGAGCCAGGTATTTTTTATTATAACTGAAGTTAGCAATATTGAGGAAAATCTATGTTTTGAGAAACCAGTTTTTACACAGAACTTTTGCTAATTTAGGCACCCTTATAGAGGTGCAGATTAAATGTAAATATACATTTGTATTTCTCTTCATAGTCTGTCCAATCAGCTGTACAGCTGTGCAGCATTTGAGAACCCCATTTTACAGTATATTCCTTTTAGACTCTAATAGGAGACAGGATTCTAGATGTGTGATCATCAGCATTAGACAGTCTGAAAAGGGGTGCCTGAAAATTTGAAACCTTAGGAAAATGTTCATGATAATCTGGATAATGCATGCAAGCAGTGTATACTCTTTCACTCTACACATGTCCTCTGACATCACTCTTGGCCTTTAGAACTGAAAACGAGGGCCTAATAAAAGTTTCCACATGTCCATAGATAATGTTGCCTTCCAATAGACTAGGGTTTAACTGTACCTAAAACATTCCAGGAAAATTCTTTTTATGTGTATTGGTTTTGCATAGCCTGGTTTTGGTAGCAGGAGGGACCTGCAGGGGTGGCTTCTGAGAGAAGCTTCCAGAAGCTTCTTCCACGTCCAGCAGAGCCAGGCCCTGGTGGCTCCCAAGAGGGAGGTGCTGCTGGCCAAGGCTGGGCCAATTTGAAATGGTGGTAATGTCTCTCTGGTAACGTATTTGACAAGAAATCAAACCACAATTGTGGTGTAGTTGTAATACTGAGCAGAGAAGAGTGGAGTAAGAGCATGTGAGAGGAGCAGCTCTGCAGACACAGGGCCAGCGCAGGAGGAGGGGCAGGAGCTGCTCCAGGAGCCAGAGCCCAGATTCCCCTGCAGCCCCTGGTGCAGCCCTTGGTGAGGCAGCTGTGCCCCTGCAGCCCAGGGAGGTCCAGGGGGGAGCAGAGATCCACCTGCAGCCCCTGGAGGAGCCACCCCAGAGCAGGGGGATGTGCCTGAAGGAGGCTGTGAGCCCGTGGCAGAGCTGTGGGAAGAGGGCCCTGCTCCCAGGCTGGAGCAGCCTGTCCCTGAAGGACTGCACCCCACAGAAGGGTGACCCAGTGCTGCAGGGTTTGAGGGGTGCTGCTGCCCACGGGATGGACTCCCACTGCAGAAAGCTGCAGGGAGCTGCTGGCCATGAGACGGAGCCGTGCTGGAGGAGTTCATGGAGAACTGTCTCCCTCAGGAGGGGCCCCGCGGCGCAGCAGGGGAATGGCTCCTCTCCCTCAGCAGCGAGAGCAGCCTCGGGGGATGAACCGACCACAGCCCCCATTCCCTGTCTCCTGGCACTGCTGGGGTAGGAGGTAGAGCTGGGAGGGAGGGAGGGATGTGTTTTGAAGGGTTTGTTTCACTTCTCATTATCCTGCTCTGATTTTGTTAGTAATAAACTCCCTTCATATCTCTAAGTTGAGCCTGTTTTGGCTCTGCTGGTATTTGGTGAGTGATCTGTTCTGGTCCTTATCTCAACCCATGGACCCTTCCTTACATTTTCTCTCTCCTGTCCAGCTGTGGAGAGGAGTCAATGAGCAACTTGGATAAGGGCCTGGCATCTGGCCAGCATCAACCCAAAACAGTATGTCTTTTCTTTTGTTCTAATATCAAAACTCTTTATTTAGTGAAGCCTATCTTTTATTAGAAGTAATCTCTGTTTTCATGTCTGACCTACAGAATAAAATAATGCTTTCTGGTAATGAAGTGAGTAATGAATATTAACCTCTACAGCAGAGTATAAAACAGTGCTGTAGCATCTCTTAGTATGAATGCTAATCTATGAAGATTTATTGATTTTAACGTATCATCATTCTTCAGGTTGTGAACATCCTGAACAACAGATGACTGAATAAATAAATAAATAAATCTGAATAACAGATTTTCTTAGGGGGGTAGGTATTTTTCTTTGGTATCTTGATTTTACCTATTTGGAGAAAAGGAATTAAGCATCACCTGGGTTGTAGGTAATTCATGGTCCATTCTTTTGCCAAATTCTGTCCTCCAGATTGACACTAATCCATGGGTAGTGTTGCAAGAAAGGTTGCAAGACCTACAAAATCAGTGAATAAACTGGAAAAATCCATACTATTTACTGGGACTGGAAGCCATAAATGCCATGACTCAGCTGTGGCTTTGTTGCAGGTTTCAAGTAGTCGGCTACTGTACAGGTATGCTCCCTCAGGATCACAACTGAAACCAAAATATAAATCAAAACACTGAAATTAATTCAAAAGGTTTCATCCATTCCATCTCTTTAAAGATGTCAAAACCATTACCCTTGCCCTTGCCCTTTTTTTTTTGCCAGTCTGTAAATTTACTGAACATACTATTGGCTGAGTGTGCATAAACTATTTTCTCTAAATCAAATTCGAAACTATATATAACATTAAACCTCATCTGAGATTCAGATTCAATTGCAGATTCAGATTACATTAATTCAGATATATTTCATTAAATACTTCTGATTAACATGATTTACGCTCTGTTCTTTCTGAAAAATCAAGACTTTTTTCCATTTGAGAAGGCAGCATTCCTGACTATATAGGTGAAGAACCAACAGCAAAAAACACAATGAAGCTCAAGCATTTCCTGCAAGAAGTTACAGACTTCTTTATGGTTTTTGATATTGACTGCTAAGTTGTTTATAAAATTACAGATTTCACTGTTATTCTACATCTTTCTAATATTTCTTCACTAGAATAATTTCTATGACTGGTTGGTAGATAAAATACTGGCAGATAAATTTCTGGATGGATATGTCTTCTACAAAAATTATTTTAGGAAACTTTGTGAATGTTTTGGAACATATATAATGGGGAAAAATTAGACCGAGATGAATCTTCTTATTACTGGGTTTTTTTCAAATTTTTATGATGAACAAAGGAAAAATATATTTCATGTTCCTGTCCAAGCAAACAGTACTTTATGACAAATATAAACACTACCTTTCATATATTATCGGCTGCATGTTTGGTGGTATTTGTTTCATGCAAGCCTGGTTAGAAATACAACATTTCCCTGCTATGTAATTTACTAGTGTATTGTGCTAGTAAAGTTTAGGAACAAACCTCAACAGAGAACAGCAACATGCTGTCCAAAGCTGCCCTATGGCAGACCAACACCTATTATATAAAATTACTGCAGGAATTCAGCCAATGGAGCTGGATTGCCTAGAGCTTCTAAACACGACTGAAAAACCACAAAATGCAGGCAGAATTAAAGAGGAAAATGAGAAAGGTCTGCATCTTCCTTTATGCTCTGAAGTGCAACAAATACCAACAGAAGGGTGGGAATGTCCTCCAGTAAATTTTGCTGCACTGACATTTTAGTAAATGAACACAGTGACAAGTGTTAGCAGAATTTGTGTCCTCCAGCAGTACAAAGTCAGTAATTTACACCTACTGCCTGTTAGTTATCTAAGTAGTCAATGATTATATTAAAGGTGTAATATTAAGTGTAAGCCACACATGTCAGTTTTGGCACCTACCTGATGGAGAAGTCTTATAGAATTTTATATTACTGTAGAAGGCCTTGATATCTGGGATATAAATAGATGAAGTAATGGGCAAGTAAGGTCTACAGAAAGGGGAATCTGGCCTTTATTAGACTAACTAATAAAGTTGGAAAAAACAAACAAGTGTTATCCTTGCATTAACTTATTTTGAAATAATTTTTATAGAACTATATCTGTTTCAGCCTACTAAATTTGATTATTTTCTCCTTGTAGTTTCCCTTTTAAATATCTGGGCTTTTTGTGAGATCTTAGTTTCAAAATTAAATTCATTGAGGTTGCAAAAGTCTCTCAGATAGAATTAGCTGTGGAAAGTTTTGCCTGTGTTCAAATTCTCCAAATTTCTTTTTATAAAAGTATTAGTACTGGCAAGTCAGAGCATGCCTCCCAGTTATTACCTGACTTTTTTGACTGTAACTTCATTTTAGTATTCTTCAAATTTCCATGCAACACCAACTGTATGGATGATTTCTTTAATAATTTCATATTTAGCATTTAAATTTCATAGCAGGAGTAAAAACTGACACTGGAGCAATCTCCATATGTAGTATATATATCTGAAATAATATTCAGATCAGTAGAAAAGATAGGATCACTTTTCCTTTTATCAATGGTATTTACTTCTGAGAATTGTAGCTCTTGTTCCTGGCATACTACAATGATTTGTGGTTTCTTTTAAAACACATTTCCATGCAGACATACCTTGCATTTTTGCTGGTAAAGCAAGCACAGGAATCCACAAAGAGGAATTAAGATGCCTGGTTCACACATCTCTTCCATTCCACAGAGGCCATCCAAGCCGTTCCACAGCTCCCTTCCAGCCCCAGCAAGTCAGAAAGCTGAGGGAGGATGTGTTGTGTCTGATTTTCTTTTTCTTTTTCTTTTTCTTTTTCTTTTTCTTTTTCTTTTTCTTTTTCTTTTTCTTTTTCTTTTTCTTTTTCTTTTTCTTTTTCTTTTTCTTTTTCTTTTTCTTTTTCTTTTTCTTTTTCTTTTTTTTTCTTTTTCTTTCAGCTGAACACTTTTTATTTCATACTGAGTGTTACTATACCTTGTTGCATCTTTGATGTTATAAAACCCTAGGCATGAAGTCCAGCTAAATTACCAGGAAAAAGCTAGACCTTATTAGCTGCTTTTTGTCTGGATAAAAATTGCAGCTTCTGAATGTGATCTTCAGAATTCTCAGGGAAAGGGGGAAAAAAGGAAAAATCACTCATGGGAGCATGCAAATTTATGTTACCCTGTTGCACAGCAGAAAGATCATGAAGCAGGTTCTAATAACTATTATTTTCCTCTGAGTACTGGTGCATTACAAACAGGCCTGAATGTAATTCCAGAGAAAGGCAACAGCAGAAAGTGTGGGGGGCTTGGGAAATGACTGCAGCTTTGACTGCAATAAAGTGAGACCCATCACCTGTAACTGAATCTTGGTCAATGGAAACCTCTATTTATTTTTATGTGCCACTTATGGATGGTGAGTATTCATGGTTTTTGGTTTTTTTAAATGCTCCCTTCACTCTCTGGTAGTGACAGGAACTGCCCACAGGGCTGCTGTTTATGTGCTCTACCTCTTCCAACTTTTGGTCATATAATTCACTTGTTTACAGTTACTGTGGCAACGCTGACTGCTATGGTAACACAGTAAACTGACCCTAGAAAGAAACGGTAAAAGAAAGGAAAAGAGAAAAAGAATAAAAGTAAACACATCTTGCACTAAATTGCAGGAAGATAAAACATTTTTACTCCAGCTCACTTGTTGCAGGACCAGATTCCATTCCCCTTTCTCACTCGGTGAGTTAAGGCTCAGGCCTTAGGACAAAAAAGCTAACAAAATGAATCAGGCTATCCTAATTTACCCCATGAGGTTAAGTTTCCCACTTCTGCATGACTCTTTTTAATTCTCACTATACTGCTGACAAAAAAACCCTTCATTGAAATAGACTTTAATTTAAAATCCAGTACCATCACTGTTTCTACAAGTCACATGGATGATGCAAGTTATAAGTACCAGATAATTCTTAGTGTATTTGGTTTCAAAAACCTTCTGTACAGACAGTCAAATAAGTTGAGCAAACATTTTGCAGAGGGAAGACTGAGATACAGAAGTCTCACTTAGAGACGCAGACACAGTAGACAGTGTCATGAATTGCAGTTGATAGCATAGGCATAGTGCCGCTTTATACTGGGTTCTAGCCATGGCAAATGTGAAAAGAAATCGTTGCTTTATAGGTCAGAAGTGTTCTATGAGAGACATCAATTTAACTTAAATCTTCAGTTAAAAGACATGCGACCCAAATCTATTACAGGAATATTTCAGCACTAATGTGTTCAGTCTCAGAAGGCTCAAAACACCCCAAATATGTTGGTTTTGTTCATATAATAAACACTTATCATCATGGTCATAATTACAAATACTCTAGTTTTCAATTTAAACTTTAAGTTTCAAATTAAATTCCAAGTCAGAGGGTGGAAAACCATATTCTACTCATTTAAAAAATTGATAGCTCTCAGCAGGTTACATCTGTTTCTTGGACTGAAGACTTTTCCAGCTCGGCATTTCTCTTTATGTTTTTTATAAATTATGTAGGAGTGATAAATCTTCCCCAAAAGTGACACCATCCTTATTAGTTTATGTTAACAGAAATCATAACTTTAGAAGGAAGAGTACAGATTTAGCCTGAGTAAGAAGACAGTTTGAGGACAGAGCACCACAGAGAAGTGGAAGGTGTGACCCTTCTGAGAGCTCACACTATCTCTGTGAACATCTTAAGGTCCATGAAGTAATGGGATACTTCAGCTGCCAGCATGGGCAAGTCTTTTGTAATGCTTAAAAGAAAGGCTGTAAGACATAAAAGGCAGATCTTTAGGTGAGTAGAGTAGAGGTTGACAGAAGGGAAAGTACATAAACTCTGAAACCCTCCCCTAGAGAGTTAGCAATGGATGAGCTCTCTTGGATAGAAATAGAGTGGGGTTTTGAATCTGCCAAACTAGCAACCAAGATCTGCCAGAACAAAAACCAAAAAATGGCAACTTTTTTTCTTCTCATAACTTCTTTCTTCGTTTTCAAGAAGTGTCTATGTGACCTGCAGAATAAGCAGCCCAGGAGTATCACAGGTAATTTTTACATTAGTAACTTTGTAAATAGGAGTCTAAATTTGGAGTCTAAAACAACCCCTCACTGCAATAAAATAAGCTATTAAAGCATTGAAATACTTTCTACAATCTTTCCTGAGCTGTTTGCTAATCTCATTCATCAGAATTCATCAAAAAATTAGTTTGGGATTGCAATGCTTAGTGCTTCAGTGCCTAAAAGTAAGAATCCAAGGTGCTGATAAATTCCCTATACAGTGACAGGCTAGCGAGTTGTCTGATTCCTAGAGAGGGAATTAGACAATTCTAAGTAGCAGCCAGTCCAAGAATAAGGCAATACATCCAGGGGGCAGGAAATGCTAAGGAAAAAGAAATCCCAGAATTCTATGCCTTGCCTGCCTGAAACCAGCAGTTATGAAACTTCAAAACTCAGAGCCTTAGGACACATGAGGTGCTGACACATTTACCTGGGGAGACACTTCCTAGTCATGGAGGTGAGCTGAAAATTTGCAGTTTTGTTATTGATGCCACAAGTTAATTCTCAGCCAGATCAGTCCCTCAAACTGGCCAACTGTTTAATTTGGCTAGAATTCATTCTGACAAAAAAAGACTTTGGACAGCAAGCTGAGCAAAGGCTTACAGAAATCAAGGCACTGCAGATTACGGATATATAATGGTACAGCTAGGGGCAGCTAAAGCTGAGTGTTGCTAATAGGCAGAACAGCTCTCCTCTCGGCCTGTGGGTGATTGCTCCTTCCCTTGCATTAGCAATGGTTCTTCCTTGGCACTGCAGTCATCCCCAACAGGAAGCTGAACTGACTTAAACCAACATTATGGGGGGAGCAAAACTGCATTCCCATCAGATTATCCCACTGTCTCTGCATCCACCCACATAGTGTGCAAACCACTGAGGAGAGCAAGGGAGTCAGAGAAGTGAGACAAGGGCAGGACAATACAGGGAGCAAAGAGAAGACAGGCTGGACTTGCTGCTGGAATGTCAGAACTGTTTGAGGTACAGCTTAAATCACACCAGCTGTTAACAAAAACTAAAGCTGAGAATTTCAACACTGACACAAAGATCATTGTTTTCTCCTAAAAGTGTAAAATTATGTATGTAAAGACTGGTAGCTTTATCTTGAGCACAGAAATCTAGTGACTTAAACACTTTCCTTGTCATTGGAAAATGCTGGTTGTGCTCTATTTTCAGGGAGAGGGCTATTTTGGTGTTACATCATGGAAGAAAGACAATTGTGAAACCTGTTTGGACTACTTTGGTTTTTATAGAGTCAATAAAGATGTCTATAGAAACCACCCTGGTTTTCATCACAGGGTAAACGAGATAATTAAAAAATCATGTGGGAAAGAGAAATGAGATTTTTTTAAAAAACATATATGCAGTTAATTCTGTAAATATAAACACTTTCTAGAAAATATTTCACTTTGTATTGCAGTCTGCAATGTTTAATGCTGTCTAGAAATACAATCTGTCCCAACACAAGAACAGATACATTCAAACAGATTTTTTTTTAACTTTCTCCACTCTGTGGAGTATAGCTATGACCTTATCTTCTTCTTTGGACTCTTACTTTAGTCTGGACCTACAAATCTCTGAGTAGTGAGTACTAAATAGCATCTTTTTCTTTACTTTTACTCAGTTTCAGAACTTAATATGCAACATTAGTTAGTCCTAAAAAGTTTCTCCAGGTTTTAAGGCATTCAGTCCATTGCCTACTTATTGTTAGGAGTCTTTATAGACATCCAAGTGCAAAATAAAAGAACCTGTTTTTCATGTTGCCAAAGGAAAACTTCAGACTAAAGGAAAAGCCTGAAAAGAAATATTTGTCCAAGATTCTCTAAATGTCACTGAGGATGTGATTTCTAGTAATTGAGTTCTAGTAATGGCATTTCCTGCATTTTCACACACAACCCTCAGCTGAAACAATTTGTGTGTAAATAAAATGACTGTGTGTAGTCATCGCTAATGCTTTAACCATGTTATGCAGATACTGAAGTCTGAAGTCACAGATTCTACAATTTCTTATTTTACTCCTTCAGAAGATGAAGCAGAATATAAATAAATTTCAAGCATTAATTAAATAAGCTGTTTTCTTTTTTTGCATCTGTCATGTCTCTAAGTGTGGTTGCAGGACAAGCATCATTCCCTTCCCAATGTTTGGGAAGCCTGAAAAACCACTTATTAAAATCTCTTTTGTTTTTAGTCCCCATCTTTGGGAAAATCAAAAGAAGAATTTAGGCACTCAAAGTGTAATTTTTGCAGAACTTGAATGTTTACGTTTGTTTTAAGCAACATCTGCAGTATCAAATGTTTTAAACCAAAATTATTTACCTGTCCAAACTTGACATGCTCTGCATTCCAGATGCACTTTCAGCTATGCAGCTCTCACCTGAGGTCACTTGGAGCCCACAGCAAGATATCCCTGTGCCTAAGTCCTTAGAAGAAAAGAAAGAAATAAAAAAGGGCTAGAAAAGGGGGGGAAAAAAAAGGTGTGCTCTGCAGTAGAGAAAGTAAAGTTAATATTTATTCAGAGGTGGAAATTCTGAGTGAAGAAAAGAATTTGTCCTGAGGGTTTATGCAGCACAGAAGTGGGTGTAAATGATCTCATTCTTATCTTCTCCAAATTTGCCCAGTAATTTGAATTCCTTCTAGACCACTGAATTAGGATATCTTAATACTAAATTATTCCTGTACCTGGCAGGACTAGTTTCCTAGCCATTTTTATTCACAAGATCAGACTTTCCCTAAGTTGTTCCCTCATAAAGTATAAGTTTACACAATTACAAAAACAGAGCAGAACACTCTCTAATTCTATCTCCAAAAGCTAAATTCTCTACAGGAACCATAAGGAAATAAAGTGGCAAAGGTCTTCAAATTAAATCCTGTTGAAACCGGTCGTGTTCAGAGCATCAGTTTGGTATATACTAAAGATCTGTCTCTTTAAAAATTTTTCATTATGCAAGCCAAATTCTGATGTTTAGGAATTACATGTACCACTCCAAGTTTGTTCTTTTGTAACTTCAGATCCAAATGGATTCCTTGTTTTCCTTCATCAAATACTTGTGTTGCTTTAAGTTTACTAACACAGTGGAGATGCTTTTAATAGTGATTGAATTATGGTGATAATGATATCTGGAGTGCAAGAATTAATGCACCACTGCCCTGCAGGATCTGAGTATTTTTTTCTCCCTGCATCAGCAACATCTTTGCCTCGGTATTCTTTATATGTCACATATTACACTTTTCAAAAGAAATCCACGGTATGTCTGTGTGAGAAATTCACTTCCAGCATGAATACATGCCCTGTAGTCTACACCCTAATGCCCAAGTCTGCCCTGGTGGATTTCAAGACAGGGATTGGAAGTAGGCTTGTGTCTACTCTGTGATGAGGCACATCTCAGTCCATCTTTAAAGAACATTACATTCACTTCAGCAAAATATAAGTAACTTTGGTAGCTGAAGATAGTTTTAATCCCCCTTACCTGATCTGTAGTATGCTGCGGCCCAAATTACATCCTGTTATGACTTTTGAGGTAATGCCTTCAACACAAGTCAAGCATATGTCAACACAATGACAAATCAGTGTGATTTAAGGCCTTGCTGCATAAGACTTTGTCCAGTGAAATTTTGAGTATCTCCACTGACAGGGACTCCACAAATTCTCTGGTCCCTATTTCAAAGTCTATCACAACCCCATTAAAAAAAAATCTCATTAAGTCACTTGCTCCAGCTCCTATCCAAGCCCTCTGTCCTTCCACTGGGCTCATCTGGGAAGAGAATACATCTGTCTTTTCTACATCCCCTGGAGGTGAAATATTTCAAGATAGCCTCTTTTTTTCCTCTTTTGTGGCAGAACTGCCCTAGTTCTCTCCTCATAAGTCACATGTGTTCCATCCCCATGAACAGCTTCACAGCTCTCTGTTGGACTTCTCCAGGGTGTCAATGTCTTTCTCACACTTGGGAGTGCAAGGCTTGACACTGTAGTCCAACTGAGGTATAGCTAGTGTATAACAGGGAATTATGGGCTCCTTTGACCTACTGGTTACACTCTAAAAGTCATCTTGTTAATGTGATTGGCCTTCTGCAAGGGCACACTAACATATCTTGTGAAAATATACTGCTCGTAACAGAAATAAAGCTACCTATGATACTGAGTTATAAGGCCAGTAACAGCAAAGCTTCTGTTTGGACATTGCACTTAAATTTTATCATCAGACCTCTCTTACTCTGATTTTAAACAAAACAATTATGGATCTCTCATACTTTACCATCCACCTTAGGAGACATTCTCCACTCAAGATGACAATTTAGCTCTTACCCCCTAAGGGAAAAATAATACAAATAGGATTTGATCTCAAAGACTAAAGAGGAAGGGAATGGGAAGGGAAGAGATGTAATGAGAAGGAGCAGGGAGAAGTAATGACATGGGAAGAAAGAAAGAGAGACTAATGAAAGGGCAAAATGGGAAATGGTAGGGGAAAGGGCAAGAGAATTATTGTAGAGGTGAAAGCTGGGAAGAAATAGTCTTTAGTCTTTAAAAGCATCTGGAAAGTCTGGCAACACTAGCAAAGGCCTCTTCTCAAGCCCCTGAGCCTACTGCAAAAACAGACCCTGCTGACCTCCTCTTTCAAACCCTTTTAAAGTTCTAAACACTATAAAATCTATCCTAGTGTTTCAAATAAACTCAGTGACTGCTTGCAGTGCGTGAATCCTTGATCAGTCTTTTGGCTCTGCATAATCAACTTTCCACAGTACACTGAGACTCTGGCATTGCTTCTCAGTGGCCAGTGCCAGCAGCAACCTGAGTTTCAACCATTTTAAATTTGGAAGGATTAAGAATTTAAATCTAAATTCAGTGACTTGTTCAGTCTAAAGAGATATTCTATGCTTCCAATTTAGTTTTTAACAAAATCACTCAACAAGTCTAGTAGCTGTTCCTAAACCAGTTGAGTTTCTGCTTATTTTGCTTTTCAGCTTTTGAGCTTTATATTCAAACTATCCTCCCGTTTTTTAGCCATTTGCCCCAACAGGATCAAACAGGGCATTTTTGAGTAATGAACTCCTTTCTCCATGACCACAGCTTTCACTGTGGACAGCAAAAACGTTGCAAATTGGGCTTTATTTATTTATTGTATTTGTTATATAACACCCATCCCCATGTATCTGGCTGCCCTACAAAAGTTAAAGGCAAGAATAAATAAAATAAGGCCATACCCAGTGGTCAGAGAGAAGCAGCTGTTCTGCCAAGAGAAGAGCCAAGAAAAAACAACTCTGAGAAAAAGAGCTGTTGAGAAAATCAAGATAAAATGATCAAAGATGCACCGTCCAGAAAGGTCAGCAGAGTTTATTATCGAAGCTTTCACATGCCCAGTCTGCTTAATTGCCTTTTATAAGTATTTTACAGTGAGCCCTAGAGGCTAATGCAAGTGGAGATGGTGTGCAAACCTATCAATGGGACCAAAAAATGCTCAGTAGCTGTCCCAAAGTCACAGCAGTGTGAAAAAAAATTAATTATGACAGTAAACTACAATAGCTTAACAAAGATGAGGACGCATTGCATCCATTTGCTAGAGTCACCATCATAAAGAGTTATGTAAAAGTTACTGTGTTTGCATAGCAGAAACCAACCAAAAGGAAATTAAATTATCTTTACTACTAAAAAGGAAAGACAAGTACTGAAGAAAAGTACTTTTTTCCATGGTACAACAAAGACTTCAAAATTCCAAAAACTGGAAAAAAAATTAGCGCTCCATTTCCCACCCTGAGTCTCTTACAGAAATATTAGTAAACTGCACTTGAAATATGTCTCTGCAAACAGTAGGGAAGTGTCCTCTGTTCAATCTGTTTAACACAGCAGAAAACAGAAAAATTTTGAACCCTAGCAGAACAGCCAAATTCCTGCACAGTACAAATGCCAACCAGGTCTCCCCAGCGTTTTACTCAATGTGAGTATATGAAGATGTTGAGCCCTGCCTGGAAAACACACAGTTTACATTGGAGTCAAACTGTGTCATCTGTACCACTGGGCAGGCACTGAGATTGTTCTGCTCCTCTGCTGTTGATTTTTCCACATGTTCCCTGCTGAACTGGCATGCTCCACTGGAGATACCTGCTTGTACTCCAATATATTTTAGGGCACACAGGAGCTGTGTGTCCTTTCTGGCTGCAGCTGTGCCAGCTCACACTGCTACAACTCCTATTCGTCCTTGGCTACTCACTGGTGCACCCCTCACAGTGTTTGCCACACTTTCTCTCTTGCCAGGAGACATTTCCTGCAAGCATCTTTTAAAACATTTCAGACAAATTGAGTCAAATTCACAGGATTCATTGGGAAACTTGCACACATGTCTAGTCCAAATAATAAATCCCAGCAATTCAAAGCAGAGGTCCAGGCTAATTTACAGTAATTAAAGTTGATAAAGTAATGACACCATAAATAGTACCTCTTGGTCTGAGAACCTTGTATCTTTTCTTTTTTCCTTTTCTCACCAAAATCCTAAACACAATTAAAACTTCCTCTACCATGATAGTTGTGGTTTGAAAAGCCTGCCTCATAAAATTGCAATAAATAACCAGACATATTTTTATCTTCCACCAAATCCCCCCTCTGTAAGGCCTCAGCCTCCTGGCAGATTTCCAGCTATAAGGATTTTGTTGCTGTTTCCCATCACTTTATTCATTTTAAAGGTACTTCCTCCCATCTCCAGACTCAGGAGAAGAGACAGAGAGTGCATACCATGCAAATGTTACAACAGAGCCAATTCCCCAACAAATTGATTTGTTTGGTACAACCTACTCTATTCCATGTCTTCAGACAGAAAGCCCTTCAGGGCACAGTCTGACTCTTTTCTGTGGTTAAAGGACACAAAAGGCCCAACCCGCCCTGGGGACCTGGGTGCTATCTGGATTCTCTGAGGTGCTTTATCTCCCTTCATTATCAGTCCATCCCAACAAGATATCAGGCTGGGTTGAGTCTGCTGAGGCTCTTCAGCATCTGTCATCAGATGTTAAATCCATATAAAAATGAAGTACATTCCTTCTATTTCTTCTAAAAGACCTCCTTGTCCTTAATCTTCCAGTACATCAGTCTCAGCACAAGGAAGCCATCGCCAAATCTGGGTGCAATTTAGCACACACAGGATGCTGTAGCTGTTTGCAACCCCATATAATCTGGCCTCATAGTCAGAAACCACACCTCCTGATATACAAATGTGATTTGTCAAATGTGGATTTTTGAACATGCAGAATCTGCAGATGCCATGGTCATGGTGATAAGTAGCTGGAACACAAATCCCTGTGAGAGTTCTGGCTCCACTGCCCATATGGAGTTATGAAATCACCATGCAAATACTGAGTGTTTTCTAAACTGCTCATCACACTAGCACCAAACCAAACACATGCAGAGACTGAATTACCTCTTGTCCATGAAGAAAATATTGCCTTTGATTGCAGGATTGAGGGTTTTGGCAGGCTACCAGGGAGCTCCCAGTGTGGTTGCCTGTGTGACCCAGGATTATATATGGCTAGAGGGCAAACATAAGATTCCTGCTGTGCCAACATATCAACCTTTGTAAACACAAACATGAAATGAAAAATAAGAAGCAGCACAACCATATCACGCAATAGGTAAGTACTGTATTTATTATTCTAGTGCAAATGCTCTGAATAAAAAGCTCTTTGTGGGGGTTCCATTGCCTTTTCCCTCAAAAACAAAGTATTTCTAAACCCACAACAGCTGATGGGATTATTTTTTTTCAACCTGATAAAAGATCCCAGAAGGAGAAATCTTGTTTTAAAATGTCTATTTTGTTTTCTTACTGCCTTTTCAGTTTTTATTTTCATACATTCTGGTGTATGCCAGTTATCAAAATATATCTAAAGCTACCCTTGTAATGCAGTGTTAAAGGAAAACAGATCTCCCTGACCCCTCAGTCATCAGCTCCCTGCCACTGAGCAGGCTGCATTCTATAGGAATAGTATTACACATAAAACCTGTGAGGCAAATGAAATGCAAATAATTTGAATTTTTTGTTTTCACTGTTATAATGTAATTAGAACTTCAACTTGAAACTGATCTGAGGAAAATAGATATTTTTCTAAAGTAATTTTGATTGCCCTGTTTTTAAATTTTGATAGAAGATATAATGATGAGAAATACCAGGATAGCTATTTCAATCCAGGTTCACTCTTTCATCTAACTTGCACCTAAGTTTCATACTAAATTTCTTCACAATAGACTTGGGCAGAAATTCATAGCTCTTACTGTAAGCTGTGTGAAATGTAATGATTTTTTCTCTGAGTTTGCTCAGAGGATACACATTTTTCTGAAAACCAAACAACAACTTTCTTTACTTCATCTGAATTGCAACTCTCACATTTTCATCTGCTTAGAAACTCAACTTTTTACTCTTCATTCACAAAGAATCCACAGGCACCACCACTGGAATGAGAGCTGTGCCAGGGATAAGGCAGCTTCAAGATCAAAGTGCAGATTTATCGAGAAAACAATGAAGATTAGGAAAACAAAACCACTTTAACTATGCAAAGTCATTGTAGATTCATACCAAGAAGATTTCACTCATTACCACATTTGTGAACAAAAGGGAGAGGCAAGCATAAAAAGGAAAGGCAGAATGACATTAATGAGGTTGCAAAAACGCAGCTGAGAGATTTCTCCCTCAAGTTTCACGTGTGTGTAATATAATCAGTGATGGATTAACATGCTGGAAGTGAGAGGTTTGGAAGATTTTTCTGAACTCTGGAGAATGTCTAGTTTAAAAGTGGTGTTGTAGCTATTCTGAACAGTCTCTCCAAAAATGTTATTGGAGTATCTATGGCAAAAGTATTGCAATATTAAACTTTCCTAATAACAAATTTGTTTCACTCTTCTTAGAATTTACAGTGTTAAAATGCAGGAGCGCCTACAGGGAGAAGTTCATGTTTTCCTGTCTGCAAGACTTTTTCAAATATACTACAGAATGCTATACTGAGAGCCTCAAAATACTGTAAAAAACATTTTCCAAATGTCATGATCGAGTCAATTTAAATAAATAAACCAGTGTCAGTAAAACCAGAGAAATAGAATATAAATGTGGTACTAGTGCATTTATTCTTTGATGATCCCTTTTAAGATTTTTTCGGCTACATATCTATCAGTTCAGAACTTTTCTATTTGTGTAATCACTGACCAGTTTTGTGGTTTACACAGCGTTCTGTGATTCAGAAATGAGGGTAAATACTGACTTCCACACACTTGAATATAGGAAAAAAAGTCAGGGAATGATCTTACATATATTGTTAGAAAAGGAAAAAGTAGTGTTAGTAGGGGCAAGGCTCTTTTTTGATTGTTTGTTTTGGAACAACTTCAGGAATAGAAGGATATTATTAGTATTGCAATGCTGGCAGGACATAACCTCCTCAGGTCTGGCTGCTCTCATTAATTCCAAGTAAAACTGTGTCTGCTTTCTCTGCCCTGTGGTAGAACTAACATTCCTGTCCAGAGAGGGAAAGGCTTCAAAGACATTAGCATGAGAAGAATAGTTTTAAGATTAGCACGTATGAGGTTCTTTGAATATTGAATACAGGGTTTAGAATCACAGCATTGTGCTCATTCTATGGCAGCATCCAGATTTCACTGATGTTTCATTCAGGATCTTTTTGATCTGTTGATAGCAGAGCGAAGGGGCAAGTAAACAGGCAGAGCCCTCCTTTGCTTCTCTGGAAATATTTCTGTGTCCTGTGCCAATTAAGATGAGGTGCTGATTGAGGCAGGCAGAGACCACAGATCTTCAAAAGGGTCATCTCTCAGTTCTGACCACCACATTTCTACCACCAGCTGCACCTTCCTGTCTTTGATTGTCACCTGTCTCCGATGCTTTTGTGATTTGGTCCAAGTTACAAAGCAACAAAGAGTTTTGAAATAGGAACATTCCTAACAATTTGTAGATGACTTTGCAGCCCAGGTTATATTCCAGTAATCTTGCTAGTTGGTCAAAAATTCATTCAAAAGCCACACATAGCTCTTGAAATAAAATTGCAAATTTTGGAGGCTCATAAAAGGTAAATACATATGTCAGGAAAGCTCTCTTCTGTGGACTTTTTCGGGCAAGTAATGTAATGAAATGGCCACCTACAGAATATTCATGAGAGTAAAAGTATGCTTGAAAGACCTTTTCTTAAGAAATGCCCAAAGCAATCAGTGGATACATTAATACTTTTTGTCAGATTAAATATTATCTTCTGAAGAAGACTGAAATCATCTGCTTGGCAAAATTTTCACAGGATCCTCCACAGTGGTAGCTTCTCAAAACATCTAGCTTTCAACATGTCACAGATGCTGACTTATACCAAGTGAAATCATAAACTTTTATCTACAAGTGATCTTAACATTGGAATGTAGAAATATGTTTATTCATCTCTACTAGAAGAATGGATAACTTCTGTTATCTTTTTATGATGACTAAATATTACCTCAGAACCTCCTAACTCAGAATTCATTTGGCAGCTGGTGAAATTCATAATTAAATACTTGAAAATAACTGAAAGATTATGTTTATTTTGCTATTTAAAAAAAAGCAAGAGAGAAACGCCAAGGAAAAAAGAGAGGCAGAAATTACCTTGCTGTGTGAAGACTGCTATTTATTCTGGGTACTAAGACCTCATCTAGAAGTGATGTATGAGTGCCCTATGATATCATACTCTGTTAAAAGTACCAGAATGAACAGAAAAGTTCAGAAGTGGTGAGTCTGGGAGCTGGTATTGTCATGACCTGATGCCCTTCAGCAGGAACTAAATATGTTCCTTCTTCAGGACCGTTACATGAAGCTCTCAGAAAATTAATAGAACTGTAAATTCCTCTAACAGCACTTAGGAATCCAGAGCTGAAACCTCCTTATGCAAGTCAGTTTAGTAGTAAATTTTTTAAAAATTTAGAATTCAAGATGGACCTAGAAGATTTCTTGCGCTCCTCTTCAGACAGTTTTTTACTGTAATCTACATAATCACAGTAGCAAAAGAGAGTAATTTAAGGGCTGCAACACACAGATAACTTATGAAAATAGGTTCTTTTACATGTACCAAGGTAACTTCAGAGGAAAAAGTTCAGAAAACCGTCTGACACAGTAGAAAAAAACCTGAGTTTATTTTTACTTTTGAAACTTGTATGGAAATTTGTGATCTTAGTTTGTGTTTTCTTGAAGAAATTTGAGGAAATCATTATTTGGGATGGGAAGAAGGCCTGTGATCATTAATCTGCATCAACTACAAGAGTCCAGTAGGGAAAGATTACATCTGGTGTTAAAAAAGCATCTCAAAATGCTCTTAAAACAAGTAAAAACACATCAATTAAAAGAGTCATCAGCAGAGAGCTAATGAAGCAGGATGAAGAGTGTTGAAGTATTCAACATTCTACTATGTCTAAAGTGTTCTTACACAAGAACCCAAAGGAAAGCAAAACAATTGGTGATGGAAATGAGGTGCCTAGATGATATCCATCCTTGATTACTGGACAAAATGGATTTCCAGGATTATCTAGATATTTCTGTTTAATACATTCTCTATTAATACATCCATCTGAAACACACAAAAAAGTGATTCATGACTCTGCACTATGTTGTAAGTTTTGAGGCTTTGAGGGGCTTTTACTAAAAATCTGCTAAACATTTTTAATGTCAACAAAAACTAGTTCTGTGTTAGGCAGAGAGCTGCCTTTTCTGGATCACTGGTCTCATGCCTTACAGAGCAGGAATTCTCTGTGGAAGATGGGACTCACTCTTAGATAGAGTTCCTGGAGTTTCTAGTAATGAAAAAGAAATCTATTAAGGGTTATGCCACATATCTATATAAAGCATAACTCTATAGTACATTGTTGTACAATTCACTGAGTGAAAACAGTGGTAAGGGAAATTAGAAGCTTTTTACACTTACTTTGTGCCACATTAAGAAAGTCCTTAGGTATCAGGAAAGAAAGGAATGAAGCTCCTCTCACATCCCTGATGAAACAGGGGAGATAGAAAATTAAAAATTTTAACCTGAGATTTGATATTTGATTTTCATGGTATTCACATAGATCCATCAAAGCAAAAAGTTATTCCTACAGTCAAACAGGATTTCAGCTGTTTATGTTTTTTGTGCAAACAAGAGCTCTGAGTCTCATTTGTCACTGAACCACTGTAGACTTTAGTAGCTTGTGATTTTAAAAATTTCTCATTGTTTGTTTTAAGATGTTTGAATACAGCGTGACAAAAGCAACTGAATGTGATCATGATCATCTCATTTCACTCATCTCTCATTTTATTCTCCTGTTTTGTGTTATTGAATCACTGGAACTCACTCTTTAATAATTTATCAGGAACCTGATCAAAGAATTAAATGCTCTCATATTCCTTGGCCTAGAGGAAGTCAGGAGTAACAAATACTTTATAAGTATTCAGATCTCAGAAAAAATACTGTTTTAGTGATACTTCTCCCAAAATGCCCCCTTCTCACAGGTGATGTGTTTTTAAAATTTAGTCTAAACAAAAATTACTGGGTAACTCTACAAAGATATTTATAATGATTTTACAGAATTAATGAATCATCAGGAAAATAATATCAAAGCACAGCTGACTGGGCTCCCATTCAGCACTTCTGAATCACTGCTCATTGAGCAAAGCAATCACTGGACAATGGGGGTTTTGCCTGAGCAAAATGTGAGTCAGGGGACCTGGGCTCGCATTGTCTTCACTGGGAGTTTTGCCTGCATATGGAGTGAGCTGAGACTTGTGGTGAATGGGAACCATTCACAGCGTGGCTAAGCAAAGCACCCAATACATCACCATTCTGAAGTTAACACTAGGTGGTAGACATAACTGGAAGAAATACAGACATTTTTGGAGCCATGTGAAAGGCTTGCATAAAGCAGCATTTTCAAACGCATTGTCTCTTATTTCCCCTTATTTTGGCCTAAATGTTTTTGTTTTGAAAGGCATCTGGCTGTTCACTCTAACATTCCCTTTGGTTTAACAAATTAATTAAAATAATTTCCTTTCTGCGTGTAGTCTGTAGGCGGAAGAGGCACCTCTGTTTGGAGGGGAAGAGTTGACATCCTTGCAGTTTAGAAGGGAAATCTAATCTGTTCCACTGTCCACACCCTCTATCACTGTTTAGTTGGAGGAAGGAGAGATTTCTAACTAGCCAGTTTTCAGCATGCAGCTATGCAAGTGCATATCCATGGTCTGTAGAGATACCCCAGTCTACATGTTTATGGTACAAACTCCTCCATGGGTCCACATCGGGATTAATGACACCTTCAAGCTGCCTCCCAAATCACTGAGAGCTGCTATAAATGGAACACAAGTGAAAGCTAAAGGTGAAAAAGAAGGCACAATGAACTAAAGAAAAAGAACAAAATGGCAGGACAAAAAGAAGGAGAAAATAACATGAGTGAACAGAGGCAAAAGGAGTAGTACAAACTACCCAAATAAAGCTCATTAAATAACGAATGGTTTGGAATAGGCATCTAAGAATCAGATAGGGCCAAGGTCTAACTTTCCCTCAAAACTTGGATTCATTGATTAAAATTAAAACGAGATCTGTTCTGAGTCATTTTTCTCTGACTCAAAGGAAACTAGTGGTGGGCTAGGGGCTAAAAATGGAGATAGAATAAATGAAAGAAAAGGAAGAAGGAAAGCAGTGAACCTGCAAAAATGTGGGGAGTAGTTGTTTTACCAAGGAAAAGAGGGCAAGGGGGGACAAGGACATTAAGTTAACTTGTCTTGGGGTATAAGGTCAGAATGGAGCAGAATGGATGGAGTAACTGACAGCATGAAAACAAATCCGATATGTAGCAATTACTGAATCTGTAAATGAGAGATAGGATGCTATATTATGGGAGAGACATTTGATTTACATCTTTCTTTTAACTATTTCACATCTGAATGAAAAGGCTACTGTTTGTTTTCTTTCTATAGACGCATTTATAATATATGTCATAAAAGCTTTCATTGTATGTCACAGAAATCTAAATAAAAACAATGTGCAGTGTATCAATCCTTTGTCTTGTTACAGAAAGACGGCATTAAAATGTGGATTCAATGTATCTTTTTTGTGATTGTAATTAATATTTAATTACAATGATCTGAACTTCTTTGTACAACAATAATATTTGTATCCTCCCAGAAGCTGAGTAAAGAAATGAGTGCTGACAGAAAAAATTGAAGTAATATATCATACCAGTGACATGCCGTCTTCCCTTTGAAACATGGTTGTTCACACTGTAATGCTTAATTTTTCTATATATATGATGACAGGCATTTGATCACATTTCAAGAACAATGAGCAATAAATATTAAAGGACAGTTCCTGTTTTAAGCTAATTGCTGATTACCAATGAGTTCTGTGAACTCTGGATCCCAACAGAGAATGGAATTTCAGAATGAAAAACATAGCAAGAAAATAAATGCTGATCACCACACAGCCTGAGTGTCTGGATGCCAGGGATACTATGAAAGAGATATTTTGAGATCTTCCATAGTATATTAAGCAGACATCCTCTAAAAGAACCCAAGAACCCTATTACTTTAAATCATCCTAGCCTATGTGAACTAAAGATATAGAAACAAAACAGACTTTCTGCCCCTCTGTTTTGCAACCTGATACCGCTTTTTCCTTTGCTGAAAATTTGCATGTTTTCTCAGAGCCTGTTTCTTTCTCACAATAAACAATGCAAAGCCCTCCTGCCAAAAAAATGTCCAAATGCTAAACAGTTGCTATTATAGTCATTATTATAGCAGCAACTTTCAGCTGCGTGCTTTTAAATTAGAATTATTTTTACAAAAGATTTTTGTGTTTCTTGATTACAGTAATTATGATTCCATAGTAGTAAATGTCTATTAAAAAGTCACGTTAGCTTACTGCTCAAGATAAATTAATTTCCTTAAATGAACTTCATACAAATGAGTGGGTTTTTCTGTATTTATCTTACTTGCTATACAAATAATAAACTAAGATGAATTAAACAGCTGATAAATTATTGTTTCATTACAAAATTAACTATGGACAAAGATGTCAAATGAAAAGCAATGTTTTTTATGAAAAGTGCTTCATGCAGATAATACCATATTCTAATTCAAGAATGTCCGTCCCTTTAGTCTTGTTTCTCACCTATCTGCCTTTGCTTTCTAAGGAAGACATGTCAAGAAAAAAAAAGGCTGAAGAAAAGGAAAAAAAATAATCTGAGACCAATCTGCTGTACAAGCTAGCACATGTGCTAATGATAAGCCTGTACCTTGTTTAAAGAATATCCAGTATAAACAACACAAGATCCAAGAAATGGGCTTCTTCAACAGCAAGTCTGGGAATTAAGACAGAAAGAGTTCAGCCAGTGGGACACCCCAAAATGATGCTATTATCCCAAGTCAGGATCCATGTGGGACTATGGCTCTGTCACCCCTGTGAGAGGCAGGGATTGGAGATCAGGATTTAAAGTGCCTGTGCCTGTGAGTAGTCTTTGCTGGAGCATCCCCTGGGCACTCTCAGAAGCTCTGTCGTTTCACAAGCTACTGAAGTTCAGCAGCTGATCAGAGAAAAGGCTTTAAAAATAAAAGGAAATCGGGAAGAGGAAACCAAGAGGGACCTGAGCAACAGGGGGTAGCAAATTTCTGGCTCCAATGCCATGCTCTTTTGTAACTAGCCACAATGCTGCATTAACTTTTCAAATGAACCTGCCTCTCCCCCGGCACCCATTTAAGTGGTTGCCACTGGCTGTGGGAAAGCCAGCGAAGCCATAGTGTACAGCCGTTTGCATCTGAAATGCTATCGGCTACCGACGAGATCCCATTAGATTTCTTACAATGAAACAGTCCCATCCTATCCCCAATCCTTCCTAGACAACCTTGCTTATTCTTCAGTGAGAATCGCCCCATTGTACGTACAGACATTCACATCCTTGATAAGACAGTTAGGGGAAAAGTTCACGAGCCACATCCTCTGCTGGTATAACTTCATTTCCCTCCCCCCTTCTCCCAGGAGTGAGTGCTGATCTGACGCCCTGTGTTGAAAGGAAACAAGGTTGTCTATTCAGCTGCAGTCAGACATACAGTGTGTGTTAAGGCTCAGACGGCCCATGATGCTGAGTGGAGATACTAAAGGTTCGTGTTTCTCTGCTGGGAATTTTCACAGAGCAGAAAAGGAATGCCGCCTTTTTTGTGTGTAACTTCCGACTGACTACTGACAGAGCTCAAAAGCATAAAATCACATTTATTCTCACAGCACAAGGCCTCAAAATGCAGGAGGGTTTGTTAGCTGGCTTGAGTGAGCAATGTTAAGACTGTAATGGGGCGCTAAATAAAAAACACAGGAACAGATCACTGAAAAATCAAAAAGTCCTGCTGATTGGATTGGCCTGTACTGCAAGTCATTCATCCTATGTTAGGAAAAGAACTTTACTTTTGAAATGTTTTTTGACAGAATAGTAGCATTTTCTAAAAAAATTCAATCCTTACCATCAACAGAATATTTTTACACTGACTTGGGGTTTTTTTTGAAAAGTGAACTTTGCCAATGGTTTACAATGTCTCAAAGATAAACTGAAATTCAGCATAATCAGTAGAAGAAGTTTCCATGCTTGATTCATTTTATGGAGCAGTCTTAGAAGGTGTGAACTGGATTCCTGTAGGAGAAACAAAACCAGATCATACAGTCTAAGCACAAAAAGGTGTTTGGGGCACAAAATGAGGTAAGAAGCAATTCAGTGTAACACTTCCAATGTGCAGATTCTTCAAACTTCATACTCAGAACCAGCTATGGATATGCAGGTATTTTCCTGCAGCACTTCATACTTGCTAACAGAACATAGCCCATGGTTTTTTTCGTGATTGTAGTGCACATGCTGGCCAAATTTGGCTGCCTCACATTTGGCTGGTCAAAATGGAGGTATTCATCAAATCCCCCTTTGATATTTGAAAAGACACAGACACTAAACCTCAATTTATCCTACTCATCTTAGCATGCTCAAAAGAGCAAGAGCCAACCAAGTATCTCAGAAAGAATACCAAGCCATCATCTTGTGGAAATATTCAGGAGCCTAAGGCTTAGCTCTGCCAAATATTTGCTAACTTGTGTGGATTAAATTCGACCTCTTAGAGACTCAGCTTCTTCACTGATACAACAGATAATGGTAATAAACAGTTCTAAGCTGGATTGCAGCTTGAAAAGGAGTAATATATTTTCTTATTTTGTCCAGCTTAATTGAAGTCTGGGACATACTGGCATTCTATTTACCATGAATAAACATATTCTTTCACAAGAATTTTACTCCCATTTTACCATTTACTCCCATTATACCATTATCAACAGTATTTCACTGAGCTTCTAAGTAAAACTCCAACACTTCAGATATTCAGCCAGTATTAATTAATCGTGATGACTTATTAATGTGAAACTTGGGTTGCTTTGAATCTTGAAGCTTATTTCAGCTGGGATCCATGCAGTCTCATGCCACATTTATTGCTATCTGGAAAATTAAAGGATTGTACAATTGGTTGCTTCATTTCCACTTTTTGAATTTGCTACAACTGGCTTCCCTGGGTTTTTGTTTTATAGCTCTTGTCAGCTGAAAATAACAATACTTTGTGTTGGAACAGCAGCTTCCACTCTAATACCTTTACTTATTTTACAAAGGCACTGAGATGCTGCGAGAAGTGCGTTTACTGACAGACTTTGTCAGCCACAACCACACAGTGCTTGGGTTTGCCACAGCACATGATTTCAGCAGGCTGAATCCACGCTGCCTGGGAGGATGAGGTCCAGGTCAGAGCCAGTCCTTGCCCTGTACTTGCACTTCACTGCTTTGCAGGACACCTGGGGCATTATCAAAAAAGGGCTGAAACTGGAACCCAAAGCACAGATTAGGGTGCTGAGCTAGTAAGTCAGCTCAGACATCCAGACCTTAGGTCATCCCTTGTCAGTTTTAATGAGGAAAAGCTACCACCTGAAGCACATAGAGATTATTTCATCTCTGTAAAATTAGTGTTTGCACTGATGGCTACCCCTCTGTGTCACTCTACAAAATATAACAAAGTTTTTGCATATTTTTTGCCTTGGCTGATCCAGTCTAAAATCTACGATGTGTCTAACTTCTAAATTGGTCTTCCTAGATACTAACACTGCTGGAAATGCTACAGGTAGAAGAACATTACCAATAACATTTTAAATTTGTCCTAGTCCTAGTATTAAATACTGCACACTAAATCAATTAAATACAATCTATTGTATCTATAAAGGGAAATTCCAGTGCGTTTTAATTACATGTGTTGCAGAATGATACCATGCTATGAATTTACTTTACTCTTTTTTTTTGCTATCCAGAGAGATATCTAAAATACATGGGGTTTTATAATATAAAGGATAATACTCTTGAAGGTTAAAATGGAGGTATTCATAAATTATAAATAAAAAATAAATTAATGTCAGAAGATGAAAGAGAAAGGAAAAAAAACAGAAAAACTTAAACATATTGCCATAAAAGCTCTTAATATTCTGTTTATCTAAGAAGTGTGTAATAATATCTGTTGTTCTCAGAGAGATAATGGAAGTATTACTGTTAAAGTCAAGCTGAGTCCAACTGATTATTGTTTATTTTAATTTTATCTCACTGACTAGTTAATTCTCTCACTGGATTATCCTAATTTCTCATAGACTCCAGTATTAATGAAAGCTTTAAATCGTTACATACTTTTGGACCACCTCACTTGGTGCCCTGACTCGGTCCCATTAAGTCAAGTGTATCATTACTATTCATATGAGCAGAGAGCAGGACTATATGGGAGGTTTTGCAGAAAGCAAGCCATGCTCCAAACAGAAAGATGAAACAAGCAGATTGCTAGAGGGCAAAGGTTCATTAAAAGGTCAGTCCACATCTACAGAAAAATAGTGAAAGTATTTAAAAACTGCACCACAAAAAATAAAAATGAGATAGACATTTAAGATGCCAGGTGCAAGAAAATACAGCATGTGTTTCTGTCTTTGCGACACAAGCTGTCAATGTTTTTTCTTCATTTTTAAAGTCAATAAATAAGTTAATTTAGATGTTTTCTTTCTTAAGTTAGACACCAAAGAGCAAGATTCTATGGTACACAAATCAATCTCAAACCTACATTAATCATAAGGAAATTCGAAATTATTAGATTTTAGATTTTTTTTTCTCTGCATTATACATCATTATTTGAATCACATTGGAAAACACTATGGCAAAACCATTACTCTGACTATGTGGAAGTAAATTTGCTCTTAATTTTATTTTGCACCTAACTATTCTTTTTGTGTATTGTATATAACTCTTTTTACTGTATACTTAAAAAGACTTCTTGGGGAAAATAATTTAACTATCAACATTATTTATAAACAAACCTTTAAAGATTAATATAAATAGATGAATTATATATTTAATATAAAATTATATACATTTTTATTTACAATATTTATCTTATAAGAAAATACTTTGAATCCTTTTCAAGATGCACTGAAATATAATCATGGAATATTTTAACCTGACTTTACCAATGCTTAAAATGAAAGTATTTTTCTAAAAAGGAAAGTTCTTTGGGAATTCCCCTGACTCTTATCAACAAATATCTTTTCAACAATGCATACTTTGAAATGCTAGAAAAACTGAATGCCACTTATTTCTCAAAAGAGGATATTTTATACTTTTCATTCATTCATTCATTCATTCTTTGTTATTGAAACAGGCTGAATGGGGCTTGCTATCAATGAATTTAAACTGCCAAACAAGAGGCAAGTCTTACTATGTATTTTGAATATCTACAAGAAACATACAAAGGATTATAACTGATCATGTTTTCCTCTTTCCTTGATAATGCTCCAGTTGCTTCTGAGAGATACGTCTGGTTCCCCACCCTGGGAAGAGTTGATCTTGAATAGCTGTCTTTAAGAATTAGAAAATACGTGATAGCTTTCACACCATGCATGGTTTTAGAACAAAGTGGCATGCTCAGATATTTTATCTTTTTTTTTAAAAAGCACAGGTCTAGTGTTATATAATTATGTTTAGGATTTTCAGATGTCCACCCTGGAGCGTCTAATGAAGAAGGGCTCCAGCCTCCCCTGCCCTGTGTGTGTGCGATCCTTCCATTCTTCCCGGATCCTGATTTTGCATTTCTAACGAAGCTGAACTGACAAAGCGTGAAAGTGGTCTAAAAGGAAAAACAAAGAAAGTGACCCTGCTTTCAGTGTGCCAAGACCAATCAATATTCCAGAAGCCCCGCTTTCCCCTCTCTGCCGATGCGTGGTTCGTGGTGGGTTGGCTTCGTCTCTTTTTTTTTTTCTTTTTTTTTTTTCCTCTTTTTTTTTTTTTTTTTTTTTTTTTTTTTTTTTCCTCCCCGGCGCTGCTGGGCCGGCAGTCTCCTCCCCTTTCCTTAAGTTACAGGGATAGTGAGTTGCCGTGCTCCGGAGCACATGCAGATGTCAGTTTTCCCCCTGCCGCCCGCCCGGCTCCGCAGCTCCGCGCTCCCCGCCGGGCAGCCCCTGCCTCGCCCAGCGCGCTCCTAAGGGCACGGCAGCTCCGACAAGGTGAGCCCGTCCTGTCCTGTCCCCTCCTGTCCCCTCCTGTCCTGCCCTGTCCTGTCCTGCAGCGAGGGTCCGACGTGGGGGGAGTCATCCTTCACTGTGTGATTTTGTGTCTTCATTAATCCATTAGGCTTTTGATTGATTAATCTTTCGGCTGCACCCATATTCTTTCTTGATCTTGATGTAAATTGCGCAGGACAGATTAAAGAAAAGGCACTGTAAACGATCTTTTTTTTTTTTTTTAATGCGTACATTAATCGGTCGGGGGAAAAAAAAAAATCCTGCTTCCATGCAGCAGTCGTGTCCACGGTAGATCCCTTACTAATTTAAACATTTAAAAGCAGCAAAGTTTATAGCGTTCTGTTAAAATTCAGGGAGGATGTTGCACTAAAGTGCTAAAGTGAACCGTCTTGAAACATATGGTAGAAGCAGCGATCAAAATCCACCAAAATAAACTTGTTACAACATGCGATTTTGCATAAAACATGCTGGCTGAAACCACAGTGTATTTATATTTTAAATGCTTCCGGAAAAAAAAGTGTTTTGGCACTAAATTTATTTAAAAGGAGGTGTTAGAGTTGAGCTGTCTATAAACAGATAGATTTCAGCAGAAGCACCTAGGTTTATCCAATTATTCATTAATAATTACTTTTTAAAAATCATGCCAGTGTATATTGACTAAGACTTCAGAAAATTGTATTCTCAGCCTGGAAAATACCTCTGAGGAGTCTCCTTTACTAAACAAACTCATACCCAGCAGCCATCAAAACAAACCCATACCATCTAAAATAAAAAGTAATACCTTAATGAAAAACTTTTAATATTGAAATATTTTAAGGTTGATTCAGAGTGTGATTTCTTAAAGTCAGACGTGATGTGGTTCTTGGGTTGTCCTGCACGGGTCCAGGATTTGGACTCCATGATCCTGATGTGTCCCTTCTAATTTAGGATGGTCTGTGATTCTGTGATATATGCTCATAATTGCTATCAGGATAAACTAAGCATTACTCTTTAATGTGAGCTGCTACTACAGTCTGAAGCAACAAGTTAAGTGGGATATTACTTCTGATGTTTTACAGATGTGCTCGGAATAGTTTATACAGCTAAAAGATGAATGTTATCAACATAAAGCTGTCAAAGGCATTTCTTCTAAATAGTGGTTGAGAGATAAATAAACTATTGCTGCTGCCTTTTAACATGTGAAAAGAAGGAATTGAGACAATGCATTTAATCATTTAAAAACATTTGAAATGTAGAACAATTTAAATGTACTAGTTTGAGCAAAATGTTTATCTTCGATGGTTAATGTGAAGGTGAGGTAGATTTTTTTTCAAATAGTAATGGCCTGATAAAAAGTACAGCAGCAAGCCTGACAGAGTTTTAAATTATACCTTAAGTTGCTATGGTTTGTACTGATTTTTCATTTATGTATCAATAGCAATTTTTTTTTAAAGTTACTCCTGGGTTTTACAGCATGACAGCAATTCATGTCTGAAGACATGGGACACTTACCTGATCAGTCCATGTAATCCTTCTTTCAAAGTCATTGAACTTCTGCATCAAAAACGGCTTAGATATTAAGAACAATACAAGTTTTACTGAAACATGAAGAATATCTGCTTCTGTGTAAATATATAGCTAATCATTCCCTTAAAATCTTACTGCAGTGTTTGATATTTCTTGTCTTGCAGGTTTCTCCAGTAACTCCCACTGAAAAGAGTCCTCCACTTTTCTGAAGGGATACTGACAGAAATTAATTATAAAAGAAAGCTTTCAGCAAGATAAATGACTAAAGGTAACGGAGAAGACCCAAAACCTGGAAGTAGGATGGAACGAATTCAACAAGGAGTCCGGAAACGTACTCTTTTGGCAAAAAAAAAAGTGCAGAGCATAACAAAGGACGATGTTAAAAGTTATTTAATGAGGAATGCCTTTGTGCTCTTCACCGTTGTTGCTGTGATTCTTGGTGAGTAATTTGTTCAATAGGAATATTCTGTTCTCCAGTGCGTTTGACAATGACAATGTGACTGGGTGATTTGCATTACAAATGAGTTTCCAAATTCTTCTGCACTGATAAGAATGTTCTGGCTTGGAGAGTTTTGGCTTTGACAGCTGCATGAAGTTCAAGAAAAAGCCATTAAATTATTCTAGTAATTCCTAAGAAGAATTTTGGTGAGAAAAACCGACCAAATTAATTAATTTTTCCCTTAAACAATCAGATACAATAACTAAATTGAATGTTTTTAATTGTATCTTTTTCTACCAGAGCCAGTTGCAGTAAAATGCTCAGGAAGTAACTTTTGTTCACCTAAACTATCAAAGAATTAACACTTTGCAATGATGAACAGAAACTCTCAATGAACAAAATGAGGTGACGTTTCTACACAAAGGCATGAAATAAATACAATCTTTTCAGTTTTCTCCTGATAAAGGCAAATCTAAGTTTATTCTCCCTCAGCCACTCACAATCTTACACATGCATCTTTCAGATGCAATTTGGGAGACAATGGCAGTGTTACTTACTCAAAGGACTGAGAGATAGCACCTGATTAAATACCTTTTTAGAGTATACTGAGAGGAATCCAGTACATCAAACAGCCTTTAGTTTTGGAATGCAACAAAATATTGCTACATACTTTGAATTAGCATTAAAAAGAGAATCTGCTGAGAAAAACGTGCAGTTTTTAAAACAATTTTTTCTTTAAATTATTACATGATCACTTAAGATAATTTTTCTTTAACTAGAAATTGTCAAAGTGACACCATATTTCATGGAATAACCACTCTTTACAGGAGTGAGCGAGAACTTAATGGCTTTACTGTTTGGCTTTCCCTTTTTCCATTAGTTTAAAATATAAAATTGTAAATCTGATTGTGATGATGATGAAAAACCATATGTAAGCACCTAAAGATAATGGTCTATATCGTTTGCCTATGTAGGCCCTAATCTCCTTCATAGTGCAATTTTACATAGGTCTTCTTGCTGTGTTTCTGCAACTCTTACAGGAATTGAAATTTTAGGGCTCTGCCATTCCTGTTGCCTGATTCCACATCAGCACTGTTATTTCAAATTAATTTCACATTTGATGGTCTTTTCTTAGGAGACATTTATATTAATTTGCCTATTGGTAAAATAAAGTACTTCTTTGCTAAAGCAGTAATTTCAGTTTCTGATATTTACAAACAGAATTTGATAGTAAATGTTTTTAATTCTTAACTAAGAATTTTATAGGTGTAAAAGCCCCATTAATATCAACAGTGAAAAAATTACATGATTCATCTACAAGGGTCAGAAAAGGCAGAGCAAGTCAAGCAAGTTTTGAAACACTGTCCAGTCACAAAGAACACAAGTCTTTGATTGTTGCTTTTCTAGACAGCATGTGAAAAAAATTTCTTTTTGCAATTTTTTCTCTGTCATCTACATCCGGTAGGGCTCCCACAAATTTGTCAATGTGGAAATGAAATGTAGACAGGACAAGTGGTATTGCTGTTATTGCTGTTTCCAATAATTTTAGGTAACAACTGACACCCTGCCCACTTCCCCACTACCACCTACAGCAGAGGATCAGTAGGCACTGGGACACAAGTTGGAGAACTGATGAAAATGTGCAGCCTAGGATGAGCTGGCTGCTCCAATTCTGCTCATGAACCTGTAGATATATCTAGTATAACATGTAGAAGAAATAGTCTTCTTGTTATTATCACAAAATGCTCCAAACTCTTACATCTGTTATTTGTGGCGTAATTTTGCAGTACCTATATATGATTAGAACAGTAATTTCATGGTTAATTGATTATACAAAGGTAATATTTGGGGCTTTTGAGAGTTTTTTGCTCTTGTGAAAACACTCAGAAGTAGGGAACAGATGGCTAAAGTGGTTGGGAAACACTCAGTGGTGGAACTCCATCTGTCTAGTTTGGCAAGGACTAAGTTGTTATCATCTCTCAGTTGTTTGGTGGTCTGTGGAAAATTAGATGGTGGGCTTGATCCCCTCCTTAGGAGACAGTAATCAATGTTGCAGAATTAGCCCACCAATTAGCACTACTGGCTCTCCCATTTGAGATGCTTGGATGTGAGTCTAGGTGAAAACAAATTATACTCAAACCAGGGTTGAATCATTTACAAGAAATAATGCTTAATGCTCTATAATCTAACAGACAGAAGACAGTTCTTAGAGCTGTCAGTCCAGAAATTTTCATAGACACCATACTCAGAAAACCATTTTATTTAGAGAGAGAAACATTTCTTCAGAGGCATTTTTTTCACATCTCTTTAGTCAAGGAATAAACATGAAAAAGCCTTTTTTAGTAGAGCATTTCCTATTTCTTTACTGAGCAGGATTGATTTCACTAAAAGTTAAGTGCATAGGATCTTATCTTAGTTCCAGTACTGTAGTTCATAGTGGGGGCTTGAGCTTGTGTTGAAGTGGGAACTTGCCCTTTGTTATGAAGTGGGTAACTACAACATGCAGTTCTCTCTGTTATGTACAGATATTTTGCAAATAGAGTGAGATTTTTCTGATATTCACATGACAAGGAGAAATATAGATATTTATATAGCCATTCTGGTTTTACTCTGATTCTAAACTGAATTCACCAGCTGCTACCATACTAAGCCAATTATTCATTAAAAAAGTAGTGATGAAAATGCAAGAAGCTACTACAATTCATGTTGAAAAATACGTAGAACTATTCCCTGTTCCCATAAAAATGCATGGAATGTCCTTCAGACTACGCCTTCTGCATAGGTAGGGTCTGTCTACAATTGTCATAATAATTGTTAATACTTTTAGTGAAATTTAAACTTTTCTCAAGCCCTTTGAGAAACTTGGAGAAAAGCATAGTCAATAAGTGAATTATGATACAATTTTTCACATTTTTCTTGGTCACATAAAGATATTATGAGTTTTCTGTAGTCAGTCTTGCCCAGACTCAATAGATGAGAGCAATCCTCAAATTTTTGAGTCAGACAAATTTTTTGAGTCTGACCGCTGGTAAATTGAGAATATCTCAATGACCAGGAGGACTTTAAGGTAGTGTAGGGAACATGGTGGCTGATGGAGAATGCGCAGGAAGTCTCACAAACTTTGAAGTGCTAGCCAAATAACTGGCAAAATCTAAGGCTCTCCCACGCTACTCAGAACCATCATCCTGTCCCCAAAAACTCCTTCCTTTCAGATACACTTCCTTTATCAGCCTGCCTTCATTCTGCATCCTATTTTCTCAAAAATGGCACAGGAACCCAGACTCTGACAGGATTCTAAATGCCAAAGAATCTCCTGTAGGTTCTGGACTTGTACTGAAGGAAAGACTGAGATACAGAGCACTGCTGAGCAGAGATCCTCAGAAGGTGTCTGCAGAGAAATGCTGTTTTAATTGAAACAGAGGCAAGCAAGTACTATGAAAAGAAGTTTCTGCATAGTTATTAAGCTCCAATTCACTAGCTAAAATCCTTTTGCCAGAGGTATATGTTGCAGTTGTCTGCTGGGACATTCAAGGGATAGGCGGATGGATCCATTCCTGTTTTCTGACTCCCTGTTTCCCCAAAAGGAAGAGGGAATGCAGGTTTGGCTGTGTCATTGAAGCCAGGCTTCTGTAATTGCCAGCAATCTCACAATAGGTGTGAAATATAGACAAACCCATACAACCTCTGTTCTGCAACAGCATGCACCATGTGGGAGACTCCAAAGCTTTCCATTGTGTTTACCAAAAGAAACTAGTTAAAAGTACAGGAAGAAGTAGAGGTGAGATGAAGACCTTGCCCCTTTTCCCTGAAGAAAAAAGCAAAGAGATAAATAAAGCCTTGAAAGGATCCTTCCTGATGCAGAAGGCAAAACACCCACAGTGCCCTTACAATATCTGAACAGTGATAAGTTGTGCAAAGGATCACAGAATATGAGATTGTCCTGTCCCAGGAAGACTGACTGTCTGAACCACAGTTTAAAGACCTATGAAGGGCAAGTATGCAGGTAGACAAAACTCAGGATAATGCCCACAAAAACAACAGCCTTGTGTGTTGAAGCACCATCTTGTCTGCTATTGACAGATTTCTGTATCCACTTAAGGGTGAGGCTGACTTACTCAGAGAAGAGTATTTGCCTTCACTATATATTGACCTTGAACACTGTGACAAATCCCAATGCAGCATTGGTAAAACTTGCATGAGAACAAAGTGAAGATCCATCACTGAAGGAGAAACAGCTGTGGGACCTGAGTTTTAGGTAAAGAAATATCTTAAAGCATAAAGAGAGAAATTACTAAAAAAAAAAAAAATGATAAGACATATGCAAGAAAATCAACACAGTTGGCTACAGTTAAAGAGAAATTTATTATTTTTATGTCAAACTTAGAGGCTGACTCTGTCTCAGGGCTCTGCTAAAGAACCTGCCCAACGCAATTGATTTCTCGCTGAGCGACAAAACCTTCCTAAGTAATATTCTAAAAAATTTGCTAATCAAGGCCTTTTTTTTGAAATATAAAATAATTATAATTTTGGAAGGAAAAAAAAGCATAAACACATAACATAAAACTTAGAGTCACACTTAAAGCTCCAATAGAGATTATTCTTTACAAAAGGAAGAAAAAGTATAGAAATGCAAAGAAACTTAATTCTGCTGTTAAGTAGACAGCAGTAAAAGACAGACTGTGAAATACAAACAGTACTCTAGTTTAACAGCAAAATAAAGTACTGTTAATATATTATCACAATCCACATTTCTTACCACAATTCATCTTGGTGTTACTGAAATGAAACAGCAATGATTGTTGAACTGCCATACATGGCACAGAGTAACAACAATAAACTTGGCTACCTTGTGAATAACAATTAAGCATTCTGGAGAGAGCAGCAGTGCATAAATGCACACAGTAAAGATGCAAAATCTTTAAAAGCCAAATATCAGCTTACTTCTATCCTAACACTCTAAATTGTCAAATCAGTGGACTTGCAAAGTGGTGCTCAAAAGCAGTATGTCTCAATGGTCATAAAGCAGTCCAGAGAAATATACATTCATTCCACTCTTCATATAGATTGAAAAAAGGCTGTTGAGATTCTCAAAATTCTCTCTAGAAGTTAAAAATAAATGTATATACATAATAATGCTTCTTACGAATCAAAATTCAAAGCTATCCTAGGTGAAACGCATGGCAGTAACTGTGTGGGGCATTTAGGATGTGGTTTCTCAGAGATTTTACAAGAAAATTCTCTGAATGCCATTAGAGTATGATCAACTGAAACAGTAGTTATCCCAAGAATTCTCAAGAAAAATTTTGTGCTGATCCTGAAAGGGTCAGAAAAGGCATATAAACATGAAATAAACTGTTATTAGGGCTTGCCAGCCCTTTCCATTTTTTCAGTAGACAGGGACTATAATTGCTGTGGTGACTGCAAGGCAGCACAAAATCATAAGCAAGATGCCAGTAATTTGTATGCTGAGTAAATACTTAATATTGTTAGATCCTTACTGGCACTTGTAAAGCTAGAACCAGATGTCATTGCAGATGAAATGCTTTTGAGTTGGCCACAGTGAAGGTGTGGCTGAAGATGGTATGTTCAGTTGTTCATGAATTCCTGAAAATATCGTTCATTTAGCTTAAAATTCTGACAAAATTCCTTGAAATAGCCAGGCATCTGAAAGTTTCTATGATATCATATGGTATCATAGAAAAAATGTTTTTATAAAATTCTTATCTTGAGGTGCATTTGAAAAACTGTACTTATAAATCCAATATTAAAGAGAAATAAAAAAGGGGCTAGATATTCCTGATGTTGAAAAGGCCACTAAAAAAAAAATACATAAATGCAGCCATTAGGATAATTTGTACGGTACAGTAGCATAGACATCTAGATCCATAGCTGAGAGATACTAATTTTTTTAAATTTTTTCATGCCTTTTTAAAGGAAAAGGAGGTGTTTTGCAACCACCAGCTTCATAAAATAATCCTTGTAGTCACATTAGTTGTATATATCCTTTGACAATCCTCCAAAGTCCTTCTGTTTGCTGTGAATTTCCTGAGGATTTTATATTTAATTTCATTTTTATTGACGACCCAGTGATCTTATGTTAAGTAAACTTACAACAAGGCAGACACTGAGGTGCTGCAGCAAGTCCAGAGACAGACAATAAAGCTGGGGAGGGGTCTGGAGCACAAGTTCTGTGAGGAGCAGCTGAGGGAGCTGCGAGGTTTTAGCAGCTTTTCTCCTGGAGAAGAGGAGTCTCAGGGGACCTTCTCACTCTCTACAATTCCCTGAAAGGAGGCCGTAGCCAGATGGGGGTTGGCCTCTTCTCACAGATAACAAGGGACAGGACAAGAGGAAAAGGTCTGGAGATGTGTCAGAGGTTGTCTAGTTTGGATATTGGGAAAAATTCCTTCATTGAAAGGGTTGTCAAACACTGAACAGTCTGCCTGGGAAGCAGTAATAGTCACCATCCCTGGTGACACTGAAAAGTACTAGTGTAGATGTGGCACTTTGGGTCATGGTTTAGTGGTGGGCTTGGCAGTGCTGGGTTAAGACCTGAACGTGGTGATCTTAGTGGTCTTTTCCAGCCTCTGGTTCAATGATTCAATGGGATTTAGCATAGATCATAATGGGGTTTTTTTCACATCGTATTACAATTCACTGGAGCAATAAGGCAATGCAACTGGTGTTAAAAAATACTTAGTAAGGAGCAATAAGAAATTTCTGTCTCCCACATAGATTTCTCCATCTCTGTTCACAAAATATTCTGTGAAGTCTACAGGGTATGTTAGAGAACACCTAAGCTCTTCACCAAGAAGTCTTAAATTATTAATGGATACAAAATATATATATGGTATAGAGTAGGGAATAAACTATGGAAAATAGTAAAAGAATAAATGGAAATTATTTCAGAGGAACTTCAGTAAAAGCTGGATTATTGCACTTATTATCTCAACCCATCAGACTTGAAGTTTTATAGCCAGTGACTGCATTTTCTATCAACACAATGAAACCACAGGTCGTGTAACCCTTTAAAATCCATACAAGAGAAACTTATTTTGGTTCTAGATTTCATGGAAGTTTTTAAAATAAAAGAGTATGATAAAAGGTGTGATGAGCTGCACAACAGTGAAAAGGAAAATAATTAAATGCTAGGAAAGAGGCAAAGAAAGCCAGAAGGATCACCGGAAAATCAGGACAGTAACAAAATGTTACTGCTACTCATATTTCCTTGTTGTTCTCCCACATCCTTTCTTTTAACATGAGTTATGTTTGCCTTTTGAATTCTCTTTCTATTCTCTGCATTAAAAAAAATGCAATATCTTGCTTGAAATTTAGCATGTGTATACATATTCTATTGGCATGGATAGAAGACCATAAATAGAAATGAGCTTGAGAGTTATGAAGTGTGTGCTTGTTTTTCACCTTTTACTGTAACTTGGTATAACTGTAAATTGATTTATTCAAAACAAAATCTATAAAAGATGGGGCTTAAGTTTTAAGCATCATTTACACTGCAACATAATCTGGCAGTTCAAACTGGCTCTAGTAAATGCTTTGGTTTTACCATGCATGAGGGCTAAATGAAAGAAAAAGAATAGAATTGCCTTTGTATTACAGGACCAATAATCAGGGAATTCCTGGGAGTACTAACCAAAGGTAGTTGACAAATTAGTCTACTACATATATTTTGATGTCTTTTGAAAAAAAAAATTGACTTGGGAATCCATGCATTAAACAGATATGGATGTGCAATCAAGTTCTTCAAAGTCTAAAATGCAAGCAAAGGAAGCTGCCCATGGAACCTAAATCTCAGAGCTCTGTGTCTTTTTAGTGCATGAGCTAGAGCAAGGAGACTCAACAGGGTAGCTGCACAAGTCCATGACCTAAGCATGTAAGTGACTAAAACTTCCAGGAGGAAAGCAGGCAGTAAGTCAAACAAACAAACAAACAAGCAGCAAACAGGTTTGCATTCCTACTCCCACTCCTTTCTGAGTCAGGACCATGCCAGACATTTTCACCCAGTGAAGATGCAGAAGCCTGGGCATCCTTGGGAATGCTGTCAGCCGCACTTGAGGAGCTAGGTTATTCTTTTCCTCTCAAAAGGCAGGTTACAGGAGGAGGCAATTCCACCATTCCTTTCAAATCTGTGTTATTAGGCAGAGGAAAAGGTAAGACTTCTAAGGATGAATGCATATGCCAAGAGAGCAAAAGGCAGCATTGTGTTTAACCTAATGACTAAAGTGCTCACCTATAACAAGAAGCCCCAGGCTGTGAAGTGGTCCTTAGAGCAAAAAAAGGGACAGAGGGTATCCCAAGTCCAGATGATTCTTTGCATTCTGTGTGACAGTTGTGTTCAGTTGCTAGTCCCTCAGGATTTAGCCTGGAATTAGGCAAATAAATGTTTAGGTCATGGCACATCTGAGGAAAACACAAGCAGAAGGGTGAGAGCTGAGGAGTCTTCCAAAGCAAATGGAGCAGTGCCCATTAACTTCATAGATTTCCCAAAGCTACCTTTTTTTTTTTATCTGGAGGAACTTAAAAGGTCACAGTCTGGATTCAGGTACTTACTGTGTAATTAAGCATTATTCCAGGTGCAAGTTTCCCTGTGCCATTTTTGTGACCTTTAAGATAGGGAAATTCTGCCATTCGGAGTAACACCTAACAGTTGGAAGAGAGGTGTCATTCCCTGTATGGAGGCTACTTCTAAACTAAAAAATATGTGACAATGTATCTTTAAGATGAGTTAACTCACAAGAAGTAAGGCATGATACCTTATTTTAATCAGATTAAATTAAACACTTCTGGAAATTCATGTTTTGGAAGGGGCTGTTGGCAAGTAAAAGAAATAGATGGAAGGTTCTATTTGTGAATAGTTTCACAGTCATTCTGAGGATTTCAGGGATGAAGTGACTCATAATCAAGGAGCAAGGGACTGAAAGAATCCTAGCTATCTTTTTAAGAAAATGGTAACATGATTCCATGATTCAGCCATGAGCCTGATTTTCTTATGGAAAGAATTCACTGAACAAATCAAACATTAAAAAAAATTGTTATGGTAAAGCTTACACCTGATTTGGCAAAAATCTTGTATTCTACAAGGGGAAATGCTCCCTCAGTCTGAGCTGGTTGTTTGCATGTCTCAGCAAAATACTGGACAAAAAAGAAGTCTTTTAACTAAGTCTGCCATATGTTCCATGATCCAGATAGTTCTGGCATGGGTGTATCTTGATTCAACAAAATACTTAAACCTTAGTGTCAAATAAGTCATTTACAGATTTAGACTATCAGCACTAAGCTAAATTAACAGGTGGTTTTGTAGGAACTAAAAGGTGGACTAGCTCCACAGAGACATGTATGCATAATTTGAATGTGCTGCTAATGATGGTGCTAAACTGCATATCAAGACAGTCCAGCCTAAAATGAACTCTTTGTAGTGTGTGTCTAAACTAGAATTAAAAAAACAAAGGCAACTTGTCCAACATGTCCAACTTCAAGATCTCTGTCAAACTACACTAAAAGTTCCTCAGAGTAGAGGTCTGTCTTCTGTGAATGTTCCACAAAGTTCTTGGACCTGGGCGGTCTCAGTCTCACTGTCTGCAATTCCTTTGTGCAGCTATACTGTCAAAAAGACAAAATAATATGGATGGGCAGCTGAAACTACAGTAGGGAAAAGTAGAAGTCAGTGCTAGTAAGGGATATGTCAACTTCCAGCCAAGGAAAGAGAAGAAAGAAAGAAATGTAAAGCAGGAAGGGTACCCTATAAACTTTGAGAGAACAGCTTTCTTATCCGTTTTGATTTATATTTTATAAGAGTAATACATTAACTTTAGTCATGAACATGAAGCAGCAAAGTAAAGCCAGGCATGAAAGGAACAGCTATTATAGTAATTTTGTAAAGCATTGAGTAGTACCTTAATTCTAAATAATGCTACATAAAACATAATCTGATATATACTGTGAATATCTGAGCTTTTATATATGCATAGTAAGATATTACTCCTATTCATGGAATTATCTGTTATTTTTTGCATCAAAAGTATTTTTTAATATAGCTCAGAGACTAACAAGTGTACATAAACTAGGCATAGTTTGTCTTTCAATGAAGTCTCTTGTCTGAGGATGAAATCATGAATAATGTCCCTATTCCATTAAGAAGTCTGCTTCAGTGCCAGCAGTGAAAACTCTTCTATTCCAAATCTGTTACTAATGCCCTGCAATTTCTTCTCTGGAAATAAAAATTTAAAAAGAAAATTAAAAAAAAAAGTGAGAAATCAATTACAAACAAGAGGTAAACACAGAAAGAGTTCAAGGAAAACAAATGAAAAAGATTTAAAAACAGTTAAAGGCAAACAGAGGAGCTGAAGTTGGCTAAAATGAGAACAATTTTTTGGACATGTTCTCAAAGGAACAAAATTACCTCCTAATTGGGGAAGACGGGCAAATGAGCCAAACAACTAGAGACAAAAGGGGAAATCTGTATGAGTCTAACACTAGAGAAAAGAAATAGCAAAGGACAAATTTCAATAGTTTCTAAAAAGCCTTTTTAACAGCATTCAGAAGCTGTTATGCCCTCAGATTTGGTGTCCAGTTTAGGCAGCATTGGTCAAATGGTGCTTTTGCTCATTGCAAAAGTTACATCAGTTCTGACAGCTTCAGACTCCCCTTTCCACTTGTATGCTCTCTGTCCACAAAATTCAAGGAGGAGATGCTGTGTCTGCAAGTAAAGGAAACCTGCAAGTGCTTTATAGCTATAAAGATGTTTCAGAAATTCAGGCTCCTCCAGAGCTGGGCAGAAGATGTCAGGAAGAATGTTTGACCATCTCTGAGCTGGGAATTGAGTGCCCATGTATCTCTGTTTATCTAGCTCTAAATGCCAGCAATACACTTTTATGATAAAATGCCTCTGCATCTTTACAAATTGTAACTGAATACTGCTGAATAGAAGCCTGGTGTGGGTTTTTTGAGGAAAATAATCTCTCTCACAAGATAAAGCAAACCTTCAGGGTCAGGTTCAGGGGTAGGCATTCCTGAGGCACCGTGACTGTAGGACTGTGACTCTGTGTCTCCCCAGCGCAGCTGTGAGCTCCATGGTGCTTCTGTGGCCCTGAGCAAAGGTAACACAGTGGCTTATCTTCTGATGCAGTGGACAACTCTCTGACATCACCATGACTCTTACTTTGCTATAAACCTGCTTTCTCTGACATGTCGCTTTTTGCAGATCCCAGATCTTTTCTGGATCCCGGTCATGTCTAGGATATCTAGCTCTTCCACACTATTTCTCCCGTGACTACTCTCACAGTATGTCTCAGGCAAAGGAGAGGTAGCTGCTTGTATCCAAATCAACACATATTTCACTTTAATATAAATTCTAATATGGCAACTTGGAGCACAGGTACTTGAACTCTCTGCTGCAGTGTCATCACACAGTTATAACCCAGCATTTATGTCCAATAAAATAGTTTCATAGGAAACACACATTCCTACCTACATGAGGAAAACCAGAAAGCAAGGAAAGGGTGGCTGTGATACACCAGGTGTACTAGGGCTGAAGATTCAATATAAAATTCTGAAACAAGAATTTTGAAAATCAAAGTCATGCTGAGCAAATTGGGTGATCCTTGTGGCAAGCAAGGAAAGAAATTCAGAAAGATTTTGCCGGCAACTTGAAGTATTCCTTATCATTAGAGAAGTAATTTACTTGTTTGTCTCAAGTAAATAGAGTTGTGGACTTATCTAAAACTGGCTGTTAGAAGAAAAGGTGTGAGAACAAAATGGTAAATTAAGCAGTAACAAATGACCCAAAGAACAAAAGCAGTCATTCCAGAGCTCTGCAGGAATGTAGGAATGAAATGGCTGTGGAGCTTACAAAAATATACAATGTCTCATTACACTGGTAGAAGCCTGATTCCCTTCATGGCTCTTGCCCAATTACTGTTATAGAACAAAATGTTATTTGCTTGCTGGTTACAAGGTTTTCTGGAACTGAACTAAGAACAGCTGTTAGTTTAGAACAGCATTCTACTCAGTGTAAGGGGTTTTTTTCCCAGTTATTTTTGAAGCTTTCTATTTCCTACTGGAAAAGAAGTAATTCTGTACCACAAATATTAAGGGAAAGGATATTGATATGGACCTCATTTAACAGTGTTCTGAGATTTACAGTAAAAAGCAGAAGTTTATATAACTCTTAGTGGTATGTTCTGATTGAACTGGGAAAGGCTGATAAAGACAAAGCAGCTCTTGCACCATTATTGATATAACAAATAGTAATTTTCTCTTGAAATATGTTTCAGTGATGTTTGGTCAATTGAGAAGCACAATTTCTTCTCAAACAAAAATTGAATACTGTCAGAAATCTGCACTTCTTGCTTGAAAATGCAGCATGGACATTGTAAAAAATAAGTTTGAGATAACTGGATGGTCTTAATTCCTGTGACTCTGAAATAAGATTGAGACCAGAAGCTCATAAGAATTAATTTCAATGACTTAGACCCTGACTTCACTGCTTACTTCATCACACTTTGATGTTAATCTGTTTAAGACATTTTGTATGGAAGGTTGTGTAGGTTTTTTTAGCCATACCACTATATTCATAGTTTTTAAAGTCCAAAATGAAGACTTTATTTTTTCCTTTTTGGCACCCAGCATCTAGAAGTAAAGACCATAGGCCATCCATCAATATACTCCTATTTTTTGGAATAAAGAATTCCAAATCATGACTACCATTTTGCCATTTCCATCCCATTATCCTAACTGTCAGAATTATTTCCACCTTTTGCTCCTTGCAAATTTTGAATCCTCATTTCACTGTATTCATACATACTGAATTTAATTTTGATTCACAAAAACATTGGTATAAAATCAATGCAATAAAATGGTTCCGCTTGTTAGATTGTTCTGATTATCATCAGGATTATCTACAAATAATTTTTTTCCATAAACTTAACTATATCACTAACAAGAATACCTCAAAAATACTTTTATAACTCTAAGCTAATTTGCTTTTTCATTCTAAACTGTAAACTAAAATTATTTAACAATATGGCTCTGTTATACACTAAACACATGATTTTTGTCCAGAAAAAGCCGAAATTCTGTTGGTAAATCTACTCTTTGCTGCAGTGCAGAAATGGTACACTATTAACCATTTGAGAAGTCAGGCTCTGATAGTGTTGATTAGTTGATCTTTTCTGTTACAAAGGGTACACAGAAACCTGCACAACAGGTTGTGGGAACTTGTTTCAAACAAGGCTTTGTCTCATTGCAATTTTCAGAATTAACCTGAAACTTGAAACTTTTACTGAGAAAGCCCAGTTCCAGAATGTAATCTCCCCAGTCTTGGTCATGAAGGGCAATAAACACTAAAACTTCTGCCACCCACAAAGTATTGGATGGTTGTTGGAATACTGCACCCTTTCCAAAGGTTTAGTACCTCCTGCCAGGTCTTGGTTCAGGATTTTATTTTGGTGCTTTGCCATCGTGCCTATTTTTGCATCATCATTGTATGCTACTATCTCACCATTTCAAGCCTGTGAAAGTTGGTTCTAAGAAGCTAATTCAAAGACAAAGGTACTTTGCCAAATTTGAGTTTTCTGTTTCAAGAATTTTGTTAATTAAGCTTTGTCAGATGGGATATTATACCCACTATTAAGTTATCCAAACTTGGAACAGAAAATAAAGTTCAATCTTAATTTAGTCTAAAATCAAGAGGGATTGGTAAAATCATGCTGTCCTGCATTCATTATCAAACCCTACAATGAGGAAATAATTAGTCTAAATTTCTTCTTGTTCTGTGTGGCAACAATTAATTTTCAGAAATATCTGTGGAACAACTGCTACTGTATCTATATTTCAAGCAGGGAAACTGAGTCAGAGAAAGGTTCTCATGTCTTGGGCATGTCTGCATACAGATCAATAACAGTGCTAAGATTAAGGCTGAAGAATTAGTAGCTGTTGTGTGTTGACCCATTTCAACATAATACACTACCAGGGCACATTTCTTTTCACATTGCAGAAATTCTTTCTTTAAACTGCAGTGCTGGGAAACCCTGTAATTATGCACAGAGCACGTTAGGACAAAAAACAGCCAATAATTTTTGGCTCAACAGGTTTACGTGGAACTTTGGAAACTCACTCTCACTACCAATATTATTCATTCAAACAGCCATCTTAGGCCACTTTGTACTGCTTGGATGGTAGTGGAACAGATAATCAAGCCCTTATAGTATAGCATAAGGACTAGTTCTTATAGCAGCCTCAGAAACCCTCACCAACCTCAGTGAGGCTTTGTACTAGTGCAGGGATTAATTCATGTGGAACTAATTGCAGAACTGTGGCCTAAGTAAGAAACCAATCCAGCTCTGTTTGCTTGTTACCCAGTTGTCAAAATGTAGTGCTCATTAAGTGCAGAAACAAAAGTCCAGATGGATTCTTTATATCTGAGAAATGTGTTTCTCATAAGAAAAGAAAATAATGAGTAACTCAGCAACGGAATTTAAAACTTTTTTGAAAAGAAGGGAAACTCTCAGGCAGGTCTTTTAAGCAAGAATTATTCATAGGCCCTTCTTCTATGCATTTCATTATGTCATTTTACCCAAAAAAATAAAAATTTATGCAAAATGCACTTTAGCTACCTGAGACCACAGAACACGAATGAGACTAAACAAATGCTTTCTAGACCTGCCACTCTTTTCCACAACACGAACTCCATGCTTGGTGTCATTTGCTCTCTAGTTACTTTTCTCTCCATCCTGTGACACTATTCTCTAGAACACAGTTCTGTTTTCAGTTTTACACAAGACATTTCTGGACTTCTCTAGCTTAACCAACCTGCTGAAGCCCCTAAATCATGGTCAAACAGAGGTCACTAAATTGAGAGTTACAGATGCTTCCTTTCTCCAGCAGATGTCAATAATCTGGTGTAGGAGGCATGTCAGCATATTTTAGCTAGCAAAATTTGGCATGAAGATATTATCTGCTCTATGGAAGTACCAATCAAAAATTAGTCTTTAAATAAAAACAAAACCACAAAGACTAAGAATTGGAACTAGCAGTTGTCAAAATTGTTCAATGTTACAGCATTTTCAGGATGTACTCAAGTTCCAACATGATCTGGAGTGGAGTTGGAATGCTCTGCTCTATAAAATTACAGAGGAGCAGTTTCATAAAACATTTTATGAAACCTGAGTCTGCCTATCTTTCAAAAGGAGCAAGCAATCCCACTCTTCTCTGAGGCTCGTATCTATCAGGGAAGGCACCAACCCCTGTGTAGCTATACAAAATAATTGCATCAGGGAATTGACCTGGCTGAAAACTAACCCAGTAAAATAAATTCTTTTGCTGCAAACCCACCGTGGTTTGCAGCAGGATCAATTGTCTGATCCAGCTTTCTACACACAGTTTACCCAAATGTAATGTACAAGACAGTGGTGAAGAACATGGAAAGGAGAGATAGTTGAGTTTCACCATGTGTATGGTTAATGTGTTCCAGATAAAGCCATGTGTTATTTGGCTGGGTATAGAAGTCCTACATCAGATAGGCACCAAGCCATTTATCAATTGCAAATTGCAACTGGTCATGTCAGCTAACCAAACAACTAAATAAATATGCAAACAAAGCAGTTGGTGGCAAATACAGGACAAAATCTTCAAAGTTGTAGCTAAGAAGTTTAGATTTCCACAGATGAGCCCACCTATGTCTTCCATTTGTAAATGTATCTCAAGCATCATTTATCTGTTCCCAGCAAGATAAATGGATCCAGGCATTCCCTTGCTCCTGTCCCTCAGGCATTGAAACCCACCACTTACTCATCCAGTAAGGCCTTTCAACCCTGATTATCAGCTTCTTTGCAAGTGTCAGTATTCCTGAAGGTAGGCATGTGTAAAGATGCTTACCTCCTGCTTTTTGACTGTGAAAAGACTAAACCACAAGGGTATTCTCAAATATTCGGTCCTGGTTATCTCCTTCAATCTGAAGCACATCTGTAGGATCAGGCCCCACAGAGTAAACAGGCATGGACAAGACTTCTGAAGACTGGTAGCTAGTATCTATATGCACTGCATATAGGATTACACTCAAATTCTCAGAATTCAAGACACTTGACTGCAGTAGCAGGGATTGTTTCTTTTCATTAGCACTCAAGATATACCTTTGACAGTAAACCAGATTTTAAAAAATAGCAGTGCAAAAATCCTTGTAAATAACTGTGCCAATTCTGGCCAGGAGAGGGTTAATTTTTGCAGTAGCCAGGACGGGGCTTGGCCAGGACCCAGAGGTTATTCTATAAAACCTGATGCCATTTTTGGGGTCAGGTGACGGAGCCCCTTCTTGTTCTTGGAGCATGTTGGGGATTTCTGCATGGTGAGCACTTGTCTGTGAATCATTCACCTCTTCTACACATCACTATTAAAATTATTACTGTTCTTTTTCTTATTTCATTTGCTGTCTTCAGTAAACTGCTTTTGCCTCCATACATGGTGTCTACATTTTGTGCCTCCAGTTCTCCTCTCTATCCCACCACAGGGGGAGGGAGCAGGGGAGCAGGGGACTGAGGAAGCAGGGGTGTGGTTTGCAGTGTTTCACTGGGAACACTAAACTGGGAGCACCATTCCTAAATGGCAATAACAACATTTTCAGAAGGGCTACTCATAGTAGTAGATGAATCCAGAGAAAGTTAATCAGTGCAGTAAAAACCACAGGTTACAATTAGATATGTCCGGTATAGATGTTTTTTTAGATGCTTTATAGATGTTCATATTCAGATGCTACTGCTTCTTTAAAACATTGAATAATGATATCTCTTTTCCCTTCCTTCAGGTGTAATCCTGGGATTTTCTCTTCGATCATATAAGATGAGCTATCGGGAAGTGAAGTATTTTTCATTTCCAGGAGAACTACTCATGAGAATGCTGCAGATGCTGGTCCTGCCACTAATTGTATCCAGTTTAGTCACAGGTAAACAAAGAAAAAACAAAACAAAATACACCCCCACACACCATCTCTTGAATAATTTTATAAAAGTGCACACACCAAAATCTAAAAAAAAGTGAACATTCTACGCCCTAGAAATGTCATAACCTGCAGAAAGACATAGCATTGCTATTGCTGCTTTAGAGACAATGTAATAAGAGGTTTGAATTAATATACAGAGAAAATGAAAGATGGTTTTCCAAATTCATAGACAGACTAACAGTACAAGCTTGTATATGCAGCTACTATGAAGCTGACTCTGTACTCCACTCTCTTCTTTTACTTTCTGAACAGATATTTCCTCCACAGTGTCCTATTATTATCAAAGATAACATATCTCAAAAGCACAGTGCCAAAACCCAAGAAAGTTGAAACTGTTGATTGTAGGTATTAACACATGCCTGTAACTACAGATATGCAAAACATCTGTCTGCCTCCTAGTTTTCCAGCAATAGATTGGAAAAAATAGAATCCTTTAATAGAATTACTTAGGTGGGAAGGGACCTTAAAAATCTGGTTCCAATCCTCCTGTCATGGGCAGGGACACCTCCCACTAGAGCAGATTGCTCAGAGCCCCATCCAGCCTGTTCTCTGACACTACCAGGGGTGGGTCATCCACAAGTTCTCTGGGCAACCTGGGCCAGTGTTCCATCACACTTATAGAAAAGATTTTATTCCTGATATCTAATCCAAACCTAACTTCTTTTAGTTTAAGCCATCTCCTCTCCTATCACTGCAAGCCCTCTTATAGGACATTCAGGTACTGGAAGGTCTCCTAAGGTGTCCCTGGAATCTTCTCCAGGCTGAACAGTCCCAATGCTCTCAGCCTGTCCTCATGAGAGAGGTATTTCAGTCCTCTGATCATTTTCATTACTTCCTCTGGACCCACTCCAATGTGTCCATGCCCATAGGGGATAGATGGGATTGAATGGAAAGCTTGGAAGAAATTTAATTCCATCAGTTCTGTTTTGTTGTCTTCTGGTCAGAAGCTCTAACAAGCTTTGAATGCTCTTTACCAAGTTGTTCCTCTGACTAGTGATATAATATTTAATTTCTTATGGTGTTGTATGTATGCCTTGGCATTCCACTCAAGTTTTGTGGAAGACCTCTCAGATTTGTTATGAATGTTGAGGATGTACCTGTGATGTATTTATTCATTCAATTATCTGAAGGAAAGAAGGTATGGATTTTATCTGTCGACAAATCAGCTTGGAGAACTTAAGATCACCCACTGTGCAGTCCTAGTATCTAAAACACAAATACACTGCCTTGGTCAACAGAGAATCCAGATAATAACTTGTTCTCTATTTAACTGATTGTCAAATATGTTAATATAAAGATCTCTTAAAAATGCAAATGAGCAGAGACTCACATATTCACAGAAATCAAAGAAGTGTGTACAAGTATAAGCTGTTAATTGAACAGCAGAAAACTAGGGTATTCACAATTACAAAATAATTTGCCTTCTCATATTTCAAGAAAAAAAGATGAAGTTTGTTTCTATGCACACACATTATATGGATACTGAAAGTTAAATGAATGCTGAAACTAGGCAGTATAAGTTTTGTAGGAGAAATAAGGGTAGGTTTTATTCCCAACCACTATATAGTATTGTTACATGTCCTACATTCTCCCATCTTCTTGTCCCTTTCACCTGCAGAATCCCGTGGGTTAGCCAGGACACTCATACAGGAACCATTACAAGTAGAAAAGGAGAGATATTTACCCATTTTTAGTGTCAGCTGGCACTGCTGCTCAGTTTTGCAGGATGAATTATTTCAGGAAAATGTATCTGATCAGTTCTCAATTCCTTATAACTCTGCATTCATAGTGGTTCTCTGAGAGAGCCCAAGGTAAATCAGGAAACTCAATAGATCATCCTACACAGGGATTTGAATGATATTCAATGATCTAAGTAGAAAACTTTGCTCAGGTAAAAATCACCAAATTAATCTTAGAGAGTCACAAACATCACAAGGAGCTGGACTTTTGATGAGACAATCTCATTTGCTGTGCCACCAGATCTCAGTAGAGATTTAGTGAAATATCAGAAAAATGCGTTTCCAAGTAATCCTATTCTGAAAAGAATCTTCAAATCTTCATTCTCTGGATTCAAACAATACCCTTCTTTTTATGTGTTTTTCTTTCCCTTTAAAGCCCTTTATCCTTTTTTTTCATAACAATCATTTTCGGTATAATAGAAAAGCATTTGGCAAAGAGAAATCGTCTCTGTCTGTGAGATTTTCCCTACTATCATCCATGTGCCTTGTAATATTAAGTGGATATTAATATTAAGTGGATTATACTTAGAGATCCCTTTGAAGTAGAGACAGTAATTTTCAAGAAGAATAACAACATTTTAAACTTCTTTGGCTGGGTAGAGAGCAATCAGAGAAAATTCAATGCAATTCACAAATGGTAGATTTAATTTCTTTTTAAGAATCATTCAGTACAGCAGGACTATACCTTTTCTCATGGGAATAAAATACTTTTCCATATTATTCTAAAAATTGTGGAAAATAGCTCTTTTCTACACTGAACAATACCTCATTTAGCATGCAAATTGTTTTTGTAAGAAGGATGTTCTTACATATTTGCTGCAGAACTCTCATACAAAAATGAACATAAAGGCATTAGTGAATATCAAAATAATAATTAAATACAACTTTTGCAGGTATACTACTGTGCAATTTTATGCATGCCTAAATTATTTTTTTACGTGTTGGAGGATAACTCAGTGGATTAAAGTCTTATACTTCTCAAGTTAGTCTTCAAACCACTCAGTATATAGTAGGCAAATCTCTTATTTCCTGTATTTGTTTGGTAAACAAAGTGGATGCCTCTTAACTAATCTCAAAGTGACTCCTCCAGGTCTTCATCCTGAAAACATACTTGTTTCTTCCAGCTGTCAGTTATTTGAATAAATAATTTGCTGCTTGCAGGAGCAAGAGTGTCTCCTAGAAATTATATCCTGGGTTTCCTTTTGTATTTACGCGAGTGTGATGGATGTAAATGTGGCAAAACCAAAAACTATGGTCTCTGTGATATTAGAAATAGGCTGGGGATGGTTACATTCCCTTGCCAACTTTGTGATCGTCAAGGAAGTTAGAACAATAAAATCCAACTAATAGTTAATGCACTGTTATAGAAATAAAGGTTAAATTGAGAAACTAAAGACTTCTGCCATTCAGGTATACAGTTCTGATGGTTATTCACAGACCTCTGGAAAATGAACTATGCAAGATTACGTCAATCCAGTCACATTTCTTTAACCCTGGTTTGTGCATTTCATGAAAGAAGCAATGCAGGATCACATTCAGAGGTTTTTAGTCACATTTGCCTTATGACTTACCCGCATTGCCTGTGGTTCAAGCAGGTGTGCAGCTTTCTCCATGAGATTCTATCTTCTGATGTGTGTTTTACCAGGCATGTAGTAACGTCTGCTTGGGAGAAAATGGAGGTTAATTGCATACCATTCACCATCCTTTCATGTTTATAGGAAAATATGATTATATGCATGTCTATATTATTTATTTTTGTGGTCTAGACACAAATTCATCTCCATACTCTATGCGGGGCTTTATTGTCTACAGTCTTTAAAATGAGAGCTCCCCTACGTCAGCATTCCCAATGGGGATCTCATATAAAGTCAAAGGCAAAATCATAACATGGCATATGAGAGGAAATGTAAATAACCAAATAAATAAATTCCAGTTTGGATTGCATTATGGCCAAGTCTTAAATAGAAATTTAAATATGGATTCCTATACAAACAGAAAGCTGACAATTTATCTCGGTTTCTGTTTTTACTTTGCGGCAGTTATAAGAGAAAAAATATTTTATGCTTTCTCATTTCATTACAGCCTGAAGTATATGACATGAAAATTGCTTTACACAACTATTTTAAAATATACACTGTCCCTAAAAGGTATATAAAACAAATACATATGAATATGATAGCAATTCAACTAATCATGAAATAGCCAAAACCAGAGAAAATTGCACCAGCAATAAGAGCACTAAGCATTAAAAATTTTTAAGCTGTCATAGCAAGATGATAATGAAATTGAAAGTCCAGTCCTTAAAACTGGCCGACAAATTTTTTCTGCATGTTTCAGTTATTCACTGAATATAATGCAGTCAGAATGAGGTATCTTTTCTTAACAAAACCATTTATTTCCTGAAATCCCTTCCATGAAAATGATTCACAACCAGTCTTTATGAAGAGCATAGGTTTAACATAATATTAGGGAGAAATATTAAAGCTAGAGAAATTTAGGGTAAGGGTTATTTACAAATATTTTGCGCAGTTCTAGTCATAGTTCGGTTTAATAGACTGCTTCTCCTTCCACAAAATTTTAAGAGCTTGGAATTTACTTTTACAGGCATGACTACTTTTAAATGCAAGTAAACTGGTATTAAATTCTGTGCAATTATTTCAAATATCTTTGTCTGGTAAATCCTAGCAAAGCATAAGAATCCCCTTCTAGACCTGACGCTAATTTTTGCTGCCCATGGCAGAAACAGTAAGTGTACAGTTTGTTAACTAACATACATCAAGATGGGGGAGGAGAATGGGAGTATAGAAACAGTAAAACTGAGATCTGTTGGCTCACCAAGGATTATACAGCAATTACAGAATCAAGCAAAGACCCCATTCATGAGCACCAGTGCAACACACTATGCACTAGACAATACTGCCCAAACTGTTTATGGGGGTAACACTAATACGGTGCAAATAAGTCTTAACCACTTACCAGGATTTTGTGTGCAAGGTTCTGTACAAACACAGACCGTGGATCCCCTGCCAAAAAAAAGAAGGCTTTGTGGAAAAACAGTTTAAAAGAATGAGCATGGAAAATTTACTTCAAGGAGAGCATTTTAATATGTAGTTTATATAATATCTTAGTTTAATTTTTTTTTACTTTCTAACTCAACTAAGGTAGCTAACATTAGTGGGTTCTGGAAGAAACAGAAACTTCCCTGCCTCTGTAGGGTTTCAATAACAGTCAACAACACTGAGTACTGCAGAAGACACAAGTGATTTTATTTGGGGCAGACTCAGAGGCACAAGGTTTTTTCCTGAAACTTTATGAAAATGTTCATAGTAGTTACTGCTACACAACCTATAGAAAGTGTTGACAAAGAGAAGAAAGCTGGGACTTCCATGGATGGAATCTTCTTAAGCAACCTCAGAAGTGCACGTGATGCTTTTGAGTTTAGCTATCAAAGAAATGCAATGGATGGTGCCTGCTAAAAACGTCAAGTAAGGAATAAGATCTATTCCCACAAATGTGATAAAACTAAGACACACAAAATTACTTAAGTAATAAAACAAAGCACTTTCAGGGTTCACAGCTAACAGACGAGTTGTAGCTGCATTTACTTAAAATTGCCTACAATGAACAAGGGTAATGTTCAAACAACTGAACTTGACATAGTCTCCAAGTCACTCCCTTACCTAAGTCAGGAAAAATGCAGCATCTCAACATGAGCATATTCTACTGCAGAAAAGCCACTTTTTCCAAATGCTACTTGTGGATGCAAAATATGGAAAGTCAGTGCTGTGGCATTTTGTATAACCTTAGGCAAATCATGTTTTCCTTCTGCATCTCAGCTTTCTTTCTCCCTTCAGATGGGCTGCTGGTGAAAGGTTCTTAGGGTTTTTTATAGCTATTAGGCAGAAAAGAAGATGACTGTATGTGATGGAAATTTTAGTAAAGGCATGTAGGATAGCTCAGCAGATCCATATAGCTATTTTAGTTACAATGATGGATGTAAATTAGATTGTATGACAGGGGATTGTGACACAGCAACTCAGCCTCCCACATCCAGACAGCTGATGTACACTACCTTCTGAAAGACATAATTCTAGAAAATAGCCTAATGTTATTAAACTTAGGAAATTAGATTTTGTATATGCCTTTTCAATGCTGGAATGAGAAAGTAAATGATCCTTGAAGAGTAACTAGATGTAAATGCTATCAATCATATCAAACCCCTATCCTGTATTAATATTTTTTTTTGACAATAGCAATCTCCTTTATTATCATAATAAGTTAAGAGCAGTAAACTTAAAGGGCCAGAATTTTTAATTTGCTCATCTCAACCTTTCACATCAGAGCACACAACAGGGAGGGACCTGTGCATCATCTCCTCAAAAAAGAGGCTGTAAAAGCTGCATGTCTAGATTTGTTGAAGCAGGACCCATTCTGCTTGAACCCCCTAAGTAATTCCTGTGTTGTCCTGTCTGCTGGCTGACAAGTGTACTGTGGAAAAAAGTCTGTCACCTACTACAAGGCCCCAGGTGCTGTTTCATATCAGCTACAATATTTATGGTGATTTCAACAGATGGAAAGTCTCTCATTCAGGCAGAACAGACCTGTGGAGCCAGATAATTCTCTTCCAGGGGGGAAAAAAGAGGAGAGACCATGCAGTAATTCCCTTTAATTCATTCTGGCAGAACAGACCCATAACCAGTACCTGTGAAAGATCTTAGTACTCACAGTTAAGCTGGAAGGTAAAAACATTAATAAAAGTCAGTCTTACACTGCTGTGTTTAAGAAAAGTTTAAGAAATACAGAATTCCTGATTCAGTTCATATAGTTTATACACAAAAACCAAGAAGCAGTTAAGCAGTGTTAGGTCAGTTTAGCTAGCCACCAGAGCAATGAATCCATTTTCCAAATTCCAAAATTCGGCACATTTTCTGATTTTCCAAAAATTCTAAATTTTGTGTGGTCTATAGAAAGAATTTAAGAAGCCAGAATAATTAATACCCGTCAAACCAATAAAAAGTTTTACATTCATCTCAGCTGACTCCATTTATAGGGAAAATAATTAACAAATTCTCTCTGAGTAAAGAACTTCTTGGATTGTCAGTGAATTTGAACTGCCTATGTATTTGTATTGGGATCTCTCCACAGGGGAATTCTGTAGACATGTCCTGTAGCATGAAGCCTACGTGAGTAACAAATCCATGGACATCCTAGGGGTGTATTATTTTTTAATTTATGTCTTTCTTTTAATGCATAAAATAATACCTTAAAAATAACTTACTTTCTAGGCAACTCTTTTTCTCTGCCACTTAAAGCTTTATAAGCACATCAATATTGTAAAAACTGAATTACATGGCAGCTTTAATTTTAGGCACTTGTACATTTCATGCACAAATGAGTTCATGCATTCATATGGTTATTTGCATATGCAATTTACACAACAGAACGACACAGTTATTTAATTTGAACATTCTCATACTTGAAGAAACTAAAGGAAAAGTCATGCTTTGATTTGTGTGTGTCCAAAATAGAGACAGTCTTAAAGTGTGGGCATATAAATTAAAAAGTTAGTAGAGATCCAGTCGTCTTGTAAACAGAATATCCTGTCAAGTTAAAAAATAAACTGAAGAAACATTACAAATATTGATCCAAGTTCAGAAACAGTTTCATCTCAGAATATCATCTTTATGGTAGATTCAGGCCAACAACAGCTAAAAGTATACAAGTACTCATCTATAATAAAACTATTTAAAAGACTTTCCCTTCAGTAGCTGTATTACTGTATAAAATAAGGTGTGTATCAAGTCTGGCATATAGTCTTTAATAATCATCATTTATATAGGTACTCATGGCTGACAAGACTTGAACCTTCTTAAATTGTTACACTCCATAGTGTTAAGGCAATGTGAGCCATTTCATAATTATGTTACATAATCTTAAATATTTTGAAAAAATATTTGTAAAGTTAAAAACCTGAGTTTAAATAGCAGATAGCTACATTTTAAAAAAAAGCAGAAGGAGAAAAGGTAGCTTAGGGAGTATTCAGTACCTAGAAACATCAACTATCATGTGAAAACCCTAAAGAAATTATGCTCAGATTCTGAGTGTGCTGGCAATCAGTTAGGAAATAAACTATACCTAACATTTTTCAAGGCATGGAAGTTAGAAAATCGTAAGGAAATGTTGTAAGTATTTGTACAATAAATATACCTTTGGGTGGAATATCTTCCTCAAAAACTGCCATACATCTTAATTTATGCAAATAAGAAAAGCAAGAACTCCAGAAAGGTTCATAATATCAAATTATAACTCATTATTTCTGTGCAATTTCTGAAACAATTTAGCAATATAGAATACACAAAAATCTATCTTCACAAGAGCCTATGAGAACAATTCTAAGTGAATTCTTAGTCAGATTTGACTAAGAATTAAAATGCAATAACAGCAGAGATTAAATTCCCGCACAAAATTAGAGTCTGTATAAGATAAAATATGATTATACTGTAAAAGAGAAACCCTATGCAGGACATAGAGCATTCAAAAGCAGAAACTACAGAGCAGCATGGTTTTTGAAGTCTTAGTCTGTGAGAGCAGCAGAAACAGCAGGGGTGATCAAGAACAAAGTCTACAATAACTAAAGATAGTAAAACTTAAAAGCTCCTCTAAAATAATTCAATTTAACTAGTGGTCCTTAATTGAAGGCTGATTTAAACTTCATTGCAAAATATGAGTTTAGTTGCTGCCCAAAGTATTGAATAACAGGTTGTTATACTTTTATTCAGTTTGCATTCTGCATGAGATTCCAGCTGAATTAACAATAGGGACAGCCACCCACAAAGACTTAGTTTTGCTTTTATATCATAGTTCAAATGCATAGCATCAATACTTTGCTTGCTGACAAAGCAAACACTGTTTGAAAGAACACATAAAAATTAAAGCATCTTGCCTGAGCCCTGGTGGACCATTGTAAAATCACAGTGTCTCTTTCTTAACATTTCAGTCAAGGGCAGAAGGACTGAAAATGTATTAGGGAAAACTCAGAACTTTTTTTTTTGAGTTTAATACATACTGTTTTCTGTTGGTTACAGAAAAACAGCAGACCTGAAACAAAAAAAAACCTCAAAAATATTAAAAATCAGCTGTAAAGTCAGTTACATTAGTTTGTAAATGGAAAGTTTGTACAGCAAAATGTCCCAAATGCAAAACTAACTCTCAGCATTTTGAGAATTAGGACACTGAGCAAGTATTTTGTTCAGGATATTGAATACTGAAACTGTAAAGAATGATGTCTTCAATACAGAGTGAGTCTGTGATAACCTGACAGGTGAACTAGAATGGTGGCAAGTGCAAAGTAATACACCTGGGAAAAGGAAATGTGCTACGCCTAATCACAAGTTCTCAAATGGACTTTAGTACAGGCAAGAGTTCTCAGATTCACTGTGAGCAGTCCAGAGAGGGTGACAGGCCTGGAATGAAGTTCCAGTGAAAGACAAGGAGGAATTAAACAGACTTCATTTTTTTGGCTTGAAAAAATACAGACACAGAAGTTACTGTAAAAGTCCACAGAAATCATTAATTCCTTGCAGAAGCTATAATGCAGTGGCTATTTATTACTATATCTCCTAACTATATTACACAATAAAGGAAAAATAGGGTGTCCTAATAACAAGAGCATGCATTTATATTAAAGAAAAGGAAGTACTTTTTCACAAGTACTTGACACAATTCAGTTCAATTATGTTTATAGTTTCAAATTAAAATTAAATTAATTTAATTTAATAGTTTAAAATTAAATTAAATTAAAAGAGAGTTTGCAGATAGAGTTGTTACTGGCTAATAAATTTGGGAAACTAGCAATTTAGCAAGGATCTAGATCCCACTGCTCCCTTGTTGCAGGGAGGGCAAATGAGGGCAATTTATCTTTTTCTTTTCCTCTTAGTCTCTCAGTAAGAACCTATTGTCAGATAAATGTGAAGACAAATGGATTGGACAACCACTGGACTAATTTATATCCCATAGTTTTTTGTTGGTCTTGCACTCCTTAGAATTTCTTAACAGATTGAAAGGACGTCTCACTTGCTAAGATTTCACCTACCAATTAGTCTGAGCATTGATTACTGTATACAGTTTCAGCTTTATGACACACACAGCTCTTCAAGAACCAGTTCAAAACCAAGGAAACACAATTCCAGGGTTTAAGAATCATCTCACCTTAACCAGACATTAAGTCACTCCACTGGCATGAAATTGGACTTCAAAATAAACAGTCAAAGCAAGTTGCCATGCACAACAGAATTGGTAGCTCTTAATTATTCCACTTCTGGGAAATTTACAAATAGCAACAGTGTAAGAGCCATTATTACAATTTCAAAATATAACAAACAGCCAGAAAATGTGGGCATAGTTACCTCTTCCAGGTCTTTATCAGCCTCTTCCAGGCTTTATCAGCTTTCACTTTCCTACTCCTTTCATCCCCTTCATTCTCCCTTGGACACCAAGATCCACATCCTCATTTCCTACGTTCTAATATAGCACAATTCCATCATATTTTCTTCCTTGCCAGTCTGTCTTTGCTGTAACTGCTTGTAAAAACTGGAAAAATCCAAGGAAGAAAATTCCTAAGGCTGAGTTTTGGGAACACCAGGAATGTTATTGGAAATACTTGCGCACCAGGAGAAGTAACACATATAATTGTTTCATCAGCACTGTGAAATGTGATAAGACACAAAGCACTTTCTGAAGAATTGCACCAGCTACACAGATCATTGTAAAACTTGCAGAACATTGTCACTTTCAGAAACATGGTTCTGTGATACTAACATTTGTTCCTCTAGCCTTGTTTTCACACTTTTTTTTTGCTTTTTGATAACAGACAGTTGTTGACCTATAAGGTATTATTTCCATTTAATTCTCAAAGCTAATTGTTGGATCTATTACATACTGGCTTTCAAACATGTATCTGCATTACAAACTTCTATAAAGTAGATCCATCATTATCACCACCACTGGAGGCAGAGGTACTGAAAATATTGGTGGAAATTCCACCTGAATTCTGAGCAATGGAAAATGAGGAGAGCTGCTGTGGACTACAAGATAGCTTTGGGTCTGGATTCCAGTAGCATGTTGGATTGTCTGGAGGAGGAGGAAGGCTTCCCAGATAATTGTTCACTGTAGCATTCTAGGCACACGTCACAGCTCTCATCACTGGTGGAGAATAAGAAGGAGAAAACAGAAACACTCAGAACAAAAATCTCTAATAATTTCTTGAGACTATATATACAATTGAGGACCAGCAGTATCTGGGATTTGAGTTCCATGTCAGGGAGTAAAAAAACCACTTCCTACAGGTGCTAGAATTATTTTCATCCAGACATTCCTGGTAGTGCATAATTTTTTTCTTTACTTATATGTTGTTTCTGAATGCATTCTATATCGTCCTGTTCAGATCTTGAGAAATGAATGCAACAAAATATAAATGATGCTGTTGTACATGTATGGAGAATGTCTCAAAAGATAATCGTTGCAAGTACATAAGAGCTGGCCTCACTGATAGGAATTGCTTTCCAGTTGTATGACAGATCCTTTCCCTAGTTCTTAACTTTTTTCAGAGACATGGCTGGCAGAATGGTAGAATACCTTCTCCTTATTCCTGTGTTGCAATGTTGCCACCAGATGAATGCCTGAGATAGTCACAGACAGTGCAAAGTATTTGCTGCAGCCTAGAATCTCCTCAGTCTTCTTAACTGGGTAGCACGTTGCCAGTCTTCTTTAATTGGGTAGAAAGACTCTTGGCGCAAACTTTTTCAGACTCACAGAGTCAGATCTGTTTTTCTTCACACAGTTGAGTCTAGGGTTCAGCTTTTACATTGCTGAAGTTCGGTGAGAGGCTCTGATGACCTCAGAAATGATGGTTTTGTGATGGTGCCTTACCCTAGAAAGCATCAGTTTGGGCTAAGTCTGGGCATAATCTGCCACTTCCATGCACTGCATCGGATAGTTCACTTGGACCTCTCTGGTGCTACATTTCTCCATTCCACATGGCCTTTTTCCTTTGATTCTCTCTAGGACCTGGTCTTCCCAGGTTTGACAGAATGATACACACTGCAGCAAAGCTACACCAGTTTACCTAGAATCCCATCTATTAGTCTCTGCAAGGTAGCAAGTGCCATTTGTATTCCAGAAAGGGGTAAAAAGAAATCTACAGACTTCTACCTGTCCTCAAGGTAGTCCTCTCTTGAGTTCTCTGTCTGGCTGCTCCTCAGGTCAACAGAGATTGTATTTTTAGTGGTTTTGATTTTGGACAGGTGCACGTTGTTGCAAAGCAGAGCATTTCCAAAGGAAAGAGGGACAAGTTCAATCAATACAAACATTAATTCCTCAGAGGTCTGCATACTCTGTAAAAAAAGGCAGTTTAGTACTCCCCACACTTTCAGTTCCTGCTAGTGTGGGCACACTTATGATCTAGCAAACTAGCAAGAAAGGCTTGTGGGATGACAAGCTCTGAAATTTTGGTTTATTAGGCCATCAGACACAGAAGTTCTGTGCATTCCTTCTATCAATAGCATCTTGAAAAGACCCTTTTCTCTGCAGGAGTCTACCAAAGGAAGATATACAAATTATGATCTGCAAAGACAAGTAAAAACTACAGGAATACAGGGAGACTTGTGGGGGAAAAAAAAAGAGAGAGATAACAGTACTGTCATGTAGAAAGGAAAAGATAAAGTTCTTTACAGCTTCACACACTTGAATAGCAATTCAATTCTAAGACTGAGAAGTCACTATGCAAATAAAGAAAACTCAATATTTGTGCCAACAGAAACTTTCAGATCTTAATGCTATTCTAAAAGCACCATCATCTCTGGAAGTCAAAAACCAAAGCATGCTAAATTCTGGGCCTCTGGTTGTGAAATGAAGCTCACAAATAGATCCCAACTCTATTCTGAAAACTCAAGAGTCACAATACAGAGAGCACTTGTTTGAAAAAATTTTGGGATTTACCCAAAACCAGTATTCCAGTACTTGAAGAACATGACTTCTAGTTCCTGATTTACCAGATCTGGTATTAATCTTCCAGCAATATTCATCTTCTCTACTTCACTGAAGATCTTGAAGGGTTTCAAGTGTATCACAAGTTGTGAAGAGGTTTTCAGACTAAGTACGTGAACAAAAATATTTATTTATATGCCTCAATTTATCACATTTTCAGAGTCAGACCTTGGTTTGTTATAATTGTATACTTAAACAGGATCAACTCTTTTTTCAGATTAATGCATTTTTACCTCCTTAGACAACAGTACAAGTAGCTCTTTACTGGTGGTAGACAAGAAAAACAAAAGTACAGCATAACCCTATAAATACACTATTTGCACTGCAGCTATCATAATGAGTCTGATTCTTCCCACCACAAACAGCTCTCTTATTTTCTCTTTACTCACATGCAAAGCTGAATACTTAATTCTGATATTTCACCACCCACTTCTAACTTATTTCTGAATACTTAGATAATATCAGAGCTTCTCCAGTGAATATAGTTTCTTTTCAGAGCTAGAGAGAAAGTAAGTTTTGGTCAAGAGTTCACCTAAAGAATGGCTATTTCATTAATGCACCAATTCATTCTTGCACTGAAAATCAGCTTTGTCCAAATTTTACAATTTCAGTATGTCTTAATTCCCCAAACTCTGAAAACCAAGTTATAGAACATGTTCCTTCACCTGTCTCATGGCCAATGAACCTGTGCAAAGGGCAATCATCCATTAGAAAATAAAACTTTCAAATTTGTGATAGGATGATTACTATTTTGTTAAAAAAAAAAAAAAGGAGGCTAGTTTTCTGTTCTGCAGAACACCACAGTCCAGCAACAAGAGTAACCTAAAAAACCCCTCTCTTCTCTTCCATTTATTTAGTTTGAAGTCAGCTGATATTTTCTTGATACCTCTGACCTGTCATAGAGATTCATATTCTGAATCCTGCCAACAAGCAGATAGTGTCCAGATGGCAACTGCATAACACTTGAATTGTGGATGCCAAACCCTCTTTTTCGTCTGTAGTTAGTGCTGTAACATCCTGAAAAGAGTGTAATAATATTATTAAAAAGTACTTATTGCTACTGTCAGGCATTCCAGGGTAAGTATTTACTTCTTTCCATTCCCTCTACAAGTCTGTAAGATGAAGAAATACAAAGAAAAAAATGTACGTCTTTGATCTTGCAAGGCTGTAACTGAATCAGTGACCCAAAGTTCAAGAGGTCATTGAAACAAAAGAGAGAAAAGAAGGAAAACAAAAGCCTGTTCACATGAAACTCGAATTCCACACTTTCTTAATGAGTTCTCAGAAGAGCCTTAACATCATTACTGAATTGTGGAAAAACCCATCCAAATTATAATGACAATTGAAAACATAATAGACTAATTGCAGCTAAAGTAATGACTCCTTAGTATTCATATGGCATATTACCAGAGGACCTTAAATTCACAAATAGAAACTTTTTTTTTCTTAAACTTCATTTGATTGTTCCTAATTAAATTTTTGGAGTGAATTTAGAGTGTAATTAGGTTCTGATTTACTCCAATGAAAAAAAGGAAAAATGCTATCATGTTATGCATCAGGATATTCTCATTTATTATTAACGTATTAACTAATGGATTATAAGTGGTGTTTTAAAATGCTACAAGTTCATAAATTTATTAATGCCTATACAATTTTTTTCAAACAATTTCTGTATCAGATCCCATTCTCCTTAAATTGACGTAATTATACATGATAAAGGAAGTCTCAAATTGTTTCTACATTCTTTATCAACACAGGATTCATTTTTTAATTAAAAAAACTTTATATGCATTGTTTATTTTGTCAAATGCAAGTTCTTGCAATTCTCTAAAAAAAGGAATTCTAAAGTAGACTGTATTGTCTAATTAGCTACTGCTCTGTAGTTTCTAGTTCAAATAATGACTTAGAGACATGAAAGAGTATTTCCTTTTGACACGAATTGATACTGTGTAGTGGTGCACCTTATTTGTGCCTGAACTCTGAGAGGAACTAAGGCATCACTACATTAGGTCCTGCACAAATGTCAGCACAGGCTTGGGTATAATGTCTTTCAGGACAAACCTCCCCAGACTGAGAAGGTGTTATAGCAAGATCACTGTCACAGAGAGATAACTGAGCTAGCTCTTATCATTGTGGGGAGCAGAACAGCAGGGGAACCATGGAGTTTCACTGAAAGCAATTTAGGTTGCTACAGTGCAGATAGCAACTGAACTTGGAGAGAGTTAAAATTATACTTGAAGTGTGAAAGGAGAAAAGTCAGCAAAGAACGCACCCCAGAAGCATACAGTGTGCTGTAAAACAGTACAGACTGAAAAAATGCAGGGCACATGGGGACTAAAACTAAAAGGTTCATGAGGAGGTTTAAACACCAGCTGAGTGTGTGTAACATACGCCAAAAAAAAACCCACTAGCTCCATGAGCAGCTCATGGAAGATCAATGGGTAAAACAGCAGCAGATGAAAGCAAAATGAACACTTAGAACCTTTAGGTCAGACACAGATGCACAAATCAGCGTTGTGTTTCTGACAAGATTTATTAAAAAGGACAAAACAACAAAGCAGAGCTATTTTTATTATTAATAAACTGTTGCAAAAATAGATAGTAGCTACTGCAATAACAAAAACCATGTTCTTTAGTGAGTGAACAGTTACTAGCTGAATTTCAGATTACTCAAAAAAGCCAAGTCTCATACACACCTAAAGGCAATGTTTGTTTCCAAACTATCTTAATATAGATTAATTAACAAATAATGCTCTCAATGTTAAAAAAATTGTGCTTAAATTTAAAATCCAAGCAGAAATCCAAAGGCTATGATGTTGCCAGATGCATTAGTCACACACTGCCATTGATTAAACTCTTTATCAAGTTGTGTCCAACTGGGCAAAGCCTCCTTCCAAATGATAGTTGCTGCATGAACTCTATAAAATTAACTAGTGTCAGATCTAGTGGACAAACATCCAAATAAGATACTATCATTGCAATAGAGTCTATTATTGGAAGTTTCAGTGAAGAAGCCAAGAACAGGTTTGCCAACAATACTGAATCGTATTTTAAGTGAGAAGGTGATGTCTCCAGCATAGAGCTCTGACCAGTTAATGATCAGAACAATCCCATGCCCCAAAACCCATGTAGTTTTGCACACAAATAGAGAAGACTATCTTTTTTGGGGGGAGAAGCTTAATTTCCCATTCTCTAAATCTTGCACCACTGACGAGAATGATGTCCTTTTTTCTAGCAATTCATTTAAGTGTCTCTTCCAGCACTTGTTACCTACCCAAGATGTAAAAGCAAATGATTTTTTACACTAGACTGCACTACCAGATACTGTTCCCTTATGGATACCTCTAATTTCTCACTAATTTTTCAGCAGCAACTAACATACACCAGGAGCGATAGTAAATAGTTTGCAGCTTCATCACACCGTACAGAGCCAGTCAGATAAAAGAAGCACTGTATATTCATGGAATATTGTTTAATAAGTGCTGCACATACAAAAACATGTCTGTGAAGAGCTCCTGACACAGTCTGCCAAAACTCACACCAGCATTTTAGCAAATTAAAAGTTTGCACATGTACTTTGAGAAATTCAGTAGGGATTTTTATGGAGCACTCAGTAATGTGCTGAACACCATCCAGAACGCAAAGGTAATTTTATCGCTGTATCGCTTCATAGGATGCAGTGCATTTCATGCTTGAGGCAGGTATTTTTGGCAATACATTCAAAATAAGTGAAAACTAATATTTCATCCTCAGGGAATAGGATAAAAGTTGCACAACCATTACCATATTTATTTCAGTCTGGCAACAGCATACTCTTTAGGATTTTAACTAATTGAATGTGCTTTGGCTTATCAGCTACCAAAATAAACTTGTTTCCTGATTAAACTGAACTAATTTACCATGTTACATTACGCCTTTTCATAAACAAACATACTTATTTCTTTCACTTCTTACACAGAAAATAATCAGCTTTATGTCCAAAATAAGAATCTCATTTCCAGGAAAGCTTAGTTCAAGTGTCTGGGCATAAAAGGATGTCTTTTTAGAATTGCAGGTAGCAATAGTGTTTAGTTACCAAAAAAAATTTTGAGCTGCTATTTTCTGTGTTCCTGGGTCTCTGATTCTTGGCTTAAAGACAGTCAGTTCTTTGTACTCTGTTATTACAATGAAGTAACCAAAGAAAGAGAGTCTTGGTTTGAGACTGTCAGCTGTTACTAATCACTGCTCCATGGCTTGCTGTGAATCCCTGCTTGCATCTCCCTCCTGCTCTGCTTAGCACACATAAAGAAGATAAATTACTCCCTAGTTTCCCTTCAAAAAGCATATTGTTTGTCACATTCCAATACTGTGAGCAAAAGACGGAATAATGTGAAGAGTTAAATGAGTATCTCAACAGCCCCGCAGCAGGGTCCTTCTCAGGCAGATGTGTTTCAGGAAATGTGCTTTCCTACTGGTTCTTCAAATGTATCCTGTTATATTGCAAACCTGAAAAGAAAGCCAACTACACTTTTCAGAACAGAAGTGCATAATCCTTTAGGAGTTTTCATTTAGTAATGTAAGCATCATTAACACTCAGTAGATGCACCAAGAGTTTTACATTGGCATATTTAATTTTACCAGATGTTATACTTCATTGTTTATAAATACTTTAGCAAGAACAGGTAGAGTAAAGGGGAGGTTTATGAAATTCTTCCCTGCCCTCAGTGACTCATACTGACAGAGAGAAGAATTTTAAAGGAAGAAATGTAGGACAGTTTCCATTGGAGGGAGCCTTTAATGTCATCTAGTCCAACCCCGAGCAATCAGCTGGGACAGCTTCAGCTAGATCAGGATACTCAGAGCCCTCTCCAGCCTGACCTTGACAGTTTCCATGGATGGGAGAGACACCATTTCTCTGACTGAGAGTGTTTCAACTCCCTCATTGTAAAAAAGTTCTTTTTTATGTCCGATCTCTCTCTGCCCTCTTTAAGACCATTACCCCTTTTCCTGTAATAACAGACTTTACTAAAAAGTCTCTCCCCATCTTTCTTACAGGCCTCCTTTATGTACTAGAAGGCGCCAAAAGGTCCCCCCAGAGCCTTTTGCTCTCTAGACTGATCAGCCCCAACTTCCCTCATCTCGAATAAGGTGTTCCCTGTCCCTCTGATACCCTTGTGGCCCCTGGACCTGCTCTAACTGGTCCATGTCTCTCTTGCGCTGGGGATCCAAGGGGTGGATGCAGTGCTCCACTCCCATGCATGTAGAATCTCATGAGGGCAGAGTGGAGGTGGAAAATCACCTCTTTTGACCTGCTGGCTATGCTTCTTTTGCTGGCTCATGTGCAGCCTCTCACCCACCAAGTCCTTCTCTGGGTCTGTTCATGCCCAGCCTGTGCTGATACCCAGGGCTGCCCTGACCCAGATGCAGCACTTTGCACAAGGTCTTGTTTAAACCTCATGATGCTCATCTGGGCCCACTCCTGGAGCTTGTCCAGGTCCCTCTGGATGACACTTGCTCCTTGGGCATGTCAAACACCTCTCTCCTTGGTGTCATCTGCAAACCCACTGAGGTTGCACTCAATCCCACTGCCTGTGTCTTTGATGAAAATGTCAAACAGTGCTGATACCAGCACAGACTCCTGAGGGACACCATCCATCATGGGTCTCCATTTGGACACTGAGCCATTGACCAATCAAATTATTTTTGTGCTGAAATAAGCAAAATCAAAAGAGACTAAGGCTGTGGAATATCCAAACATGGAAATTGTTGGGATAAAAATTGCTATTGGTTTGAACTTCGAGCTCAATAAGTTTTTAACCAACACTGTAGAATGTATTTCTCTGCCATATCAGAAAACTAAACTTGATGGCTCAAGAAATACTTTCAAGCACACACAAAAGTTTAAGTTTCATAACGTGAAGGTATTTTACTGAAAGAGCGTTACTCAGTGATGAACCACAACAAGAGAGTCTTTTATTATTCATGGTTAACTGAAAGGTAAAACTCGCTGTAAAGCCACAAGAGATTATTTGGACCTCTTCCATTTATATCATTCAGTGATGTTCAGATGTTATTGTGCCATGGTTTCACAAGCATTCTCCTTCTAAGGAATAAACTGTGGCTAAAAAAGGCTAAAAAAACAGGTGTTTGCTAGTTTTCTGCCCCCAACACTCTTTCCTACTTCCCTTGCAAAAATTCTGGTATTCACATGACACAATTCTGGGGTAATTCAAAATTACAAACTGTCAGAAAAAACTAACCCTACAAAACTGAAAGATGATCCTTTTCTGGCAAGGATGGGGCAGGACTACTGCTGTGGGGCAAGGCTAGTCATTTAGGAGCCACTTATAGCCATTTAATTGGCTCTTTGAATTGCATTACTATATCGCAGCCATGGGTTTCATTAGTCAGCTTGGCTTAATCATGGTCACATCATTTTGGATCAAATACAACTGCTAATTTTCCTTTATTTGCCCACTGTTCTTAAAAGAACTGGGAAAAATAATGTAATATCTAATTTCATCATCTAAAAATTCATATCTAAACAAAGATAAGTTAAATTGAGATTTGGGAGCAACTTGTCTTACCAGTTTATGAAAAAAGGCTGTATTTCAGACATATATTTTAAGCGGCTTCAGGAAGCCATTAGCCGTATTGATTTAATATTACTCAACTTCATCTATCCATATAGTTATTTGAAAATGTTATTGTCTTTTTTCTTTGCAATTTTATTATTTTACTGTTACTATTATTAAAAACTGCAATCTAGAGTTTGGGTAAAATTTGTACCCAAAAGTCAAAAATTTGTACCCAAAAGTCAAAGCCTAAATTTAGCTTTTGTTTTCTGGGAATGCTCAGCACCACAGAGGACATATACAGTTGCTATTAGAATAAAGCTCTAGTGCTTAATCATGTTAATTAAACTTGGGCAATACCTCCACTGCCTTTACCTAGCTAATTCTTTTCCTTACAAATTTTCTGTCAGCATATTTTACTGTGACCTTGCACAGTGTTCTTAATTTCCACAAATCCTCATCAACATACACAAAAGGGATTGTTCTCATGGTCTCACACTGAGAGTTTACTCATCACACAGTGCTTAGTGGATGTAGGGGGTGGGAGTAGCCCATTTGAGACTGCTTCATTAGGAGAGTGAAAGACAACCTTAAAGAAACAAAATTAGGGCAACACTCCTGAGTCAACAGTTGCCATTATTGCTGCTCCACCATAGGAGTCCTTAACAAGCGACTGCAATTTCCTAATGAAGAGACCATAAAAAGTAAACAGGAAAATAATTAGGAATAAAAAGATGCTCTGTTCATAATGTTTTGTGTATAAAAACTTAGTTCAAAACCTCTAAAGGGAATTTATATAAAAATCTGCATTGGCAAGGAAGTGCCAGAAATTCATTTATAATATGCTGAATTGGGAAAGAATTCATCATGGTCATAGGAATCCTCTTTTTTTTGTTTCAAGAAGTCAGTATGTATAAGGACCAGAATGGACAGCTTTTTCTACATGCTCATTCAGAACTGCTTCATTATTTTATGCATTTTCATCAACATGTTGCTATTCTTGTCAGAATCCTGACCTGGAGGTGTTGGGCCATGTGCCCACAGATGGGAACCTCATGGCAGGGACAGCTCGAGCAAGAGCCTGCACCTGGGCTCTGAGCACACAATCTCTCCCCTGCTGAGAAGAGTTACCAATATCTTGTAAGGAGTGACTGAGGACTTTGGGCTTGTCCAGTTTGGAGAAAAGGAGGCTGAGGGGCTGACCTCTCAGTGAGGGAAGTAGCACACTGGAGCAAACTTCCCAGAGAGGTGACCAATAACCCCTACCTGTCAGTGTTGAAGAAGTCAATGCTATTAATAGCTTTAATTTTTGGTCAGTCACGAAATCTAGTTGGCCTAGATGGTCATTTCAGCCCCAACTGAAATGCTCTATATTTAAAATGCTTATCATTATGCATCAAAAAGGATTTTAAAGAAACAAGAATCTAAAAGCACTGTGGGAAAACGCTTAAAACCACAATAATTTTAGTGTAGGAAAGCAAGAACATAAACTGCTTAGCTTTGTCAGAAGTTTTTAAAGGACACCAAAAACATTCAGAAACAGGGACTTTTAATATGACAGGCAGTGGCTGAGCATTTTAACCATTTTCAAACTAAAATTATAGGCATGCATAAATGTATAGGCTCACATGCACACCCTCTATTCCCAGTGTCAGTCTTGCTTGCCCTGAGGAAAGATAAAATCACCCAAAATACTAGAATCAATCCTACATAATGATTGTTTTTCCTCAGAGGGTTGCTATTTACTTTGGAGTGTAAGAAAAGTGATCCTATTTAAAAGCTACTATTTATGGGCTCTCATTTGTTAGTTAGTGATTAATTTTGGTGCCAAATATAAACCCAAGGATGCTTTGCTGACTAGGAGTTTACACACAGAAACTGGGCTTCAGGCATACCAGCTGCTGACCAGGAACTGTTATGGGAAAAAAGCATTTTGCATCTAATTATGTAGTATGTATATTTCTTCCTTAAAAAAAAAAATAAGGGAAATGCTACAGGTAGAAACTTTCTAGTTTAGTAGTGTAATAGGGAAAATTAGGCCTAGACTCCAATCTCAGACTGAAATAGCTCACTGAGGACATTGGACTGTTCCACACAAATCAGTTTATTCCATTGATTCTATTTTGCTAATTAAAGGGAGAAAGTATTCTGAAGCTGTAAGACTTTTAGCATAGGTTCTACATTTCAGCTTTTAAAACAATTCCTTGGAATTTGTTCTTGAACAAGCAGATTCAAAGCTGTTTGCCTTAAGCATTATCTAAAGAAAACATGCTCAGAGTATTTTATGCTTGATCTTCCAGTACAGTACCATCCCTCTGCATTAGTGTGCCCTGCTATAATCCAAGATTACACATAGATTATGTGCAGCACGCTTTTAATATCAAGAAAATTTAAACTAGCATTTGGTTTAGTTAAACTAGCATTTAAACTAGGATTTGGTAAATTCTAGAATTCGATATAATAGAAAATCATAAATAAAATATAAACAAATATAATTGACATAAAGCTAGTCATCATATTGTGACTATTCATAACATAGTAGCTATTCATGATGATTCATAGAATCAATAGTTGATGCCAATTTACAGAACAATGATCAAGTCAGGTGAGGAATCAGAGCTACCAGATTAACAATTCAGAATTGTTAGTCCTCCTAACTAGATTTTTTTTTCTCCTTCTCCTTGCATCTTTCCTCTCTCTTTCTCCTCTTTTGATTATATATTTATGTTCTCCTTGCCTTTCCTATATTCTAAAATATTTTCATTTTTTCTCTAATATCTTTGTTAAACAAAAAAATAGCACTTTGCTTTGTGATACTCTGGAGAACTCCTCCTCATATCCATATTTCACACACAGTGTTACTTCCCAAGAGAGGGAAGGGGTAGGTGAAGGAAGAAGACAGGAGTAAAAAACTATGGGGGTTTTTGCAGTTCTACAGACTTATGCCTACCCCTCCTTTCATTTCTTCCCTTCCTTCTCCCCAGCCTCCCTCCCTCCCCATCAGTACTTAAAAAATCATTCCCATTCATGTTGTGTGAGCGCACACGCTGGGAGAAATTACAGGGGCTCTGCTCCAGATCGCCTTGACAACTTCAAGGCATCCCTGTGCGTGGGGACTGGTGGCAGGGCGCAGTTTCCCAGGCCCCCTGGGGAAGAGGAGGGGAGAGGAAGAGAGGAGGCAGAGGTGCTGGAGCCAGTAGCGTGGAGCAGAGAGCAGCGAGCAGGATGAAAGGGGCACATACATCTCCCGCGGGACAATGGGGCTTTTGCTGGCTGACTGTGAAAAGACACACTGAGGATACAATGCTTTGTGACACATGAAAGCTCTGGGGACCTTTCCAGAGCCCCACTCTCTTCTAAGGAGTCTTGTCAACATCTTAAAATGCAAAGGAAACAACCCCTCTCGTTTTCCTGTGTTTTAAAAACAGATTTTAAATATTATCTTAGACAATTGTTGTCGTTCTGCTGGAAACTTTTGCAGTTTGCAGAGTTCCCATTAATTGCAGTGGGAGGGGAGACTGCCCAGCAGGTCCCCAGCGAGGTGAGTGCTTGCTTCCCCCTCATACAGCTTTTGTTCATACTTAGGCTGTCATCCCCTGCTTTGAATGCCTTCTGCTATATATGACAAGCTGTTTCAGCTCAAGAAGAGAGGAATTGCTGTTCCCTGTGTCCAAGCTGAGAAACAAATTCTATGATAGCATGAGCAGGAATGAGATTAAGAGCCCTAAAATAAGGAGCAATGTAGTCCCAGCCAGAGGGCACCCCAGGAAGCCAGGCTGGAAAGCAGCTTACAAAGATAAGAGCATGACTCCTGCCCCCTGACATACTGCTTTCACATGGTTCACCACTCAATCCCAGAATCAGCCCAAGAAAAAATTAGGATCAATCTAATCCTTCAAAACAGCAATCCTTTCTGGTAAGATATGCCCTACACTGACTCCTAGTGATTTTTGGAGTGTAGGAGGCTCAACCTTCCTAAGGGGTGAAGTACAAAAAAAAATCAGGCTTGGTTAAAGCACAGGCAGGTGTGCCTGCAAACCCTCTAAGAATGACAGTGCTCAGCCTCTGGTCCTGAGTCTACTATCTGTAAAGGGCAGAATACTGGGGACTGACTGATTCTAAATCTCTGCATTTCCAAACATTCCTACTAAACTCTACAGGTTAACTGTTTGTGCTCAGGTTGTGAAGCAAGTTTGAAGTGGTCTTATCCAAAATGAAAAAATAGATAAACCATTGCTGCTACTTTAGAAATAAAAAGTAAGAATAGAAAAAAAACTATTAAAATATACAAAAATTAAATTGACTGGACTAGAACTTAAACATTCTTTTTTCACTTTGTAAGTTATGTTTTATTTTAAGTATCAGATTAATACTTTAAAAATAAAATTTGTAACAAATGCTGTCTGATATATGTGCTGTGCAGTTCAATAGCAGATCTGAAATTCTTCAAAAATTATTAACTTTACTTCTTTTATTGGCTTACAGTATTTGCATTACTTCATATTTACATTATTTGAGAACTACAAAAACCCAATCTTCCATCCACAAATAAGAGGACTACAGGACTTCCTGTTTGTAAAATTTTAAAAGCTATTTGTAACTTGCTAGTATTTACCATTTTCCTCACAGCATTTCAAATCATAAATGTAAATATACGATGAACATAATAATCCAGTTTTGCAGATTGAAAAGCTGAGTAGAGAAATGAAGGATCAAATGCTTCAAATGTTGGATTTCCATGCTCAGTTTCTTGCTGTAGACTTTGTTCTTCCACTACAATGGCACACACATAAACCAAACAATTCAGTGTGTGACTCTAGTGATGTCTGTTTGCAACTCCTTTTGTGGGTACAAATCTTACTGACTCTAATGGTCTCTGCCAAAGGGCAGAAAATGAAAAAAGCTGAACTGTAAGGGTAAGTATAAAGCATGTGGTTGGTTTTATACTTTGAAGATTTGATCAGAGCCTGGGACACATCCTTGATCTCAGCCACATCAGGGACCAGAGTGCTTTCACTGTAGCTCCAAGAGAATGTATCTTCTCCTTGAGAAGACAGACAGAAGTATTACATATCTACAATAATTTTTAAAACTTTTAGTTTTGCCAGGCCATGATTCAAGTTTCCATATTATTTATAGTCCTGTGTCCTCTTGTCTTATTTTAAATGCTTTCTCCTCACGCACCCAAAGCAGAAGTTGGTTAACTTTTTTTATATTTTATATGTTCAAAAGTAGCATCCATATAAACGTGTAGGCAATCTTATGAAGTATGGATTCTTAGGAGGAGATAATAGAGCTAAAAGATCCTTTCCTAACCCCTTTTTTCATTCTGCACTTTGAAAGCTTGATTGCAACAAGAAGCATGAGTATTGCTTTGAGGCAGATGGCACAACCCTCCCGATGGAGTACGGGCAAATGTCGAGGAGAGGAGGAGTGGGACATTTTAAGGAGAAGAACTATCAGACTTAGCTGCATCTGCTGGAAAGAGAAAGAGCATTTCCATATCTGACAGCCCTCATTAAACATTCCTACTCAGAGGCTCAGAACTCTTTCCCTGGCAGAGCTGCACCTTCTATTAGAAAACACATTGCAGCCATTCATCAGTGCAATCTGATGAACAAACACTATAGAAGATGCCCTAGGGAGCACCCTAATATTCCCAGTAGAGCCAAATAGAGCCAAAAATTAGGATTAATGTTGCAAGTTCTGCAAAGTTTATGAAAGACTATAAAGGCTTATTCATGCAATGGTAAGGATTTTCTGAAACAGGCTAGCAGCATTTAATTGTTTTAAACTCCCATGGCTTGGGGCAGAGGTAATCTGAGGTTGCACATTGGGGGTTAAAGAAAACTCTTCATACATCCTAATTGTTGCAAACATTATCAACATAACTTAAGAGTACTCACTTTCTTATCTTGCAATTATAAATTATGTGCAGCACATTTTTCAGAAATGTACATTAATCAGAAACCATGAATTGTCTCACTGGAATATAGGGAGTGCCACACTGCATCGGACCAATAATCTTTACTTCAAGATTATGACAGTGGCAGTATAAGCTGCAAATGAGGGACGTCTTGCCGTGGGTAGCTTTAAGTGTGATCATCAAAACTCTTCCCACAGAACTATTTTCGTCATGCTTAGTTCATACTCTTTACTCACAGCTGTATCAGGTGAATGTTGTTGTGCTTAAATTCACTAGGAATTGCTGCCCTGGATAGTAAAGCCTCAGGGAAGATGGGAGTCCGAGCAGTAGTCTACTACATGAGCACTACAATCATTGCTGTACTGATTGGCATAATCATTGTGGTCATCATCCACCCCGGGAAAGGTACGAAGGAAAACATGCACAGAGAAGGCAAAATTGTGCAAGTGACAGCAGCAGATGCCTTTCTTGATTTAATCAGGTATGGCTACGACATTGCACATTTTCTGTACCAAGAGCTATGACAGTAATGTCAGATTCACAGAGAACAAAAGCAGGGAATTTTAAACAGTGATTGCATAAATTTGCCAAATTCCTTTCAACTGTGTGATATCAATATCTCCAACCCGTACAATGCTAAAAAAGGATACATGGATTTATTTCCAAATCTAGCTGTTGCAGGGGAAGAAATTGCTTTTAATACTAAAAGGAAGACTCTTTTTCTTTCTTTCTTTCTTTCTTTCTTTCTTTCTTTCTTTCTTTCTTTCTTTCTTTCTTTCTTTCTTTCTTTCTTTCTTTCTTTCTTTCTTTCTTTCTTTCTTTCTTTCTCTCTTTCTCTCTCTCTTTCTCTCTTTCTCTCTTTCTCTCTTTCTCTCTTTCTCTCATTTTCTCTTCCTCTCTTCCTCTCTTTCTTTCTTTCTGTCTTTTTTTCTTTTCCTCTCTCTCTCTCAAGAGAAAGACCTTTCTTGGGCTGTCTGCAAGGCTATTTTTCCTCCTTCCGTAGCACAGGCTTTGTTACTAAATTCCTCCCTTTTTCTTCCAAATTGCAACAGTTTTCTCGCTTCACTTGAACCCCTGATTTACTTGTTTATTTTGAATTGTAGCATCAATCTGGGTGCATCTACTCAATTTATTCAATTTATATGAATGGGAAATTACTTTCAGGAACAGGCAAGTAAAATGCTTGAGATACAAGACATAAAATCTTGTTTTTTCCTTGCTCAGAGAACCTGCAGTACCTCTTTTACAGAGCTAATATGTCACAGATATATTCCAGGGAGTAGGGAAGCTGAGGTTTTGAACTCAGGAGCTTTTCCACAGGTAAAACCACCAAAATTTTGTGTTCCACTAACCCATTTGGAGAATCCGGAGACATGGAGAAAGGCCTCCAAGGATCACGCTGCCAGAAAGGGGGACTACAGAAACCTCCATGAAGAGGTTTGCACTCAGATTCCTCAAGATTTATTCAGTTAGGCTTCTTCTAAATCCCTCAGAAATGCACAAAACAAAGGAAAACAAACAAACAACTCTCTGTCTGCAACAAATGTACACACACGTGTGTGTATTATTATTATTATTATTATTATAGAATACTCAAACCTCAGAAAGATTTGGGGTATAACCACAACAAGACTAAATCAAGTAATAAATATAATTAAGTACTAGACTACATAAACGCAAAAATTGTTTGGGAACTTGAAATACATTAAATATTATTAAATTATTTATTAATCTGGATTCATTATGCATTAATAAGTACAAAATTTAAAGTAAGCCCAGAGAGCTTTGTAAATTAGTAATTTAGCTAATATGCTTCTCCATAACTAGACAGCTGTTACACAATACTGAATACAGAGATTCTAATTGTCAGGAACTATCCAATCCTACGTTTCATCCTGGTAAAGCTAACCAGGCCAATGTTACCTGCAAAGCTCTACTTACTGTATATGTAATCACATATTATTCTTATGATTCCTCAAAAATTAGCTCTCCAATTCTTTTATTAGCTGTGTCCTTACTAAAGGAATTATTAGCATATTATTCTCATGGTATCTTCTTTCTCTTTCACAGAAATATGTTCCCTCCAAATCTGGTGGAAGCTTGCTTTAAACAGGTAATTTTTTTTAAAATTCCAAATAAAACATGAAGAACTAAGAAATTAAATGTAACCACACTTGCCTTAGGACTATCTACTTACAGCAGAAACGTTACTTCCATTTGCTGCCAGATATTAAAAAAAAATCCCTGAACTAAACTAACCAAATCTATGCTTTCTTTTCAATCATATTGAGACAACTGTGTTTGCTATGAGAAGTGAAGAAAACCCACACAGTTTGGAAAATCAAAAAATTACTTTTTTCAAAATGTCAGATTAATAAGTTGACATCAAGGTTCATCAGAGTGAATTCAGGATCTGCTTTTCTAAAACAGTGTTGTGTTAAACTGGGAGATACTGAGATATTCACCATCTGTGCAAAGACTAGAGGATTTTCAAGGATTCCACATGACAAATATGCATAGGTTGGAAACAGAAGAAAAAAATTTATGGACATAAAAAAAAAAACCAAATTAAAATCTTCCTGTCACCTACAGTAGAAGTCTTTAAGAGCACTTTTTTTACCTTGCTTTTCAAAATCCTCCATCATTAGCGTGGTTTTAATCTTAACTGTACTATGGAGAAAATAAAAGTCCCATTGTTTTTTTTAAAATGAGGACATTAGTGATTCAGTGAAACCTAGAATGTGTCTTTCCATAACCTAATAACTTCATATTGACCTCACAGATAATCTTGAGCTGATTTTATCAGTTGCTGTTGTAGCAATAAAAAAAGCTGAAATACGGAGGTCAAGAAGAGCATAAAGTATAAACTTTCCAAAATCCAGCTGACTTACATCTTGCAGAAGAATTGAAAAGAAATTGTAGCATTATCTTTAGCTGTATAAACAGAAACCAATGAAAAGGAGTCACTTTCTCCATCAAAGATTTCTAGGTTAAAGATTAAAGAGCAAACTAGACCCAGGTCCAAATGCCATGCCTCTGTCTTCAGCAAAGATGTTGATGAACTCAGTACAGAGAAGCAGAAGAGCAGTATAGAAATGCAAAAGTCTATATCTAAACTAGAAATAAATTCAAAGAATGCAATGTAATAAAGTATAGGAATTATATGATCTTTATCTCAAAACAATTAAATAATTAGGGCATAAAGTTACAGATGTAGCAGCAAGTATTTTTCATAAATCTCTCAAGTTTGGAAGTTATTATCCAGAGCTCTTGAAAGCAATCAAAGTGTCTTCCAGACTGCAGTTTCAAAAAGATTTGGGAAATTATTTAAGTAGATAATAGGCCATTAGTTTGATCCCAGTTGTAGTGCAGGATATAACTGCCTTAAGGGGAAAAGTAGAGACTTTATAATAAACAAAAAAGAAAAATACATAAAATAAACCTACTACCAAAACCACAAAGGTCTCTGAAACATAAATTTTACCATCTTTCTTCCATAATATTGCTCATTTCCTCTTTTGCTGTTGCTATTGATTGTTTTGGTTGAAATTTTTTATTTTGGTTTTTTGGGGGGCTTTTTGACTTCTGAGAAACAGTAGTGTTTTTAAGGTGACAAAAGTGAAATAGTTGTACAGGTGACTGAAAGAATTTTTAAATTTCTGGAGATAGCAATGGAAGCTGCTGAAAGGCTGAGAGTACCTCAGTGGATATTTTTATGAATGACATTGCCAAAAGATGCACAGAGTTAAGTTTACAGATGACAAGAAAGTGCAAGCACTTTGTGTTGAGATATCAAAAAAAAATGCCGAAGAAGGTGGTAAGACCCTGGCACAACACAGTACTATAAAGTAACAGCAACAAAACCACTCAGCTCTTGTACATGTCAGCATATTTGGTTACCTCCTAGTAGCTCTTCAACATATGTGAAGTAAACATTTTGAAGTTAACAGTGATTTCTTATTTGACATAGCAAATTATCATCAAAAGCACCAAAAATGTTCAATTCAGCTCTAGGATATACGTTAAGTGACAGAACACCAAGACATGAACTAAGGCCAGAGGAATGTGACCATTTAGGATAAGGAGTATATTCAGTTTTCTACATTCATAGATTCATGCAAAATTAATGTAGTGAAGAGGGGAGTTGTTGGAATCATCAAAAGAACACAATATATAGAGCAAAAAAATTATTGAGAAAATATTCAAGTACAAAAAAAAAAGTGGGAACAGAGCTAAATAAGAGAAAAACATACAAAAAGAAAGGGAAATCACTATTACCGAATTTAAACTGGAAATTAGTGATGTTTTTAACCTTACACAACTTAAAGTTGAATTCCTGAAGACATCTTAATTTAGAACACTTCAGCAGTTTTCCAATACAGTTTAAAAAATTATTTTGATAGTATTCTACTATAACAGAAAACTTGGTTCATTAATTAGCAGTTCTAAACCTTTGTTCTTAATTAAAGATGTCCTGTAGATTATGTGAACATTTAAGTACCTTGTATTTCTCATGTGCTTTAAAGCTTAAGGGAGTTTCTCAAAAACAATCTAGAAAAACAGGACACATTCAGTGCAAGTTTTTATTGACTTTCAGCAGCAACTGAAAGTACCAGGATTTAGTGAAGTACCAGGATTTTAAATTTGTCATACCACTACTTTTTGAACTTGGTACCAAATCCTAGATTTTTACATAGAAGTTATTTTGTTGTAGCAGATTAGTTAAAAAAAGATCTTAGCTTATGAGTATGCGTAATATTCTTAGGTATCCAGATGATTTTGTACATCTGAACCCACAATTTTTTTCTCAAAAGTTTCCATCCATTATTTCAAATGTTTCTCAGAAGATTTATGAAGAGGAATGAGCCATCTGGCATAAATATGTTTGTGTAACATCGTGTCTGATGGTCAGAGCACAGTACTTCTCATAGCTGTCCACACTCAACTGTGTAATACCATGCCACAGCTTCACACACCTGGAAATCATCACTGGAATATGCACTGCACATTTAAATATCATCTTTGGATAGGTCAGATGTACACATTATGTCTTACAGCATCCTTAAGCAGGTTTCTTTCCTAGTTTGTATGGGAAGCCACTGGAAAGTGGGAAATGAAATGGAGAGCATAACCACAGTGGGAGAGATCTAAAGTGGAGTTGGCAATGCTTTTATGTGGTTGCTCCTGGGAGACAAAGTCCTGGAGGGAGACTGGAACCTTAGGACTTATCTAGGAAATGTCTTCCTAAATTCTACTGTTCTTTCAGTTGTTTGGCCCTTGGGATTCCCTTCCCAACAAGACTGTGAGGCAAAGCTGCCTCCCCTTTCTTTTACTTCTCCTCATCCTCCTTCTTTGCACCTTTTCTTTCCTGGGTATTTCCATTTTCTACTTGACTGACATGAATTTTCAAATATGATGGAGAGTGGTTTTGTTCCCTCAAGAACCTGAGATGCATTTTTTCATGTCCTCTATACATCCATTCAGCTTCATTAGGTGATTCCAAACCTTTGCTTAAAGTGGGAGGGACTTGGCTCCTCCAAATTCCACCTGGAGATTCAGGGACTTGAGAGATATGGGGAGAAATGCCAGACAATGAAGACTGAGACAAATAATTCATTGGGTACCGCAGCCTTCTCAGGCTGATTGTTAAACAGCAGATTATTAATCTAAATAACATGTTTTCTGATGATGGATGTTTTCATATGACCTGTCATAATATTCACTATGCACAGTTCTCATGAGGCTTTTGTGATTTTAATGAGTAACAAGAGAACCTGAATAGGAGGTGACTATTCCACACATACCTAAAATTAGATTGTGTTGTTCAAATTTTTCTCTATGCCCCTGCATTCACCTCAGTTTAGGGAGATCTAAAGACATCTTTGGGTTTATCTTTCAGCTCTGGCCAGTGTCTATCTCTTCATTTCTCTTTCTATGCTAAATTAAAAAATACTGTCTAGCCTGGGGCTAAGCAGTAGTGAGCAGTCTGCTTGTTAAGCAGGTGCTGCTTCTTAGCTGCTTGTTCTTTGTGCTGTGCTCTGGAGGTCTACCAAAGGGCAGAAGAAACACAAGCAAACTTGCAAAATCAAGAGAAACAGAATCAATCTAAAAATTTGGTGAGGACCATTCTGGTGTGAATAGGTAGAATTTGATGCCAGCTGAATAACTGCATTTCTTCTAAGATATTTTTAATTACATATTCTTTCCTGAACTTGTCATTATCAAGGGAATTGTAAGTGTTAATCACACATTCAGAAATGAATACTAACTAATATATGGTGTCTATTCCTCATGATAATTTGGGGTAATTAAGATATACTATGATTTGTGTCATCAACTCTTACACAGAAAATTTAGAATACATTCACACATATCCATATGGAGAGCAAAGAAAAAAAACAATAAAGATGGAATATCTCTGTCTTGCTTAATTTTTCAGGGTTGCATTTAAGCAAACTTACTACTTTTAAAATCATTATTCACCAAATGCTGCATCACTATACAGACTTAGCGCAGACAGTACTGGTGACAGAGTAAATTATGACAGTGAATTATGAACTTTCACAATAGCTACCAATGCAATTACCTTTTCTGCAAATTAAACCAATGGGATACACTGCTGCCAGGTTATAATATTGCTTCTTCAAAAGTCCTTCAATATATGCAAGTCAAATGATGGGATATCTTGTATCCCTAATAAAACCAAAATAATAATCAAAGTGTAAACAACTGATCAATTGCAGTAATCAGTACAAAATCTGTATTGTCTATTTCATAGTGAGCTAATTAAAATTAATTTTCCAGTTAGTCATTACCATGTCTTGTAAAAATGCATTATTTTTGCATTTTACTTGCAGATATGATTGTTCATAGAAGGCTGTTCAAATTAGCACATTCAAATAACATTTATCTCACTCCTCAATTGTTCTCTGTACATGAACTTAAGGAAAAATTATGAGTATTTTGCATCTAAAATCTTACCAGCAAAAATACCTCTTCTTGGAGGCCTAATGAAATTATATCTTCCTGAAATTATAGGACTTCAGTAATATTGCCTAGCCCACCACATATTATCAGTGCATGCACCTCTGCTCTCTCTTCTGAGACCCTTAAGTCTACAATGAGTGGTTTATTTTGCCTAATTTCTTCTATTTCTGAAAGTTGCAAAGGAACAAGAATCAGCAGAATCACAATGTGAAATTAAACTGTCAGTTTCAGCTACATTAAAAGCTAATAACACTGATTGCCACTGAGATAGAGATCTGCTGAAAATAAGAATATCATAAAAGCCAAAAAAAATTAACTCTTTCCACCAGTTACTCTGCAGAGCAGTAATAGTCAACCCTGCTATTAACTCATCTATTTCAAAGCAGTTTTTAACGTCTTGAAGGTGGTCCTTCATCCAGTCACTTCCTGTAATCAATTGGCTTTTTCACCCTTTCACACACAGAAAAAATGTGGTTGTCAAGCCATCTTATGTTTTGCCTTTCGTGTCATTTGAAAAAGCAGTTGTAAGGATAAAACTCAACCAACACCTCACACCTTATTCCTCAGTAGATACATCCCTTGTGTTCCCAGTATCGGGCTTGCCTTGATTTCTTCTGCTTCACCATGAAATTTCTCGTGGCTTTTGATAGGCAACTTTGTGCACAGGACAGATCCACAGCAGGCATATCCACAGGGGTCTCCTGGTGCTCAGTCAGCTATAATGGAAGAAAAAGCAGCTCAAGTAAATATTCCAGTGGAAATAAAATTGCTCTGGTTTGTGTTGCTTAGATTAATACTTTGAATCTCACTCTAAATAAGATGTTTCTCCCTTGCTCTGGAGGGGGTGCCAGAAAGACTATTATCCTCTGCAGTAATATTTCTTTAATATTATATTTAATATTATTATGTTATATTATATATTTCTTTAATATTATATTAATATTATTAAGTATATTATATATATAATATACTTAAGTCTGATGAATAAGGTGAGCAAACAGATAAGACCTACATCTCTGTGGGCCACTCTGTGGCTGAAATGGAAAAGGACTTTGCTGAGTGAGTTCTTAAAATCCATATTATACCCCGAAAGAGACTTAAGTAATGAATTAAAGGCATGGTCCTACTGAGACAGAATTGCAGAATGAGCATAAAATGAAGGCATATTCTTATTTTACCACCTAAAATTCTTTCTAACAGAGGTTTTTGAAGGTAAAATCTTTCGGTGATTATACTTTCTCCCATGTAGCTCCCAACACCTTCTCAGTCCCTCACCACAATTTTGTAGCCACATGGGCAACTCTGACCTCATCTGACATGAGGCAGGCAATTCCCAGACAGGTAAAGGTCATGGTGCCTCTGATGGAAAAGTGGTTTATGACTTAGCTCATGGCCTGTTCCAACAGGCAGGCAGCACACATCCAACTCTGTCCTACAGCTGTATCCCACTTTTCACCTAGTCAGGTAGGAATGAGAGAAGAACCTGAGCATAATTGAGGAGATTCAGAACCGAGTTATGATGTGCTAGGAAAAGTGGGAAAGGAATAGGAAATTTCACAAGAAATTAGGCTTTAATTCCAGACCTTATTGTTCCAGAACTCATTAAACAGCTTGCTTTTCTACTTTCATCTAATCTGCAAATGCAGCATAGTTACAGACATTTGCATTAAGGAATTTGCACCTAATTTTTTTTCACTGCTGAAAAAGAGCAATAAAAATAGAAATGCAACACAATTAGCACACCTGGACACAAGGAGAGAGAATAAGACAGGGAAAAGGAAATAGAAAGGGAAATGGAAAGGGAAAGGGAAAGGAAAAAAAGAAAAAGAAAAAAGAAAACCCCAAACAAACAAACAAACAAACAAAAAAACCACCCCAAAAACAAAACAAAAACAATAAAACCCATGGTGTTTGATGTAAAATGTTAGGCAGTATTTTGACATTTCTGTCTCTGTATTCTTCCCTCTCTGACATTTCAACAGCCATTTAGCTGATTCACTTCTCCAGGCTTTACCCAAAAAATGGTGACATTTTTTGCTTGGTGAGATTTCTGCCACTTTAAAAAGTAGACTTTTCTCACTGAGAGATCAAACAAGAATTATCACAGGTTGGATGTGAGTGGGTAAGACCGTGGAACTGGGCTTTTCCATGTCAGCCAACTGCTCACACAGCTCTCAGCTGACATCTGTACAGCCCAAATCTTAAAAGATTTTAGCACATTTTATTCAAAACTCAAGAGCATCTCACCTTCACAAATCTTGGTTCTGCTACCTATTATTCAGAAACCTTCCATAAATGTCCAGTTACCAGGTTTTATTTGACATTCTGAGAGACTTATGTGGAAGAAGTGTATAAAACTATTCAGGTGCAGAAAGTAATATTAAATCAGGCTAGTGTTGAAAGATGATGATACTCAGTTTTCCCATCTTGGTCCTAATTTCACTCAAGTTCTTCTGAAGTGTTCAACAGGTCTCCAGATATCAGTAAGGATACTTGGAGCTTTCCTGGTGGCTCAAAAAAAAAAAAAAAAAAAGGCCAAAGTTGTTGAATAACCTCAATAATCTCAACACCAGCATTCTGCTGCTTAAATGGACTAAGCATCCTGAGACACAGGAGGAACATCCTAGTGATATTTAGCATGCTTTGTGTTCAACAGAATTTAACCAGGACAGGGACAGAGCTGCAGGGCTTTTTGAGCCCAGAAAGAAATATTCAGGCTGTAAATTGCTCTTTGGAAAATCACTAGGGGGTGAAAAACTGGTTTTCAAAGCAGACATTTAGGATCATATTGAGATTTAGAAATTGAATTGTCTGTTCCATAAAGGAACTGTTTAAAATCTAACCCTTTCTCTAATTAAGAAATGTGGTGACTTGTACTGCAAAATGAATTAATGGCTTTGCCAAACCAAAAGAAAAAAGAGGTACGTTATATTTTGAAAAGATGAAGAAATAAAGAAATTCCAGAGCAAAAGAAAATATTCTCACTAGCCAAAAAAGGATTTTGAACATTTGGAATTTTGTTGTTAGGAAAAATAGCAATTTATATAAAATGCAAATTAAGAGTTAATAGTTTTGTTACAGAATATAGGAGCATGACAAATTTGCATCTTTGACTTTAGTCTATTTATGAGAAAATTATTTCCAGAAGCTAAAGCTGAAGATTTGGTTTATGAAGTTTATAGGATTTTTGTTTTTTTTAGGAAAACCAAAGATAAATAATAATTTAATTTGTGATTCTAACCTTTGTTTGATATGATTCACTGAATTTCCATCTTTGTTTTAACAGTTCAAAACCAACTATGAAAAGAGAAAGTTTAAAGTAGCTATTCCATCCAATGACACATCCACAGTGACTTCCGTAATAAGCAACGTGTCAGAAGCAATGGAAGCTCTCACCCGAATGAAAGAGGAGATAGTTCCTGTTCCAGGTTCTGTGAATGGAGTGAATGCCCTTGGCTTGGTGGTGTTCTCAATAAGCTTTGGCCTGGTGATTGGGAGCATGAGGGAGCAAGGTCAGGCGTTGAAAGACTTCTTTGATAGCCTTAATGAGGCTATCATGAGATTGGTAGCTCTAATCATGTGGTAAGTGCCTCTTCGATAAACTCCTTTTTAAGCTACTAACAATATTTTTTCATCACAGTCAGGCACTGAGTAGCAAGAATCTATCTGGCAGAGAGTCTGACAATGAGATTGTATCTACCTTGGAACTTTTTTCATGACTGAACCCAAGAGCTGTAGCTCTCTGCGACCGGAATCTGCCCAAACACACCAACTCTTTCAGCGGGTTTCACTTATGACATGAGAAAAATCAGGGTCTATGGCAGAAGTTGCTACCCTTATCAGACCTATTCTATGTCTTCATAAAGATAGCAATCACAGCGGTAAGCTGTTGAAGTTTCCTTACATCCTAATCTGAATTCATTAAAGGAAACCGACAAGCCTCTCCCATAATCTTATTTCTACACAGCAAGACCTTGTTATCATAATTTTCCAGCACAACTGGTTCCTGCAGATCAGGAGTTTACATGTACGTCCTTGCATCATAGCTGTGCTGCTCACACATACACATAATTTTCCTGCTTTCTTTATTGTGTTCATTAGGAAAATAAAATAAATACCTTTTCCCTCAAGATATGAAATCTTCTCAAAAATTACGATCCAGTATTCTACAGGTAGAAGGCTAACTATGAAAAGAAATTATATCTTACTGCCTTCTTTGCTACAGGTAAAAACCAAATGAACTCCAAGTATCTAATAAGGAGGCCACATATATACTGCCATACTAGAGATGAAACCAAAAATAAGTATATTTGCTTCATTAACTAAAATCTTTCCTCCTTCACAAGCACGTTTAAAATGTTAAAGCAGCGGCTTTGGGAAAATTTCCACATGGACTTGATGACATAAAGGGCAGTTGAGATGTAATGAATAGAATCAGTTCTATGGCATTTTGCTGTGAGAAGACAAGTAGACATTTATAGGAGTAGGGCTGTACCTAAATTACTGCTGCAGCAGAATTATGTTTGAGTTTTATGCTCAGCACCAGCTCTTTCTTCACCTCTAGCTGAGCTCCCTGATAGGCAAAAGCAGTTCATCCTGCCTGTGCAGCCAACCTTCGATGTACAGATTTCTTCATGGTGATGAGTGTATTATCCAGTGCCCCACTGGATGAAATGTAACGCAGCCAGAATTGATGCCTGGAAAATAGAACAGATCTTCCCAAGAACATTAGAGTGAACATAAATGCAACTCTTTAGTTGAGACCTTTCGGGTACACTGTAGGTCAAAAGTTGCACACGGTATATTAATTCTACAATTTTTATATGCTTAGTCCATTATTATACTTATCATACACTGTCCAATTAAAAGATTATTTGGTTAGGTAATTTTTTTGGGGTCCTGCCCCACTGGAAATAGTCTAGAGGTTTCTTTTGTCCCACTTTTGACACTTGTGGTCCAGATTCTGGTTAGAAAACAGAACACCCTTGTACTCTTCTTGGAATAAAATGAAACAATATTTAGGAATGTATTTATAACGTTAGCTTATTGTTCTTAAATACAGGGAAAAAAGGTAGGAAAAATATTAGAAGCTATAGCCAAAGCTACAAAGCTGCAATTATGTGAAATAAAATAAAATAAAATAAAATAAAATAAAATAAAGTAAAATAAAATAATAAAATAACATAACATAACATAAAATAAAAAGCTAAAAATCTTAGGCATCAGAAGCAGCTTGAAATCTTCAGAAGTTATCAGACTTCTGCGTGGGTTCTTTCCCCAAGGAAACTTCCTTTCCCTGTGGGAAGCAACACTGGAATAGAACTGGGTGTTTGGTATAGTACACACAGGCATTGGCTGTGTGTATAGTACACACAGTGTTGGTATAGTTCACACAGGCATTGGCTAAACTAGCTTTTATATTACACTTGAATTCCAAGGAGAATTCATTTCCCTACCTGTCCAAAAAGGCTTCTTGAAATCCTCACCAGAGGTTGAATCCACTGAATCCCAGCGAAAATATTCACTGCTGTAGTTCAATCAAGGCTGAATTGTTAAGAGTTGAAAAATTTTTAACTGTTCCTGAATAGGAGCATCCTACCAGTGAAATTATTCATTTATGTGTACAAACACAAACAGTTGGATAGGAGACCAAATCTCTACTTTGTCTTGTAATGCTGTTTTGATTTCTTACTTGCAGGTATGCTCCACTTGGAATTCTCTTCTTGATTGCTGGAAAAATTGTTGAGATGGAAGATATGGGTGTGATCGGTGGCCAGCTTGCCATGTACACTGTAACAGTTATCATTGGTTTGCTAATTCATGCTGTCATTGTCCTACCTCTTCTCTACTTCGTGATCACTCGTAAGAATCCGTGGGTATTTATTGGAGGCTTAATCCAGGCATTAGTCACAGCTTTGGGAACATCTTCCAGGTATAACACAATATTTTAAAGCCGTATCTTTTCTTAGTATTACTGGTTTAAGAAACAATTTTGCTTCATTTTTGGTGTTTGATATTCGAAGTAGTTTGTAATGGCTTAATAATGCAGTACAGAGCTAGCAAAGAATATGCATGGGGAAATGGAGCAGCAAACAGAAGAGTCCTGAGGGGATTCCTACTGGCAGATGACATTTTGTGCCCAAAACCCTGATAGCCAAGTATGGATACAGAACCTACAACAGAAATCCACTTTTGCTCTTGCAAGTGGTCAGAGTTATGTCATGTGAATTTTAAAAATTGTTTGCATCTATGACAGAAAGAAACATTGCAATAAAGCGTACATTTTTATACCATTTGACCTTTCATAAAACATCAGCAGTTTTGGTAGATTTTAAAAACATGTCCTAAAGACAGGGAGTTTCAGTCAGATATTCTGTGATGCTAAATTCAAGTCCTTGGTTTTTGAGGTTATTTTAAATAAAAACCTAGGCTGATGCAAGACAGCATACTATACCGCAAGTGGATTTAAAAACCATTATAATTCAACTGTAAGATGACTGTCAGCAAAGATGTTTTTCTAACACAGTCTTCCACAGCCCCTCTTTATTTTTGGTCAGTATTTTATTGATATTCATAGAGTTTTCAAAGACTAGAAAGTTTGCTAAGTATTTAGCAATGAAGGTTTCACTGGGATCGAGTAACCTGAATTGCTGTGTCTTGGAAAACCTCTACTTTGGCATGATCAGATGAAGACATGCAGGCCTGGCTCAGAGTTAACTTTCTTCACAGCTGCTCATATAGTGCCATGTTTTATATTTTTAGCCAAAACAACAATGAACACATGTTGACATTTTAGCTGTTGCTAAGTATTTGCACAGCATCACGATCTTCTCTGACTCTCGTTCTGCCCCCACAGTGAGTTGAGAGGTTCACAGTGGGTTGGCAGGGCACTCAGCCAGACAGATGAACCAAAGTAAATAGATAATTCATGTACATACATCATGCTCAGCAATAAAGGGGGAAAAGGATTTCAGGGAGGCTGGCCACATATTACTGCAGAACTTGCTGGCCACTGGTCCGTCTGTGGGAGTGGTGCCTAAGTATCACTTGTATTGTTTTATTTTCTTCTGCTCTTCTTTCAAACTTCTCCCACACTTACTAAACAATTTTATTCTCAACCCCTCCATTTTCGTGTTCTTGCTGTTCCTATCTGTTTGCCTGTTCCACCAAGGTGTGGAGATAAATGAGTGGCTGTGTGGTGCTCAGCTACCTATTGGTGTTAGCCCATAGGTGGGAAAATAATGCAACCATCAATCAAAATGCCCTTTGCAGGGGAGCCCACAAACAAGAAGAGAAAACAAGCTTGTTACTGGAGGTTTGAATAGTCCAGTTGGTATACCTCCAAGAAAACAATGCTTAAAGATGATTCAATCACAGCTCCATGACTTAAAACTGAGAAGTAGGAATTTTAAACAGATTCTTGTGCCTGACAGAAGAACTTTGTGACAAAACACTAAAATTTAAACATTCTGAGACTAGGGATTACATGGAGAATGTCAGTAATTAACATTTGGAAAAAGTTTCCAAGAGCATTAGGAGAACTTTCACCATCAGAAATGCTTAAATTCAGTATTTGCATTTAGAAACCCCTATTCTGGTAGAGGACAGAAAAACTAAGAACTGTCTCGTGATTATAATGTGACATTTTTTTCTTTCCCTCTTTGCAGAATTTATATCATATATTATCTTTTCTCTTTCTGTTTCAGTTCTGCAACACTACCTGTTACATTTAAGTGTCTAGAAGAAATAAATGGAGTGGACAAACGAGTTACAAGATTTGTACTCCCAGTTGGTGCTACAATTAACATGGATGGAACTGCTTTATACGAGGCTTTGGCTGCAATTTTCATTGCACAGGTCAACAACTTTGATCTGAACTTTGGACAGATTATCACAATCAGGTATGGAAACCACTATTACCTTCATTTAGTAAAAGCACGTCTGTGGTGACCCCTTCTTCCTGGTTTAAGTGGGATTAAACAAAAGCATCTTGAACTAAAAACAAGAACTGCTACAATATCATATTATCTGTAATTTACACCTTCTTCACACAGAAGGACCCCCAGGACATATTCTCATTCAGATAAACTTTTAGCAAAACTCTAACGTGGTGCACCCCTTACTACTTTAATAAAGACAAGTACAAAATTTAATTAGTTTCAAGTTTTTCTTTCTTAAGAACTCATGGAGCTGTTGGGACCTACAGACTTACAATGAGTACTAGGTAGTTTATAATGCATGTACAAAGCTGAAGCATAAAGTCATCACAGTCTTATTGCTAGAAGAGGAAGTGTTTTTCTGATTTCAGATGGCTATCGGGGTTAGCTGCGTAAGGAACAGCAATACGATTTTAATACAATTTTAGTTCTGTCAGCTGATAGAAATGGTGAGCACAGGTTATGTTTTCAAGAACACAAACCTTCTTGTTTGAAATATAACAGCAAACAACCCATTACTTATACCATTGAATGATAACTGATCTGCTTTAATTTCATTTTGTTCAGCACAATTTAAGGAAAAAGGATGATTGGTATTTGTGCAGAAGACAGGAATGTCAGCAAGGGGTCAAGCGAGCATTGTGGGACAAAGACACATATCTATCACACAGGAACACTGAAAGTTCAGATACAGTGCTTCATAAAACCCACCAGTTTGTTTCAATATTCATTAACCGAAGGCAAAACTCTTCCTTCATCCTCCAAGGAAATAGTTTCATGTTCATTAATACTAGAGCTGCTCCCTGGCAAACCACCTGAGGAAAAAAATTCTCCCTATACCAGGTGTCAACAAGCATATTTCTATGAAGTTACTGGAGTGTATGACTCAGGGTTTCTGGCAGCTTTCTGTTTTCTGATGCCAGAATACCAACTGCTGGAGGACAGAGACCTGGTATGAAGTTATAGTGAGGTGGACAGAGAGCAGAAGTTCTTGTGTTAGATCTGCCAGGACAGAACTACCTCCTCAGCTTTTCTTTTAATGTGTTTGAACTCGTGGAGAGAGTTTTTTCGGTGGGTGGGGATATGTTAACTATAAGGGTTTTTTCTGTCCCTTGGCATCTAGTTGGGAATTTATCACTAACAAAATTGTTTCAAGGTTTCTAAATAGAGGTTTTGGTATTGGATCAAGGGTCATAGTCTAGGCTCATCTTTTTATTTACTACTGAGTAAATGCCTTCTTGCTTTATATTTGGTTTTAAAGTTTGACAGATGATAAGGAGAGCTTTTTTTACAGTTTAATTGCAGAAATCATTTAATTGTTCTTGCCATCTCTTTGCACAGCATCACTGCTACAGCTGCCAGTATTGGGGCTGCAGGCATTCCTCAAGCTGGACTGGTCACTATGGTCATTGTTCTCACATCAGTGGGTTTGCCTACAGATGATATCACTCTTATCATCGCAGTGGACTGGTTCTTGTAAGTATTTTTATGGAGTTGTTAAAGGCTTAGACCATATTTAGAAGTGAAAGTCAGGCACATTGTGGCTATACTACACTGTTTCGCTCTAGAAGGCAGTTGGAAAGAAGTGTTAAAAAGAACCACTATTTCTTGCTAGTAAGGTATTTTCTTAGAGCAAATGGTGAGGGGTATTGCTTACTTATGGTTCCTTTTGCATGCAAATTTTACATAGAAACCCGTATTGTTCAGATACTAAGAAAACTTTCAGATACACCGCAATTAAATAAGCAAAGAATTGCTTTATTCTTTTATTTTTTGTAGGATGATAATGAAAAATTTTCAGTCACTCAGACTCAGAACTGGTTCAGATCCAAACAATTCATTGCAGCCTTGTTGACTATCTAATCTAGGAAAGGTTCATCTGTCTACCCCATGAAAGAAGAAATTAAAAATAATGGTGTAACTGACAGCACAAAGTATTGCCCCTCAGTTTTTCCATTCATCTATCTGGCACCTTTAAATATATATACCTAGGTTGAGGAAATAAATGAAAGGAAGACTTTTTCCAACCTCTATTTCATCTAACACCTATTATTTAACCTTTCTGGGGGCTTTTACCATTCAATCTTCTCAAGTGATCCCTGAAAAAGTTGCCTGTGCTGTTATCAGAACACAGTGTATTCAAATGATTATCCAACCCCCTGATGTAGGTGCGTGCTTACCTACTGACACTGCCAGTCACCCCTTGTCAAGCTGCCTTCTGCAACTGCTGGGCAGAGCCCTCTGAGAGGGATGAATTTTTGTAAGTTTGATTTGAGTCATTCCTGCACAATTCCACCCTAAATTACACATCATATCTTCTGGTCAGGAGACAAACAAACCGAACAAAGTAAATTCTTGCTGGTTTACACGTTCAAAGGATATAAACCCAAACTCTTGATACCCAAGAGTATCAAAATGCCTCCAAGAGGCCATATGCTCCCTTTGCCATCCTCATCACACGACCATTTCTTGCTGTGAAGTTGCTTAGAGTATTAACATATTTTGTGACTCCACATCTCACTGTATTTGTTAATGTCTGTGGAAGAAACCAGTGGCATTCGGAGTTCAGATAAGCCAACGCATACAAAACGGGTGACTCACCTGGCACCTGTTTGAGGGCCATTCCTGCCCCTAGTCTGCTTGCTTCCCTGAGCAAGGGATGGAAGTCACTCACTGCTTTTTCCCTAGGGACCGTCTTCGTACCACTACCAACGTCTTGGGAGACTCCATTGGAGCGGGAATTGTTGAACATTTATCACGGCATGAGCTGAAGAACAGGGATGCTGAGATGGGTAATTCCGTGATAGAGGAGAACGAGATGAAGAAACCGTACCAGCTGATCGCGCAAGAAAACGAGAATGAGAAACCAATAGATAGTGAAACCAAGATGTAGGCTAGAGAAAGCGTGAGTTCAGCACTACAAGTGTGGGAAAACACACACGTTTTCCGGCGATTTATATCTTGAATTCACCAACTTCATCCATTCCTTGATTTCTCCCTTTATGCTCGCACTGGAAAGAATTAATGAAAATATATTCCAAACTAGCAGCGATCATGGTATATGTTGGCTTCCCACTTAAAAAAAATTAACAGGCAACAACACTGGTCCTGCTAGACATATGCTAACTGGGGATAAAAAAAGAGATTGTGTATATGTTACTCAGTCCTGTGAATCTTTTTTTTTTTCTTTTTTTTTTATGAACTGGAAAGTAAAAACAGATAACAGAGCCTGAAAATGGTTTTATTTTTTTAAATACCTGTTGCGAAATTCTTAACATCTATAAACACACAATCAACACTTTTAACTTGATAACTGCATCCAGCTAAGTAAATTAACAGGACTTTTGCTATTCTATCTGATTTTTTTTCTCTAGTGTTATATTATTGTTCAAATACTAGCAGGAAAATAAAAAGCAGGAGATTAATTGAGGGGATAAAAAGGGGGAAGATATATAAATAAAGAAAAGAGGATACCCCCAAATCAGCACTTTTACCAGCTGAGATGAAATATTTCTGAGAAAGTTATTTTATCTAGTTTTTTTAATTAGATTCAGCTGATTTTTATAAAAATTTAGCCTAGTTGGCTCCCACTGACTCACAAACATTTAAATATGCATGTATGTACTTCCAATCTGGATTTGCTCCCTTAATTTCAACATCACAACCCAGTTAAACAATCAGTGTGTGTGTTTGTAGGAGCAAGGCTCTGGTCTGGGACAGAAAATGTGTCTTCATCTCTGGATGGAAAAATTTGTATGCTCTGGATGCACTAATGAGCTACTTAATAAGCAATTATAAGAAGGCAATGCCAGCCTTCTACAGAAGGTACAGAGGGTGAGATGTTCAGCTCCTAAATGGGCTGCATTCTGAATCTGAATCCCTGAGACCAGCAGAGGTTTTCTGATTGGAAACCTCCCAAATTCTTGATCCACTAATAAATTATAGAGGTATGAACAGGATTTGCATTTTGCCATCTGAAGAAGGCTCCCTGTCTTAATGGGAATTTTTTAATTCCTAGAGAGTTTACCAGTAGCACCTGAAAAAGAAGATAAAAGCCTTTAGAAAATAAAATTAATGGATGCTTTTGTATTTTTATTAGGAAAAGATATGCAAACTAAAATAATAAATACTATAATATATGTTGAAATTTTAATTAGAAAGGGTTTTTAAAATGAAATATGTAGGTAATTTTCAGGTAATAGATAAGAAAATAATAAAAAAAGAAAACAATGCACTTGTAATACAGTGGCTTTTTTGCTCAAGATTATTCCCTGAAAAAGTCCTTTTCTAGAAATACAAATTATGTACTTTTTCCTTTTTGCCTTTCATTATTAGAGAGGTTAAACCAGAAAGTTTTATAATGCAGATACAGTTGGGAGCAAGAAAAACAATAAATGGACAGGCACAATAATTTTCAATTAGCTGTTTTATGGAAATATTCAGATTTCTTCTTTATTTGTCCCCTTGCCAAAATAATCCTGATGACAGAAATGAAGGATCCCTTTGCATTGTTCCAGCTGCCGTTCAAAAAACATTCAATATGTTCCATTTGTCACTTAAAATCCATCAGTAAGGTGTACAAGTAACTGTAGTGAAAATGTTAGCATGCTGGTCAAAGACAAACCTTTTCCCAGGCAAGATTGGGTTTTTGGGACTGAAAATTCCTATCAATCTTCTCTAGCTGAGTAATTCAGAAAATATGAGCAAGAACTCTCAAGTGAATGAAGTGAGCAGGGTTTAATATAGGTTACTGAGCATCAAACCAAGAAAGCTCTAAATGAATCTCTAAATGAATGACCGAAAGAAAACATGGGTTGTTTTTTTTAATTTTCAGTTTTGGTTTGATTTTTTTTTTTTTTTTTTGCTAACAGAATGCAAATCTAGGATACAGACAGGCATTTTCTGATATATAATTAGAGATATTTTTATATAGATACTGTATTCAGAATGTGTGTATAAACATTAACTGTAGAATTTCTGGCATAACATTTTAAATTTTTGTTAAGATTTTGTTTGGAAATACATTGCAAAGACAATGTAAAAGGCTGTCTTTCTATGACATCAGCTGAGAAAAATGAATTGTGTCACAAAGAATGTGATCTTTTTTTATACTAACTTTGTTTCTTATGGAAATCAGGTATTATAGAAAGATTCCCTTCCCCATCCCTCACCGGTTCTGCATTGGCATGCACCCAGAGTGGATTGAGAAACATTACTTTGTAGATGTATTTTCAATAAAAATAGTTTTACATTACTGCTCTTACTGTGATTTAGGTTTCTTTCAAAGGCTCTGTAATACAAGCTTTGCACAAACTCAGAGATGAGGAACCCGTGGTGTGGGATTTCAGGAATTACAGGCCATTTTGTACAGCAGGGCTTTGAACAGGGCTTCTTCACTACAAGTACTTACTTAGTTTCATGATCAAAAATAAAGAAATAAAGGGTGGGAGGCAGAAACAATAATAATTAAAGAAACCAGCATTTACCCCACCGAAGTTCATTAAATTCAAGTTTATAAATACATATTAACATCTGCAAAATCTAAAAAAAACCCAGAAAATAAAAAAAAACCCACAAAGTAAACAATAGCAACAACAACAAAAAAGTGTGATTAGATGATCCAAACCCCAAATTCAGCTTTGTAACATTACAACCTTCTTAGACAATCCACTGTTACACCCATGAAAGTAGTTTATAATGCTGGGTTCATATGGCAAAACCTTCAGCTAGCAGTTATCATCTAATGGAAATTAATATCTCATCAGAGGCTCTGAAAAGGTATAAAAGATACAAGCCAAATCACTTGTGTCTGGGGACTTGTGCTGTTTGGAGCAAATGGAGACAGCAGGGAGAAGTCCTGCCTTCCTGAACATACATCAGCAAAACAATCTGACCTCTACAAACATGTCTGTGGTGTTTTAAGTGTTAACAAATTTTGTGAAAAAAATTTGAGATGAAAGAGGTTCAGAGAAGGCATGGTGTTACAGGGCACATGAACATAACTTTTAAAAATTTTATTCTAGTTACATGCATTTTTATTCACCCAGTCCAGGTAGGTATCTTTGTGCCTCTGGAACTACTGCCATGATGGAAAGAGTGTAAAGAAAGAGGGCTAGTGTATCACAGAATCATTTAGGTTGGAAAATACCTCCAAGATCATAGAGTCCAGCCTTTGACTGATCAATATTTTGTCAACTAGACCATTGCACTGAGGGCCATGTCCATCCTTTTCCTGAACACCTCCAGGGACGATGACTCCAACACCTCCCTGGGCAGCCTGTTCCAGTACCTGACAGCCTTTTCTGTGAAGGAATAAACATTTCCTGATGCTCACCCTGAACCTCCACTGGCTCAGTTTCCTTTCATTTTCTCTCATCCTGTCACTTGTCTCTTGGGAGGAGAGACGAAACCCTGTCTGGCTACACTCACCTTCCAGGGAGGTGCAGAGAGGGTGATAAGATTCCCCTGATCTTTCTCTTCTCTGAATAAGCACCCCCAGCTCCCCCAGACACTCTTCCCATGACTTGCCCTCCAGACCCTTCCCCAGCCCCACAGCCCTCCTCTGGCCGTGCTCCAGCTCCTCACTCGGAGGTGTTAGTGGCACAGTGGCCTTGCTTACTCTTCCGTGCCTTCATGCTGAAGTGAGATCTCTGGTATTCCATAATTTTTCCAGCAGTATTTTCATTTAGAAGTTGCAGAACAAAACAGCATTGCCATTCTCAGGCAAGAATTCATGTCTCTGCAACGGTGTGTGGCCAGTAAAAAGCAAAGTGATTATGCATGTGGAAAATGAACTACTGGCACAGGAGAGTATTTCTTCTGAAGGACTGAATTCACACAAGTGACATTTGTGTTCCAATGCAGGCACAACAGACCAGAAATTCAAGGCATTTTTTTTTTAGCTAACCCTTGCTTGTTTTAACAAAGTTGCAACAGAAATGGTACTGGAGAGTTTATCTTGCTTCTCATGTGAACAGCAGTGTCCTAGTTGTGATAGCAGTGCATGATCACCTTGGTGCTGGTGTGAACAGCCATTTCCCAGAACAAGACAAAAATTCTGAGATGAACTGAGAGATCACTACCAGCCTGGATTTCCCTCTTTCTAAAGGGATCAGCTTATCATGGAAGCATGGATAAGGTGGAAGAAGATTTCTACGCATCCATGCAAAACTGAAAGCTCAGACTTGCAGCATCAGTGAGGCAACAGATTTCTACAGATAACAGAGAGCAGTGGTCAGGGGATATAATCCCTCAAGATGACCCCTTTCCTTTTCCCCTTCCCCCACCCAGTTCCTCAAATGTCTCTGAGATACACAGACATATCTAAAATTCCAGAATTTTAAGACAGGGGTACCCGTGTCTCTAACCAAAGTTTCTCTTGAACATGCCTCATTACACAACTAGGGCTGCACAAATAATTGATTTTTCACTTCAGCGACTGAACTGAAAAACTGGGGAGAATAATTCTTCCAAGGAATCATTGAAACATTTTTCATTGAAACATTTTTTTGTTGCTTAAAAAAAAGTCCAATCTCACTTTTAGATTGCTTTTACTCTATTTTAAACTAAAACAAACTCAGCTATAAAACAAACTGAACTTGGAAACAAAATGTTGAATCATTTTGTTAGGAAAATGCCAAAATGAAATATTTCAACTGTTCTATAATATCTCCTCAGTTTAAAGCCAATTGTATTTATAGAATTTGGCACAGCTTCACAAGTACTTGCCTCAAAAACTGCATTTTTCAGCAGTATATTTCTATATTCATGCTTTTTCTTTGTTCTTTACAACTTCCTTTCTCCAGACATTGCACATTTTTCTGGTTTTCCTGATTACTTAGGGTTTATTCTTCATTGTACTATTAGCTTTTTTAGAGCTTTGATACTTGGTAAAATGATAAAAAATGAACTCTTCTGATATTTGTCCACTATTGTTACTATTACTCTGGCTCCAAAACTTGTGTTCATTTTCTGCAGCATTTCTTTTTCAAAATCTGAATCAATTTCCCATTTTCTACAGCACCACATTTCTCCTTCCATCTGTCCCACTTGCTCTCATGGCTTTACTCCTTGTTTTCACAGCTTTTCCATCGAGACATCCATCCCGTACAAGAGGTCTTCACATACCCAGATTGGGGTCTTGGGAGTATTCTCAGTTTTCAACATGACTCAGCCTTTCTGAGTTTTGGTTCCTGACCCATGAAATATGGAAACAGCACTGTCCTGGCACTAGAGTTTCCAGAGGAATTAAGATTGTGGAGAGCCTGTACAATGGGGCTGTCACAGACACCTGGGCCATATCTTGGGGACCATCCAGACCCTGAAGATTTGTGTAGCACCCTTGTACCTCAATCTCCTGTGCTCTAGTTACTTGGGTGGATGTAAGAATTTACTCTACCCTCTGTTGAAAACAGAAATTAGATTAATTAGTTCTTCACACTTATACCCAAAAACAGGACAAATCATGTAGTTCTCCCTGGCTCCTTCCACTGGCAAAACCACCACGAGTAGCAAAGAGAGAAGTATAAAATAATGATCTGAGTTGGATTTCAAGCCCTACTTTGCAAATATATTCAGAATAACAGTAGTAACATTGGCAGAAGGTGGCTGTCATTCTTCCCTTCACAGGTCTTCACCTTGCTCATAACCTGCAGTCCCTCTCCTATTCCAATCCTGCTCCTCTCCCAGGCAGCAGCCCCTGGCCATGCCAAATTGCCTGGCGGTTTTGTGATAGGCACAAATGGGGACGGGGATGAGACCACCCAGCTTGCTTTCATTTACAGGCTCTGCCAGGATATAAGCCCGAGTCTCCAGAAGAAAAAGCCGACAGTACTAACCCACTGTGCCACTTAGCCTGCACAGCGCAAAGGAGCTATTCAGCGGCTGCCAGCGCTTCATTTTGAGATGTTCTGTGGCTCTGTAACAATCAGCCGCCTAAAAACTGCAGTTTCCCAGCAATGACAGCCAGGTTTTTTGTCTCGCTGGATTTTGCTGCCATCGTGTGGCAAATTTTTCTTACAAGGCGCATTTTCCATCCAAGTAAAAAAATTAAGGCAAATGCTCTGATGAACATTTAAGCACAGCATTTAATGTATTGAGTGCCGCAATTAATATTTGTTCAGCTGCAGAATGCTGTTGTTGGTGGTGGTGGTGGTGTTGTTGTTAGTATTACTACTATTATTATGCTTATTTAAATAAAGGATATACTCGTTCATCTTGTCCTCTGTTTGACACAGCCTCTAAGAGGTTTAGTGTAACACTGTCATTCTTACACTGATTCCTTGGTTTTTGTGTTCATTGTCTCTGCTTTCTTTGAGCATCTCTCAGGAAAGATGAAGGTGTCTTGGAGAAAATGTGTGCCAAAGTTCCCAAAACATTCCCTTGTGTGTATGGACTGTTCTGCTAGCACTTACTGCTAGCACAGCAGACTTCACACAGCACTAATCTGCCTTCCAGCCTCAGTTGTTTCTCTTTGAAGGGCTCTCTCTTGTAATCTGATGTACCCCAAGGTTTTATGAAAGTGGTAGATTTGGACACTTGGAATCTGTACCTGCCAAATCATGTCCCAGTTGAAGCACTTAGATACAATCATGTCAAAATGGTGAGGAGCAGCTGAGGGAGCTGGGGGTGTTTAGCATGGAGAAAAGGAAGCTCAGGGCAGGCCTTCTCATTCTCTACAACTGAAAGGAGCTTGTGGGAGGGGAGGGGTGGGTCTCTCCTCCCAGGTTACAAGGGACACAATGAGACAAAATGACCTCGAGTTGCACTAGGGGAGGTTTAGATCAGATATAAGGGAAAATTTATTCATGGAAAGGGTTATAGAGCATTAGAATAAGCTGCCAGGGAAGTGGTGAAGTCACCATTTGTGAGTTTTTTTAGAGCTGTGTGAGTGTGGCCCTTGGGGCCATGGTTTAATGATGGACTTGGCAGTGCTGGTTTAAGGGTCGGACTCGATGGCCATGGAGGTTTTTCCAACCTAAACAGTTCTGTGATTCTGTGAAGCAAATGTTGTGTGGCATCTGGCTGGGCCCTAAGCTGTTCCTTTACAAACCAGCAGCACTGCCAATACTTGCAGTACTAGCAGTGTATTGCTAACTCCTAGAGACAGAATTGGCAGGATTTACCTTACACTGTATTCAAATTCATTTCCAGCACTTTGCACTATCTAAAAACATCACATGACACAAAGGACCAGAACACAAAGAAAAAGAGTCCAAAATTACTATTTTTATGTCAGACTCAAAAGGACTCAGATTATGATTTTGAAAATTAGGTGTCTGTAACACTGAATCCTACTAAAATTGCATCCCTCAAAAGTTAGTCCACAAAATATTGATCATCCTTGCAATTACTGTCTTTGTCAAAGGCAACAGGTCTTTCACGGTTCAGCATTTATCAAACTGTCATGAAACTCCACAATTATCAAAAAATGCACTGTCTGCTTAAATACAAATAAGTATTTTTAAATGGTAAATATAATTCCAGAAGCATGGGCTGGACATTGTTCGTTGCCAGCACAAAGCAGCTCTTCTGTTTCAGAGCCATGACCAATAAACTGCAGTCAAGCTTCGCTTGCTCCCTCTTTCCTTTCAATTCATTACTTTCCACAGTACACTTCAGTCTGGTGGGTAAAGCATTCTCCAAATATAAGCTCAGCTGTGAACACAAGAGAGGGAGAATTGAAAGGGTGAAAGGGTGCAGGGGAGATATTGGGAACAGAGCACCAACTCTGACTCTCTGCCATGGTAAGATAATAACACAAACCCACTCAGCACATGAGCAAACATAGAAAAGTATTGCTAAGCAACTGATAGGATTCCAGCAAAGAGAAAATCTGTGTCAGGGAAATCTGTCTCATGGACCTCCTGGACTTCTTTGGGTGCACTAGGAAGGAAACTAGTTTTACCATTGGATGCAAGTATCTTCATTTTCAGAAAGCCACAGATAATGTCCTACACCAAGGGCTAGTAGAGAAAATAAGTTGCCATGGACTGAAAGATAGGTCCTTTATGGATTTAAACCTTGTTATAAAATGAGAAACAAGCAGTGGCATTTAACTAACACTTCTCAGTAAGCATCCACACAATGAATGCTTCGGGGACTAATTTTATCACACAAGTTTATCAATTCCTTGGACAAGAAATTTTGCAGTGTCAATCTCTATAAGTGATAAAACAACATCTTGCTCTCTAAAGTAGTTGCGTTCCTTGACAACAGAATCAAAATCTAGAAGTGGACCAAAATCTGAATGGGTGAAAGTTTTCCAGGCCATCTTCCCTTAAGAAAAAACACAAAATAGTGCACTTGCAGGGAAAAAAATTCTAAATTGCAACTACACGATGCTGAACTCAAAACTGGCAGTTATGAGGATCTTGGAGTTGCTGCTGTTTGCTGGAATCACTGGATCAATGCACTGGCCAAAATAAGGCAGCAAGATGCTGGGAATCACCAGTCAAGGTACTAGAACAAGGAGAAAAAAGGACAATTTTTCTTCTATGCAAGGTCCTTGGTGCAGACACACCTCAAATCCCCTAGGATGTCTCAAGGAGGACGTGGAGGAATTAAGAGAGGTGCACAGACATGAACATAAAGTAAAGCATTCACAAGAGGTGATGCAAAAATCTGGGAAATACAAAGAAGATCTTAACTGCAGAAGCTGCATGATGAAGTAAAACAAAAATAAGAAGGAAATTGGTAAAGGTAGAACTGTTAATCACTATATCAAACAACACTAGTCATGGAGGGAACTGGGCAAGTACTTTAAAGTAGAGTTTAAACTGGTTAAGGAGTACAGCTTTACAAAGTAAGTAGTGAACTCTGAGGAAACAGCATTAACAGGTTCAAAAAGAGAAAATATACATCCAGAAACAGGCCTAAAAGGGGTACTAAAAGAGTAGTACCAAGGAAGGACACCAGCCCCAGCACCCGTAACACAACAGCTTTGAAAGTTGTTGAAGCTACCCACAGAAGTGGCAGCTCAAATGCTTTCACAAAACAATGTCTCCATTGCTAAGCAGGGAGAAAATACTGGTTTTAACAGAACAGTGGTCTGATCTTGCAGGAGATTTCTAATGTGTTTCTTTTTTCCGTCTGTCCTACAGCAAGAATTTAAGCAACATAACACAGCTCATTCTGTTATCTGCTAATAAGTGTTCTATGACACAGTAATTTCTTCTGTGACTTCCCACTTCACCAACACATTCCTGAACTTTATGCATCTCGCATAAAGCAGTCATTCTGGAGCTGCAAATTGATGATTCATGTGTTTCAGGAAAAACTATTTTCTGCCTTCCCACTTGTGATAGCGTGTGTGCTCATGTGTAAAATCTGCTATCCTCCTCCTTTGCAGCATTTTTCAAAATTCCTTTGTTAAACCTTTTACAAAACTGACATGACTTCCCCAAGCACACACCTCTCCTCTAGACTTGGAGCAGCAAGACTCACTCCCGAGACCTGCCAGTAAGCACCACTATGCATGAAACACCAGGTGAGATGCTGAATAAAATGTCACATCTTCTCATTTCTTGCTTTACAGTTCCTTAATCAGTTTCAGGAATCCAGTGGAGCAGCCTGGTAAGTGCCAATAAGCAGCTGCAAATTTATGCTCTGCTGTTTTCCAGATGGTCCATTCATGCAGACAAAGTTCAAAGTCTGGAGCAGGGGGACTTCAGCTCATTTACATGCAGTTTCCCAAAACACTACTTTTGTCATTCTTATGCTTCCTCCACTGTATGCAATATTCTCTTAAAGAACTCATCAACTTACTGGGGCTGTGGAGAAAAAAAACCTCTCAAGAAGCCAATTTTTTTTTTCAGATTCATTCCACTCCTTAAATTGGAGAAAGCAAATAGATAAAGAAAGATAACAACCTGTTGAAATAATTAATCTCTTAATGAAAGTACTGTTAGAAGCAGTTGCTGAAAAGCATCATTTAAAATGCCATTAATACAAATTATTTTTAATAAACTAAATTATTACTATTTTCCAACACAAATTATCATTTTAATGTTCTTGTTCAAGCGTTTTAGGGATTTTCATCTTTGGTTAGCAAGTCTTTGAAAGCATGTGATTAAAACCATGTTACTTAGAAAGCCTAGCATTAAGATATGTAGAAATGGCATACATAATGTGATGCTGCTGTTCTAACCAATGTGCCAAGTGTATGGGAATGTGAGACTTGTGATTTCCTCCTCTGAGCAGATGAGGACTGTAAATAGTTATAACCCAGTCTTTCAGACATCATTCATTAGCCTGATTAGCCAAGATTAAATATACCTTCAGCTGACATCACAGAACAAAGCACTGATTTATAGCAGAGCACAAAGGATAGCAGCTCTGTTCATTTGATTTCTTTCCCTTTTTGTCCCTTTCCTCCTCTAGCCAGTTTTCTCTCCTGACTCTTATTTCTGGAACTCAGACTGATGGGTTTTGTACAGTCAGGTACATTGCTTGTTAAGCAAGAGAGCTGCTGAAGTCCCTCTCAGAGACTGGGCAGTGGATATCTATCCTGGTGTCATGAAATTGGCTGAGGTGAGAAGCAGCTAGAACAAGAATTTGTTAGCTCTCACATGCTAGAGATTTTGTGATTTTAGCTCACTAAGCCAGGGAGGCTCTGCTTTCTGCAGCGCGCTTTTATTCAGAAGCCGCACAACACAGAGGAGTGCAAGGGAAGCTTGAGCGATAGATGTGGCACACAGCCCTGCAGATAAAGCAAGTCCAGAGGCTGGGAGCTTGTTTCCACATCCCTTCCTTAGGTGCATTCGGAGCCTTCGCAGTAAGCCCTGACCAGGATGAAATTCACGCCCGTTCGGGCAGGGTGAATTCTGCGTTCTAGCTGACACCTAGTGGTCCTGAACTGAAACATCTTCAGCAGCTCTGGACAGCTTCTCTTCGAGTTTCCTCTTTGGATAGTACACGCTCAGTCATGAGAAAAATATACTGGCTTATGACCTTTTCTAGCATTTTCTTCTGAAGATTATTTAAATCAGTCTTTTCATCTGGATTCTGCTTACCTTTCAAGTGAAGCAAAAAACTTAAATGAAGTGTAGAGATGTCAATTGATTTTTAAGACAATTACTTGCCATGGGCCTTCCTCATGTGTATAAGAGTGTTGTGGAAGAACAACCCTGATACATGACCAGCCAAATGGTGGTACTATTCTGCACAGTTGTCTTGTTTTTAAAAGTAGTAAAAGTACAGATTTTCCTGATTAATTATGTTATCTTTGGACATGGCACTCAGTACAAGAGATGTGTAAAAATCCAGCTTAGAATTTATGAACTTAATTTTCACTTTTCATTATTCAGATTTAAGGAATTAATATTTTTTTCAACTACAATTTTCTAAAAAAAAAAAAAAAATTACCAGTATGAAATGCAGTACCAAATAGGTCCAAATCCTGAAAGGATGGACAAAACTAGAAAATAGTTGTGGAGTTTTTTCCAGTGGGTTAAATAAAAACCCACTGTTCATCCTCATTGTTCATCTTTCACTATATCAGTTCAAAAATTATGCAACAGCAAAAAAGCCTTTCAAGACAAAACTCCCTTGAGAGCAGAGAGGCCCTGCAGAGAAAACTGGTAAATTAGAGAGGTGGACAATCACCAACCACATTTATTTTAACAAGAGCAAGTTCTGGATCCTGCACTTGGGGCAGGGCAGTCCTGGATGTACAGACAGAGTGGAGAATGAGGTGCTGGAAAGCAGAATTGTGGAAAGGGGAGCTCCTGGTCAGTGCTGAGTTGAACAGGAGCCAGCAGTGCCCTGGCAGCCAGGAGGGCCAACCCTGTCCTGGGGACATCAGGGACAGCATCACCAGCCAGGCAAGGGAGGGGATTGTCCTGCTCTGCTCTGCACTGGGGCAGCCTCACCTCGAGTGCTGGGGGCACTTTTGGGTGCCACAACATGAAAAAGACATGAAGCCATTAGGGAGTGTCCAAAGGAGGGCAAGGAGGATGCTGAATAATCTGGAAGAGAAACTGTGTGAGGAGTGGCTGAGGTCTCTTGGTCTGTTCAACCTGGAGGAGGCTGAGGAGAGACCTCACTGCAGCTACAACTCCTTTGTGAGAGGAAGAGGAGGGGCAGGCACTGATCTCTGCTCTGCGGTGACCAGCAAAAGAACCCAAGGGAATGGCCTGAAGTTGTGTCAGGGGAGGTTAGGCCGGGTATCAGGAAAAGGTTCTTCATCCAGAGGGTGGCTGAGCATTGGAACAGACGTCCCAGGGAAGTGGTCACAGCATCACCTGACAGAGTTCTAGAACACTCTCAGGCACAGGCTGTGACTCTTGGGGTGTTCTGTGCAGGAGCAGGAGCTGGACCTGATGACCCTGATGGGTCCCTTCTAACTCAGGATATTCTGTGATGTTGTGATTCTATGAAGAGATATTGTACTGGAGGAATGGAAAGACTCCCAGGAAGGAGCAGACCTAACTGGAGTGCTACTAAAGAAGAGGTTAAGAGGCCAAGACCTCCAATAAGTGTAAAGAAGTGTCATTTATGTCCTCCTCTAATGAAGAAGCAAAGCGGCAGTCCATGAAATGAGAGGCTGAAAATTCACACATTGCAGTTAGTTACTTCAGATTATATTGAGGTGAAGATTTCAGCAGAGTCCAGGAGGTTCCACGTTTATAAAGACACAAAGAACTTTCTTACTCCCAACAGATAGAATCACATACAAATTTTTATAGGAGGTAGAAATTCTCTTCCCTCAGGACATCTGCTATTCTCCTTTTGCTGAGTAGGAGAGAAATCTCTCAGGAGCACGTTAGATTATATGTTGTGTTTAGAAGTTCTGCACTTTCTCTGAAGCTTTAGCTTGCAATTGTTGCCAAAATCAAGTTACCAAATGAGATGGATTCTAGAGGTCTGATCGAGGATGACAACCCTCATCCCAGCCACCACAGCAGCATGGGAAAGCAAAACACATTTATGTTTATTAATGGAGGACAGGAAGTCAAGAAAGCACGAGACCTCCTACCACTGATAGCAAACCAGACATCTCCTGTCATGAATTTACCAAGCTCTGTTTTAAAAGCCGTTAGTATTTGGCTTTTTACCTCCACCTGTATAATTAGGAAGCTGTTTATTAAAATATCCAATGGTTAGGAATTTCCTTTTGATATCCTATTTTTTGCAATTATTTTGTTCTGTTCTGTATGTTCTGTATGCTTTCTAGCCTGTAAGGACCTATTCTCACTCCCCTTGTTGACTTACAGGCTTCCCTTTCAGCCTTTTCTGGACTAAGCAAATTTTTTCAGATTATTCCCATGGATCTCTGCTCCCCTGATTTTGCTTCTGAGTTCTTACCCTTCTTGCATATAGGTAACCAAAACTGCAAATGGTATTTTAGATGAAGTTTGGGATGCACAAAAAAAAATATATATTCTTCCTAACAGCTACCAAATGCTTTACTGACACAACCCAAAATCTCATTTTCTGCTTTATGAGCATCTCATTCTCTCTACATGCAGTCATCCTTTAAACATTTTCAACAAATTATCTCCAACTATATAGCAGAAATCCTTGTTGTTTCTCCCTAAGAGCAATGACTTTGCACTTTGCTCAAATGAATTTCATTGCATTGCATCAGTACTTGAATTTTTTATTATCAAAGTCAGTAACAGAACTAAGTCTGTCACAAATTGAATACTTTACTAGTACCTCCCTCCCCTTCAATGTCACTCTTTTCTACTTTAAAACTACCTCAAACTCCTGCACAGTTCAAATAAATCTTCTTCAATGCAGTTAATAGTTTCCTTCAAGACCAGACATTATGTTGAATGTTAAAAATAATGAGACCCAGCAAATTACTCTTGTCAAGAAAATTACTTGTATTTAGAAAGAAAATGATGTGTCAAGTTTGGATTGTTCTGTACCTCATGAGTTTACACTGCATTTTATCTG